>NC_045148.1:6216220-6847441 GCF_008831285.2 Nymphaea colorata | reverse complement strand
TGCCCACACAAGCCCAAAAAAATGTTTGTTTCGTATTGAAACTCGTGGTCATTTACATACAGATGCCCCTTAAAAATTTAAAATTATATAACTAGCACCCCTTAGCCAATTTTTTAAAACTCCACCCCTGGTTCTTCTGAGTTGACCTGAGGTAGAGTTAGCTTCAAAGTATGGGCAACATCATGCAAGTTGGTTGACTGTTTTCACTATCTTCTTTACTCTAAGATTAGGATGTTTTTATGAAACACACCTAAATCTTGGACGGTAAACGTGATCAATACCCCTAAGTGTTTGCTAACAAAAGTTTTTAGGAAACAAATCTGATCTTTTTAGTGGTATTAGATAATGGAAGTTTTTAAAAAACACACCTGAACTCTTGGGTGGCAATCATCGATGCGCTACAATGTTTGTAATGATAAAATGCACACAACTTTTTCCCTGATTTATTGAAAATATTAAGAGGCATTAATTGGATATTATCTCAAACAATTTTTTGAAAACTTAGTTTAAGGAAAACAAGTTTTTAATGAGTTTTTTGAAAGCTTGAATTATTTGTTTGGTGACACGATTACCCCCATTGACTTCAAAATAATTAATAATTTATTTCTTTGAGGTTGAACATCTTTCCAGTGGCTGCATAGCAACCATCCTTTTATGATGATGAGGATATATAATATCATCAAATGAGCTCATGCTAGAGAAATGTGTAGGATTCTAGAGTCAACCACTCTCTTCGCCAGGTCGAGCTTGGCTTGTGATAGGCTCGAGCTTTATGAGGTGAACTTGAACTCGACCCAGTAAACTGAGTATGTGCTCGAGCTCGACTTGGTAAAGCTTGTAGCACTTGATTCATATATTTTTTTCTTTAAACAAAATTAAAAGCCACAAAAAGGTGTTCAAATTTGTCAAAAATTACCGACACTCTTGAAAATTAACAAACAGAAAAGGCACGAACCAAGTTGAGTTTAAACAAGTTCGGCTCGTGTAACATGAACTCAACTCATTTATGGTTTGATTTTTAACTCAAGCTTAAGCTTGGCTTGCTTATTAAATGAGTCAAGCTCGAGTCAAACTTATATGAACAAGTTCCAGTCGTGATTAAGTTGACTCAACTCATTGTACAACCTTAGGCATATGTTAAAAAGTTTATAACTTTTAAAAAAACAAAATGTATGTGTGCTTTCAAAGAGATTCAGCCGCACTGTGGAGTTGATGAATTTCATTGAGATAGTTGGGTGTGTAAATGGGTGGGCATTTGGCTGAACCATTAACCCAGAGCATGGTAAGGTACATCTAAAGAAGCTGCACCAAAACTTTCCTTTTTCATGTTTTCTGGGTCTGTTATTCTCTTTGGAGTTGTCAGCTTGCAGTCTAAAAATGCACCGAAGGCGTGGGGGCATTTTTGAAACTTGTTTAAAAGAGGTGGAC
This sequence comes from Nymphaea colorata, assembly GCF_008831285.2. Lineage (NCBI taxonomy): Eukaryota > Viridiplantae > Streptophyta > Magnoliopsida > Nymphaeales > Nymphaeaceae > Nymphaea > Nymphaea colorata. The sequence goes on along the minus strand of NC_045148.1, from coordinate 6,846,013 downwards.
ATTTTAGACATTTTCATTTTTTACAATCCCTTTTTGCCCTTTTACAAAGTCTATTTATTATTTTAATATGAATAGTTTGATCATTTTCATTCCTGTGCACCAAGTTTTTTTTTTATTATTTAATATGAATAGTTTGATCAATTCCACCCCTGTGCACCAATTTTTAGCATCCACCTGTGCACTTAACCAGCTTTGTTGGAGGGATGTCTTCATTATATTTTCTTACTCTTTTAGGATTAAGAAAAGATTTAGGAAACGCACTGAAACTTTTGGTGGTAATAATCGATACAACAAAAATGGTTGGTAACGTTAAAATGCAACCAACCCTTTCTACGATAAATTAAAAAGATTAAAGACTTCTTTTCATCAAGTTTGCGTTTAAATGGATCGTAAAAGACACCCTTGTGCACATAAAGCACAGAAACAGGAATTGATTATCACTTCATAAAAGAGAAGGAGAAAGATACAAATCTTTAACTTTGCTTTCTACATCGAATAACTGAAGGAGCCATAGAGGAAAGCACGTTAAATTATTGCAGAACTACAGAATTAAAGAGACAAAAAAGAGGGGAAAAAAACGTCCAAAGCCAATGGTCAACACAAAAAAAGTTTGTATCCTTTGAGGGAATAACTATTTATTGGCTGAATCACCTCGACTGACTTTACAATATATATTTTTGTTTAACTTTGGGGATTAAAGACTTTTCAAGTGGTTGCACTGCAAGGATAACATCATGAAAAGAACTCATGCTAGAGAATGTTAAAAAGTCTTCAAATACAACCGTGCACAGGCTGGAGTCATGAATTTCATTGAGAGATTTGGGTGCGTTTATTGGAAGGACAAAGAAAATTTCCCATTAGAGATCTTATTTATATCTTTCTTTATATGTTTTTAACTTTCCAAACTGTTTGTAAGTTATTTTCTTGCACGTGTCAAAGAAATTTTTGGAATGGCCGCACGGTACGCTGTAAAGGAAAGACTGATAATTTGTTAAAAAGAAATGTCTTCTATAATGTTTTTACTTTTTTTTTTCATTTTTTTTGTTTACAAAAAGTTTTTTTTCTAGTGTGATTTAAAGGTAGTTTAGTCATTAACCATACCGGCGCACAAAAATTCATGCATCAGTATGGCGCATATAACCAAGTTCGCTTCCTTTTCTCACACAGCACGCTGCTTTGTTCTATGTCAACGGTTGGGTCTAATCCAACATTGGATTTAAATCCAAATTCAAATCGTTGAAATAGATAACAAACATCCTTTTCGCAATTAAGATGCAGAAACCGTCATATGGTTTTGGTACCAAGTTCAAAAAATATCTGATTTTCACAAACATGTAAAGCTGATTACGTGTGAAAAATTGGACATGGTCCGCAGAAATTCATTTCCAAGTTAAAATAAATAAGAAATATCTGGACAGTCACATATGGCAACATATCGGATTTGAATCTACCCCCAACGGGCAAGGTTGTTTATGGGTCGGGTTTACTTGACGGGCTGACCACCTGATTCGGAATCCATTTAATCGGTAAAGAAAACAGGTACTAGCTAGCTTACTACTTCTTTGTTTAGATACTTTTTGAATATGAGTTCAAATCCCAACCAAAAAAAAAAAAAGAGCTGACATTTTCTTCGTAAAAAAAAAAAAAAAAAAAAATCAAGTGTAACTCAATCAAATCCCAATCAATTAAGTAAACCTAATTAAGTTGGTCTAAGTACTAAATGTTGGTCAGTATCACATCTTTTAGATGTAAACAGATTTGGATTACTGTAAAAATCGACAGATTATGTATGGAAAATCCTTTATCACATTTGCATCCTGTCATTGATAGGATGTGATTTTTCTCAACGAGTCTATTCCAATTGAAATTATATGCTGATCACATCCTTAGTCCGGATCATGACCTTACAGGGTTCTTCCTCAAGCGTGCTCGTTGAAAACAAACCAATTCCTTCTATTACTAATGTCTAAACCAGCGGTACATTATGCTTGACTTCCACGAATTTCCCCAAGAATTTTGTTTCCAGTCAAACATCAATACGATGAGAAAACTCCACGCCCACTGTTGAAGAACCGCCCTCACCTCAACAACCACTCTTCCTCAATGTGACATCAAATGTGAACTCAGCATTGCTTATTCTTTAAAAGTCTTTATGACTTGGTAAATTCTGTTGGTGCATCCTCGTTATAATACAAGGGCGGAGTCAAGCTAGGGCCTGCATGGGCCCTGATCCCATCTCAAAAAAGAAAAAATATATGTAAATTAAAAAAAATCACTTGTTTTATATAAAAAGTTTGAAAAATAATATTTCGGCTCTAGTCAAAATTTAGAAATTTTAATTTTGCCTATCCCATGAAAAATTTATGGCTCTGTCCCTGACTTTATATATTTATTATTTTTGTATGACAAACCATTTATAATATGTTCAGTACGTTATTTATGGCTGTTTGGTCGGACAATGAGATGTGAATCAAGGGAACAATACATGAGATGTGAATCAAGGGAACAATACCTGATGCATGCCCCAGACCGAAGATGGCCTGCACTATCTAGCTAGCTCCCTTCGCGTCGATCACTGGGATTTGGAAACAACTTTATTGAAAAGGATCAGTCAGCACAAGTATGATTTGCTAGCGGTTTACCTTGTTCGATATGCGGAACATGGTGTTCCGGCTGAAGGTAGCTTATGTTTGGAGTGCCCATTCCCGGCTGCCTTGCTCATCTCAAAAAACATGGAAACACAATGGAATGGAAATCAAACATGCCCTTTGACCATGTTGCGGTAGTTATAATCCCCAAAAGAATGCTTCAACAACAATAAAAGAGGGCAAATCACCACAAAACTGCTAAAAAACAGAATCACAGGGCTGCAAGCATAAGAACGAGTTTCCAACACCACTATTGCAGCAATATACGTCAAGATATATGCTAAACAATGTAGAAAATAATAGACACCAATTTACGTGGAAAAACCCCCAATAATGAGGTAAAAAACCAAGGGCAAGAGATATATATATTTATACTTCAAAGAGGCAATACAACTACGTTGTTCTTCTTGCAGAGAATAGCATAAATCATTCTTAAGAATGAATGCACAAGAAAACGACAAGAAAAGAAATCACCGTATGTTCTTCTTTTCTTTCCCTTGTTTTATTCAATTTCTCTCTCTACGCTTGAACCCACACGGCTGCCCAAACCCACAACCGTGCTCTTCTTCTGCTTTCCTTCTTGCCTTCCTTCTCCCCTTCTCTTCTTTGCTTTCTTCTTCCTCTTCTCCTTGCTTGGTGTGAGCCACGAGGGAAGCCTCTCTTCCTTTTCTTCAAAAGAGCCAAAAACGAGAGAGAGAGGGTCGGCGTGAGAGCTAGGGCACCATCGTGGGTGCCCTCTCCTTTCTCCCGCTCGTCACTTAAGTGATGGGTGGGGTCGGGTCCTCTTTTGAGGCTGGACCCGACCCAACTCAAGGGTCATTAGTTAAATTTGTTTTCCCTATTTGGGTGATGTTCATTAAGGGTGGGTATCGGGTCAGGCCGGCCCCGCCCGGCCAGGTTTGCCCCAGCCCAAGTCGGCCCATCGGGCCTGAAGCCCGGGGCCGGCCCATAATATTGCCGGGCCGGGCCGGGTACCGGGCGCGTCCACTCAAAATGAGGCCCAGCCCGGCCCGGCTCCCCCTCCCGTCTCCCTCCCGGAGCTGCTACAGATGGACCGCGGACCGCGGTGAGTCGACGGCCGCGGCGGGCAGCGTAGGAGCCACCTCCCACGCCGGAACTGTCCCTCGCCGGACTTCAGCAGGGAGCGCGCGTAGGGAAAGGGGGAGCGTAGAGGAGAAGAAAGAGGGAGAGGGGGAGCGGAGAGGAAGAGGAAGAGGGATTGACCGAGAGGGGGAAAGGAAGGAAGGGGAGAGGGGGAGGGAGAGTGGAGAGGGAGACGGGAAGAGAGAGGGGGGAGCAGAGAGGGAGAGTGAGAGAAGAGACGGGATGGGAGAGGGGGAGCGGAGAGGGAGGACAGGAGGAGCGGAAGGGGGAGCCCGGGAGTCGGGCCGGGCCGGCCTATCCAGCCTGGGACCGCTGCCGGGCCAGCCTATTGGACCTGGGACCACTGTTGCGGCCAGCCTATCGGGCCCGAGTCTGGCTCGAGCCAAGTTTTTTCCTGGCCCATGACCGGGCCCAATCGAGTCTGGCCCGAGCCAAGTTTTTTCCTGGCCCAGGACCGGGCCCAATCGGGTCGGGCCGGGCCGGCCCGACGGCAGCCCGGCCCGACGTCCAGCCCTAATGTTCATCAGCACTCAAGTTAAGACCATGCATCTTTATTGGGTATGGTTCTCAGTACGGCCGGCCCGGCCCGACGTCCAGCCCTAATGTTCATCAGCACTCAAGTTAAGACCATGCATCTTTATTGGGTATGGTTCTCAGTATAAGGGTTTCGTTTGTTTTTTATCATGCTGCAAAGAAGATTGTTATGTTTGGGCATCTTGTGCTTGATGAGAGCAAAATTTCATTCCTAATGATAAACACCCATTTAGTGTACAGGAAGTTAGTACTCATGTTCTTGGCAAGGACAACCCATGAAGAACCAGGGCAACCTAGTCCAACCTCACTGCTTGTAATTATACCTATTCCTTTGCCTTATGAACCTCAAAGTGTGACTGAATCGGATTCCATGTGTCACCTAGAGCACCAACTGTTGACCTGAATACACCTCGTAGTCCACGGCGCATTGATTTTATCAGTGAAAAGAGCCGACTCATGAGATTCATTACGGAACTCTCAAGAGAGCTCTATCAAAGACAAAAGTTTTAAATTACCTTTTAGAAATGGAAGTCATTTATGAGAAAGACGGTACTATTCCATCACAGGATAAATATATCCAAGAACTCCTTGTTGGAAGCCTGTTGGCAAACTGGGTGAGTTGACTCGAAATCACCCGAGTCGGCTCGGGATCATCTTTTCACTGGGCCACGAGTCAGGACCCAAGCGAGTTAACACAAAAGCTCTGGCGACTCAGACAAGAATCGGCTGACTTGCTGGATCGGTGACTGGGGTTTGAATAAAAGGCAGTGGCTGCCGCAGTCTTTGAATCAATTGGATAGAGCAACTTCTTCAAGAGATTGGAGAGCATCAACAGTATTCTGGTCATCCGGTGCGACAATCTTGGTATAACTTTTCTTGCCACAAAGCCAATTTTTCATGTAAGAGCCAAACATATAGAAATTTATTTTCATTAATTTGTCAAGGGACATATTGCTAAAGGAGAAATACAGTTATAGTTCTTGAACTCTGAAGAGCAAAATGCCGACGTCCTCACGTAAGCACTTTCAAGTATTTGGTTCACCATGCTATGGAACAAGCTAAATCTTTAGGAGATTAAATTGAGAGGGGATGTTAAACTTGCATGAGATGGTAAGTTGTAGTAAAAGGAATCTTGGGGTAATGTTAAACTGCAAGAAATCTGATGGCAAGGAGATGATGAAGAAAGGAAAGTCGACCCTATCTATCGTGATCCCAATGTGAATCGAAATGATAAAGTCTATCTAACAATACCTTGTAATCAAGGAATGTAGATCAAAGAAAATATGTAATGAGGGTCATGACCGCAATAAATTAATAAGATCTATCGTCACTTCTACTCTAATCTACTGGAAAAAAAAAAAAAAAAAACTCAAGAGAAGGAGTAGAGAGAGTGGTGGTATTGGCCTGAGGCACTTCTTGCCAAACCACGTATGGATTGCGTTGTCTGTTTGCCTTTGCTCGCTCTCTCTTTCATTTTTCATTGTTTCTTTCAGTTTACCATATTTTGTGGAACTTAGCTATTGAAAGGCATCGAAATCCCTTACTTGGATCTAGGTCCATCCGTCCTACCCAGGAGAGACTTCGATCCATGATCTTCATTAATTTATATTGAAAACTATATATCCTCATATTATATGGGTGATCTTTGGCCGCTGGAATTGTACCTCCCCACCTCGATTTCAAGCATAGTTAAGCTCACATTATATGTTTTCTCTCTCATCACATGTCCTTAGTGTTAGTAACAACACACAAAACTCTCCTCTCGCACTCTCAAGAGAGGGATAAAAGCAACAAGAAAGAAGACATAGATTTACGTGGTTCGAAGCGATAATCTTCTACGTCCATGGTCGCACAGAACTTTCACTATTCACTCTCAGATGAACACAGACACTCTCAGAGAGATGACCAAGAAGAAAACTACGGCCCTCCTCACAACATAAGGATTAGGGCAAACCCACATATATACAAAATGACATAAATGCCCTTACATAAGGATCTGCGGTATTGCATATGAGTGTCCAGTATGGATCAAATTCCATACACCAACATTTAGTTCATACACCAACATTTAGTTCACGTACATTGGTCTACATCATATCCACTAAAATGCATAGCTGATCAATCCTTGGAATGAAATTTAAACAAGAATGACCAGTGTATAAACACCCGGAATATTGTGATCAAAACATAGATTTATGAATCTAAAATACGCATGTTCCACGTTCCATCGGTGAATTTTAGAAGCTACAGAAAACTTGCGGTTTGATTTATAAAATAAGAAGGCACCAATAAAATCAAACAAACTTTAAGCTTGTTACAGTTATATTCTCTCGAAAGAATCTACATGGGCGATGTCATAGACTAGGCATATCCTCGTCAATAGATGTTAGAATGAACATAAATAGTTTGGTCTAAATGACAACTGATCATGGGGAATAGTTTTTGTCGTCAATCCTTCAGAAAATTAAATTAAAATTTATAGACTTGCCTTGACATTTTAAGGATGCCAGTGGTGGTTTTTGGTAATTTACAAGTAATGTACTCCGCCGGATATTGTTGTTGGATAATTAGATATTAAAACCAGTCACCAAAAATCATATTTAGCCGTGTCGTGATGTTTTATGATATTTTTTTTAATTGATGATGTTGGTACTGACAGAATTAATTCAATCATTTAGCCATGTTTTTTTTGATATATTTTTGAGATATATGAAGTTGATAGTAACAGACATAATTCATTTATTTAGCCGTTACATTTTCCATCCGGCGACCGGATTTCGACTCTCGTCAATACTCATGTCTACAGAATAATTATTGAGATGTTCATGCTGTTGACGATATCCAGAGCCAATCGCTACGGGTGGGGCCGGCGGCCGGCGAGTACTCGCCAAATTTTGCCAACAACCGTGGCGGATGATGGCTGCTGCGGTCCACCAACCCAATGGATGACTAGCTATCCAGGAGTCTCTATCATCCAGCAGTGACCCGGTTATGTCTAATGACACAAATCACCAAGGCACATAATGATGGTTAAGACTTGGATGAGAAGTAAGACCTCAGGCGTTTTTATTCCACATATATAAACAAAACTTTCAAGCTATATATATATATATATATATATATATATATATGAATTGAAATCAACTGGCTAATTTGTGTGATGGAATTGTTTTTTTTTTATATATTTTGTGATGCTGAAAACCATTGCAAATGTGTATTTTGTGATGGCAATTGATTGGACATGATTTTTAACCATATAATGCACTATTTGCGATGATTTCTAGCATTGCAAAGTTAAAAAGAAAAACCATGGGACCATAAAGGTAATCAGTTATATATATATAGTATTTTGTGATGGCAATTGATTGGACATGATTTTTAACCATATAATGCACTATTTGCGATGATTTTTAGCATTGCAAAGTTAAAAAGAAAAACCATCGGACCATAAAGGTAATCAGTTGATATATATATATATATATATATATATATATATATATATATATATATATATATATATAAAAGAGAGAGAGAGAGAGTGCGAGTGAGTGTGGTTGGAAGTCTCATTTTACTGGACATTTTACTTATAGTTATATATGTGATAACCTAACAAGGAAGGACTTGGAAGACATCAATGTGATCTTACCTACAAAAGAAGTAAAGGTTTTCCTATGAGAACATGACATGCGGAGATATCCATGGTGGCACAGCAACGGCATTTGGGAAAATTAGTTCAATCTTTAGCGTCATATTTTACTTCGTTTGCGAGATCGGGGACTTCACGAAACAGATTCAGAATGGGGAAACCACTTAAATATGGGCACCAAAAGCTTGCTAATATTGCTTGTCACAACTTGATGTATTTAATTATATACGTAAGTGCCCAAAGTTTTATATTTGTGCCTTCATCTCAATTTTTTGGCTACAATAGCAATGCCAACGATAAGTCCATTCAAAACCTCAATTTCAAAGCAAGAAAACCAAGATTCCTCTTCTTAGTGGTGAACGAAATCACAGATAACATGGTTTTTTTACTTGGATTTTAGATCTGAGGTTATTTGAGATTAGTGATATGAGGATGTCTGATCCATAGATCTGAAATCCAACTCTCCTTCCAATTATCAGATCTCTGGCTCTGATCCACATGTTGTGCATGGTACCATAGATCTGAAATCCCCTGTCCTTTCAAATGCTGAAGAGGCATTTAATAGCTTCCGATTTGAAATTCATGAAACTGATGTGGACCTGCCATCATCACACTACGGATTTTGGGTCACACCAAAGGTCCATTCTCAAGATCATTATTTTAATCTATGTCACATGGGTACTTGGGTTTGGCCATGTATCCGTATCTATACTCTGATACCTGAATCCCGATATCGATATTTCTTAGATACGTTTGGATCGGGTTATGGTCAAATTCGATCCGAACTCGTTAAAGAAAACCCGATTTCTTTTTTATCGACCTTTCTTTCTCCCTTTCACCCGACGAGGTATGTGCCTTTAGGGTTTATGCAGCTGTAGCAGATCATGGGCAAAGATGGTAGATAGTTTAATGTTTTTTGTGATAAACTATTAGTTTTAGTTTAATGTTTTTTTTTTCATTTTATCATTTGATAATATAAAATTAACCGTATCCGTCTATCTTAAAAAATTAAAAATTGTTGTATCCGTACCCGTATGCTCGTACCCTATGTGTTTGGTGAGGGACATTCTAACAACGACACCCAACCTTTCAGAGAAGCCGCCTTTGACGCTGACCCTCAAAATTGGCCTTGCATGCTTTGTGGAGGGGACGCTGCAGGATGTGACAGGTACTGGCTGCCTGCTTCATGTCCAAATTGGAGCCCCACACCTTGGCTGAGGCCAGCTAAGGGGATGCTTCGGGAGCACCTACCTTGATCCTACTTTCAAAAAAAAAACTTACATATAAAATTTTAAAAATATTTTGCTTGTTTTATATCTAAATTTTAAAAAAAAAATAATATTTTGGTGTTAGTCAAAACTTAAAAATTTTAATTTAGTAACTTTTAATGAAAAATTTAAAAAATTTAATTTAACTCCAGCTTTAGCTACATTGGTGATTACATTTTAACAAACTTAATCAATGCTTGACATTAATATTTTAATGTTTATGTAAGACATGCAAGTAGCCGCATTGAGTCCAAATCGATGGATGTACAATGAGTTCAAACAACTCCGATTGGACTTCTGGACTTGAGAGATCAAGTTTGAGTTAAAACTGGAGTTCTTAAGTTGAGTTTGAATTACAAGAGCTCAACTCTAGTCATGTTTTCTTGTTTGTTAATCTTTGAGGGCAGGTTGGTAACTTTTCATTTTCACTTAAAGAAACGATATAAATATATATATATATGCTTGAGTTCGGGCTCAAGCTCGCACTTGGTTTACAAGCCAAGCTCAGGCTTATTGAGTCAAGCTCAAGTTCCACCTCATAAAACTCGAGCAATATGTGACTAGAGCCGAGCCCGAGTCCACCCACTCCGAACTCACTTAGCTAAAATTGACCATGAAATAGCTTTGCTTTCACAAGGAATATCACATATTACATTGTTGTTGTTCCCGTGAATATGAAGCCATTTAAATGGTTTTGTGACTTTGGGAAAAGTTACTTGTCCACATCAATCAATCACTTTAACTGGTCAAGAAAAACAACTTGTTAGAAATAATGAAATAGCCCATGTGGTAGCCCACTCATCTTGATAAATCGACAAATGTGTCCATTTCAGTTCTCTTTTTGTTTTTCCCACTCCTTTTGACATGGTTATTTTTACTACTGGGTCGTTCCTCGCCGAGGTAGAGTGAGAAATTTTTAGATGAATGACCAGAATAATGAATTTTAGATTTTCAAGGGGCATCACCGTTTAAATGAAAAATATTGTTCTAAGTGTTAATATAAAAATAAGTATTTTTTTGAAGGTCTGCATGGTTAATTACTTGCCCATACGTAGAAAAAGTTGTGCACCGCATGGTACACCGTAAAGGAGCAATGAGTATTTTTATAATTTTTTTAAACGTTTTTTGAAATCTTTTTACTTTTTTCAATTTTTTATTTTTATCTTTAAAAAAGTTTTCTTTTTCAATATGAAAAAAAGGCATTTTAGTCATTAATTATATTGACGCATTAAATTTTTGAAAAACATTATTTACACCCCATTAAATTTTAAAAAAAATAGGGGGCGGCGCGTATTGAAAATTTGAAAAATTTTATTATGTAGACGCATGATTGTTGGATCCCAAAATCCTGACTTCGGCTCTTGCATTTGCATGCAATCATACCAGTTGATTTTTTTTTTTAAATTTCACGTGTAAAAATCAAAAGATTATGAAAATCCGAACGAAATGTTTGAAGCCAATACATTGCAGCTCTCCCTAGAAATCGACGTTAGATCTCAAACAAACAAGGTTGATTCGTATAGTTTGGAATGAGAGTATTAAATAAACGTTGACAAGTCCGCTTATAAAAACAAAATGAGTGGATGAAATTCGTTCCATGCGGTTGGTAGACTGACTGGTCCAATAGTCTCGGCTTAGTAGTGATTTTGGATCTAACTGGAACGTCACGTCGCCAATAAATTCTCCAAAGAATCTAAGATGTCCAATACGTTTGCTTCTGGTTTCCTTCTTTCCTTTTTATTAATCAAAGGTATTAATTAATTAATTAATGAAAAGTTTTTCTTGAAAATTTCCTTTTTTTATTAATAAAAAATCTTTTTAGTTATAATTAAATTGAGTAACGAAAATTTAGTACATTTTGCATTTTGCTTAGAAAGGACACGTAGTCAGCACCTTATATAAGTGCCCGCAAGGCAAAACCGACTTCACGAGCTTCTGTACCAACAATCATGGCTGCAACCATGGAAGTGAAACATCTCGCGAGCTCATTGATCAAGCCGGAGACGCCAGTCCAATTAGAAGTACCACTCAACATCTTCGACAGGTCTACAGCAGACCTGCACATTTCAGCACTCATCGTCTACAACACCCCCACGGCCAGCAACGTCCAAATCAAGCTTGCCTTGGCAAAGGCTCTCGTCCACTACCCAATACTGGCCGGAAAACTATCGTTCGAATCTCTTTCTGTAATCGTCGATGGCGATTCCGGCGTTCCTGTTACTGAGACTGAAGTAGAAGGAAACCTTGACGACTATCTGCCCCTTAAGGGCGGCCCTGATCTCCTCCCCCTCCATCCCTACACAGAAGAGACCAACCCACTTTTCCTGGTCCAGCTTAATAGGTTTTCTTGTGGTGCCTTCATCCTCGGGCTGTGCACCAACCACATAATCGCCGATGGACAGGCCATGAGCAGCTTCTACACCACCTGGTCCCAATTTGTCACCGGCCGTGAGGTTAAGCCTCTCCCCATTCTCGACCAATCTCTTCTGAAACCCAGGGACCCTCCGACTCCTCAGTTCCCTCATGAAGAGATCGAGTTTAGCACGTTGCAGAGGGATAAGCCGACGTTTCTTGAAGGTCCCATGGAGAATGTGCGTGTGCATTACACACACGATTTCATCCACAAGCTCAAGGAGAGAACGGGGTTCAGGCACAGCACCTTCGAGTGCCTGCTGTCTCACCTGTGGAAGAAAGTGTGCATAGCATGGGGCCTTGATGGGGAGGTTGTCTCGCACGCAGTGTTCTCAGTGAACGGGAGGCCGAGACTGGGGATTCCTCCAGAGTACTTCGGGAATCTGTCCCTCTTGGCATTTCCGGCTTCCACAGTGAAGGAGCTGCTGCAGGTAAGAAAATCGATTTGGTTAGTTGGTGGTAATTAGAGTGTAGTACATGCGTATGGTAAACTAAGTTACTAACTTCACTTATTGAGAGCTCCACTAACTTATCTTTGAGTTAGGGGTCTGAACTAAGGCATGTCTCTAGTTCGATTCTCGTGGGCGATATGTTCCTGTGTTTTAAGGCGGTAGGGTACGGTATCTAAGCTGAAGGGTGCAGCGTTGCTATTGCTGACATCGACGCAGCTCAGAACCCCAAAAGCAGGGAGAATGGGGGGCTTTTGAGCCTTTTTGGAACGGTGGAATTAATACTTCTTGTTCACCGAAAAAAAAGTTATCGATTTTCGATGACATTCTACTGCCTAGTCAGGCGGAAACCCTCTCCCCTTCCCCCTCTACACTTATGACTACACTTATGACTCAAGGGTCAGAACTGCTTTCCCCTTTTATGCTTCCTGCTTTCCCCTTTTATGCTTTCATTTATATATCAGTTACTCCTTTTTACAGCAAAAAGAATTGATGCTGTCATAATTTGAAATGAGAACTTCACTAAGTTTTGTTTCTTCTTTTTTGAGGATGGGTGGTTCATTCCACCATCTATGCCAACACCTTCAAACTTGCTTTGGGACATATTTCAGTATAGGAAAAGAGCATTTTAAGACAGCCATCTTAAGATTTGAACCAAGTCCCTTTGTGAATGAACCGGCCATGTTCTTGCTGTGACAAGAACCAGCCTAATCAGGGGGAACTAGTACCCACCACTGTCCTGTATTTTGATATACAGGGGAAGGCAGTCTTTTAATTCACCCCACATCGTTACTTTATTGGGGGAAGGCCACTGTGTGCCCAAGTTAAACAAGCACAGCAAGGCCTCCATTAATTTCAGCAAATCGTTTCTCTCTTATCGACCAGAACTTTGATGTTTCGGTAACTTTAAATTAACAGGAAGATCTAGAATATGGTGCAAAGTTAGTGAGAGAGGCGGTCGGCAAGACCGGACGCGACTACTTCCAGTCCTACATCGACTTCGGAGAGCTGAACAAAGACAAGGAATTGTATCCATCGGTTGGTGCAGATGGCAATAGCTTGGCCCCAGACTTGGAGGTCGACAGTTGGCTGGGCTTCCAATTCACAGAGATAGACATGGGAGGAGGTGCGCCTTATGCAATGTTGCCCTCATGGATTCCGGTGGAAGGCATCGTCATATTCATGCCTGGACCGCCGGCAAAAGAGAAAGGGAACAAGGCAGAGAGATGGAGCAACGGGATCGACGTGATCGTGTCGCTCTTGCCGGAGAATGCAGCTGCTTTCTTGAAGATTGCTCACTCTATAGATTGAAAAGCAGAACTAATGCTTAGTTAAGCCCTCCGATCGTTGCTCCATGTAGACCGGAAAGGCACGCCTTCTCAAAATAAACGTGCTGTGCTAGTACAACCGACCTTTTCTATTTGGCATGGTGTCGACTTGGTTTTTTGTAATGCGAATAACCATCGTCAATAAGATCAGTAAACTTCTGCCGGTGCTCCGCAAGCCTGCAACATTGACCTTGTCCGCCAAATTTGTTCATGGCATGGCTTAAGTTGTTAATGGCAGCAATGTTTGCCAAAATCAACCGATTCTAATCAAATGGATGTGGATGACTGGGAGGCGAGGAGAATTGGGGCCTTCCGGCCAAGGGCCGAACTATACTGTGCTGTGGCTGCTGTGTACAAATATTGTTCATGCCGGCCCACAAAATTTGCTTCATTTACACATACAGACTTCTTTAGTTTTTAATCTGAATGCCCCTTAAAAGATTGAAATAAGTAACCCTGTCCCTTAGGCCTTAGACAGAAACTTTTGGCTCCGCTACTTCAGGACATTGGCTTGCATTCCCCTTTCTCACCTGGAATCAAATCAAATTTACTTTAGTTGCTTAATAGGAAACATTAAAATGAGTCGATATATTACTAAGTTGCGCATCTTTACCTTTAAAAGACAAAAAAGACAAAATTAAATGAAAAATGGCAGAAACCGAAAAGCTTCTCGCAGACAGGTTCTCTTTGGCTTCATCTCAAGCTTGCATTGCTCCTCCACGCACTCCTCTGAATCCACTCAGAGGTCGACTAGAATTATGAACCCAAAAATCTTTTTCTGAACTATGAAGCTCTCGGGTATTGGGAACGACCGAGGTTTAACTCCAGTAGCAGAGCTCCCTTGCGGCTGGGGTGGGCTGACTGCCCACCCAGCCTGAATAAACCCTTGCAAAAGTTTTATTATGATAATGCTGGACTCAGGCTTAGTCATATGCGGTGTCCACACCAGACCTAGGCCGCTGCAATGTAGCCCAACATGCATCCAACCCATTGCAAGATAAATAAGTAACCCTTAGCTAAAATTTTTTTACTCCACCACTTCTCAACTCTATTTCTCAACTGTATAGACAATCGTAGGTTTCTAGCTAACTGGATTCGCCAGCAGGAGGTACATAAGAAAATCAGCATTTGGCTAAAACAAAGCTTATTTCTTTGTAAATGGTGAGCAGGTGAAGAGTTGAAGCATGTGATTCAATTTTATTCTTACTGAAAGGCAGACGAGCTTATCATATTGATTATTCCATCAGGAAAAACTGTGTTCAAACCATTAAAGTAAGCATTAACTATATTGTTTTTGTCTTGTTACTATGGATTGATATTTCTATTGTCTAATGTCTTGATCTTGAAAATATTTAAGCATGTAGCAGTGTGAGTTCATAAGATTAGCTTAACAAATATGATAATTTATCTGTTTATTGTGTTTCCTATCTACATCAAGAAGAAGCATGTACCGCTGGAACTAATGGATGCCTATGTCCTTGGACTTGGCTCCCATGGAAATACCACCTACATGAGAGTTTTATGCTGCCATGAGTAATCCATCACTTAAAACAACCACGAGCATCATCAATGGTATTATGATGCTGTAAGGATTTTCCGCTTTTTTTTTAACAACGTATGATGATACTTTTAGTGACACATTGTTAATTTTTAGCCATCTACTAACATCTAGCACATACAAACATATAATTATCCTCGCCTACATACAACATACATCCAACATTGTTATGTATCTGTATGGATGTCATATCAGTTAGCTCCTGCTAATATTCCGAATTTTCCACCTTATGCCCAGGTTCTCATCCACCCCTTCATTGTCTTCAAACGGTTTTTGAATAATTTTTTAATAATTTTCCCAATTTTTTCCAAATGTTTTTTCAACTTGAGATGCCTCTTTTGGCCAAAAGTATCTTCATGCTATTTAGTTTAGGTCTAGAGATACTTAAAGCCTAGACCACCAATTCTCCATTTTTACCATTTTACCCTTATTTACTAGTGAAACCATAAGAAAATCCTGGAAACCGTCTTGCTAAACCTGATTTCTTTACAATTATGTATTTTCTAGACAAATCCCAACTATTAGTAACAAAAACCCTAATTTGCTCGTATATGAATCAGTTTAATTGAACCAAAACAACTCCATTTTTTTACAGAGCAAGCACAAGTTTAAGCCCCAATTGTGCAGTTTCACTTTAAACCAAGTTCAGGATAGGTCTTTCTTAGCTAAATTAATATAACTTTAATAGGTCATAGGGTGCAACCTTTCTTGGCCAGTTCACTTTAGCTTAGATCAGTCAAAATCTCAAAATGGAGCTAAAATGCTATAATTTCTGAGGAAATGATTCAGTTATGGCTTAGTGTTGCATAATTAATTTCCTAATTGAGCTTACATCTAACTTACTTCAGCTCAAGGAACTTGTCCTAGGGGCTTAGGAAGTTCAACGCCCCAGAACTTGATCAATTCAATAAAGCCCGTCATCAAGGTAAGCTCAAAAAGCTTAGTGAAGCCCTAATTTTAGTTTTCCCTCAATTTAGCATAGTTAGGTCCAAACTGATGTTACCATTATGCTTCTTGATCTGCTCAATTCATCACTCCTCATTCACTAGGTTTAGTCATTCCACTAGTGACACTTGAAGTGTTCTTCTGAGCTGATGTCTTGCTCAATTCCCATCAGAATTACTTTGTTCATTAGCTCATCGTAATTGGGCAACTCCAATCTGAGTTCCCTCAGCTCAGCTCAACACAAGACTCCCATAACTTAAGTTATCATTTTCCAACTCCAGTAGTGTTTATTTCCAAAAAAATGACCAAGTCCATTTATACAAATGGAAATTTCAGCCAATTTTTTTGGAATTTACTGTGAAATTTGGAATATGGGAGAACTTTGAATGATTCACAATGTGGTATAGTTCATATCACACAGTTATACTAACAATTGGAATGGTCATGAAGGGCAAAACAGTAATTTTGTGTAGACATCCAAGTGCACTTAGTCCTTTTTCCTAACTCTGTGTTTTAAATGTTAAATTTACGCTATGCTGGATGGACATGGGCAGGGGTGTTGGTTTTGGATATGGGTACGAGTGTCGGATAGAGCGAGTTCCAAAAACTAGACACTTGGACATGCCATATATATATATATGCTGACACACTCTTACAATGAAAAAAATAACAAATTCTGCAAAAAAATGAATAATGCTAATTGGAAACATATAAAGTGCATATATGATTCTTGAAGAGTTACAAAATTACACAAAAAAAATCATCAAGTACAGCTTTCATCCTTTTGTCTAAACAAGAAGCAAGCAAGTGAGCAACAATGTTTGTCTTCCAGAACAAAGTTAACACTTTAAAAAAAAAAAAAACAAGTACAAAAGATAAATGAAGATATTAGATATCTAATATCAGTCGTCAATCTTCGTTCTTCATTCAATCTTCATTTATATCATCTTCAAAAACTAATGAATCCAAGTCGTGCTTGCTTCTTCCAAGCATGTCACTCCATCAATTGTTAGCCCATCTCCAAGTGCATCCCAATACATAGATGGTCCACATTTGTATTCAGGTTGCTTTCTTGAAACTAACCTAAGATTAAAATGCACGTGCACTAAGTCTTCTACCCTCGTAGATGTCATCTTGTTTCTTTTGATAGTGTGTATGTGTAAAAATATGCTTGAGTTCCTCTCACAACATGAAGATGATGCTGGTTGGGCAAGAAACCGAAAGCAAGCTTCTGTAGTAGAAGAGTGCTACTTCCATCGTTTTCCCACCATGCAATAGGATCTATAGTATACCTATCTGCTTGCATTTCTCATTTCCCAAAATCACCAACTTCAGCAAAAAAAAAAATATACCATATTCATTTCTTACTGTTTGTCTTTCAATAAGATTTTCATATATTTTTTCAAAGCATTTATCCATTTGCATACTTATTTCTCTATCCACATGTGGAGGCCCTCTATTTGTGCTTAAAGATTCTCATTAAGTCACTCTGCACCATAACAATGAGGATTAAACTATGAGCCATACAATGAAGAGAAGTGATGATTTTGTTCCATCTATCTTACAACACCTCAAATACCACATCAAAAAAGTCTGACTTTTCTACAAATACATTCTTTTTCTCATGCTCAAAAATGATACTTTGGACCTTCTCTATCATGGAATTTCACATTTCATAAACTTTATGCAACATTGGTGCATCAGTGTCAACTGCTCTCAACATTGATATTATGGGCTTAGTGAACTTCAAAAGATAATCAAGTTTGTCACTAAAAATGCATTCTTTAATATGTATTGTTTTTTCATTATTAAATGCATCTTTATGTGTAGAGCATTTTTCAGACACAACCATTTGCAATGGTCAACGTTTAACTTATTTATTTTATTGGCTAAGATGATAGTATAAGCAAATTGTGTCTCAACAACATCGATCATTCGCAAACAAGAATGCTTATGAAAAATATTGTGTGTCATCTAGTGATTAACAATGAAATTTCTAATGTTTTTAACATACCTATCAATGTCTGTTATCCACTTGCATGCTTCATATCTTCTATTTTCTGTAGTATTGGTTGGCGCATGTAAGTTCTTTAACATTAAGGTGTGAACCACATATGGTGTCCAGAATATATTTGAACGTATAACCTCCACAGTTAAACCAGTAGATTGACAATCTGCAGTAATAATTTGAACCACATTTTCCGAACCAACTTCTCTAATTACCTCCACAAGTAACTTTGCCAAATATGTGATGCCTTTAACTTTCCATATGCATCTACTGATTTTAAAAATAAAGGTCCCACTTGAGAAGCTACTCTAAAATTTATGAGTGGTCTTCTCAACACATCTGTCCATCCATCTAAAGCAATGCTCACTCCTTTTGCTGATCAAGGGAGCTTTATAGTTTTTGTAAAAGAAGTGTAGTTCTCAATTTCTCATAAGAAGATGGCTTGTATCCCTTCAAGGATTGAGCATTATTACATAAATACAGAATAACATCTTGAAAATATGAAGACGTCAAATTAAAAGAGAGTTTCAATGCATAGAATATCCTTGCAATCATCTGATCCAATTGATTCTTTGTAGATATGTTGAATGCCTTGGTTATTGCATTTTTTGACTTCTTCTTTTCAAGGAAGCAACATTTTACTTCTTCATTATCTATACATGGATATGAAATTGAAGTGGTTCTACATGCATTTAAAGTTTTCCTTGCATTAACTTCATCACGCAAGTTCTTGAGGACGATCTTCACTTCATCATCTATAGCTGGACAATGCAAACACTACATCCAGTGATGTGTAGCAAATGTGCTTTCACTCTATAATATAAGTCTTTAAATCTTTTGTGGCAGTACTTGCTGTCAAAATTCAAATTTCCACCAGTGCCTAGACACTTTCTATTTTCTTAACTTGATCATAGTGGAATAGTCGTATTATCCTTTTTATTTACTTTTTGTTTAACTTTGTCTGCTATCTTGAAGCTTACGCTGCTTGATAATACCTATAAATAAAACATATATGGAATGCATATCATTTCATATCATATTATGTATGTATATATATATATATATATAGTGAACAACAGTGAACTGCCAAGTATATATGAAAACATGGATATTGAAGACAATTTTGATTTGCAGCTGTAGGTCAACACCACATTGAACTCATGGAACCATGAAACTCAAGTAAACAACTTGTGTTTTTTTTTAAATCAACGTTTCTGCTGTAAGGATCTTTTGTTTGTTTTTGCAAGTGAAAATAATGATGATGGTTGATGGATGATAGTTGTTCGATGATGCAAGCAGGACCACATCCCTTCGTTAAAAAAGAAAATGAAAAAGAAAGAAGCATAGGCAGCATTTAAGGTGCTGCCATGGTCTTAAGAAGAAGGCAGCATACCTCCATACATCAGAAAGTGACGAGGCTCGTCTGAAAGAAGACAAAGAATACTGTTACAATAGTGTTCTTTGTCATTTTGTCATGCTTTTAGTACGACGAGTAGTGTCTTTTTCTTTTTTTTTGACACTTTCTTGTTTGAAAATGGCGTGTCCAAGCCGTGTCTACGCGTGTCGGTGTTGGTGCCAGTGTCAGACCGTGTCTACGCACGCTATGACGTGCCCATGCAGCACAGACAGAACGTATGATGCCTAAGGTTTAGCCCACATCTTTAGAATTAAGCCTAGACTACCAATTCAATGGGAGTGTCCCTTAAGCAACCAACGAAGTAAGGGACAACTATATAATTTAATTGATACTTTTAATCTTTTTGAGTATCTTGAGAATAGATCCTGAAGAACCCAGTAGATATAGATTTGCCATGCATCTAGGGACTCATCCCCAACGAGAGCATTTGAACGAGAGCACCAACATGGATTCGTACGCGAATCGGAAAACAGGACATGCTAAAGTGTAGGTGAGAGTTCGCACGAGTTCAGAAAGGACAGAGTAACCATTGGTTCAGTCCTTCGTGGGCATGGTTGCCAATTCGAGCTTTAGATTATTGGTAGACGGTAGACCCATTTGGACCTATATTTTTTATTTAAGACCAACCCATTTGTGTTGAATGTGGCCTATAAAACCACATTGTTCCATCCTATTAATATTTTTCTAGCTAATGATTTTGTGAGAGAAACCATTACTTTTACTTATTTTCTTCCTTTGTTGTATTCATCTTCTAGTTGGTCATGGGATTGAAAAGAAGTCCTCTCTTTCACTGCATCAATAATTTAAGTTGTATAGACCTTAAATGATTCAAACTGTTCAGGGTTATAGGGTGACATGATTTCTCGTCGCAGAAGGAATGAGGTGATGGTTGCCTTTTTGCATAGGTTAAGCTTACTATGGCCAACACTTGTCACTTAGGTTTTTGGTTGTTTATTGTTGTTTCTGCCATGTGTTGTTTCAACACACCCATTTAGGGATGACCCATTCCTCGCCACGAGATTTGAGAAACAAGCAACTTGTCTTTTTAAGGGCTAATTTAATGGAAGAAGATAGTAGTCAATCTGGCCTAAACCTATGACACATGATGCAGGTACAGACCGATTTCAAAAGTCACGGTAGGGGGCGAACAAGGAGGAATGGGGAACAGAAGGATAGACAGATTCCATAGGTGGTGGGAATAGAATGAGGAAAGGGACAACAGAGAAGGAAAAACTGGCAGGTGTGCGACCAGAACACACACACACACACACAGAGAGAGAGAGAGAGAGGCATACCGAGGGAGAGCAATAAAGGGGAGAGAGAGGGTGGGGCA
The DNA here is from genome assembly GCF_008831285.2 of Nymphaea colorata. Classification (NCBI taxonomy): domain Eukaryota; kingdom Viridiplantae; phylum Streptophyta; class Magnoliopsida; order Nymphaeales; family Nymphaeaceae; genus Nymphaea; species Nymphaea colorata. The sequence continues at coordinate 6,825,363 of NC_045148.1, read as the reverse complement.
TAAGAGTACGTAAAGCAGAAGTGGAACAAGGCCAATCAGTTTCAACAAATCAGACAGCTTGCATGCATTCATGAGATACAATGTTCATTCAAGCAAATAGAACAACATATTTATGATTGAAGATTTTATTCATTTTAGTATTCAAAATAATATATGTGTGTGTGTGTGTGTGTGTGTGTGTGTGTGTGTGTGTGTGTCACCATACCCAGAAACAACCAGAACGCAAGCACCAGAATCAGTTATTGATATGAAGCTGCCATATTCCAGACTATTTTATGATTTTAGCACGTAAGAACTGAAAATGGACAGACTAAAGAAAATACAAGGAAAACACATAAAGAAAATGCAAATTACAAAGCTGCATAAGAGACAACGTTTTACATAATCAAAGAAGAATGTCCAGACATGGCCAATGCAGTTTAAACTATCAAGTATCAACGAACTGTTTAAAATCAGACAAACAACTACGTACAAATAAACAAAGTACGTGATATGCATTGACCATAAAAAGAATACATTAAAGCAGGGCAGGTAGAAGGAGAAGGCGATTCAATGCTAGTTGCCACAGAGCAGAACAGAACTGCCGGAGATGCAAAGGTTTGCTAGAAAAAAGAAGATAGTGCCAGAGAAAAAACTACAATTGAAGATACAAGAAGATGATCCATGTGTTGCGTAGACATTGTTTTGCTGAAGCAAAAGCCGCAAAATAACGCTGCATGCTGCAAATCCACGACTAGCTGCAATGGAAGCTGAAGAGTCACCAGAAATCTTGGACCAATATGCTGTTCTCCCATGCATATATGTGGCGAGTTGAAAAAACAAAGCCCATATGTTGGGCCAAAATGGTCAAGTTTGACCGAGTCCAAAAATGGTCAGCTACAGACCAGGGTGCATTGACCACACCCGATTGGATCAAGCATGTGTTGGATGTCCTAAGCCGCACCCATACCTGCACCTGTGTTGGGTCATGTCGACAAGGGTGCATCATCCAATACAAAATGTCCATGTGACTTGGGTCTACACTTCTCCATGAATGAAGCGGTAGGGATTCCTCTATCTGCCATTGCCATCACACCAGTCCCTTGTGAGAGTAATACACTCTAAACATGACCACGGCTTGTGCCTAAAAAATGCAATACAAAAAGGATTACACCATCCCTACCAATATGAAAAGGACCATGCAGTATATGATAGAATCATCTATTATTCTCAGATGACATGAAAAAGTTTCGGCAAGATATATATTGTGACTTCAAGAAGAAAAAAAATAAAGCAAACTAATTAAAGTAACAAAATTCAGTCATAAGCATTACCTTATCTGAACCACAGCATGTTGATAATATGATTTTGTCAGCTGTTCAGGAAAACATTGTCAATGTTGGAACAGTTTAACCCCTCAAATATCTATAGATATAAAGATGCATATAGATATGGATTAATGAAATTTCATAAAAGCTGCAAATGACTAACCAGTGAACCATTACCAAGTTCAAGGCATATATATATATATATATATATATATATATATATATATATATATATATATATATATATGTATATAGTATATACGTATATATATATATACACACACACACACACACAGGTATGTACATTGGAGGCAGGAGGGGAAGTAATGGAAAATTCCATGAAAGCTGCATGTGACAAACCTGTGACCTTTAACAACTTCAAGATCAAAACTCAAGTAGGGGCTTAATGGGCTGGTTAAGGCTAGTCTATAACCAAATGCACACACCTCCGTTTCATTAAATCCCTGCACTTTCCCCGGCTTGCAGTTCCCACTGCTAAAACACCAAACAAAATAATGAGAGCAACAAGCTGCAAAATTCTACGTAGCATATCCCTTGGATAATAGCAGCACTAAACACTGTAGATATATGCAATTTTACAGGTCATATTCGCTTCAACATTAGAAAGTAGGCTATGTGAGCAGAAAAAAAACAACACACAAAAGCTTACCACTAATCAGCAAGTATCGTTACAATCATCATTCGAGTTTGCTGATGGAATCAATAAAATAAACTGCAGTGACAATTTTTGAACTAATCAGTGGCTTCAACTCACTCAGTGGCCTATACAGGATGCCAGCAGTTAATTTTCCAGTTCTTCCCACAGCTCATGTGCAGTTGGGAATTTTACAGCAGCTGCACTTGTACAGTGTCTACATCAAATTGTCATAAAGAAGGAAAAGAAAGACATAACATTGAAAGGAAGCAGCAATAAAATGGACAAATGGATAATTACAGGAATCTCGTTACATAGAATCATGTGTTCATCCCTATTAATAAAGTAACCAGCAGCAGAAAAGTCCCATTGCTGATTCAAACATAAATAAAGCTCCATAAACATGACGTCTCCCCATCTCTGCCCTCAAGTACATATCTATGGAGAAGCTGCAATCACCTCCTTTTCAATCTCCTCTCTGCCATGAACTTCCTTTAGCTCAAAGAGTACGGGAAGCTCAACAACTCACCAATAGCCCAGCCTCTGAGGGCTGGAGCTCTTCCAAAAACCATAGTCCATAGATATCAAATATGTACTCCATAATATAGGAAAATCAAGATTATACAGCAAAAGATGATTCTCAAAACCATTGCCCTCTAGCTATGGGAGAGGTTTCCAGGAAAAAGGTTGGTAAGACATTGAAGATCAACATCATATCTAACTCCAATAGTCTCTTGGGCAATAAGAGCCTCTGATACTCACCATCTGTGTATCATCACCTTCATTTCCCATTTCTCAACTCATCTGAAATCCTATTTAAACAAATACCACCGTAGTGGATGACAAGCATTATACCATGAAATGTCAAACAGATGAAGCATAGAAAGATCCCTAAACCAAAGCCATCAAGCTTTATGTGTACATTGATGATATTGATTCTACAGGCATAAACATAAAGAGTCTATTGATGCAATAATTAAGGATGAAAAAGAACAGAGAAAATGATAAGACAAAAATGACCCGAGGTCAACCTCATGCCATCTAAGCAACAATTCCATCAATATGCAACACTTAATATCTTAGTGTGATTTTACCATACAGAAATGCAAGAATATATAAGGAACTAATTTTGCATGCATACCACCAATTACCTGTATCCATCAAAAAGTATGAAATCAAGTTTGTGTGCAAACATGATGAAATGCATACATGTGAAACATTTTTCTAATCAACATTAAAAGTTCCAAACCAACAATTACACATGTTCTTTACAATGTTCTTTGCCCAGTCACACGAGATGTCTGATAAGGTCTACAAAATCAGTTCATCTTCAGACCCCCACAAACAACAAAATGAGAAGAGTTATATCAGCCATTTGAGCAACCAATCATATACTTAAGAACATTAACTTATTGCATAGAATATTCACCCCATTAATTTCCAGATGCTTCTTCATTTTTTATCATATCCATCAACAAGTTGATCTGGACTTGTAATTCATTCACTTTTTTTGAGCTAGCTTCCAACTGACGTATTTTTTCAGCTTGATTGGCTTCTACTTGGTCCACCTTATTGTGTAGATCATCCAATTGTTCACGCAAGACTGCATTTTGAACCATCAACTCACTTCGACTAGGAGCTTCGTCAAAAAATTCTGATGGTTTTACCCCCATTCCATATGTATGCACTTGTCCATATTTATCTGGCCCTATAACCCGTGACAAAATGTCAGTTGGAGCTGGATCATCTCTAATGCCTTCGGGTAATTGAGACATTGCTTCATTGATTTGGGCCTGCAAATCAATGTAATGGTCCAACAATATGTATACCAACAATTTTTCAATTACAACTATTCTTAATAATAATAAGCTATTATGACTTACAATTGCTTCACCAGTCGCTTGATTTTGACAATTTCCTTTTTTACTTGTCCGCGTCATAATGAAGACCTCAGCGCGTGAAGGCTCTGGTGTACCTTCTGCAACCTATATAGTAGCATGCAGTTAGTATTTATAATAGACAATTGAATCAATACTGCTAAATGAGAGGATTTTGGTTAAAGAAATATACTTTTTCTGCTCGAAGTCGAGCAAAGCTTTTTGTGCCAGTATTATGAGGAAACTTTAGCATTGCACGGTTTGCTTTATTTTTTTCACTTTGCTCCTATAAAAGAGAGCAAGTTACAAACTTATAACCAAGACCTTGGTAAAATGTATCATAGTCGCATGATACAACAGAGGGAGATAGAGACAGAGACAGAAAGAAAGAGAGAGAGAGAGAGAGAGAGAGAGAGAGAGAGAGAGATCTTGTCAATTTAATCATGTGAACCTTTGATTTTGTTGTTTCAAAGTGTTGGATCAAACATCTCCATTGATCTTCAGGGATTGTGACCTTGCAATGTTTCATGCAACTCTCTAATGCCTTATGCTTTTTGTAAAGCTTCCTCAAATTACATCTCCAACATCTCCACAATTTTGCATGTTCTTTCATGACCCAAGTAACCTTAACTCCAGGGCCTTCAAACTTTTCCTACAAAACAATAACGTTTAATAATATGCACATCTTGGGTTGAATTTAAACAAATCAAAAAAGATAATTTTTTATCACCTTGACACGATTCCAGACGTCATCTTTGTATGTCTGAGGTAATTCTTTCCATGTGTGATAGGTAAGCGGTGTAACTTGTGGGTTTCGTGCCAATTTACCAATGAATGAACTGAATTTTTGTGCTTTTTCACCTATTGGTTGACCATGCTTGTTCACCTCCACTTTGAATTTCTGTTTTCGACCCAACCTCCTAGTTTTTAAAGCATGAGAAGGGCCAACTTGACCACTTTGAGATGGCATCACTAACTCCCCATGATAATGCCAATGTGTATAATTTTGGAGAAAACCAAAGGATATAATATGATCAATCGCATCTCTTATCAATTGAAATAAACAATTGTTGCACTTTTCACATGGGCACCTAATTTTTCCATCAATTACCATGCTATTTGTGATGGCAAATTTGATGAAGGTTTCAACTCCTTTCACATACTCAATGCTCATTCTACAAAAAAAAAAAAAAAATTGTCAACAAGAAATCTGGTACTCAATTGAGAAGTCATAAAGTTTAGTTGAAGAAAAGCGAAAATCACCTTTCCTTCTGTATCCAACTTCGGTCTTCCATCTTCAGTAGTCACCTTTCTTGTTATATATTCTTCAACTGAGAAAATTAGACATATTAGTTTGGCAACAAAATTTAGCACATACCAAATATCTGGTACGATGAATAAATAACAGAATATTACAGTCCAACTTATATTGAAGCCACTATCTTTTTCCAGCTTTCTTGATGAAGAAAGCGGGTGTTAACCAAGACGTACATTCTTATAATCTCTTATTGAAGACAAGTAAAAAAGGAAATTCATGATCAAGTGACAGCTTGCTAAACTACACATCGTGTATTAGAAAATTAAATATATGACATTACTTTTATACACTCTCTAAATGGTAGAGAAGAATTGCCTTGCGTGATAGTTTTCTTCCCTCAGCATGTATCATGCACATAATGATAAGAATTGAGTCTTTCCCCACCCAAATGTATAAGCGCAGCATATTTTGGCCAGGGTCTGTCTAAGTCCACGTAGCTAATAAAGGGCAGAGAGAGAGAGTCAGTCATATTATATATGCTTTGCCAATATGTTTCCTCATTTTATTAAAGATCCCCAATATATTTCCTCCACAGGCCTCTTAGTATTTTAAGTTTTTGTTACAAATCTAACTGTGCAGATGAATGCCCAAATGTGTGAGAATATAAAAATAACAATTATAAAAATATAAGCTTTAGATTGGATTGTCTCATAAGTTGGAAAATCTAAAGCCACTAATTTTAGAACTACATAAAATTCAATTTACACATCTGATTTTCTTAAGTCTATAAAATTGAACATTTTGCTTTTATCTATACAATTAGAATTTTGAAAGCACAATTGTAATGCTTGAAAGGCAGATGGCACAAGAAGCAAGATAAGTGATAGACAAGAATATATGTGTGTATATATACACACACACACACACACACACACAACCCCTCCTCAAACATGTCTCCATGGGCACCTTGGTGTTTTAATTGACAAATATTACAACATAAAGGAATGCGTAATATTTGAATATGCAAGAGAAATATCATGAAAATCCAATGGTAACATTAGATTTATAAGCTGAAAAAAATACACTTGTAGATTTTGATCTACTTGTCAAATTTTTGTGATTTTCTTTTAATTTTACAGATTTGGACTTCTGAACATGTATCTATAGTAAAACACATCATACAGTGATAAAGAATAAAGAGACACAAGAGGCTAGATAAAAACAGGATGTTTCATTGATCAACCATACATATAAACTTATGCATTTAACCTTCCATGATTACCTTGCGTATGTTTTTAACTTCTTCTTGGTGCTCAATGTTTTACCCCTTAAATAAAAGGTAAAACAGAGTCAGCATAGTGAAAGACCCAAAAATCTCTATTTAAGCTTGTCTTGACTCATGTTGATTTGATTCTCATAGAAGTGTTATATCTCAATATATAGAAGTTCAAGTATGGGAATGACTTGAAAAATAGTTTCATACATCTCGACCATGAAAAGATTAACATCCACATATGTTGAGCCTTATACTCCCTACACTACCTTGCATGTTGGCTATTTATTTAGCTTTGAACTTAAAGCAGATTAATAGCAGGTTGGAGTCCGTCAGGTGGAGCACCAAATTAGTTTTGAGGCCAAGTTATTATGGTAACACTAGGGCCGTGTTTCGTTACAATTTTATCAAATATCTCTAACCATACACTAGGGCAACATTTGAAAAACATGGCATTTCCACTATAGAGGTGAAACTTTAATTCAAATTTCATGAAAAGTTCCAACTAATAGATTTGGTATCTTGTGCACAATTTTTGGAAGGGCTCAGTTGTGAGCCACAAAATTCCCTTATATTGAGGATGCATTTCAGTTACAACAAAGGTGGTGAGAGATACGCGCTGGCATAATTTACAGCAAGAAATTAAAGGTACTTAACAAAAAGATTACTACAGACAAGTTTCCAAGCTATAAGAAAAATCCCTTAAGTTATGCCTATAACTGATTTTTTATCTTTGGCATCAACATAATTATTGTTAGGAATGGCATCTGCATGCTTATCGATTCCACCAAGAAATGTTGCCTTAGCACGGCCCTACAATCTAAGCATTCTGCAACCACAGGTTGGACTTGAACTGCTTAAATAAGATTTACTCAAAGCCTTTGTGGGTCCATTAGCAACCTGTTCACTTGTTCTAATATACTAGATGTCTATATGTTTTTTGCTCACATGATCTAGAACAAAGTGAAAGGCCACTTACACATGTTTGGTCTTGAGTGGAAAACTAGATTAGGTGACAGATATAGAGCCCCTAAATCGTCACACCCTAATATTGGGGTCCTTCTCAACTCAAACCAAAGATACTTTAGCAAAGAAGTAATCCATAATAGTTAAGCCACTCCGCCAGCTAATGACTTATATTCTACTTCCACACTAGAGAGTGTCACGGTTCTTTACTTTCTAGAATACCAAGAAACTACATTATTCCCCATGAATATAACACACACACCCGGTGGATTTTCTGTCATCAATGCACCCAGTCCAGTTAGCATCGCTGAAGGCATGGAGTTGTAGTGGTCCTAGTGGATCTGATGAAGGTTGGAACTGTAAGCCCAAATCAAGTGAGCCCTTAAGATAGTGTAATATCCTTGCAACCGTTTTCCAATAATCTTTAGTCAGGGCATGCATATATTGAAATACTTTTTTACTGAAAATGATATATCATGACTAGTTAGACAAGCATATTGCAACGCTTCTACAACGTTGCGATACAAGGTGGAGTTTGCAAAAGCTTTACCCGATTTTTGTTTGTCAAAAGAGCTCATTAATGTGGCAGCCTCCTTAGTGGTTTTCCATTTTGGTTCTGTTAAGCGGCTCAAGCAAATAATTAGACTAAAATATAAGTGTGGCATTCTTTAGAAACAAATAGTGACAATATAGTTCAGATATTTCAAAACCTTGGCTCAAAAGGAAATGGCTCAGTCTAAGATACCAGGCACGGGGCACCTGCTTCAAACCATAAATTGCCTTCTCCAATTTACACACATGATTTGGATATCTCGAATCCACATATCCCTTTGGATGGCTCATATAGACATCCTTAATGAGTACCCCGTTCAAAAGTGCATTGTCAATATCAATCTGTCTAATGTTCCATTTATATTGAACTGCTAAGGAAAGTAAAATTCATATTGAAGTGGGCTTATCGACCAGGCTGAACGTCTCAAAGAAGTCGAACCCTGCTTCTTGTGATTTTTGGGAATTCATTAGAAAGATATTTACCATCAGAATCCGAGATCAAAGTTTTAATTTTTGCATCAAATTGTTTTTTAATCAGATTATGAAAGACTTGGAATATGGTAAAGACCTCATGCTTATGCTTGTGAAAATAAAACCAACTAATGCAGAGTATAATCATCCACAAAAAGGATATAATACAAGAATCCTCCTTTCAAAGTGATAGATGTCAGACCCCAAACATAGGAATGAATCATCTCAAAAGAATTGGAAGTGAAGAGAGTCCTTCTTTGAAAGGTAGAGCTTTCATTTTTCCCAAAATACAAACTTTGCATTCAAAATCTTTTTCAATACATCCTTGGTATGCGGCAAAGCCAACATGATACACTAGGATGCTCCAATCTTTTATGCCAAGTCCCCAGTATAAATATCTTTCCGAACAAAATTACAGAAGTACTCCTTTGGGATACAAAGATCATTAATATAATAAAGATCTCCTTTCCTAGAGCCTTCCTCAATCACCTTCCTGCACCAGCAATCATAAACTCGACATTACTTGATGAGAAAGTGAGATCACAGCCATGGACCAAGATTAGAAAGATGGAAAGCAAGTTTAAGCTGCGTTGAGGTATAAATTTCTCTTTTGGCACATTAAACTTACTTTTATTTTGAAAAGTACCAATACTTTCAATTTCAAGAGATGATTCATAGGCAGTTGAAACAAAAGACTTATATAAATTACTTATGCAATGTTTAAAAATTCCTTTGTTTGGGGTCATATAAAAAAGGCACTGGAATCAAGTAGCCAAGAACACATAGTTGGTGTAAATGAAGTGGATATGGCTGCACCTGATATGGATCCATTGAGAATGGGTTGCAAAACCTCAACTAATTTGGAAAGTGACGTTGCAATTCTAGTATAAGTTTCTTCTCCTTTCTAGGATGAAGTTGCCATAGTATAAGTTTCTTCTTCTTTCTAGGATGAAGTTGCCATATCCACCTTTTTCTTTCATTTCGGACATGCAAGCTTGATATGTCCGGTTTTTGACAATTGTGGCATATGATCTTTTGGTTAATGTGCTCTTCCCTTGATTTTTGTTGAAGAGCTTGTTCAAATTCCGACCCAAGACTATTAAAAACTTGAAAAAAGTGATCTTCATCAAGTTGTTTTTTTATGCATCTCAATTGCTTTGTATTTCGATTTTGATTCTAGTAGTGTCAACTCATCCCATATGGTTGAAAGTTTCGTATAATATGCCAAACAATCGTGTCCCATTGTATCAAGTTGTTGACATTTCTTTGGAGATCGAACTTAGAGGATAAATCCCTTGTGGTGACTCCTTTGGCTTGGTTCTTGTTCAAGAGAGACCATTGATATCAATGTGTGATGCATGTGCACCAGGGCGCATCATCCCAAACCCAAGCCAATGCATCAATGTGTTGGGGTATCTTATCCTAGTGAGGTGTAGGCTTGTGGGTGATGCATGAGGCATGTCTGATGTGCACACATTAGGCACATCCTTTTTGGTAAAAAAAATGTCGACGATAATAACAATCATCAAGATTATCATTTTTTTTTTATCACCAAACCTCCACAATTGAGAGGGTTTTGAGTGAAAACCCTCTTGCTTTTGGTGTCCCCCGTTTCTCTCTACCATGACCATATTTCTTGCTTCATCCAACCACCGGTCAGTTTTTGCATGCTACCCATCGATTCCCACTGCCAGCAACCTATCATCAAGTACCTCTCGCAGCTTCACTGGCTGCAATCAAGGTATCTTGTTGGTCTCCCTCTTTTTGCCATTTTCTTGCCCAAAGAGGGCACTTTTTATGCCCACCGGAAAACTGCATGGCTGCCATTGATTCTCACCACCGGCGACCTAGCCTCACGGATAGGTATTTGTCTCTCTCTCTCTCTCTCCCTTTATCCCTCTTAAATGATATGACTACTGGCCTAGAGTGGAGACTGCTTGAAAGCTGATGAAACGTTGTTTTTAGCTTCAAAAGTTGGGTAGGATAGAGGGAGCATGTACAATGTTCACTGAAGCAGCTGCGCCATGTCAATTTAGGACCTGAAATTCTGATTATTACTTGTTCTGAACCTGGATCTTCGGTGAGTGACTGCACGAGTTGTTTAAAAATTTGGGGTTTTCAACTGAATTAGCAAAACAGAAATCTAGTTTCAATGCGTCGAATATGGTTCCAGTCTTCTTGGGGATATGAATATGCTCCTTTTAATCAATTGAGGACAAACCCATCAACTCTTGAACCATGTTGACGTTTGGATTTTGAAAACTTTTGTGGTGTCATGTGTGCTAGATTAATATTGTTGATCCACGCCTTGTCTTGTTCTTTTGCAATTTGGACCATCTTCAATTTGCTTACAAATGTGGAGTACTCGTACCGGTCGGGTGCGACACCGGTACGGGTACGCCGTCGGACACGGCTCGGGGACGGGTCAACATGTACCGGGTACGGTCAACGTACTTGGGTCCATATCCATCCAAAAAATAGACACGATCAATGTTGACCGCAATGTTGTAAAACGTGTATCGTAAGCCGTATCGGTCGGGCTTTAAGATACGCCGTATCGTAATGTATCCTAACTGTATCGTAAATTTTTTTAAGAAAATAATAATAAATCAGAAAAATTAAAAAAAAATCGAAAAATTCATAAAAAAATCAGAAAAAATTAAAAATAATAAATTCTTCATAGAAAACTTGTTTTAGATAATGATAGACTTATTATTGCTAAATGCTATAAACCTACACGTTCACGGTTCACCATTCATACTTCATAGACATCAAAATTCATAACAATATCATTCAATTTCAATCAACAAAGCATAAGCCATAAAGTGATAAAACATTCAATGATTCAAGTGTTCAACAACCATAGATTCATAACTCTTAAGTCGTTCGATACATATAATGATTCATCATTCATAATCTTCATCATCTTCATCTTCATCTTCTTCTTCATCTTCATCTTCATCGTCAAGGATTGAAAGATCCTCACCAACATATTCAGCACAGCAGTGAAGAACCCCTTTCCTCCCAACGAAAATCAACCACCCACGCACAAATCGACCCTTTAATCTCCAATTTCACAGTGAAAATTGATGTTTTCACCGTGAAAATTGATGATCTCCCTCCTTGGATGCACAATCCCCACGTTACAAATGAAGAACCCTCGGACGTTTTAAAGAACAAGTGGAAAAGGAGGCGTCGGGTGGCTCTTTTTCAAAATTAGCACATATCGTACGATACGGGCCATGTATCGCATGATACGTGCAATACAGAGCTGATACACCCCCCATTTACGATACGGGGGGTGTATCGTACCGTAAAAGGAAATCACAACGGTACGTATCGTACGATGCGGGCTCGTATCGTACGATGCGGGCTCGTATCGTACGATACGTACAACATTTGTTGACCAATTCCCTTTTCGTCCAAAAATTAAGGTTTTTTTGTTTTTTGTTTTAGTATTTCCTTTCAAAAACATAGAGCCTCGACAGAACTCCAGTAAAGGTTCTGCTTTGCTCTTGTCCACTGTTGTTTGCTAAGGAAGAACTCCAACAACCTCCGATAACCTATGGAGGAAACAATTTGGGCCAACGTTAGCTGATTTGGGCGACATTTCTTCTGCCGACCTCCAGTGACTTCTAGCGACCTTCCTACATCAACTATTTTTCTTTTTATTGTTGTTCTTAGTAGTATTTTTGTTTTTCTACTTTTACTGGTTTATCATTTTCAATCTTTTTTTTCTTCTTCAAAAATCATATTGTATGTCCTTTCCTTTTTACATTTATATGCAACCATGCTCCACAATGTTGAGTCGCTCCAATATTTTTTGTATTTGGTGCCTAAATCTTGCATTTTCTATAATTGACCCATTCCATTTCAGCAGTTAGCGCTTAGATTATAGTTCCACAATGTTGAACCCTGTTTTGAATGTGAAAATTCGACTGGTATTCATATTTGACTGTCTAGGGGGCTGCTCGATTGTCCACATGTTCAAAGTTTTTCACAGGTTTCTTAAACACACTGCTGCAAGAGCCATTGATATATATTTTCTATGTTGTTTATTTATTTATGTTAATATATATTTTTTATTTTGATGTATATTTTCTAAGTATTTCTTCTTGTTTATATATATATATATATATATATATATATATATATATATATACGACCATACCCCCGACCCAAGTTTTTTTAAAATGGTTTGTACCTGTACCCGCACCGGCACCCGTACCTATGTGACATAGCTGTTACGTATTTTGTACCTTTATTCGGAGTTCGAGAGAAAGATGAAGCACACCTTTTTAGCTTTTGAGACAAATGCATTAAGGATTAGGAAGATCGCAATTACTATGGATTTCAGGACTTTCTGTCCATGTTTCTGTTTAGTTTGTGCTCTGGCCTTGTGAATAGGATTCAGTGGATTAAGGGGCATTTATTTTCCTTCTCACCAAGCAGGTACTATGGGTTGTATGAGGTTCTGGATTTTGAATGATCGGTTGTTTCTTTCCCAGGAGGTCACCTTTATATGTTTGAAGCGGATGAATTGCCAATCACTAATGGTTCTTCATATTCCTTTTCATGGTGCTGTGCAAAGTCTTTGACCGCATGATGGCATAGAATAGGATTCTAAAGAAAGAGTTAAAATTGACATCCAGGGAACATGATCCAAACAGAAAGTGCCAATAATCTCAAATCCCCAAAAAAAGGCTGATCTGCAATCATGGTATTCCGGATTCATACTTAATTTATGCTATTTTGTTTTTTTTGTTTTTTTTTGGTGGCTGCTTACGTTATTCAGTAGATTTTTACATGTTCTACATATGTCACTTCTTAGACAGTTTTCACATATTAGTAGCTAAAGCAGCAGATGGTATATCATACTATTTTCTAGAACTTTCACATGACTACATAAGAAAATTTCTTGATGTGTGAAAAATATAGCTCTGGATGGTGGCAATCACTTCAGAAACAACATCCTAATGTTCAAACTGGGGAGCTTGTCGAAGTATAATGCCATCCAAAAGATTTTCAAGACGAAACTTTACTGGAAAAAAGCATACATCTAAATAAAATATAGACCACTGAAGTAGATGACAAAACCGTGTACGAACCAAAACCTTCAACTTAGCGTGCCTCTGGTTTGATTCGCAAAGTGCAAACGATGAACAACAGAAATCTCTCTCTCTCTCTCTCTCTCTCTCTCTCTCTCTCTCTAACTCAGATAACAAATAAACAGCATGAAAATTATTTATATCCCATTCAACATGGTTAATTTGCTGTTTCTGTCAGCTCGTATAGGTGCAAATGATAGACGAAAGAAAGGCAATGAAGAAAGACCAGAAAATAAAATAGAAGTAAACGAAGAGAGACAGAAGACATGGTCACAAGTATACATTTTTAGACGCAAGAGAAATTTTGGAAAGTAAAAGGATGATGCGGTAAAATTGGCAGCAGAATCATCAACTTCTGCTTAAAATCATTGTCAGTCTTCCATGTCTTAAATCAGTAGAAACAAAAGAAGAAAAGGTAAAAAGATGAAGACACGAGAGTGTCTCATGGAAGAACATGTTATTCGAGAAATCGGAGAAGAAAAGCCGAAGAACTGCAACAAATCTAGAAAGCGAGAGAGAGAGAGAGAGAGAGTACCCGATTCACATGGGATGAACCTGTGCCTTCGTAATCTTTATACCCAATTCACATAGGAGGGACAATACACGAGATGGAGGAAGATCCCTCTGCCGGAAGACTGCTGGAGGTCCGCCTGCGTCTAAAACAGAAACATATATATAACCAATAAGGCAAAGGGAAGACGAAAGAGGGAGAGAGAGAGAGAGACATTGGGCGTTTGGGGCACGCACTTCCTTTACCTGATTGGGAGAAGACAACAAAACGAACGACGGCGAGCAGATGAACCGCGAACGGTGAAGCGAAGGGCGGAGGTGAAGCGCGCCTGCGAAAGGAGATGCTTTGCCTGAAAAAGATCGACGGCGAACTCAACAACAGGCTGATCAGGGGAGAGCTGCGAACGAGGCGACGTCGCAGGGAAGAAAACGACGGCTGAAGGGCGGAGGTGAACAGTGGTCAAGGCTACGACTTATCGAGTTTTGCGGTGGGAAAATTTTCGGAACCGGCCGGAAGGAAGGGCGCCCGCGGGGTTCAGTCTCTGACGCAAGAAAACTATCCGCTATAGGTTCGAGCACGTAATCCAAAAGTGACGCAGCAGCGAGCTAAGGGGAGGGACGGAGTAATGCAGTGCTACCCACGACAGGAAACCGCGACACGTGCTTTCCCTGACGCAATGTGGAAAATTTTGCAACAAGTGCGTTACAGAAGGGTGGAATTCAGCAAAAGGGGAAGACCCACAGCTGAACAGAGAACTGAAGCTCCTATCCAATTCTTGTCTTCTTAAGATAGGAACAGAGAACTGAAGCTCCTATCCAATTCTTGTCTTCTTAAGATAGGAGGCTTACTTTTGGTATCTCTGGATATCTACATCTCACTTTGACCTCTTTTTTAAGGGGATGCATAAAAAGTTGATGTCCCTTAACATTCAAAATGAAAACTAGTCATCTATCAGCTCCACCTCAAGCCATTGCACCAATCACCTAGATAGCAACATGCTCATATATTCAGTGGCAGAAGAATATGCTGGAAGGGCCAAGATGATGAGCTTCCACAGCAAGTTCCAGGCCGCCATTAATGGTACTTATTTCTTAGAACAGAGAGGGAAACAAAACCTGTTACTTCAGCTGTGTAACTTCAGATGCTGCTCTGGTAAAGCAACATTGGAATATTTTGATTGGTAAATATTTCTAGAATAACAAGGTCTTTGAAATTAGAAGAGCATAGTCACTGACAGATAAAACGGGAACTCAAACATCTTGCATTGGCAGCAGGAACAGATGCTATGGTGCCAATGTGGCAGTGTTTTCTTCTCTGAAACGGCCTCGAGTTTACATGAGCAGTCGTCTCTCCCATGCGGAGGGATCAGATATCATTTGGAATGGCCGAGTGGGTATGTTAGGCATCATCAGCTGGATGCTTGTAGACGTTCCTCAGAACATCACCATTCATTGATGGGGTACGCAATTTGTGATCAAAGGTCAAATTTAACTTTGCAACTCCTACATTACTGTGAGGCCACAGGGGAGCTTAAATGTTTCAATCTACTGAATGTTGGTTGTCATCGAATGACTAAAAGTTAAAGCTCAAAACAGCCGCCACATTAGCATTATTGCGAGTCTTTGGCACAGCAATATTTCATTTTACTTTTAGCAATGTATATTATGGAGCTTTGATTAACATATTTTTACTTTAGTTAGACGTCCGGCAGATTTAAATCCTCCATTAGCCACAAGCCTCCTTTATGGTTATAAACTAAAAAATTGAAGTTCATTCGGCAGGTGCTTGAGTTCAAGGTGATTTGCATTCAAGAACCAATAGGGACTGTAGTTTGCTTGTAATGCCTGCCCCCACAATGCATATTTAGTATATGTAATTAGCCAACTAATCTCTTCGTTTGTATCGTGACTTGCCTTAGAGCTAGAGATGATCAGGAAAAAACCAGAACCCCTGGGTAGTAGTGAAATACTTGCTGGACGCTATAGTTTCAATCAGAAATTTTAAAAAAAAAAAAAAATCAGGGAAATATTGGGAATTGATTGAAAACACCAGGGACAAAAAGATAATTTTGACATACTGAAAGACTTCGAGGGTAGATTTGGCAATTGAAATTGGAGACATGTCTCTAATTCGATAAAATCTAGAGGCCATGAAGTCTAAATTAATGGTAAAGAAGGTACTAACTAATTAATGCATGTTGCCGCCACCTAGGTGAGCTTCCTACATGAAATTGAGATTCAGTTTTTGTTTTAAGTCTGAATTTGCTTAGTAAAGAGGAGGAATGGAACTAGGAGACTGGGGACGACAGAATGGGAACCCATTATATGATAGGTTCCAACCATACTCCATCCTAGTTACAAATGTCAATATATCCGATTTGAATATCAGATCGAATTCGATCCAAAAAGAATCAGATATAAAAAATTAATATCCGATTAAGAAACCACATCGGATTTGGATTTAAGAAATGGCATATGATCAGATTCGGATTCAGATGGGATTTATATGTAGACAAATATCTTATATCTAATGCTGAAAATTGGCAAAATTCAGTTCAGAATTGGGATTCAAATATAAATATAAAAATCAGATTTGGATTGTAAAATTAGATTTTGGATTCGGATTCAGATATGCTTTTTCTTTATTTGTATTCGAATACGAATATGTGAATATCCAAAAAGTAGATATGATTAAGAGTATATCCGATCCAAATCTAAAAAGATCTGTTGACATCCTTAGTCCTAGTTAAGGTCATGTTGGGCCAGGTTCTATGTAGGTTTTTGTTAAATGGAGATTGTACTTAATATTAGAAGTCTTCTACAATGGTATTTAGTATATTAGTTGCTTGATTTCCTAAGACTTATAAGACTCCATGAGAAACAACATTTAGGGCATTGTCAGTGGTGGAAGCACATGTCGTCTGGTGTAGGCAATTGCCGATACTAGCTTTGCAAGATACCTTTATTTTATTTTTTCATTACGGCCTTCAAATATTTGATTATTTATATATAATGGCGCTCATTCAAGCATGAACGATTAGTGTCCTTCACCACTGGTTATTGTACTCCGCATGTCTTTCTACCATACGTTGATGCCACCCTCTGGCATCTCCTTTGAGCTCGTGTTTAGCAAAAGTCTATTGTAGAACCTCAAGGACTTCAGGGTAGACGTAATTAAAATGCCAATTTGTATTGTATTAGTTATGTAGTGACCCCTCAAAAAGATGAATAGGGACTATATTTCATCTGCTTCCATTTCTATTGCATATTAGTCTTGAATTTATTGTATGATTGACTTCATTTGTGCATGTGATATCTACCTATCAGTTAGGTTTGCTTGGATCCTCGTTAACTTAAAAGTTAAAATTGTGCCTAACATTGTGTGTCTGGTGTAAAACCAAATGTATGAAGCGATTTTGTTTGTAATGGATCAATAAATGTATATTGGTTTAATATGTAATTGTGATGCATGGATCGACTGATCCATTGCCATCTTTGCGGATCAACCATGTGCAGTGTCATAACTGGTAGTCTCATTGTCCTTTACGAAAAAAACATATGTTCGGTTTCCATGGGTGTTATTCTCATGAACAGCAAAAATAGGATCGTGACACTCAAGCTGAAGGGTGTATCATACTCCACCCGGTCCCGACACAGTCCAAGACCTCATAGGCAAGAGGAATGAGAGTGCCTTCATGACTCACTCCAGATGGTGGGGTAACCTCCCGCTCTCTCGGATGACTCATAGTTACTTGTACAAGATGACTATCCATTGCCAAACATGAACGATGGCCTAGAATTGTTCCATTGACTATGGTCAGTAGCATTTGTTTGGGCTAGAATCCTGCCTAGACTTTGAGACCGGATAGTTTTAGACCCGATGGGATCATATGTGGGCGACGGCTTGAAGGTTAAGCCCGACAAGGTCAAGGCCTTATGTGGTCTTTAGCACGGTAGATGTCTCATTTATTTCCCACCCTCAGACATAATCTCTTGGGGAAATTGACCACCTACACTTATACGGTGAAAACTAGACCATTAGGCTACCAGTAGAGGAACTGCTACAGTGGGAGTAATGTCGGAACTATATAAAAGAAACAGATAATTGAACAAATTTAATACGATGTGAATTATGCTTTGCATGGATGTCTAGAAGTGGTAACTGAAAACCTGATATCCTTGTGGATTCTATTGTTGCATATTTTTAAATGTTAGTAATTAATTTAACTGCTTACAAATGCATTTGGCTTCCGTGATGTCACGATTGCATGTTGTGCATGTTTTCATGTAATGAATGGCTTGCATTTACTAATTCTGTAAAACCTGTTGAGTATATGAAAATATGCTCATATTTTATCTTCATTTTACAGGTAATATTAGCACGTTGTAGTTGTGATCGAGGATAGAATGTGTAATCTGAAGTTCAATGGTCCCCATATGCACAGTTCCACATTTTTGGCTCCTTTACAATTGGTAATATACATTTTACATATCATGTCTGTTTAGCTATTTCAGAGTGTCTTAGGACCCAGCCCGCGCTGCAGAGAATGCAATACAGCTAAGTTGGGTACAAAACCACTGTATGTGCCCGTTTCCTGGTTTTCGACTGATGTGCCCAGACTATTTTTCATTTTTTTACTTTAAAATAACCAATAAATATTTTAAATTTTTTAATAAAATGCTTATTTCAAGTCTCATATCAGCCACGATGCCTATGAGTCAATACCAAACTGATATTCATGACGCTGTTTTAGAGCAGGTGGACATAATAAAATTCCTCCTTCTTGCATCTGTTATTGTCTATAGAATAGTTCCTGGTCAAATGAAACCCATAAGATCTGGGGATTTTTTCGCTTAAGAGGGCGACTGATTTCCACAGATACGGTTCATGCAGAAGTCTATAAATTTAAGAACAGACCCTCCTTTTAGGATTTGTCAATGTCATAGTAGTACAAAGATACTTAGATTGATAAACCATGGATTTTGGTGTGGATCCCTTGCACATCACCAAGGCCATGCAACATCAGTTTGATGGACTCAAAATATTACTGATTACTTCTAGTCATAACAATCACCTTGTTATGAGTAGATTCCATGCATAGATGGTAGTACATTTTGCTGCTCATCCTCGTAACAAGTATCGATCTTAAACTTTGTCCTCGTTTCTGTGCAGGGTTTAGGGTCTTCCTTACATTGGCGGTTGACTGCATGCACCATTATACAAGGGAATTACGGATGATGAAGAAGACTACTGAACCTCTGAAGATGCAAACCGAAAGCTCTGAGGAATGGAAGAATGGTGGATCAACGGTCAGTCAAATGGAGAATGGTGGATCAACGGTCAGGGAACTGGAGAAGGAAGTATCTTCTTTGAAAGAGAAGTTGAAGCACCTGGAAGCAGTAGCTGAGGCAAAGGAGGAGGCAGAAACAGCAGAAAATGCTTTATCTCTGAAGAAACAGGCCCGAGAGATTCCTCCTTGAATACGATCTCCTTTTGGAAGACAACCATACCTCTGTAGCCAACTAGAATTATTTGAATGACGATCGTCATTCCCAGACGGCAAAAAGAATTCATGGCTGCACTTATTAGCTTCCTTGAATAACCAAGTTCGAGAGCTGTGGCTTGCCTGATTTCCTCATCTTGCTGGTAGATCACAAGCACGAGTTGTGCCTTCTAACCATGATTGCAGAGTGTGAACTTTGTGGTTTGCCAACTGAAGTAGGCCTTTAGCATATAATGAGATATTATCAAAAACTGTCTGGCATGATATACAAGCCCCCTTTTTTTTTAGGAAATATCCAAATTTACTTCATTTGCATGGCAGCAGCTTATAGCTGTAATCAGTACTATGCCAAGTCGCTAGATTACGAGTTTGGACCATCCAGCTGTCGCATAGGGCACCAAACAGGGATTGCAAGGTTTCATAATAGAGTTAAAAAAGAGAAATACACCTGGTGTTCGAAATGCGTCTCACATTGTCCTCGCCAGCAAAAACCGATGACTCCATGCTGATCTCGCCAGGATGCTTCTTGAGAGTTCTGTTAGTCCATTACTCCATCTACAACAAGAAGACTAGTATTCATGACCTTGAGCTCATAAAAAATTCTCCGGAATTGATCATGGTGAAACAGTAGACAACTTGTATAATCATTAATCACATAATTTTGGAGGCAATGGTGAAAAGTAGTCATCAGTATGATCATAAATTCCAGTCTTACTGTGGTTACTGGCTGGTATTAGGCAAAGGGGCTCTGTGACTATGTCTTTGCAGCTTTGCCTGTGATATGGTAATCTACTGCATTTGATCGTTTTCAATTTTTTCTTCTTTTTGCATTCTGAGATATGAAAAACACATTTAATATATAACAGATATGTTTATTCTGTATAATAATGTATGTATTTGCTGTTATTTGTCGGAGTGATCAAGAACTATAGGCCTCAGATCTGCTTATTCTGCATTGGCATTCTTCTCTCATTTCCATGTTCAAGACGCATAGAATTGTCTTAATATCGTCCGAACATGCATGTGAGAAGTCACCTGCAAAGAATGTATTTATGATGCCCTGTGATTCTATGTAACTCCATCCAGGAGACTTCTTTAACCCAAGAGATTTCATTCTTACCCACATCTGAGCCATACCCTCCCAATTACTGATTGCAGCATAGCTTTGTGCTAACTGCACAAAATTTTCAGCAGTCTCAGGCTCCTTTGCGACTATCTCTTCTGTGATGTCTTTACTCAGACCAACGTTCCCATGGTTCTTGCTGTTAGTGAGGAGTATCCCAAGCATGTCAGTGGTGCAGGATATTCCTCCACTATTAATGAACTTATATGCATCATTCACTTTTCCTGCACGGCTTAAGAGATCGATTATACAAGCAGAGTGTTCCATCTTTGGTTTCAGCCTGTGGTCATCTACCATCGATTTGTACAACCTCAAACCTTCAAAAACAAGTCCAGCATGACTACAAGCAGAAAGAAGAGCCAGGAATGTAACGTTGTTTGGTTGAATCCCAGATTCAAGCATCTCTAAGTACAAACTCAGGGAAAGTTTTCCCTTGCCGTGACTCCCGCATCCTGCTATGATGGTGCTCCATGAGACGACATCCTTTTGAGGCATCTGATTGAAGCATTTCATTGCTGTGTCTATGTCACCACTTTTGCAATACATATCAACCAACGCAGTATCCATCAATAGAGATGCTTCTAGATTATGTCTTAGTATGAACCCATGAATCCACTTCCCTTGGTGCAGTGCACCACATGCAGCACAGGCCTGCAGAAGGCCAACCATTGTCACCAAGTCTGGCCTTTGGTCTGTAAGTTTCATCTTGGCAAAGAGCAGCAAAGCTTTGTCTAGTTGGCCAGTTTGCGTATGACCAGAAACTATGGCATTCCAAGAAACAACATCTCTTTCATTCATCCGTTCGAAAACTCTCCATGCTAGTTCTAACCTCCTGCACTTTGCATACATGGTTACAAGAGAATTTCCTGCAGCAATATCTATATCTGTATGGTTCCTGATAAGGTACGCATGAATTGATGTTCCCTTGTCCAGGGCACACAACTGGCTACATGCTGCTATAGCACAAGCTATAATTGCAGTGGAAGGTATATATCTTGCCTGAAACATTTGTGCAAAAATTGTCAGAGATTCATCAGCACGATCATTGAGAACAAGACCTGAAATTATTGTCATCCATGAAACATCATCTCTATGCCTGGCATTCTCAAAAAGTAGCATTGCATCATCCAGGCTGCCACATTTTGAGTACATCCCCATCAGTGCAGTCTGAATGATGACATCAGACTCAAAACCATATGATACAATCAACGCATGTATTGACTTCCCTAGTGCAAGAAGGCCCTCATTTGCAATACCAGATGCCAAACTTCCTAGTGTTTGAAAATCTGGCTTTGCACCTCCAAACAGTTGCATGTGTTGCAAAAGGTCAACAGCAACTTCAACATTTCCATATTGGGAATGTCCAGAAATCATTGTATTCCATGAAACTATATCTCGCTCAGCCATTCCATAAAACACACGCTCTCCAGACTCTAAGCTTCCACATCTTGTATACACATTTACAAGAGAATTAGCAACCCGAATATCTGATTCAACCCCGAACTTTATAATGGATCCATGCACACACACCAGATGCACAAGCAAATCAATCCCAGCAAGAAGAGTCAGCATGGTTACGGAGTTCGGTTGCATCCCTTCAAACCGCATCATGTTACACATACTAAATGCCATATTGATGTCACCATTCTGCGAGTACCCAGTAATAATCGCCGTCCAAGGGACTACACTTCTCTCGGGCAATTCGACAAATGCATGATGTGCATCATTGATCTCTCCAAGTTTAGCATACATATCAATAAGAGATGCACCAATGTAAACGTCTGAGCTGAATCCCATTTTGACGATGTTGTGGTGAACCATCCTGCCAAAATCGAGGGAGCCAAGAGTGGCACAAGCCTTGAGCAGTGAAGGATAAGATTGGAAGCTTATGGGCACACCTTCTCTGAACATGGAAGAGTAAGTGAGAAGAGACTGATGGTGGGTGTCGACGAAAGAAGGGTCGTGGTGTATGGTGGAGACAGCAGTGGTGTTGGTGGCTATTGCCCGGTAGGTGTAAGGCAAAAAAAGACATCGGGGAGCAGGAAGAGAGAAGGCAATTTTGTATCTGATTGCTCTCATCTCGTTGCATGGTGAAAGCATTCATTAGGCAGCTAGGGAGGGAAGGTAACACCAGCTCCAGCTTCATTCGTCCAATACAGGCCATCGGTAGCATGGTACCATGTCTTCCTGGAAGAACTAAAGCATTGAAGAAAATCATGTGGATGCCATCTTTTGATAGCCACTGACAAAAATCCATGGATGAAAATCCAACAAATAAAATCCCTGCCCTAAATTCTTTATCTCGTGACAAGAGTGAAATAAAATCCAGCAATAAAATCTACTGTGTGATGAAAGTGAAAAAAAAAAAAATCATGGATTGAAAAAGTAACCGTTGCCAATGTGCAACATTGAAAGATTTTGGTAGCATATGAAACCCGTAGACAGACAACCTATAAACAAACCAATATCACATAAGCCCATGCGAGAAGTATCACATTCCCAACAAGTATCACCCAACTCAATAAGCCCACGTGAAAGTTACACTGTGATGCCAAAAAAACAAAAGCAAAAGAAGCACCTAATTTTTACCTATACTAGTTCCATCTGTGTACATGCACCAAAAGAAGCAAAAGAAACATCCAAAACTCATTACTCTTCTTCCAGATGAATCTGTATGAGAATTCCTTGGGAGCACTGCACCATGAGACTCTTTAACAGCTTCCGCCAATAAGCTAACAGAGATTATGTTTCTTCCTTTTTCATGAGCTACATTGGCATAAATATCAAAGTGAACAGAGAATATACCTCTGTACTGACATACGATGCACATGGTACTACTTCCCGCTCCTTACAGTGAGGTGATTTTACCCAATTTACTCGAAGTATAGACAGACAAGCACTTCATGTATGTAGCATACACAAAACCCTGTGGATGCCATCTACAGCAATAACTGCAGAACAAACAGCCACTGGAATGCAAAAAACAGACCACATATTAATTTCAATGCAACATGGAGGACAAACCGCCATTCAAATGTCCACACACAATGTCCCACCATGATCAGCAAGATTCCAAGATCATGAATGCCACAGAAAATGCCTCCACATAAAGCAACCTGTCATTCTTTTATGGATTGACGACTTATCAACTTTCTTTCAAGATCATGGTTAGTGACGTTTTTATCTACATCTTTCTTTTCCTATTTGTAAAATATATTTCCATAACTACACCCTCGTTGGGCGTGGTATAACAAACTGTCATTAAACTCTCACAAGGATGGTTGTACAATAAGTTGCTCAACCAATTTCATTTTGTATACCCATGTTCCTCTTTGAATTAAAAGTTAAGCTTGACCAACCAAACTTGAGCATGTTTTTGTTAATCTCAGTGTCAGCATAAATCCTCCATTTGAAGTTTCAATGCCTATTGATATTAGCACTCACTTGGAGTAATCATTGGACAACCTAAGGTAGTGGACTTTGTGGCATCAGGAAAACCTTGCTGAACGATAAAATTTGCAGCTATCCAAGCCAGAAATAAGGTTTAACTGGAAAATCTTTTAATTCTTTCAAGTGTATCCAAAGGTTCTTCCTTTGTTTGTAAACAACATAAATGTAAATTTCAGAGCATATCATAACTAAAAGATATGCTAAAAGATGTCCCTAATTCTTTTCTGGTGAACGTAATAACAGCACCATGAGTATAATTTTCACAAATTCCCAGCAAAAGGCAGATACTTGAATATGCCTATGTGGCTATAACATAAATACTCGTTCACTCCACTAAAGACAAATAAAATGAAGGAAACGGCACCAATCTGTAAAAACTGAAAGCGTACTGCCGAAACTCACATGCTGATCACCAAATGAGCCTCAATCCAACTCTCAGTCCCCCACAATCCCAAAATCCAAAGCAGAAACCCAAGAAAAATAACCATTGATTACAAGGAAATGAGCGAGGCGAACTTGATCCTAGCCACGGTGCCATCATGACAGCAAAACAACATTGTTTCAAAAGCAACGGCTGTCACCAGGTCGAAGGTAACAAGCTCGATGCTAACTCCAAAACTGCCCAACAAAAATATACTAATGCAGATCCCTTTGTCTCAGAACACAAAGTCTGGAATCCCAATTCGGGGATTCGCAGA
The DNA here is from genome assembly GCF_008831285.2 of Nymphaea colorata. NCBI lineage: Eukaryota > Viridiplantae > Streptophyta > Magnoliopsida > Nymphaeales > Nymphaeaceae > Nymphaea > Nymphaea colorata. The sequence goes on along the minus strand of NC_045148.1, from coordinate 6,800,611 downwards.
TTAAACCAAGCATTACAAAGGGAGGCGACCGTCTGGGTCGAGCGGCAGAATGAGAGAGAGAGAGAGAGAGAGGTTATCATACACATTCGAGGAACAGAGTACCTGTAGACCGATTGAGATAGGAGATGAGGCCCACTGCTGCTGCTGACGAGCGAGGAGGCGTGCTGCTGGGGAGGGAGATGGCGTCGGGGGTTGGTCCATATAGTAGAACTTTATCGGGGTGTACAGTAAGATTTCGGTGCCACCAAACGCCGCCTGAAAAACAGGGAAAATCTGTCTCCACGCATATAGGTTTAGGATACATACGCCTGCAGGGATTTTCAATGATTGAGGCATGGATTTAAGGTTTTGGCATTTTTACTGTACCTAATTCAACCCGAAATTTCACATGATCATCATCATCATCTAAATCTAAATCAGAACTTTCCATACGCCAGATTTTCGGGTCCGTTGCCAAAATCAACTTAAACCGAAGATGTTTTGTTACAAATAAGGGGTGGAAAACACATTAAAGCATGTTGTCGTCAATGACAAGGTAAAATTTGGAACGGTAAATTTATCATGAAAAAAAAATACAAGGTAAAAAATTTTACCCTTCGAGGTTCAACTTTTTTGCACGGTAAAATTTACCTGATCCATATAATTCGGCAGGTAATTTTCTTTATATTTGATTTGAAAATGAAAAACTGTATAAAAATGGCAAGTTTCCCTCGATGCACAGTAAAATTGTTGTACATCAAACGGAGCCTAAGAAAAAATAAAAAGAAAAAGATGTCATTTACAAGGAACAATTACGAGGAACAACTTGTCAAACAACATCAAATCAGACCTCTTCTCACCACATGCCTATCATTCCTCATTGTCTAACCCAAACGATTAAGTTAGATGTAAAAATGAGAGTGGCACACCATTGACAATGACCATTGTTTTAAATCTCCAGCATCCCTATGAAAGAAAGAAATTATTTTCATTGGAAATGGAGCATGTATACCTAACAGACGTATAGTGCATTCTTATATTCATTCCAATGATTCTTATTTTATATATACTCAAAGATACCTACATGTCCTTGAAATTAAAAAGAATTTGATTTTCATTCAAAAGTTTACTTCAGTTATTCAAGTGGCCTTGGAGCTTCACCCTAATCTATTTATCGTGAATATCTTGCAGACAAACAAAGTGTTCATGTGAGGAACAATCATAATGGCCTTTACAGGTTCGCATCAAATGACGACCACTCACAATAAAGTTGTAGTAGCATATAAGGCGTCAGCCTATGTTAGAGTTTACCGCATTATGGACATCAATTTGGAAAATGAAGTTTGTCTGGACCATCAGAAAAGGAAGTCCACATTCATTATCCTTTCAAGATTCATTATCTAAAGTTCCATCTCTAATAAAACTTATATTTTACTATGTTTAAGGACCAACCAAATATTAAGTATGAACAAATATTATTATTATGTGCACTTTCATGGTGCCTACTCCAATTATACTTGTAACTATTTCTTGTCACATAAATCAAAAGTTTCCGAGGTCTCTAACGATTTTAAGACCAAAGATGAAAATACGTCAGATTGTGAAATTAAATTTTTTAGTTGAGCAAGGGGATATATCACTCTTAGGTCTATATTGGATAGCTATGGGGTCACATATATATAGAGCTTCTTATGCATGCATAGAAGAACAAAATATGACTACCAAGAGGAAGCACATATAGATAGTGTAAATGAGCTTATGTCTTCTCAATCAACTACCCATGAAAATTAAATTATGGTCTTATGCCTTTATTCCAATAGTCTTCCTTATAAATTGGCCTTCATCATATATTTTAGAAAGAAGAGCCCTTTCAGCAAACAATCTTAATATGCCTTTCTTTGCATCTTCGGTTATGCTTGCTTTCCAAATTTGAAGTGCTATTGAAGGCACAAACTTGATTCCAAATCATATGAATAAATTTTACTTGGTTATAGCAAATAACGCAAGGCATTACTATCCGTCTTTCTTGAGTTGGATGTTCATTTCTTTTTGCCAACAAATAACTTGAAGTCAAACATGTTGCCTCATCTCACCAAATTGAAGATATACTCATGAAACCTCTTCCTCCCACATGGTTTAATCTTTTAAGAACCAAACTCAATGCATGATATGGGTTGTTAGGTTTGAAGGGGATGTTGGGGAAGGCATTTAGTTACAAGAACCCAACAAAGGAAATAGTTTTTCACATATTGATGGTAATGGCACCAAATGTTGTCGATGAAGTCAATGAATGCATTCATAATGGATATGTTAAGACTAGCAATGTTAGTTCTGGTGACCATGAGGAAGGATTAAGAGTGCAATCAAAATCCAGATATTATGAGGATCAATGTGGTTTCCCGAATCAAGCTGGACACTCAAAACCTAAAACTAGTCTTAGTGGAAGCAGATCCATACACTCAATGTGAATGAGGCCTCATTGTCTCTTCTATTTAATTTTGTAAAGATCTCTCATATCTAATGAAGTTCACATAAACCTAAAAAGTGTATGACCAACAAAAAGAGAATGTACGTTTTTCCAACTGAACCTCTATCATTTTGGTTGCCTTGCCTTTCTTATTATATTCTTCTAGGGTTAAAGCTGTCAGACACAAAAGGCTATGAAGGAGGGAAGAAGAATTGATAAACAATGTGGGGAAATGGAAGACCAATAAATTGCATCTTGATAGGTAAAGGAATTGCATAGAACTTAAAAAGTGAATGCATGAGCTTTTTAATTGGAAGAACAAGTCAAGATTATCATAACATGAATGTTACTAGTCTGTTTATAATTGGCTATTTATTATGTGCTTAAAGTGTACAACAACAGACTCATTAGGCCACAAACTGCTATTCACTTGACTATATAGTAAAAAATTGACAAAATGCATGTCAATATATATGTGTGTGTGTGTGTGTGTGTGTGTTTGGGGTTGGGGGGAACCTCCTCTTGGAGCTACCTTTTTCCATCACTAGTAGATGCAGTGGTGAGAGACCCCATTTGAGTCCTCTCTCTTTCTCTTCCATATGTGGGTAAGGCACCCGACAGGTCCCTCCACTAGTCTGATTCAAAAGAAAAACAAAAAAGTGTGATTTCGAAAGGGCAACAATCAAGATTACCAACCAGCAGACATCCCTGTCCACCATCATCTTATATCCGAACAGCTACATAGGAACTTCTTGACCAATGATGAAGAAATGATGTAGTCACTTGGTTATCTGAATGTAAAGCAAGAAGAGTGGCAACCAACATTTTTTCATACAAACAACAACTTCCATGTGACACACATACTTCACTTATGTCCATGTGCATGATAGCTTATAAAGCATATCAATGAATACTTTATGTGAAATTTCAATATCATGTTAAGAATAAGGTTGGGCATCCGGCCCGGCAGAACCTGATTATCATAAGTCTCCATTGGGCTTGGTTGGGTGATTGATAGACTTCTTACCCACCAATTTATAGTCAGTCCTGACTGGTTCAAGAGTTCGTTTGATATCAGACCAAACCCACTACCTGATTCTCATGCCCCATTTTATAATGTCTTCTGCATATCTCTCTCCTTAAAAATATATAGTACATAAGTAAACTTGTACTTTTCGTTTGCAGTTTGTTTCTTCATCACTATTTCAAAAATTTTAAAGGACTATTTTAATGAGTTTAAATGCACTTTATGGCTTGTGCAATGGGTTTCAATTTAGAATATGTGGGTTCACATGGTACACCAAAACTTAAACCCATTTGAAAGGGTTGTTTCTTTTGTATTAGCTACTTATTAATGTTTCTACATTCGACATTCAAGTAAGATCATGTAGCACACCAATTCTAGACTTTTAGTCATGTATCAAAATTTTTTAGGAAAGCCACCTAGAAAACAGTCATAAAAAGAGATTGGCCCTTGGGTTGAGGTATCAAACTTGGCTCCTAGTCGAGCCCCAACAGGCCCTCATCGGGCCTATTGAACCTGTCTGAGTCTAGTAGGACCGGGGCAGGTTCTTTGGGCCTATTGGACTACAACCATGGCCAGCACCCGTGCCCGTTTCGGCCCGATGCCCACCAAAAAAGCCAATTTCTTTGAAGCAACTTTCTTTTTTTTATGATAGTGTATAAGAGTAACCTTGGTAGCACTCGACTAACTTGGTCGCACAAGTAACAACGAAAACTCAAGAACTATTGCATTCCAACCCTAATCCTAGTTAAGGCAAGCTCCCATTAGAGGGGATTCATTTCATTACTCTGGTGAAAAAACCCTTGGGATCACCACACCCCATGAATATATAAGACAATTTTAGGGCTGGTCTAAGACCTGACCCAAACAAAAGACTATTACTCCTTGACACATATCATGCATGTTTCTTTATTCAGTTATCCCCTCAAACTTATATACAACTTTTCTTTAAGTACCACATCTAACCCATGACTATCACTATCCCTCCCTCAACAATTACCTTGTTCTCAAGTTGCAAATGTGCAAAAATGTTGTTGGAGATTAGTCTTCCCTTATGTTTCCACATTCAATCCCCTTGTCATTCTTCCAAGTGATGAACTATTATCTTGTTGGTTGAGTCATGCATCGAATTGATATCGAAATAAGACATGACAAGTTAGACTCGATGTTCCAACCACCTTCCAATGTCTTGCACCAAAGGTGATCAATGATTTTCCTTTTCTTTACATCATGGTTATGAAACTGGGCAAGGTGATGGAAATAGCTTGATGTAGATTATTCATTTTACATCCAATGGTCCAGGATGGTGAGGCAGCCCTTCAGGCACACACCTATCGGCTCCTTCTTCATAATCTCTGAAATTTACATCCCATCAACTTTGTGACCAATTTGGCTGAGTAGGTCTAGATTTCTTCTGTTGGATGCAATCATGCAGGTTGTTTATGTTGCAAGGAGTTCGGCCATTGGCTCTCCCATCTATCAAATTTCTTTCCTTCGCATTTTAGATGTCTTTTAAATATTTTTGGCCGTTTGAGGTGCCATGTATTTCCTCCACTTAGGTCTTTAATTTGATATGCCTTCCATGAAAACGATCCAATTTCAGAACCTTCATAAGATCCAATATTTTACATGTGAAAATTTTCATTGTTTTTCTTTTGAATATGATGAACGTTCTGTATTGGTCGTAGATACATAGGTTATATGTATAAATATGAACAAATTATGTGAAAAACAATTTAAAAATTGTGTACATATGATTTGTACTATGCATAATAGAAGAAAGAAGTGCATTCATAATTTACTTTACCTTTTTTTGTATATAAATTAACTTTTGAGGATTTCTCTTAAATTCTATCATAGAATTTCCAAAGTACCTATGTTTGAGGAGCAAGGGAAAATAAGAGACACATATATACACACACACATAGCATGTATAAACACATAGGGCATACACACATAATTTTTTTTTAATGCTTTCTCTCAAGTGCTGTTTGATTACTCCAGACTTAAAAGACCATACATCTTATATGGATCTGATTTGACATGCTGTTATTGATACAACAAAAGATCAATGATAATATGATTCATCAAACTAAAAAGAATTAGAGTACGTCAAAATAATAAGATCAAGGTCATTATTATTTTTTTTTAAGTAATAAGGTCAAGACTTATAATCATTATTTTACTTTTTTTTAACTGAAAAAATGCTGAATTTAAAATAAAAGGCAGTCAAATCCTAGAGTTATCAAATCGTAGGCTATCAAACACACTGAAAGGCGGAATACAACGGCGTCTCCCGCTCGAAGTCGCTCTCCCCGACTCTTTCTTGTGAGTGAACTCCGGTCTCCCTCTCTTCTTTCCCCACTTCTCCCTCGCTCTCTTCTCACCGGCCCTCTGGTTTCACCGTCTCCCCCTATCAGTCCTTTCTCTTCGGCGACAGACCGCCGTACCCGAACCTGCCGAGCACGTTTCTCTGTGCGTTGCCTCCCCTCTCTCATTGCCGTTTGTTCTTGCGCCGGCCGGCGGCGTCGCCCAACGCACACCAAGTTTGTCCGTCAGTTCGAGCGTCATAGCCGGCGGCTCCCTCGGGTAACACGCATACACACTCTCTCTCTCTTTCTCACTTCAGTGGATCCCTCCATTCTCTCTCTATCTCTGACTCGGCCAGGGGGTCGACGCCCTGTCGCTCTATTGCGTGCTCTCTATGCGTCGGCCCATGGCCAAAGCAAATCAGAAACGTCGTCGACTATGTATACATGTACCAATATACTGTATACATATGCATATTCTTATTGATTTTTTCTGGTCCGACTTCACAAATGAGTTAAGCGACTGGAATCTATGGAGTTGATAGAAATTTATCAGCATTATGAACACAAATCAATTCTATGAGAATTCCAAAATTAACTGTTTGAAAATGACAAAATCTTGCCCCTATACAATTTAATGCATGCATTAATCTGTAGGATTTCTTTTCAAAACCTATAAATTTGAGTCATTCAAACTCATCGATGAAATGTGATTTGGAAAAAAAATCGGTTAGACGACTTTTGCAAAGTTCAAGTCATGCCATGCCTGGAAATGTGGATTGGGATCAAGTTGTTTACTTTGATGAAGAACAGAACAGAGATTAAGGGCGTTTTGGAGTGCCTGAGTTTCTTTAGCTTCGAGGTGAAACATACCCGTGGTTTTGCGCATCTACTCTTGGACCTTTGTCGAACATGCATCAAAGAAATGGGGTGCTACGTTTTTAAGTGGGTGAAAATAGCCGAACCAGAGGAGGTTAGAAGATTTTCATCTCAGGGAAAGACGTCCCCCAGCGGATTGGAATTTGGGACCGTCTCCTCTTTCCTTTTTTCCTACGGCGCGCTTCCTCTTTCCCCTGCAGCAGACTGCCGTCCCTCTTTCTCTCCTTCTCTGCCCGACGGAATCTTCCCTCTCAACATGGCATGCCATAAGGAAACAAAGAAACTGTTCACAAACACAAACGACTAATCTAAGAATCAGCCAGCATCCAAAATTACAAAGAGATCTACAGAGTTGGCACTATGGGTGACCATTTTTAGAAAAGCGAGCTTAATTATTTTTCCGTTGTCTGACTATGCTGGGCCAACGACATGACCTATGCTGTTGGATAGCCTGGCTGAACTGACTTGGGCAAGAACAAGACGACGGTTGGACCCGCAATGGTGGCTTTGGCTTGGAAAACTGCAGTCCTTTCCTTCCTTGGGGAGCACTGGTTCTCTCCTTTGTTGGGACTTGGGAGGAGAGAATGTTTTCTAAAGATGTTGCAGAAGAATAAGCGGTCTGATCAACGTATACTGCGCGCCGGTCGCAAATACGATTATATCAGTCTATTATTTGAGACCTTTTGCATATACATGTGGTTCATGAAGACATTGGGAATCCAAGGGACCAGACACCTGGTTAGGGCGTCACCTTTGATGAGCCAAAAGCCCTGGGGTCTCAGACCGACGAGGACAACTATTGATCAACCGTTGGACTAATTAGAGTCCGTTTGTTGATGTTGAAAAGATTCAGTGTAAGCATACATAACTGAGCTCAAGCCTGACCAAACATGAGCAGTAATTTGAGGCTAATTCATGTTTGGAAATGATTTCTTACTCACATTGGCAACATGACACCTTAGAATATGCTAAATACATAACAGTTAAGATGCATAATTGAATAATGGTGATGGATAATATATTTAAAAATGAAGATATAATGGATGTGCAGCAGTGTATGGATGTCATAGAAATAAATAGGCCCAAGTTTGCGTCACCTGGCGTTACGCTGGAGGTGGTTTTACTGTAAAGTTTTAGTATTGATGTTAGTAAATGAAAAAGTATATGTTTATATTTAATCAAATGTCTTTATGAAATAGTCCGTACTATATATATGCACCCACGGATATGCTTTCGAGAGTCGCCCATGAGACGATCAGACGAGCATGCAAGTGCCAAGAGCAGTCCTCCGCGTTTATCCCAAGGCCCAACCAACGGGAAAGCCGGTGGCCCGACTTCTTCGCAGCGCAGCGTCAGCCACCTTTGTTTGGAGGCTCTGGCGTGCCTGTAAATCGTCTGCACTGTCGCGGCAAAAGAGACGCCATGTTTTTAAAAACTTTCTTTCCTTTTTGCCTTTTTTTTGTCGTTGACGTAACAAGACTGGCTGACTGAGGGGTTCGACTTTCGAGCTCCAACTCTTTCCTGTGAGTCATCTCCCTCCTGTAGGGTCACTAGCGACCCTCTCTCTCTCTCTCTCTCTCTCTCTCTCTCGCTATAGCAGCATCTGAGCGAAGAGGAAGAATCTCCTGAAGCCTCAAGGCTCCATCAGGTAACTTTCTTCTTCTGTAACAATGTTCCCATTCTTTCTCCTTCTGTTCCCCATATTCCGGCCTCCCTTCCTCTTTTTCTTTTTCTTCCTTTTCTGCCTCTTCCCCATTTTTTCTTCTTCTGCTTCCTCTACTTCTTCCCGCCATACCTTCATTCTTTTGCTACATTCGTTCTTCTCCTCCTACTCTCTTGTTCGTTTTCTTCTTTGTTTTTTTAGCCGACGCCTCCCCTGTCTTCCTTCTTCTTTACGTGCCATGACGTACCCTTATTTTCTCCATATGTATCTTTCTTTTTTCTTCCCCACATTCTTGCCACCATATTCATATTTATTTTTCATTTTTGAGAATTTATGTTTTTATAAGTTTTCTTTTTTCAGACTTGTTTTTTATATTTTTGCATGTGCTTTTAGGCGCTACTTTTATCTTTTTTCCCTTTCAGTTTCTTGTGTTCAAATGAACAACAAATTGTGGAACTTTCTTGGATATGCTGAATGCGCATGCTTTGTATGTGCTTTTCTGTTGTCTGCGTTTCCTTATGCACACAAACGTTTCTTTCATGTTCATAGTATCTGGCCCTTTTCCTCCTTGAATCTTATCGGTCTTTTTCTTGGCGGCCGCCTACTTCCTCTTGGTCCCGCCTAGGCCTTGGACAAGGTCTATCGCCTAGATCGTACCTAGTTCTTTTTGATAGGAACGTTGCAAGGACAGACATTTTGTCCTTTTGGTAGATCTTCCTAGATCTTGATGAGGCAGAGCATGACAGAGCCACCTTCTTAGTTGCTTTTTTCTTGTTTTTTGTACTATGCGTCGTGCTACCTGAAATGTACATTATGAACTAAGGAAATAGGAGGTCCTTTCCCTTTACAAATCATCAATAGTAGGTGTGTTGGTTGTTTATGTAAAAGTAAGCATTCCCAGAACGATGAGAAATGTAATTACTATCTTCATTTAAAACTGTTGCCTTGTCGGGCTTATTTGATTCTCCTCTTAGATTACAACATTGGGCATCAACCTAAACTTAGTAGGCTTCAATAGTGTTAGGCTGTCATGTTGTTTGTTAATGTTAAAAATTTGGCTATGGTTAAAGTGCTATTACTTGGATGTTTCTTCAATTCTCTCAGTGCGTGGGAATAACTTCTAAGTGTAGGAAATCTAGTGTTTAGTTTTTTGAGCTGCATAATCTTTGAAGACTGAATTCCAACTCTGTTACATGAAAGGTGCAATGTATGAGTTCGTTCATCCTCCAGTTGCAATTACACCAATGTTTGAATTGGATCATTATCGTTAATGAGCTTCACAACTTTGTTGCCACCCACTTTTTTGACTCAACATCCTTCTAATCTATGAATGGATCTATCATTCTTTAGAAAACAATTAATTGATTAAGTGATGAATTTGTTACTGGGTGTGATGAAGTGATAAATTTGTTATTGGATGGCTTTTGATATCTGTTCTTTCATTATAAATAATAAAATCTCCATATTTCCACTACTGATATTGGTGCTGTTAAGATTAAGTAGGAACCATTATTCATAATTGAACTTGGATGCCAATTTCCATATAAGTTTGGCCCTAGTCATGGGAATTCTTCTTACCCATCATTTTTACCTTAAATTGGGTCATACATTGTATTTGTATCTTTAATTTTTAATACACCACCTGTTTGCGACCCAGGTTGTGTATCGTATCGTAAATTTAAAACGAGACGGTACGTATCATACGATACGTACCGTCTCGTTTTAAATTTACGATACGATACACCACCTGGGTCACAAACAGGTGGTGTTTTTGTATGTGTATCACATGTATCATGCGATACACAACCTGTATCATACAATACAGGGCAATACACCCCGTATCGCACGATACATGTTTATTTGAAAAATAGGTGGTTAAAACCACCCTTTTTCAAACTAATTTTTAAAACTTGTCTCTCTCTTCATTTCTGAACATATCTAATAGTTGAAGAAGGGGGAGATTGTGGCAATTTTCTCAGTTTCACCATGAAATCGTCAATTTGAGGGCAGATTTATGCATGGATGATTGATTCTTGTTTAGGTAAAGAAGGTTTATATCTTCTACGAAAGATGAAAATGAGAATGAGATGATAAAGATTATGAGTGAAGCTGTTTTCATTTGTTATTTGCATTAACATTGAACAATTTTGTCTTGTGATGTGATGTATAGCATACGACTGTAAGTAAAACTTGGTTTTTGATGTGTTATGGATCTTATGACTTACTTATGAGTTATTATGTAGATCATCTTATAAATTACGTTTCTTGATGTCTTAGTTCATGTTGTGTTGTTATATGATATTATGACTACTTATTAATGTTTGTGAAGTAACTTCATACCTATAATAAGCCTGCTATTACGTATAACATGTTTTTTCATTAAAAAAACATAATTTTTATTTTTCTTGATTTGTCTAATTTATCTATAATTTTTTCTATTTTTTAAATTAAAAAATAAATTTACGATACACATACAATACATTATGATACTTTACGATACGGCATATCTATTGGCCTGACAGATACGACTTACAATGCGCTTTTTACAACATTGGTATTACTTATGTCAATTTGTTAGTGTTTTTAATTATCAAAAAGTATGACCTACTCAATGATTAGCCATGTTGCTTCTTTATTTGTTTCTTATTTCCTGAATGATCCAAAATGTTGGAGTGGTTGGTTCTTGATTCTGATTCCGACACTGCTTGCTCTTAGTTCTACTCTAATAACTACAATTTTCAGCTATTGGAGTTTGTATTTTGTAATTCTGCAGCCTGATTTTGAGGCCCTTTACTTGAAAACTGTTCAGTGGGATATATGTGTTGTGACTTTCATTTCTGACGTGGATTTCCATAGTCGATGTTCATGTGGATTCTTCCAAGAAAATTTGCTGATGTGGTGGTTGAACAAATGTATAGGGTGTCTCATCACCTTCCAGATGCACTGGTGGAACACAGTTTCCAAACATAATAGGAGCTGTTGCTTCAGCGCAGAAACTACAAGATGCTGTTCCCAGATACAGCCTTATGCTTTTGAAAATCCAGGATAACATAAGAACTGAAATCCACAACTTTCAAGAACTCAATTACAGCCCTCAAGTGAGAGTTTTGAAAAAAAAATGACTAGAAAAAAATGTTATTCAACTATAGTTCTCCAAAATTTTCTGATTGTCCTGATCCTGTATATTTTCTAGTTGCTTTTCTTCCAATTGTTGTCGTACTTTAATGATTTGGTCCAGTTTTCAACAAATGAACTTTGAGTCCTTGGATTGGGCACCATCAAATTGCATAAAGTACCAGATGTTGTTCCAGCAATATTTTAAAAATTGAATTGTAACACGAATCGGTTGGGATGATCTATATGCCATATTGTATGTATCGTAAACATATAAAATTATTTTTAAATCATAAAAAATAAGAAAAATCAGTAAAATTCTGAAAAATAAAGAAAAAACATGAAAAATGTGTTCTATATAAAAACTCATCACTCACATAATGAACATTCATGATTCATCATTCATAAGCCATAATATGTTAAAAGCACATTAAAAAAATAAAATTCCTAAAATCAATAGAAACCTAAGTCACATGGGTACTTCAGTAAGATCCACATACCCGTGTCACCGTACCTGTACCCAAAATGGGCACTTGGACACACTGGGGTACCTTTGAATTCAAACTGCTTAAATTTTATTTTGATTTAATTTTTTCCACCTTACTTTTCATTCTATTTTTAGAGTTATTGTTCATTAACATACTAATGTTTTTATTTATATCACTTGTTTACTAAAATGTTGCTTTCATTTTGATTTTTTTGTGTTATTTTGCATATATACATACATATATCCTGTCGTACCCCCGTTCCCGCATTTTTTAAAGTTGTCGTGTCCGTACCCGTATCTTCGTACCTGTACCCAAACCGTACCCGTACCCATGTGACTTAGATAGAAACCTATAGTAAACTTAAGAAAACAATGGAAATATATGTAAAATTTGAAATTTAGATATTACATGTTTGGTAGAAAAAGTAACACAAAAATCTTCTTTCCAAACATGAATGAGTTTCCCACGAGTAAATCTCCCTTCATAACTGGCGATTTTTCCCTCAACTTGATGATTTATTTGGCAATTTCAATCCAAAACCTGCACAAGTTGTCCCTCCCAGAGCTCTTAGACGTGTTAGAAAGGGAACAAATTAGTGAGTGCAGTGAAGAAGTGCATCCCTTGCACAACAAAATGAAATACAAACTTAAGAGTGCAATGAGAAAGTGCAGATAGCAGAATCCAATAAAAAACAGATAGAAAAATAGACGTTAAAGATACAAACTTAATGACCGACTCTTGTTGGCTTGTGTTGAGTGCGAATCCAACAAAAGGGGCATGGTGCGTCTGTTTGAAAAATTGCATCGTATGATAAGATACGGTCCATATCGGTCGTCACATGAAAAACGTGTATCGTAAGTGTATCTTATAAGTTTGCAACCTATGCAATACAGACAGCATTGGTGTCAAGTGCTTTTCCCAGCCTTGTTAATTAATTCTCTGGTGCTTACCATTGGCTGCTATTTTATAACATATCAGAACTCTATGTTAGAGAAGGATTCACCACTTTTCCTTATTAATCATATATACAATTCAGTTACATATATCAAAGCATTTTTTAAAATCTAAAAATTGAAGAACAAATTAACATGTCTTCCAAGCGGCAAATATTTGAACTCTGAATCCAAGTTTAAAATAAAAGGAAGTTGGTTTTGATTAGTTTGATGCTGCTCAGACCTTTGCATCAGGTAAACTCTAAAAAGTGACAAAGAAAGCGTCTTGCTGGGTCTCAGGAAGTTTATTGGTGTCACACACCAGTTACACAGGCTGTAGGCAACCAGGATTCGAAGATGGAATCGGGAGACACAGAAAAAAAAAAGGAAGGAAGAAATGCAAGTTGGGATAGCTGAGTTCCAGCTTGAACTTACTGAAAGATTTAATTCTGTGGACAAATCAGGCTATTGCATCCACACCTTTTCTTTATTGGCTTGACAGTTTTAAGTGGAAACTGAAAAGCCAAGCACCTTTTAACTTTTTCAGATACATTTGTGTAATATATGACCTAGTTAGATGCATGGAAATGTTATTAAGGATAAAATTCAGAAAATGTTTGTCAACTCTGAACTTTGAAGTTTGAAATTTGCTTTTTCAGAGGAGTTTTACCCAGATTGAGATAATGGAATGGAGATACGTAGTCTCATGTTATGCTCTTTTTCATGTTGTGTCTAGTGAACGTGCAAAGTTCGGGTGAATTTCCATCTGAAATAGTAGCATATCTATTTCATTTATTGTATCATCTGTTTTACCAACTCTGTTCTGGTAATTTTAGATATTACAGAGCGTCATTTTCTGACAGTGTAATTGACGTTGTGGCTTCGTTAAATTAACATGGAAGCACTTTCATCATTCACATATTTAACTTTTTTATAGCTGTCATATTTCTCTGTTATCATATTTCCATCCTTGTTTCCTTTTTTGATAATAGAAGATATTTTCCTTCACAATTTACTTCCTTTTAAGTGTACTGGGTGTTGACAGTCATCGACTCCTCTTTTCCTTTTTCTTCTTAAATAAATAATTAGTGTTTCAAGCCAAAGTTAGTAGGGTTTGCAGTGAATACACTCCTGGCAATTTCCTGAATTTTTGTTATTCTCTGTCTTTTTAAGCTGTTGATGAGATAATGCATCAAGTTAACACAATTCAAGAAGTTGATGCTGTTTCTTATGGGAAACAACAGCTGGACACACATTTTCAGCTGTTGGTGGCAATGAAGAGACCTGATTCTGGTGGAAAGCAAGGAATTCCAGTTCGTCTTGTTGCAAACCATTTCCTGGTTGAATTTGATTCTTCCCTGCCAGTGTTCCACTATGACATCAAAATATCTCCGGCACCATCAAAAGAGATCTCAAGGCTCATCAAACAAAATTTTGTCGAGGAGAACTCACTTTTTTCTGGCAGCTTCCCAGTCTTTGATGGTAGAAGAAACCTCTATAGCCCCATCAGGTTTCAGAGCGACAGGCTGGATTTCCTTGTCAATCTGCCCTTACCTGCCTCCTCATCCACTGGATGTTCCAATATGACACAGAGGCATAAACTTTTCAAGGTAAGCATCAAGCTGGTATCAAGACTCGATGGGACAGACTTGATTCGCTGCTTGGCAAGTGATGAAGAGCATCATGTCCCTCTTCCTCAAGAATACCTTCATGCCTTAGATGTTGTTCTCAGGGAGTATCCAACCGAGAACTGCATACCAATAAACAGGTCTTTCTATTCAAGGTCAATGGGGGAGGAGAGGAGCATTGGTGGAGGAGCTGTTGGATTGGGAGGATTCTTTCAAAGCCTTCGACCAACACAACAAGGTCTTGCCCTCAATGTTAATTTCTCGGTGGCAGCTTTCCATGAGAGCATTAGCATTATTCAGTATCTTCAAAAGCGTTTTAACTCTCTGAGGGATTTGTCCCAGAGGAAGACAAGAACTCTGATGGGTGAAGAGAGGAATGAGGTTGAGAAGGCCCTAAGGAACATCCGGATCTTTGTGTGCCACAGGGATACTGATCAAAGGTTTAGAGTTTTTAGCTTAACCAGTGAAACGACAGAGAATTTAAGATTCGAGAGTAAGGATGGGGAGTTGCTAAGGGTGGTGGATTACTTCAAACAGCACTACAACCATGACATCCAGTTCCGGAATTTGCCATGCTTGCAGATCAGCAGAACCAAACCATGTTATATTCCAATGGAGCTCTGCATTGTCTGTGAGGGCCAGAAATACATTAGCAAGCTCTCTGATGAACAGACCAGGAAGATCCTTCAGTTGGGCTGCCAGAAACCGAGGGAAAGAATGGGGATTATCAATGGTCTCATGCATGGAGATGTTGGACCAACAAGGTAAAATGCATGCTCTGGAAATTGCCATCAGTTGGTGAATCTTGGTTTCTCAATGTTTTTGTCATGGTCTTATCTTTTCAAAAAGACTAGGGGAAATTTCTCTGTCTCTCCCTTTAAAATTCAATTCAAATACTGGTTTCTTTCTGCCTTACTTTTTATGTCTTTCCTATTGTTTTTAATTGTGCGCAACATATATGATGAACAACATTCTATTTATGGTTTGCACCTGGTTTCCTTCTGCCTGTTTCTGGTGACTCCTTTTGTTATTGTTTGTGTACAAAATCTATGATCGGCAACATGTTCATTGTAGTTTGCACGTAGAGAACAGCTAGACTGATGCTTTCTGTTCATGGGCAGTCTTAAATATGCAAAAGGGTTTAGGCTGCATGTTTCTCAAGAAATGACCAAGTTAAACGGAAGATTACTTAGTCCTCCCCGGTTGAGGCTTGGCAACAATGGTCGCGTTAGGGACATAATCCCATCTAACCAGGATCGTCAATGGAATATGATTGACAGCCACGTCCTGGAGGCCGTGAGGATCAACAGATGGGCGCTCGTAAGTTTTGGGGGCACCCCTCAACAGCATTCGTGTATTCCCAGATTTATTTTCCAGCTTGCTCAGAGATGTGAGAAATTAGGTATTACTCTAAACCGAATGACCATAAGGCGGCCACAGTTTGAGCAGATTCAAGCACTGAACAATGCCTCCAGGCTTGAAACCATACTGAGAGATGTCCAAGAAGCTGCATCTGGTAATCTGCAGCTGGTCATCTGCGTCATGGAGAAAAAGCACAAAGGTTATGCTGATTTGAAACGTATTGCAGAAACAAAAATAGGTGTTATAAGTCAGTGCTGTCTATACCCCAACCTGAGCAGGTTGAGTCCCCAGTTCCTGACCAATTTAGCCTTGAAAATAAATGCCAAGGCTGGTGGAAGCACAGTGGCATTGTTCAATCCCCTGCCTTGGCAAAACCCCCGTTTGTTTGCTGATGATGAGCCTGCAATGTTTATGGGTGCCGATGTGACTCATCCCCATCCACTTGATGACTACAGTCCGTCCATTGCAGCTGTGGTTGGTAGCATGAACTGGCCATTTGCAAATAAATACATATCGAGGATGAGATCTCAAAGGCATAGACAGGAAATCATTCTAGATCTACAGGAAATGGTGGAAGAATTGCTGGATGATTTCTGCCACGGGATCGGCCAACATCCCAAAAGAATAATTTTCTTCCGAGATGGAGTCAGCGAGACCCAGTTCTACAAAGTGTTGCAGGAGGAGCTGAAGGCTATCAAATCAGCTTGTCAGAGGGTTCCTGACTACAACCCGTCCATAACTTTTGTGGTTGTCCAAAAAAGGCATCACACCAGACTGTTTCTTGATGAGCTGAACAGCAAAATTGCTAACAGTCATGGAAACATTCCACCTGGAACAGTCGTGGATACAGTGATCACACATCCAAGGGAGTTTGATTTTTTTCTCTGTAGTCACTCTGGGGTGAGAGGTACCAGCCGACCAACTCACTACCATGTTCTTTGGGACGAGAGTCATTTCAGTTCTGATGAACTACAGCAACTGATACACAACTTGTGCTACACTTTTGTTAGATGCACAAAGCCTGTCTCATTGGTACCACCAGCTTACTACGCTCATCTTGCTGCATATCGTGGTAGAATGTATCTTGAAAGAGCTGTGTCTGCGGCAATGAGCTCAAGTCCCTCCAGATTCGCTCTCTCAAGGCCTGCACCTCCATTGGTGACTATTCCATTGCCCAAACCAGATGACAAAGTGAAGAAGCTGATGTTCTACTGCTGACACCATCGGATTCTTGTATATAGCTGGTGTTGTGCCCTTTGTGAACTTGTAATTCTTTCTAAACTTTAAAGTTGTGTATTTTACAACAGATTGGTTCTACCTTCAATAACCTAATTTTGATGAGTCATTTCCCCAAAAATGTTGGGGCGACCTTCAAAAGTGGTATGACATGCTTTATCTAATATATTAATGTCATAAAAGTGGTTATTTTCAGTATACTTGCTATATGCATTTCTTCCTTTTATTTATATATGCCAATATTTCTTCCAGGTGACATGCCGAAAGTTAGTCAAGTTTACCAGTCAGCAATAAGGATATCAAGTTTCACCTAGGCGTCTTAAACGGGTAAAAGTTGGAATTCCTTTCTGTAAGATTCTTCAAGCGCTTATTTAACTTTTAAGGCTTCATAACGTTCATTGATTTGCCTAAATTGCTAGTAAAAGGTGCAGGATACTTGTGTACAAGGGCCCAAATGTTTGGTCTTTCAAAAAGAAAAGAAAAAACACGAAGTTGCAACTTGTGGATGCAAATAAATTGTAGCCTTGAAGGTAGTATGAATTACTGAATGGATAAAAATCTTATGTTAAATGCGTAGCAAAACACCAGGTAGCAGAGATTTCATTGATGTTTCTTGAAGCTTCATTTCTTTACCTTTCATCAAGCAGCAAATTTCTCAACCTGGTGATCCATTAGTAAATCTGACCACTTAATTGAGTGTTGAGTTCCGCCTATCCATTGAGATTCAACTTGGAACAATTGTCTTACTTTTAGGTCTGACTAAGGAAAATTTCGTCAAGAATCATCCGATGCTATCATCCTCCAATGAAGAGCACTACTACTATACTACATACACACTCTCTCTAGGGACAAAACAATGTAAGCTTTCTTATATTTATGTTGCTGAACTAAATTCTGAATTTGTTGTATACGTATGATTTGTACGATCGAATTATGCAAGATATCTATCAAGATCCAAACCCACTCAACAAGTTTTGTTTACGTGTTACATCTGAAATTGGTTCAACTAAAATTAACAAAACTCTTCCGAAAACTCTAATATAACCAATCTGATTGCATGCTTGTTCTGACGGGCTTGAAGGAAATATACCGGTGCGGTACTCTGGACGTGATACAGTCTGATTATACACAGCGTGGGCACGACTCTTAATCACAATAAGAAAAAATTCAACTTTACTGGCAGATTCCTACTTTATTAATCGGACATCTTCCGACCTGAACTGCACTTCTTTTAATTTGATGTTCTTAACTAGTTCAAGACGCCAACCATGATAAGGGTTTAAAGATATGAAACCAAGGAATTTAATCAAGTTAAGGTCTTCCTCTTGTGTGAGGCAGAATATCAATTGGTAGAATGCATTCAATATTATCCTAGAGAGTTGAGAGAATTACCGCCTGATTATGAATTAGCTAGCGTGAAATAACCTACTGGAGAGTTAGGGTTTTTGTTAGCAACGTTCTATATATATATATATTGTAAAGTTTTTTCTTCTTGTTTTTCTCCTTAATTTCTTTTACTGTTTATGTAGGCATCAATCTTCTTGATTGTGAGGTAATGGAAAAAGAATGGGGCCCTTTTCACCTGCATGTAGGGTTGCAAGGAAATTAAGTTGAAAACCCTAACATGGTTAGGGTTTAAAGATGTAAGACAGAGTAGGTTAATCAAATTAAGTTTGGTTGATCCAGGGTGGGGCGGGCTGCAGCCAAGTGGGTTAAGGTAGTGGATTGTGAACCCACCATTCAATGGGTCAAGTCGAGTCATTCGCTCATTCACACCATTCATTATTTTTTTCTTTATTTTTATTTATGGTGACGAAGAATAAAAATATCACTATATTTATTCATTTTTATTTCCAAGCACGGAATAACCCCAAGGAATATTCTACCAATTGGGATACACCATGTAGCCAGATTTGGATTTACAAAACCCAATCATATAAGGGCGGCTGCGGGCCAGATCTGCCATATTGACAAATCTCAAGACAATTTCCATCACATCACATAATGTCTTATGGAGGCCAAATTTTATTTTCCAAAATTTTTGTAGGGGTTAAATTTATTTATTTTTAAATCACAAACAAATTTTTTTTTTCAAAATAGGAGAGAGAGCAATAACTCCTGGAAGCTACCCTTGATTCTAGCACTCATAAGTTGCATTACATTATTGAGATGATGGTTAAATTTATTTTGTATAAGTGATGCATAAGGGATTATTTGATAACAATGATAGTATATAAATTTTCTATGTATTTACATTAAATATCGATGTAGATTCATGAAAGTATCTCATAAATCTATACGTGATGACTGTTACTATTGTCAAACGGATTGCCAAAGATCGTGTATGGACCTTTACAAAAAATCTGACGTCGAGAAAACTCAGTCCCTTGGAAAATTCTATGGACTTTGGCTTGATGTTTGATTGAAATTGTCTTCCTACCACTCTATAGAAGACACGTTTGCCAAGAAACGAGCAGTATCACGATTTGGACGCTCGGAGATTCAAAACCTTTCATTTTCATAATGGACCAGAGCGGGTCACTCTCATAGTGGACTCGTTCTTGCTATAGAATTTAGAAATTTTCATTTGAATGCTTGTTTTTCTTTATAGTTTTGAAAATAAGTAACACTTAATATTTTTTTTTTGTTAATGGGCTCCTTTTTACTAAAACTGTCAAAAGAAACGCATGAAGAGATCGGTTGTCGTCTCCAAACTAAACAAAAAAAAAGTAAGCTCCAATTTCCATATATCAAATTTTCCCTCGCTAGGTGAGGAGAGAGAGGATCAGTTGAAAAGTAATTCAGTGGAAGATAATATTGAAATCTGAAAACAAGTTGCTAACATCTTTCATTTCTCTAGTAAGAAAAGCTAACTAGCTCTTTATTTTATTTTTTGGGCATCAAGGTTTACCAATTAACTCTGATTTGATAGCTTGTTTTTATAAAAAGTATAATTCTTATTACAGAAGTATCTGATTGATATGAAAAGTATGGCCATTAATATTAAGAAAAGTCATAAAAGATGGTTATATAAAGACACACTTAAGCATGTTTTAAGTGATATGCGAGAGGCGAAAGCCACCCTTTTTTTCTCTTTTCAAGGTCAAAGATTGGTTTGGAATGTGTAGCTCTATGGTACACCCTTCAATTTGAGCATCGTGTATATCATATCTTCGCCTGCCAACCAATCTAAAAAGTAGCATCCACAGAAATGAAAGGGAGCAAGCATCATCTATGAGAATCTAAACTGAGCACATTCCATATAAAATTAATAATTTTTACATAAACTGAGCACATTCCATATAAAATTAATAATTTTTACATAAACTGAGCACATTCCATATAGAATTAATAATTTTTACAGAAACAATGTAAAATTAAATGCTTGGTTCACCAAATGTTTTTTTTAGATTAATCCACGCGATGCCCTTCAAAGTAACCGATGTGCTGAGTCTCTTTCTTGGGGCCACCAACCATTATGTCTTTTTCAAGTCTACCGCAGACAAGATATCCACGTTTGCTCCAGATTTCCAGCAATACATTAAAAAGGAAAATATCACATCAAATTGTCAAATCTGAGCGACAAAAAAAAAAGAAGAAAAGAGAAGGAAGAGATAAACGTTGGTCAAGGTAGATAAGGCATATCTTAATTAAATTCGTCTTTGACCTTTACCTTCACGACCGCTTCAATCACAAAACGTTAGTTCTGCTGAAGCAAACATGTCAAAAATTTCAACACTAGCGAAAATGTCATAAACTCGTAGAATACACACTAAATGGCTGAGAGTAACATCAATAAATTAGATTTTATATTTGTTTTCTCTCAAAAGGCAAGTTGAATTGCAAGAATTGAATAATTATATTCATTGAATACAACATGAGGAGCTTTGTCGTTGATTGCACAACCACCACACACACACGCACATGCACTCCATTTCCTCTCACATGTGCATGTCGTTTCCTATCACTACATATAGAAATCATCACATCATTTTCCTTCGAGTTTAACGCTGCTTCT
Source organism: Nymphaea colorata (assembly GCF_008831285.2). NCBI lineage: Eukaryota > Viridiplantae > Streptophyta > Magnoliopsida > Nymphaeales > Nymphaeaceae > Nymphaea > Nymphaea colorata. The sequence goes on along the minus strand of NC_045148.1, from coordinate 6,779,512 downwards.
TGAATAGAAAGAAGGGCAGGAGTCAATTATATGAAGGGTCATACATCCCCAGTTTAAACAAGGTCAGAAAAAAAGGAAAAGCCAAAGACTTTTTTTTTTTTTTTGCAGCCGATGAAGAAGAAAAGACTAGAAAAAGTAGAATATATTGTACGTGACCACATGAAAGAAAAGGCAGCAGTAAAATATAGAAACATTGACATGCACTTGTACTTGCACAAAGGAGAGTTCTTTTTATCTGATGTTTGATTCGTCTGTAAGTCAATTAATAAATTTAACTATGGGCGCCACCATGAGTCCAAAGTGGTCTTATCTCCTTATCTTTTAAAGTCAAAGCTGGGGAATCTTGTAGAGATGAAGGGCAGAGTTCTTTGGTTGGTGAAGCTCTCCTCTCTCCCTCACCAACCCACCCCAAAAAAGAAACGCTTGTTCTATGTATTTATTTCTCAAAATAACACCATTAGGCGAAGACCTAATTTTTTTTTTTGTGGGACATTAAATATATAGTTAATAAATTTTTAATCGACTATAAAATAGTGACCCGGGGTTTCGTGAAGCTGACCCAGATAACAACTAAAGCCAGGCCATTCAAATCCAACATAGATCCAGTCCATTCAAATCCAATTCAAATCCAACATTGAATTAATGTTTCAAATAGAGTGATCCATGGCGCAAACGCCTCAAGACCCCGAATGATGCCTGTAAATTAGGATAGAGACGAGACCTTAAGACCCTCCTCACCACAATGATCTCGATAAGCTTCATAATATTTTATATTTTTAAAAATTTATTTTATATTTAAAAAATATTTTTTTAATTTTAATCAGGCTGGACCCGGCTCGGTATTAGATCGACCCAGGTCAAACTCTTGGACCAGGCCGCCTGACGCCCAGGTCTAACCATTATATATAATGATCAAAATACCTTTAACTGTAGAGTTATATAAATAAAAAAGAGTTATAAAAATTTAAAAATCCAAAAAATATTAGTTGTTAAAAAATTTGTAAAATACCCAACCATCATCTACTTCAATTTTAATTTTTTGGTGCACGCAGGCGCCTCTTTGACCAGTAAAACCTTAGGCTTATAACGTATGGAATTGCATTGATTACTCTGTGTCTGTTATTACAACTGGCTCTTCTTTGATTAAAAAAAAAAAGAAGAAAAAGAGCAAGCACGAATGCATTAATTAACTCAGCATCAGAAGAAGAGTGCAAAATCTCTGGGAAAACAATGGCGCTATCAGTCAATGAAGTGCGCAATCTTCTTGAACATCTCTGCGTGCTCCTTGAAGAGCGTGATTATGAGATCGACGCCGCCCTTTTCAGAAGGCGCAGGGACGAAGATGACAAGGCCTTCCATGGGGATCCAAGAGGGGCGGAAGGCGTAGGGCGCCCCCGCCCCCATGTCCACCTCGTGAAAGCGGAAGCCCAACCAGCTATCCACCTCCAAGTTTGGGCTCAAGAAGTTGTCGCCTACGTCCTGTGAAGGCACCAGCTCCTTCTCCTTGTTCACCTCCCCAAAGTCGATGAAAGACTGGAAGTAGTCGCCATCAACTTTTCCGACAGCCTCCTTGATCAATCTTGCGCCATACCCAACTCCCTCCTGTTAAAAGGCAATGCAATTACAAAGAGATGTCAGAAAACGGATGTTGGAAAGGTGGTAGCATGACGTTCTTTTTACCAGTCCGGCCATAGAAGAAGACTTTACCTTCACGAGCTCCTCCACCGTGGTCTTCGGATACGCGTCCAGAACCACGTTCCCAAAAAACTCGGGTGCGATTCCCAGCCGGGGCCTGCCGTTCACCAGCACCCGCACCGACGTGACCTCGTCGTCCCGCAGGCCGCGGGCGATGCTCACCTTCCTCCAGACGTGGGAGAGGAGGCAGGCAAAGGTGCTGGGCTGGAACCCGGCGGGGCTGGTGGCGGATGAAGCCCTCTTCTTGAGTTCGTTTACAAATTCCCATGAGTAGTTGACGACGAGATTGTGGATCTTGTCGCTCACGTCAGCGGTGTCGCCCGCCGGCGGTGGGGAGTCCGAGAACTCGATCCTCTCGTGGGGGTGGCTGCAGACCGGCGGGTTCCTGGGGACAAGGAGGGACTCTTGGTCGTGGATGGGCCGGCGGTCGAGCTCCGTCTCCGGCGACCTCACCAGCTGAGACCAGGACAGGAAGAAGTTGCTCATGGCCTGCCCGTCCGCGACCTTGTGGCTGGCGCAGAGGCCGATCACCAGCCCGCCGCAGTCGAACCGGTTGAGCTGCACCATGAGCATGGGATTGGAGCCCTCCGGGTGCGGATGCAGGTCGTAGAGGGAAGGGGAGGGCTCCAGCGGGAGGAAGTCGTCGAGCTGGCCGGTGACCGTCGTCTCGAAGACGGGGACGCCGCAGTCGTCGTCGTCGACGACGAAGTGGCCGTCGGAGAGGCGGCCGGCGAGCTGGGGGTAGTAGGAAAGCGCCTTGGAGAGGCCGAGCATGATTTGGGAGTTGGGAGAGGTGCCGGGTTTGTTGTAGAGGAAGAGGACGGCGATGTGCAGGTCGGAGGCCTTCTTGTCGAAGATGTTGAGCCGGAATTTCCGGCGGAGGCTCTCCGCCGGCTTCACCAACGTGCAGCGATGGTGTTTCACATCCATGGCCGTGGTCTACAGTAACTCTGGAGAGAGAGCGAGCTAGACTTCCTCGCTCTGTGACCCATTCTGGTTTTATGCACACGCGGGCTCACCGAGCATGGGGCCGTCCGCTGCGTGACGCGTCGCCAGGAGACGTGTTGTGGGCGGCTATGGAATGGCTGGTCCAAGAGTTCAGCATAATGCGGGCTGGAAATTCCCCCTTCATTTATTGGAGACAATTAATGAAATATAAAAATACAAATCAACAACCACCATTATTGGAGAAAGGCCGCACATCTCTTTTGAATGATTATTTTTTTACTTTATTTTTAAAAAATCAATTTTTAAAAATACAGCTAGATTGCACAAAAAAAAAAAAAAAAAAAAGGCAAAAAGAGGCAGTAGGAGAAAGAGAGAGAAAAGGGTTTGAAGTCACTTCCGCTGAATATTTGGTCAAAGAAAGAAAAAATAAAATACACCGACGAAGGAAGAGCTGCCGACAGATGTCAAGGAGCACCGCCCAAATGTCCTAACATTCCATTGAATAAATGTCTTTTTCTTTTTTGATAATTATATACCGAAGGTAGCGATTTCCATGTTATGTCGCCAGCGTTGTAATTGGAGTGGGCAATTGCCCACACTAGACCATTAAATTTGCATTATTTATATAAATTTTTTTTATTAACTTTTATTCTTTTGCATATGAGTGCCCCTTTTAAGTTTGAAATTTACACTTAAAGTGCTCATTCTTCACTGCTACCATGTGAAGGATTGTGTTTATGTTTTATAAAGGAGCAGTTTCATAATTTAAAAAAGGAATTTTTTCTTGCCTTCCAATTTAATTTCCTCTCAAAAGAGCATCTTTTATTATTCACACAATAAAAGCATTTTGATCATTTCCAACCAATAACTCATGATTTTTTGTTCTGGGTTTTCCAATCAATAATTCATGATTTTTTGTTCGGGGTTACATCCTCTTCGAAATTCTCAACATTTGATACCCTCTTTCGATTTTAAGTTAGACTTTTTTTTTTTTACGCGAACAAATAAAGGAGAACATTGAAGTTTTGTTTGATAGCTTTGGATCTTAGATTTGATGGTGCATAAAAACACGTTTGTTTTGAGAGATCCTCAATTTAAACAGACTGATTTAAATTTAAAACTATGAATTTAAGATCAAATAGAGGAAGCCTAACCTTTAAATCTATGAATCTAAGATCTTAGGATCTCATATAAACAAACACAACCTAAGTTACTTCGTTGATGTCAATATAGGTTTCGATAATGTAACGACTTACGGTTTATACAATATCTGCCCGGCCGTGAACAGTGGCACGTATGTGACTTATTGTTTATATTTAAATACTAATTTAGAAAAATGACTAAAAGTATGGTAAATAGCCTTTTATGAACATGGCGTCGGCCCAATAATGCAATTCGATAATGGCGACACTTGCTTATATAAGTGCCACTTTAATTAAAATGTCATCTACGAGATACACATCTTAATTGTGACCGTCGTTCAGCACATGGCAAACTTCCCGGCTAAAAGTTCGTCGGAAAAGGATGAAAGCGATAGTTTGTAACATAAAGTGCCTAAGGTGGTAAATTTTCGCCGACCGAAAAAAACTCCATGGTCAGGAGGGAATTCCCTCATTCTTGGAAAATTGGTGATTTATATTCGAATCCCATGAAGACTGAGTCATCAACAATAGCAGAGTCGAAGAATTTCTTTTCTTCAATTTTTTTTTTTGAGGTGCACTCCAGTTACTAGACTAGGTCTGATGTGGGTGTTTCTTAGAACCCGTTTGATGCATAGGAAATTCCTATGTATAGAGGAAAACTATGGCTTTTCTTTTTCAAATCAAAAAAAAAAAAAATTAAATTACCAAATTAGATGAAACAATGTAAGTTTACCTTACTTTTTACCATGGGTTTTTTTTTTTTTCATGATAACTTTAAAACCCCTTTGATGCAAAAAAAAAAAAAAAACATTGTGCAATGTAGATTTTTTTTCAGTTTTAGATTTTTTTTCAGTTTTGTACCAAACATAAGGAAAATTACGCAGCTTTTTTCATTAAAATTAGAAAAACTTTGCCCCTCAAAAAAGTCAGACTTCTCTAGGTCCGACTTTTTTCTACAAAAAATTCTTCCTTTGATAATTTTACCACAAAAAAACTTGGTGTCCATCCAAATTTCAGGTTGACATCAAAAGAGACCTTATAATTAATTTTTTTTAGCGAAATTTTTAATGGGTTGAGCCCACACTAGTTCTCACGTATTTTTGTCGATTGTCATCAAGTCAGAAAGTTGACTTGGTAACCATAAATTTTTATCGTGTATTTCTTTATAAATAAGTGAAAAACAATGCCTTGAGAGTTCCAGTAGACTAGATCTAACTCATGACTTAATAAATGAACGATCTTTGTAAACACGAATGGACGAGTTCACCAACCATGCATCGGCCAATATAACTTTCTTTATTTCCATCAGCAAAAGTTAGGAAATCCAAACTTTAATTTAGCATGTGCATACGTGTGAACGACCCATTGGTCAAGATCCTCACAAAAAACGCCACGAATGCAATTGATATGACCACGTTAAAAAGTTGGCCGATTTCGAGGCGAAGACGAAGAAATTTGGAAGCGTTTGGAAGTCGAGGATGGAGACTCCTTCCACATGCCTTGTCCCGTCAGTCAAACACGAGATTGGAGAGCTACTCGGTGGGTGGTTGTTGGGTGTCGAACTTAGCCGTCACTTTGTCACTCGCTTGCGCAACAAAGTTCCAGATTCTCGCCAATCTTTTCTGTTTTTTATTCTTACAATTAAAGGAGTGCTGCTTGCGGGCTGATGCCGGCACAACCGACGCTAAAAATTATGTAAGAAACATTATTTTGGTTAGCATTGAAAATTGAAATTTCTGTTAAAATAAGAGTTTTTTTTCCCTCAATTCAGAATTCAGCATATTGTTATTAGTTTTTCTTTTTGTTTAATTATGTTACACATGTGCGAAGTATTTCAAGTTTCAAGAGATTGCAGCTTATTGGGCGGTAAGATAGTTTACATTTTTTTTTTTTTTTGTTTAGATTCGAAAGTATTGGTCATTGTTATGTTCCAGTGCAACCTCTTTCTAAACCATAATAAGTTTTGAAGTAAGACCATGTAAACCATAAGGCAAAAAGGTACATATGCAAGTGGGTAGTGACCTTTCTTAGGGACAATGGAATGAGATCTCTAAAAAAATTTCATAGTTTAGCATCATGATATTAGTTTTTTGAGTTGTGTAGCGCATTGAACTGCTAAATAGTCTATTTCTTTTATTCAAATTTTGGAGTGGTCACTATCGTTTATAGTATGCTTTTTGTGCCATTCAAGAAAGACAGATGGGAGTAAGGCAGTGACCCAGTGACCCCTCTAATGCAGTGCTGTCTGACTTCAATTATTTAGAATATTAGGTCGGCATTGACTGGCGCAGGTGTATCTTAGGGGTCGGATTCTATGAAATGTATTTAAATTCATTAGATTTATGAATTGCATCCGTCGCTCTAGAAACTAATAAATTAACTCACATTCCTCACCGGCACCAACCATTGCCGAGTATTAGCTTCTGATGTTTGGAAAGATGAGGATAATGGTACTGAATTTAAGCAAGCAATCTAATTTGCGGCCTCTTCTTTGACTATGAAAGCATAAATATAATCCACTCCGATTTGACCAAGAAAGTTCAGTTTCTACAATGGAGAAAAAGTAGGCTGTCTTGAAGATGAAGAAAGGATAGGTCCAACGGATGATCCAAAAGGTGCTGGTGAGCTTCCGGCCCCGCCGCATTCATGGCACCGGCAAGATGGCGGGTCCCTAACAGTGACAGAATGAAGAAATACAGTGCCCGTAGCGTCTTCTTCTTCGCTACCTTCCCCCGTATTTACAGCTCTCAAACACGACACATCCCCACCTACTCTCTCTCTCTCTCTTCAGACTCGTCGGCACGCAATTCCACTTTTCAAACATGGCTGCTGCCACTTGTTCTTACTACGTGGATGACCTCTTCTCAACAGGCATCTTTCTTCGCCTGCTCTCTCTCTATCTCGATAACAGAAGTAGTTCTCTTCTGGACTCTCAAGTCTCACCCACTCTTTGCCTCTATCAGTGATACCAGTATAAATACCCACCGCTAGATTGAAGCAAGCAAGAGTAGAGTGGTGCCAAAGAGCCAAAATCTCAGAGGATTTTCTCCCAACAAGAACCCCTTCTTGCATTAGCTACAATAAAGCCAGCCATGGAGGTGAAGCATCAGGGAAGCACGTTGGTGATGCCGGAGAAGCGCACCAGCCGGAAGATCCCACTCAACATCTTCGACAGGAAGGCCTCAGAGCTCCACATCTGCGTCCTCTTCGTGTACGACAACCCCGGAACCTCCCCCAACTCCGGCATCATCCTCGGCCTCTCCAAGGCCCTCTCATACTACCCCCAGCTCGCCGGCCACCTCTCCGGCGGACACATCGTCATCGACGACAACTCCGGCGTCCCCGTCTTCGAGACGACGGTGGCCCGTAAGCTCGAGGACTTCCTCCCGCTGGAGCCCTGCCCTTCGCTCTGCGACCTGCACCCGCCGCCGGCGGCCTCGAATCCCATGCTCATGGTGCAGCTCAACCGGTTCGAGTGCGGGGGGCTGGTGATCGGCATCTGCGCCAGCCACTGGATGGCGGACGGGCAGTCCATGAGCAACTTCTTCCTGTCCTGGTCTCAGCTGGTGAGGTCGCCGGAGATGGAACTGGAGCACCCGCCGGTCCACGACCAGGAGTTCTTCCTTGTCCCCAGGAACCCGCCGGTCTGCAGCTATCCGCACGAGCGGATTGAGTTCTCAGACGCCCCCCTGGTGGGGGACAACGGGGACGTAAACACCATGGACAACCTCATCGTCAACTACTCGTGGGAGTTCATAAGCGAGCTCAAGGAGAGGGCTTCTTCCGCCACGGCCACCAGGCCGGCCGTGCTCAAGCCCAGCACCTTCGCCTGCCTCCTCTCCCACGTCTGGAGAAAGGTCAGCATCGCTCGCGGTCTGCGCGACGACGAGGTCACGCGCTTGAGGCTGCTGGTGAACGGCAGACCCCGGCTTGGTATCCCCTCCGAGTACTTTGGGAACCTTGTGCTTGACGCGTACCCGTCCACCAGGGTGAAGGAGCTCCTCAAGGTGAGCACCACAATTGATTTTATTTTTATTCGTTTTTAATAACTGTGAATATTATTTTTTACTGTTTAATACTTATATTTAATAGTTTATATATTTTTTTACGTAAGAGTTCCCAATATTGAAACATAGCCAAGCCAACTACGTGCGTTAAGAGAAAGGTGCAAATGATGATCCTCACAGAATATGTATATGAAACCTCAAAAGATAAAAAGTAGGCATTTTTTTTTTTAAAGCAAAAGTACAGCTTTCAAAAACTTAGTTTTGTTAAAACAGAGTTATGTTAAAATTTAATTAATAATCAAATTAGAATGTGATTTCGATGTTTGAATAACAAGAAAAAAAACTTGGGTAGAGGCAAAAATCAGTTTTGCTTAAAAAACTTGGTCTCCAGACCACTTCTGCAGAATTTTAGAATAAAAATTCTCTTTTTGGATGAAACAGGACTTGCATTATCAAACAAAGAACTTTGATTCTGAAACCAAAATTTCAAAATGTGATACTACCCTAGTGGGTGGGAATTATTATTCCAGACTTTTAGATTTTTTTTTTCTCCTTTTTAGGACTCACATCATAAAAAGTTTTAATTCATCAATTCTAGAATTTTAATTCCTATTTTATCAAAAACATACTTTGATTTTCAGAATCAAAAACTTCATATTATCAAACTCAAAGGGAGTTAAACTAGAACTCGAATTGTCATTCCAATTCCAATTTGATTATAAACTTCAAACGCCATGGAACGCGTCTAAAAATTTATTTTCAAAATGATTGATCAGCCAGCAGTAGAGAGAAGACTTGGACAAAAGTTTATCAATTCCTTGTTTCTCACATTTGTTCAATCAATTGCCCGATTACAGGAGGGAGTTGGCTATGGTGCAAGATTGATCAAGGACGCCGTTGCAAGAGTTGATGCCGACTACTTTCAATCTTTCATCGACTTTGGGGAGCTGAACAAGAACAAGGAGCTGGTGGCTTCACAGGATGTGGAGGACAACTTCGTGATCCCGAACCTGGAGGTCGACAGCTGGTTGGGTTTCCAATTCCACGAGGTGGACATGGGTTCAGGCGCGCCCTGCGCGTTCATGCCGTCCTGGATCCCCATGGAAGGCCTCGTCATCTTCGTCCCTGCAGCTTCTCACGGAGCATTGAAGGGCGGCATCAACGTCATAGTCACCCTGTTCAAGGAGCACGCCAAGATCTTCAAGCAGATTGCTCATTCTATTGATTAGTTGACGCCCCGAGTTGAGCGATATACATGTCCATAACATATATTTTGAGCAATACTACATACGCGCACATAAAAGTTTTTGGCTTTCCTTCCCCTAAAAGTTTTTGGCTTTCCTTCCCCTTGTTTCATGAGAGGCCTTTGTTGAGATCAAAGCGGCAGTTCTACAATGAATTGAATTGATCTATGACTCATATTTGTGGGCATCTTTGAGGCTATGCTTGTAAAAATAGGACAAGATAGATTGAATGGATAAAACACGAAACAAACATTGGACAAAACATAAAACAAACACAACAAAACACATAAAGAACAAGAAATAAATGCGAGATGAAACATATAGCACTCACAAACATCCACATGAAACTTACACTGGACACAGATAGCAGTGTGGTGGACAAGACGTCTTGTTTGTCTTGTCTTAGTAATCAAAACAGTCTAGTCTATAATGGGTCGTCTGGTAACAAAGACATTTTGTAATTGTCCTCTGTGAATCTGATTCACAAACACTAGAACTACTGTTATATGAATCTAACTTAATTTTTGAGTAGATTCACCAGACACTCATAAAACATCTCTGCTTTTAAACTGAACACTAACATAACATCTTTATGCCAAACAACTTTTAAGAAGCCATTTGCTAGTAAAAACCCTTTGTGAGTGTTTCATGAACCTGCCCTAAAAATTGAGAAAGGTTTATTAAACACTGTAACTATTGTTTCATGAACCTGCTTTAATTATGGGGTAGATTTAAGACACTCACAACTACCAACTACCCTTGAGAGATAGAGTTGTTCAAAAGATTGTTTCGTTTTCCCTTGACAGGGTTAAAGTTCATAAAATACACAACGTTCGAATTAGTTTGGCCCTTAATTTACATGTCTAAGCATAAACGAATATGACCACTAGAGCGTCAACAAGTGCACTTTTCGAGATTACTTACCATGCATGTAATTTCTGATAATAGAGAGGTATCGTGTCGCACAAAACTTCTTCTTATACTTTATTTGAGGAAACTCGCCAACAAACTTCCAAAAGGTGGTGTGTAAGCATTCAATGGACACATATCTGTTACACTCAATATTTCAAGAATTGCCGGGCCACAAGGGCAGGCTGCTAGCCAGAACTCATTCAATATCTTTAATTTATTTGGGGTACTTATGTATGTCAATCAAATATATTAAAACATTGACATATATATTAAACTAATTTTATGAAGCTTACCCATGCCAGCCACCATGAGGCTCCGCCACTGCGGATCCTGGTTAGGGCAGCACGTGGCTAGACTTGGTGGGTGTAACGCAGCTGGTAGAGCGTAGTTGGTAACGATGGCCGGCATGCGGACCCTATGTTGTCACTATCTCCTCAACTTTTAGGGTGGGAACTGTAGAACCTCTAGCTGAAGATGTATTTTGCTTTTGTACTAAAGTCCTGATGCAATCCTGGAGTTTGGACCCTCCGAAGCAAGAGGAAATAGGAGAGGAGTTTCGGAAACTCAACATGATCCCTAAGGCATGCATCAAGTGGTCTAGGGTCGCAAGTGGTAGGGACATGGTTGGAGGATTTTAGTTCCAAACACGTGGATCTGTTTTGAACCCCATTTTTCATGCATTTTGCTGTTGGGAACCCGAATCTTTTGCATCTGCTTTTAGCTCCTCCACTTGTTCCCAACTTAATTTTGAGTGTGGCAATTTCATCCGTTTAGAGACTCAATACTTAAAGTAGTACCCTAGCTTTTCTTTAAGAAATTAGGGGGCCATGGTATTTTCCTATATATACCACTCAATCTTTTTTTTTTTTTTTTTTCTCTCTCTCTCTAAAGTTTGAAATTGTTTCTCATGTGTCTAACATTTAAATAACACACACACATATATACATATATACATACATACATACATACATACATATATACGCATGCACATAACATTATTTGCCAATAAATATTGTGACCAGTGGGTATCGCTGCATGCATAAAGTGTGGACAATTTTGTTAGGTGGATGCCTAGTCTTTGTTTGACAATGACAAAGATGATTACGATGAAAGGCAGATGCAAAGTAGGCCATAGCTCATAAATATGAGCAAGTCTAACCCATACTCTTATGCTTCAAAGCTTTGGTGGACCTATGGTAAACCTTTCAATTAGACCACCATTTGGTGATGCAGAGGAATGATGCTCCAGAATATAGCAACAGCTACGAGATTCGAACCTCAAATCCCTTGGATGTACCGGCATCAAAACAACGGCCACAAGATTCAAACCTCGAATGCCTTGGATGTCAGCTGAAACCCTGCTACACTATGCCCCTTGAGGCATCTCATCACAGTTAGCTCACTGCAATTTTGCCACTTGCATTGGTCAGTTGCATTTTGGGTTTGGATCCTACTCATCATGGACAGTTTCAAATCTACTGAATTCAACAAACACTAAAACAAAATGCTAATGTCACCTTATCTTCGCTCGACAAACACAAAAAGATATTTTAGCTTTGTAAGAACTTTTTCAGATACAAACATTTTGTTGCCATAATAAAATCAAGAAAACGTGCAAGGGACAACAACTACAGATATTATCTTCGGATTTAAAAAGTTCATCATCAGTTATTTTATCACATCGAGTGTCGTAACTAAGATCGTTCCTATAACAAATTCAAGTAACGAATTAAATTAATGAAAGTTTTCCGTTGGATAAAAAATTATGTTACAGATATGGAAGTTGATCTCTAGTACATGGATGCATGGTGGTTTGACCGGAAGCAAGTTATTTTTTATGAGAGTGCATGATAGAGAAAGTTGTGTGCGCCGTATGTACGGTACAAAGTAAAGGACGGTAGGACATTCGGGTAATTTATTAAAATGAAATGTTCTTTATATTTTTTTTTCTTTTTTTCATTTTCATTTTTGTCTTTACAATTTTTCTTAGTGTGAATTAAAGCTGTTTTAGTCATTGACCATATTTGCACACAAAAATTCATACACCAGGATGGTGCATATAACCAGGTTAGAGTGCATGGTGGAGTGTGAAAGGGGTTGGGCACAATGGGCCATTGTCATTAAGAAAATTTTTTATATTCATGACTTCGAGTGAGGTGGAGGAAACCCACCGCCTAAGTGAGAGACCGAAGCCATCCCTCTTTTCTCCTTTCCTGTGGTCCTGAGCTACTTCAGACATGAGTAATCATATGGTACACTTTTCAATTCGAATAACGCATATACCACTGTTTGCAACAGTCTGCAAGAGTAGCATCCAATAGAATCGAACTAAGGACACACCAACAACGTATCACTAAACCCGACCACCTACACTTTGCACTCGGAATTCTAATGTCCTAACTTTGTTTCAGGCAACAAATTAAAGATTAACAAATGGGACAGTTTATATATATTAAGTGCGGAATTTGGAGAAGTACATTCAAATAAACTTGTGAACATACTCCAGTTTATATATATTAAGTGCAGAATCTGGAAAAGTACATGTAAACTTGTGAACATACTCAAAATACGCAAGGGTTTTAATATCATAATTAAAAGCCTGGGCTTTTTGACGGTCTACCGAAAAACACATTCATGACAAGTAATTAAATTTGGTTCTTAAGCCTGAGGCAATACCTAATTTTCATCACCTTATAAGGTGATATAAAAAATACCTTGATCATATTAAATTTCTTTCTAGGCACTGTTAAACTATCGCGTTCTCAAATCTCATATTAATTTCCCCATATACTAGTTCTAAAACGTACTGTCTTTTGCGTCGCTTATTGAGACAGGGGCAGGTTCGTGTAGGCAGTTGCCCACACGACGCATTTGGTTTGTTTGTTCTATATTGGTGCCCCTCCGACATTTCATTAGACATATGACGAGCAAGGCTATCTCAATCGAGCTCGAGTAATTAATTAAGCATATCACATGACTAAGTCTATCTCAATTTTCTTGATTACTATACTCTGTAAGGAAGCACGGCCTTACCCCTGATCTCAATTAATTAAGGTAACGATTGCCAACTCCCAACTAATTGCGAGACAAGAATTATTCATCAAGAAATCGACTGCGCACCGTACAAATCTTAATACTGAACATCATCGCAATAAACAAAGGAAGTTTTTATTTGGGGTCCGACCTTTCCGATTACTTTTAATTTAGAAAAGGACCTAATCACATTTTAAAAGTTTTCATATGGTCGGGCTATACGTATCGTATTGTACGTACCTTACCATATTTTGCATACCTTAGCTGGTGGAAATAATTAATAAACTAAAAACTCGTTCTTTTAATAACAGCCTTTTCCAGCTGTTGTCCCCCTCCCAAGGGTAGGTTCTGACGTGTTACTCGCCCATCCGCCACTCGAAACACCACTTTTCGTCCGATTTGCATGTGTTAAGTATGCCGCTAACGTTCATCCTGAGCTTGATCCAACTCCCTATGAGAATCATAGTTTGCATTAATTATAGTTTCTTTCTTGGTAGACAAAGCAGTTTCAGAATTGTCATTCATCACGAGGCATAAATAGTTAGTACCTATGAGAATCGAACTGACTCGACTTTGACCAAGCCTCATCCCAACCAATTGTGTACACTCCTCAAGGAAGACACCTTTTGAGATTGCTTATAATGTATACGCTATAGGAATTTGACCAAGACTGGTTGCGTGAATGCCAAGTCTCATCCAACTACTCCAAACCCTTTGAGCCGGGTCAACGCCATTATATTTTTTACTACACAAGTAATAACTACTTTTCTATTTCCTTGAGAATTAGTCACCTTGAGAATTAGTCACAAGTAATAACCATTAATTCTCTCTCTTTCCATGAGAACTAGTCCACTAGATTTGGCCTGAAAAGAACCAGATTGAGTTGCCTGAACATAACACAATAAATATGCACCAAAGGAGGTCACAGTATTTTTTAAATTTTTTATAAAGTAATGGGCATTTTAGATTTTTTAACTTCTTTTACAGCCTTTTTTTACCTTAAGGTTTTTTTTTTTATTTTAATAAGAGTATTATTTAGCATGATAGGAAATGAAAAGTTCACTCTCAAGAGAGAGAGAGAAAAAAAAACCAAGGTCACTAATAAGTTCCTAATTGTGGTGCCATATTACCTCTTGGGCTTGCAGGATATGGTGGAGGATCACCTTCAGGTCAAGATAGCATGCTGTGTCGCTAGAGGTCTAGCAGACACTATGGTTTGGTGGCAACAAAAAATTACTGAATATTGAAGAAGGGAACTGTAAGATTAATATACTCTGATGCCTTTGAGGTTGCGTTTGGTTGTCTCGGATCTTAGATCTATGGTAGATTTTAAAGTCTCAGGTCTGAGATATGAGGTTTTAAAATCTTAATTTTTAAATGCTCTTGTTTGATGCACTCCCTCAGCCTTCTCACTCTCTTCCCCTCTGAAATACACACTTGAAGTCAGAACCCCCCTTCTCTGATTTGCGAGCCATGGATTTCAGCATTCGAATCTAAAATCTATAGCTTGATGAACCTTGGATTTACTCAGCTAATCTAATATCGGATCTAACATCCAAGGATATCAAACACAACCTAAAGGAGAATTAAGGCATCAGTTCATGCAGAGAGGCATGTAGATTGGATGGTGGCAGGGTCAACCACAACAAATTCTTGCGAAACTATACCCAAATTAAAAGATTTGGGCAGGATCATTAGGCACTAGGCACTGAAACTATGATTCCACAAACCTACTCTAATCTTTGGAGTAGATTCTTGAGATACTCACAAACTGTTCTTGCTGCCAAACTACCTCTAAAGGGTGAAGACTTGGAGTTAGTGTGCTTGGTAGCCTTTCACTAACCCATTCAAGTGGTTGTAGAAGCCTGACCAAGAGGAAACAAAGATGATTGATGAGAGAACAAGTGTCTTGTGGAGCCGCCACCATTGCGACAATAAACCATTTTCTGAAAAAACAATGACCTAGCAAAGGCTAGAACTTGTTTGGCTTTGTGAAGCGAAGCATATGGCCGGATAGTTCTCAAAATGCTTTGTGAAGGATCGGAAGACGGGCCGGAAACATTGTAAGAGTTACTGAGGATGAGCCTGAAAATGTGTAGCTGTGGATGGGGGCAATTTAGTTGCTTAGTGTAATATGAAGACATATGCAGTAAGAAGCATAACATGGAGAAGGAGCTGATGTGCCTAGACATCTCATTGAATGTGAAGATTGATATGACAATGGTAGAGTACTCATGGGCTAGACCCAACTTCATCTTACACAAAGAGTCCAAGATATTAGGCCAAAATAGGAATGCAAATATATCTGATTTAAATAGGATGTCCAATCGAACCGATAGAAAAAAATCAGACATGAAAAGCAAATTCTTATCTGGTTAAGAAATCAGACTAGATTCGAATTAAAGAGATGACATCCAATCGAATTTGGATCTGGATTCGAACCAGATTTAGTTTTAAGTAAATGTCCTATATCCAACACTCTTACATTTTGAAAATTGGTCAGGTTCAGTTCAAAATTCAAATTGGGATTGTGAAATTGGATTTTGGATTCAGATTTAGATATGATTTTTCTTCATTTATGTTTGAATATGAGCATGTGAAAATCCAAAAAAATGGATATGATTAAGAACGTATCCATTTTGAATCCAATCCATTGACATCCCTATGCTTGAAGCCAGCGTCAAAGTAGAAGACTATCAAGATGGCGAAGTAACTCATATTGGTAGTTGGGCTGACACAACCTTGTATGAGTTCAAGTGATTCTTGGCGAGAAGCTTTTATGTTGATAATGCTTTTCAATTCATTATAAAAAAATAAAAATTTTCACTTTAAAATGTTCAAAAATTATAATTAGCCTCGCTAAAAAATTTTGAAAAATGCAGTTGGCCGCAGTCAAATTTTTAAAAAAAGTTTATTTAGTCATGCATCTTGGAGACAAAGAGTAATGAAATATTGGAGATACTTTGGCTCGATGATCTTGCTCCTCCGAATCAATGAAATCACTCAAGCTACTAGCAAATATATGTTTTTCTTACGTCTAAGAATTTCTGTTTGAATAAAAGCGAAGATAAATGAAAAAGAATAACATACGACTTTGGAATATCAAGAAAAACGAGAATCAAAATTTAACGGCCCTTCTAAGGTTATTCTGATGCTTCACTACCAACTCACTGGTTAGTGTGGGTCGGTGCACTTGTCCAATCCGCCATTGGAAGGACTTGGTCCAGCATCGTACTTGAAAAGCTTCTAACTATACCAAACTTGTCTCCAAACACGCCACAAAACGTTTCGTTTCCTTTCAATTAGCCAGGCGATGTAGCAAGTTGGGAGTTGCACAGTTATGTTCGGGTCACATTGCAGGCCTATCCTTTCACTTAGATTCCATTAGGCTACTAGATCTTCTACATGGTCAGGGTGGTGCTGTAGAAGACTACCATTGTCTCCTAACTGCAAGAAGATTTGCTCCGCTGTGACTTATGTCCTTCCAAGAATGGGAAAATCTATGCTCATAACAATGTAGTTTAGTACGGTTCAGGTGATGCTACTTTCTCTGCTGCAAACAGTGGCATGCACAACATTTAAGTTGAATGATGTAATATAGGATCACCCACATCCGGAAGTATCCCTGAACCTTAGAGATGGGCCGAGGAAGGGGGCAGTTTTCGCCTTTTGTGTACCACCTATGCCATTAACAGCTAGCGTAGAGGGAATAGTAAAGATTGCATGCATTGTTATGCATGCACCAGGAGGATGTTTTTGTAATTCAAAAACTTGTCTTCTTCTGTGTAAACTAAAGGTACTGGTGCATGAAATTTTGTCCACTATATATAGCCGCCAGCTTTGTAGAGAGAAGCCTGATAGCAAAGGAAACACACAACAGGCTAAGCATGATGGGTAGGACTGTAAGGCAGGTGAAAGTCTAGTCGGGGTCCTGTTCCTGTGGGCGCTGCAGCAAATGGAGATACAACTGGGCATCCCTGGGGCACTGTAGCAGCCCTGGTCTTGGGGAAAAAGGACGGGCTAGCTTTTTCTTGGGTGATGAAATTCTTTTCCCGCTCAATAGGTATTATTGCGGGTTTCTCAAGGGGAATTCCAAGAATTCCTGTTATATGTTCGTTCCAACCTTCAACCCTTTTTTCTAGGTTCATCGATATTGAATCAATCGAACGAACTTCTTCTAACACGTTCAATGTCTATTTTTTTTTTTTTGCAACCAGAAGCGCAACATAACATAGATCAGGTAATATGCCACGCCATTGTTCATCACAATTCAAAGATAAGCAACCACAGCAGCCATAACCACATCATTATTGCCAGGGAAGCTGGAACAAAAACAACATAATATATTAAAAAATTGAGTCCGATTTTTGATTCTAGTACTGCAAAAATAAGAACATTTTCTGATGCCAAATCCAATCCAGTTGTAAAAAAGGAAGTGATGTGCATATATAAACATTTCTTTCTGTGCAATAGCCACCTCATATCTCGCTGAATCAGCAATGGCGGCTCTAGATGACATCAACAGTTCCCACTTTTTGCACGTACGGTGGAGGAGAATGGCAGCATCACAAAACAACAAACACGGAAATCCACGGATGAATTCATCTCCTATATAGAAACACCACGCATTCCAGACTAAGGAACCCCTGGATTTAAGGGCTCCATAGGGCCAATACCGGTTTATAAGGAGGACAACTGGGTCCTCCTCCCTTTGCCGGATGGAACTTTTGTATAGACTGTCTACCTTGCTATCTTTAGCTTGGAATCTTTCTTCAAAGTGCAACAGTGCAAGACAACAATAATAAACTAAAAAATGGAAGGCCATGGAGGCACAGAAGAGCTTTGTCCACCAAACTGAATCATCCATTAAGACTTCAATTGAAAACTTAAGCAAAATCTGCTATAAATCTTCCTAACACTGACTTGATTGTCAACAAGGGAAAGAAGAAAAAAAAAAGTATTGATCGTACTGCAAATCAGATGCAATCATGCAAGGCTAAAATGATAGTTCATTGGATTAACCATTCTGAAGAAACTGTAGAGTTCTTATCTAGGCAATGCACATAGTCAACACGCAATGTTATGCACATCAGTAAACTTAATACATATCCCTTACATAAGGAGGGTTTGTAAGTTGGAAGTTCTTAGCAAATTCCAGGCATGTTGTTCCAGGAACAAGAACTGAGGCCCCAGATCTGATCTGTGGATACCAGCGACGATGCGATCTGCTCCATGTCAATGCTAAGGTCGTCTGCAGACACAGTGGTCGGCGACCCTGTTAGTTCCGATCGGCCATTCGATATCTCTATGGTGTCGTCACTGCCATACCATTCTGGGATGGAGGGTGCTGTAGATAGGGGCATGAAATCAAGCAGCGTTGAGAGGTCATCGTCCACTGATTTGGAGTCACCAGTTCCTGCTTCTTTCGTGGTTATGGCATCATCTGTTTCAGTCAGAAATTTGTTATATACATCCAGTGAACGACTTGTTAAAATCTCAGTAAGAGCTTATATTCAGAAGTTCGGAAAAGAAATGCGCTATGAAAACATAACAAAACAAAACTTCAATTTGTGAATTAAGCTGCATGCAAGAATGCACTTACACTTACTTTCCTATCTTCTAATAGCAACTCACTGCTGCATGGTTTGCACAGAGTGCAGGCCAACAAATTCGTCAAAACTCAAAAGTCAAGATATATGTTCGTAATTCGAACTAAGAGCGTGCTAGTTTCCGTTAACCAATGCAATTTTTAAGACATGTCTTCAGTCCATGAACTTGCATGAAATTGTTTATGAAAAGATTTACTAATGCAAACCCTTTGTTCAATTCCATATACAAGGCTAAACTTCATTACTTCCCAGTATAATTCAAATGAAATCATAGCAGAACTCGTTGATCTGATACAGCAATTGCTAAACCCCTGGTTCATGAGATTCAGTGTACATATAAGCATGGATTTGGTTCCAAATGAAAACACCAATTATTCCAAAGCCAGCAGGAATCTGCAGCCTCCGAACCGGAACCTGCAATTCCATGGCGACAACTAGAGGACCAGTTCGATCAAACAACTATCCATTTATCTGATGGTCGAATTGAGTTCTTAATGGAACTTGGTGAGCTCCATACTCCACCATGGTCCTTGTTGGGAGCCTGCGCCCTTGAATTCCAAATTCTTTGGTCCTAAACAGACAAGTAAAAGAGATAGAGAAGCAAAGAAAAACGGACCAATTGAACTCGAGTCCTCCCACCGACTCTCGTTTCTTCTATTGGTAGGATCCTTGCCGCTTGTCCAGTTACATTCTTCTTCTTGGCCGAATTCCAGCGGCTTTCCCTCCTCATTTGCATTGGTCACCTGGGTTTCCTGCAGCATAGCATCCAGCAGCCCGTTATTGCCCGTGCCAAGAGTTAGCGGCGTTGACTCCGATGCCGCCGTCGGAGTCTGCGACGGTGCCGGTGGGTCGACTACGCAATTCGAGTCAGCCAACAAGTATTCGCTATCTGCTGGGCCGGCGTCATGTGTTAGTTGGCTTGAAGGGAGCTCCGTTTTCACGGCGAATTCAAAAGGCAGTTTCCCGGCGGCCAGGTTTGGATCATACGGCATGACGACGCCTCGGAGCAAAGCATCAAGCCCCATCGCTCCTTCGCTGTTGCTACCATCAGCGGGAAACGGGGACGCCAATGTTGACGGCAGCAGCAACGGTTGGCGGGTCTCGCCTGAAAATTGCAGGCCGTAATGGAGGCTATCGTCGAGGAAATTCTTGAACTGAGCTGTGGGAATTATGGGGAAGAGTGTGGAGGATCCCCCGGTGGTGGGGAGTCGTTGGGGTTCGAAGAAGGGGAGCTGGGGTTGGGGCTTGAGGCAGTTGAAGATGGGCGATGCGATCGGAGGAGTGGTCGCTACGGTGGCGGCGCCATTGGCTGAGAGCGGTGTCAGAGAAGGCACAGTCGACGCGTGGCGCTGGATATCAGCCGGGTACAGAGGGAGCCCTGCTCTCTGCCTTCTCTTAATCCGTGTGTTCCAGTAGTTCTTAATCTCGTTGTCAGTGCGTCCTGGCAACTGCACCAACAAATAAAAACATAACGAATTTGACGTTCAGTACTTCAAAAAACCAAGTCCACGATAATGGTGATCTCTTCGTTCCAAGTAGCAGAGATGCAGGGAAATGCAAGGTAGGGATCACTTTAGACAGCATCAAATTACTAAACGTCGAGAAATTCATTTTTCTAGGAGGAAGATGAGAAACTGTTAATCAGAAATACAACGCATCGCTGGATGGGTGTTGTCCATCATTTGTTGATAAAAATGATGGGAGAACGGAACGGGTCGTCGAACAGGGGAAATGGGGAAGACGGGAGTCACGGTCTTGCGATGAAATCTCTAGTTTGATCCAGACGGACAAATGCAGAATGTGGTCGATCTTGGAAATCAATGGAAAATTGACTCTGCAATTGAGAACGCCGAATTTTGAAAAGATGAATATTCCGGGAATGACGGAGAAGTGCAGAGAGAATGATGGGTTTTGGGAATGATAGTAACTGATCATCTCCATAAGATGGGAACTCAGGAAGCAAAGAAGGAATCGGGATTGTTTGGTTGGTTCTCTTTTTCTAAGGCTATTTCTTACTTGAGCGGCCATGCGAGCCCATTTGTTCCCGAGTTTGGCATGGAGTTCCAGGATGAGTCTCTCCTCTTCGGGCGAGAAGGAGCCCTTCTTGAGGTTCGGCCGCAGATGATTGGCCCACCGGAGGCGGCAGCTCTTGCCGCAACGAGAGAGGCCCGAGTTCTTCTGCACGGCATTCCAGTTCCCCTCCCCGTGGTTTTTCACGTACTCGATGAGGATGGCATCCTCTGCGGCGGTCCACGGGCCCTTCTTGAGGCCGCTCGTGGTAGTTCCGCCGCCGGTCATGCTGGTAGTGGTGGTGGCGCTTCCGGCAGCGGAGGAGGACGAGGAGGGTGAGTCAGGGGTGGCAGTGGATGGCTGGAGGAGACGAGTCGTGGTCATCATCATCTGCAACAATCAACAAAATCCGATCTCCCTCGGTGTCCTCGGTTCCTGCTTCCTTCTGGCTGTCCTTCGTCTTTGGTTTCCTTGTAAACGAAATGCAATTGGAGTTTGTGCCCAACTCGTAATCGTATTTGTTCCTTCTTTCTCTCTTTCTTCTTCGGGAGATCCTTTCTTCGTGTTCTTCTAGGTCCTTAGTAATAGCCAAAGAATATCTCTCCCTCTATGCGCAGAAGAGAGAGAGAAAGTGAAAGACAGAGAGGCTGCAGGGTAAGCAAGCAGGCATGGAAGCGAGATTGGTATGTTGTTTGAGAGAGAGAGAGAGAGAGGGAAGGTGGTGGAGGAAGGAGTCCCGGAGAGCCATCTCTGTGTGAGAGGAAATGAGAGGTCCGGCCTTGGATTTCGGTGGGCTTAACGTCCAAACCACGCTTTTCACCCTCCAGTGTCTTTTTTTTTCTTTTTTCTCATTTTTATTTATTTTTTATGCTCCTATTTTTAGTTTCCTCTTTCTCTCCCATAAAAATCAATAGAATTCAATGCAATTACATGACTGTAACTAATGTATTGAGTGCTTTCTAAAAATTCTAACCATAGGGAATAAGACCTCCACCATTGACAACTTAGAAATTCGCTGTCCAATTCGGTTTCTTTGGTTTGGTAGGGAGGTTTACGATTTTCAGACCCAATAGAAGATCTAAAATCTCTCAAACTTGATCAAATTGCATAAGATCTTATGTAAGCAAATTTGATTAAATTGTATAAGATCTTATGTAAGCGTCTTAAAGCTGAAGTCAGAATTGATATGTTTTTTTATTGTGAAGTGTATCTTAAATAGGTTCATTGATGCATTAGGTTCTACATATTACACTTTACATTGTAAAGCCACCTTTACATTTTGCAATTGAAATCTCCAATGTAGAGAGGTAATTCGGTTGCACAGCTAGTTCTGTCTCTTATTATATACTCAGTGTTCATTCATAAATTACATATTCAAAAGATGCGAGCCAAGAGTGTCGCCTTGTTTTCTAAGTTTCTTAAATGAATCTACCGGAGACATAACCGTAAGTCACATAAAAGTTTGTAAGCATAAACAAAATCATGGAAGTTCAAAATATACAGACTGAATTTTAATTTTACAAGCTTCTTGAAATGCGATTTAAATATCTTAACTACTTTCATATTTTTTGAATGATATAAAATGGATATTCCATAATATTCATTTATATATACAGACAAATCCTTAAATTATACCACCTCAAGTATATTTGCCAAGTGTGCCTCCCAGTTTTTAAAGTTTTTTTTTTTTTATAAATGTGAAAATCTAGATGTCTAGATTGAATTTTATCTGTAGAATGCTAAGGAAATTAATTGTCAGAACATTATAAAATCTAATGTAGACATACCTTTTCATTGTTTTTGTGAATGATAAAAATTTAGAAATTTTGAATACGTATATATGGTTAAATTTATGAAACTTACCAACAATAGTAATATTTTAGCAATTAGAAAAATGGGTTTTATGGAAATGCATGCCATTTAACAAAAGAAATAGAAATTTAGTTGATCCAAATAAGCACTAAGCACATTTGTGTACATCTCCCTCTGAATCACTGGCATGGTTAATAACAAAACCATGAGCATCAATAAATAGGTTCTAGATATAAGTGGTAGTACAAGGGGGCTGTTGGTTTATTGGCTTTGAGATGTGGCTTTATCTGGTCCATTCTTTCATTCCATTTTTGTAGGTGAGGCGAGAAAAAGTAAGACTTGGTTTTGCCGAAAATGTAAATTAAGAAAAGCTCCTTTACAGAACACCTAAATTAAAAAGAAATATGTCTAACACTGAAACATTGACATTTTTCAAACTATTTTGAATATATATTGAAAGGTATGTGCACAGTTCCATGTTGATTCTTTTCTTATCAGCTGTCTTAATCAAAGGAAGATTTCTTTTTCATGCATCTTTATAGGCCAAGGCGTTGATACCGAAATGCCAAATAAACTTGGTGGTCTCATAGAACATAATACTAAGGATCTATGCTGAAATTCATGCATCACTAAAGACGTGTTTTGTTTAGCATCTCCAGGTAAATGAGCAATGTTAGAAGATGATAGAGACGCAGAGGCTGTTCTTAGTATACATAACATCATAGACCTTCAGTATAGTTGCAAAGATATTTAAGGTTGTTCTTGTTTTACGATTTGAGATCTGCAGTAACCTGAAATCTTAGGATCTCAGATCCATCTATTTAAGATCAGACCAGAAACCCCCACCCAAAAAAAAAAAAGGCCTTAAATCCATGGTTTTTAATAAGTAGCATGGATTTAAACTGAGGTAAAAAAAATCTCACCTAAAATCCATGCTATTGAGATACTCAGTTTGTTTAAACTGAGGTATCTTCTAAAACACACCGTTTTATGCAGCCTCGGGAGGCTATCAAATGCAACCTAACTGAAATCTGGTTCCGGAATTGCAGACACACATATGGTACATGTGCAAAAATATGCATGAATAGTAAAGATATTGTCTTCCCAAATGGCTGACTTTACTGATAAAGTTGCTAACTATGCCCAAGAAATATAATCCGACTGTTACTCATCCTTGACAAACAACTTACTTTAGATCAATTTATATGATACAGTATCTGATTAATTATTACGCCATGCAGTTCAGACTATTGATCTTTTGGTTATATCCAACAGCATTTTTGATAATCCCCAAACTTTAATAGAAAATCTCATTTTCAAACAAATAGAATATCAATTATGTTTTCTATACTGATTGAAACACCTGGCGAGCTGAGCTGAATGGTCTCTATCGTATGAGCAATATAATCTTGGAAATTCTGCAGGTCCCTTTCTCTCTTGTTATGCCTTTTCATTCCAAACAAAATTCATACTTTTTGGTACTTCTGAAACACATGAATATCAGACATAGTTGCAGTACCATCCTGCTAAGAGATAGGTCTCAAACATAATTCATCCTACTCTTTTATGTATTTACATGAATGTTGAATCTTTTCTTTTCTTTTTTTTTTTTTTTGGCAATGAATAGGATTGAAGGTATCTCCTGCTTTTACTAGGATATCCTGTTGATTCTATCAAGGCAAGACTATATAATGAGAATGTTAGACATGAATATTTGACTGTTAAACAAAAATAATGAGAATCACACCAAGCCAACCAACGCCACTTGTGTACGTCAAGAATTCACGAAAGATGAAGAAATAAAAAGTTCAAAAGAAAAAGAACGTGAGGTCTACAATCTGGATCCAATCTTCGAAATGCTAAAAAATGTCATGTACCCATTGAGACATGTACTCATTAAATTTTAGCAGCACCTCATCACATATAGCATGATGATGTCAATGGGAGAGATGATGTAGGTGCACAACACTGAACCTCTATAAGACTTGCTTTTGCTAAATGGTATTGCCTTGATATTGGTATCAGATCAAAATTCCTTAAGGAATTGCATGCGGGAAGTTGGTACTTTTATCCATAATACTCTTCTCTAGTTGAGGAAACTGATACTCTTGCTCCCTAAGGTTGGTGCCTATCATGGCATTTGCTAATCCTTCATCAAGTTTTTTAGGAGAAAACACTGGAAATGCTGAATTGCTACCAAGTTTGCTATTGTTTCCTCTAGCACAAACAAGTCTTCAACAATTCTTGGGTCTCAAGCTAATGGCTCAGAACTACCTACTCTAAGAGAGCTAGTCAGTTCATGTAGTTGTTTATTTCTTACGGTCATATTGGTTTTGTGGAAGGATCAAAGATATATCTCCCTCAGCATATTGAGAGTGAAGATACAAATATCCTTAATGCAGACTATGTTAGATGGGTGCATCTTGACTGATTGTTATTAAGTTAGATCCTTTTTTGTCCTATCCGAACCCATACATGCCAAAATCGTGGGGTTGAGAACATCTTATAAGTAAATTTGACAAGGGTCCAAGCACACCTAATTGAAATCATTTGTGAATCGGAATGGTTAAAAATATATTTTGACAAAAAATAAAATTTGAAAAGTATTAAGAAATTAAACATATATTTAAAAAATAAAAAATGGTATAAAAGCTTTATCATATCGAAAAAAACACGATAAAGAAGCTTCCCACCCATTCCCCTTTGCTTATAAAAAAATTTTTCTTTTTATTGGTGATCTCATGTACGTTAGTAGAGATTATTGGCTATTTCTCTCTCTTATCTTTTGCTTAAACACGTCTTCCCTAACACCAGTACACCACCCAACACCAACAGAAGTTATGTTTCTTTGGAGAAAAAAATATGAACACTTAGTAGTAACCAGTACGGAGTGAAACTGACAACTTCACTATCATCTTGACATGCAGGATTCTAGTGAGTCAAGGAGAAAAGAAACATACGCAAATAAATAATCAAAGTTGATAATTGGAAGGCATGAAACATCCTGAATTCCACATGGAAACAGACAGAAGAATGGGCATGAAAGCAAGGTTCCAATTAGTTCCTGAAAAGCAACAAGCAACAAGTCAATCTGAAACAACAGAAGTATATGAGACAAAGTAATGAAACTTGGGAAAGATAACAACCGACCATTACCATTGGTACAGTTGTTGGAAGCACATATTTTTGTGATGCATGAACATTTTTGGAATTTAAAATGTAAATTTCCCTGAGTTCATTAAAGATCTGAAAACAATGGTAAAGTACTACCAGCTTAGTGATTTCATTGATGTAGTTGATCTAGATCCTCAAACAGACAGAAGGCACCAATTTTGTGAACTATGCAAATATTCTAAGAATTGAAGGCACATAGACAAGGCCATTGCTACACAACATACAGAACAATATGATCTCCTAATCCTTGAGGTAAACACAGTCAATGCACAGTCCAGATACGGACTGTTTTGGAACACTGCCATACAAAATATAAAATATCATAAAAAATTTGAAAGGGAATTTACAAAAAAAAAAAATTACCTTCTATACTCTTGCAACTGTATAAAAAGATGAAAGAACCTGTAATCTGTGCTCGTCAATACCTTTAAAAAGTAGTTATCCTGAGTAAGCGCAAGCGAGTCCTAAGTAAAAATCACTATCGTCTTCCTCTTCGTAATGAATGGCAGATGTAACAACAAGCACGCCAATGAAAGAATCAACTCTTCAAACCATCGCTTTGATTCAGCGCCTCTTCCCCATGCTATGTTCTCGAAGCCTGGGGATACGGATTTGGCGTGCAGGTATGAAGAAAGGATGAAAATGTTGAAGAATGCCTCTTCTACACATCAGCAATTGAATGGAGATGGCAAGCCTCGTCTAGCAACGAAGGAGCGTCGCTTGAAGGATGGAAAAGGACACGAAATGAAACGCATGAGAGAAGGGGAATGGGAAAAGAAAACGAAAGGAAATGAAGGAGAGTGGCCGAAGCAGGAGAGTGAGAATGCGAGGGAGATGACGACGACGAAGAGGCAGTGACTGCGGCTGCGTGAGGAGCTCGCTGCAGCAGGAAGAGGAGGACCTTGGCAATACGCGAGCGTGCCCTAACGGGCCAAAAAAAATTCCGGAAAAATACTTCCACCTCTCTCGATGGAAATATGTTTTCGGAATCGACCTCAATGAAAAAAATTTCTGCGTTTGCTATGCTGGAATTTTTTTTTTTAAATTTGAAAAGTATTTCTGAGTGAACAATGAATTTCTAAGGCGTCAAACACTACATGATTGATTCAATCGGACGAGTACCAACTGAGATTGGTGGAAGAGTGCATATCCCGGAGGAGACGAGGTTGTTGTCAGCGTGATCTGACTGGAACCCTAAGAGAAATATAGCGGGGAAGCGGCAACGTTTGTCAGTGTATTCCAATGATTGCCTCCCCTAATCAATTAGAAATTGACCGGGGTTAAAACGGTCTTCACAGTGACGGCTTTCCCATCCTGGAAGTTGATATTTTGTTGATTTCCAAACTTTGATACTTGCTGGTTTTCTGCCATTTATCTATAATCCAGCAAGGGAGCAAGGCTTCAACCGCAACCGTGAGCGAGTTGCTACCCGGGAAGAGGAAGGCACCCACCGGTGACATCCGGCGATCATTTCCCCCAAAAAGTCTTACTCAGAACTTGGGGTTGCACGAGATTCCGGTGACTAGATCCCCTCTTCCCGTTTGCTGATTTTACTTGAAAGAGCAGTGATTTCTTTGTTCATTGTTCTAGTTCAAAGTGCCAGACTTACTGCCCGTGACTAGAGGTAGCTGGATACCGAAATAGCAGCCACTCGCTACTGGTTCTTAACCCTCGGTGAAGCATGTGGAAACCCCGAGCGAGGCCTCGGGAGGTGAGAACTGAAAATCCCCTATAGACAAGGGGAAGGGTGCTGATTGTTTTCAACCCGCCTGTTGGCTCACAACTGGCTGGAACCCCTCTAAGGCCCACTTAGCTAAGGACACGGTTCCGGGTTGTTTGGACCACCTAGGGGCTTGGGTGTGGTTTGCTACGATTAAGAATTGTACGACAAGGTGGTTTGTCATGGTTTGATGTATGTTGAGTGAGAAGTGTTCTAATGTATCGCTGTGAGTTGTATTAAGCATCACAACCTTGTCAGATTCTTAAAGTAGGCTGGAAAACTTGGGGTGGGATTAACCTCAATTGTACACCCTTTTTGCGGCGAGGTGATTGTCCGGCCGGGAAGCTCTTATTGTAATTAATTTTTAAGTACCATATCATTTGATTAAGCGAAGACCTCCTAGATCTTGGAGTAGGTTCAGCCATGGGCTACTCTATTTCTGCCGCAGCAGGGTCAAAGCCTAATAGGGACACAATAGCCAAGGGACTTGATATGGTCCAAAATAGAACCATGCCGAGGCCAGCGAAGCCGGGCCGAGAGCAGCCATCATGGGCGAAGACAGCCCTGAGATAGATATGTGCCGACCGAGAGAATGAAGACCCAAGTTCGGGTCATGTGGGTGGCGAGGGAGGTACAGACAAAAGCAAAATCAGCAGCAAGGAGGTTAACATAGAACTTAGAGTTGAAGCAAATGGTGGTGAGGGCGGAGTTGCTACGGCTCTAAGTCAAGACATTGAGAAAGACCACCAATACTTGGCGAGACTTCTCATAGCGAAGGCCAAGGCAAATGACTTATCATCGGTTTAGATCGAGTCCACCTAAGTGTCAATGTTGGATCCAAGCGCTTAGGGCCAGTCTAAGGCGAGCCTAGGCAGATTGACAACCAAACCAATGCCCAACACTGGTGGGTAGGGCAGGTCGAACTCATGGACTACCGAGACGGATTGTGTCTCAATTTGATTTCAGCACATTGCTTTTGCATTTGATTCAAGTTGTGTGGACCTGTTCAAATTGTTTAAGAACCGAGTTGAGTTGAGAACTATAAATACTTTTGTAATTAGGGTTTGAGTATGCAATTAAGAATTTCAAGTTCAATTTTCACAATCACGTCTCCCTCTTCTCGTTCCCTTCTTCCCCGCGCGCTCCCTCTTCTTCGTCCAACCCCTTTGGTGAATTCCGGGCACCATAGCTGGCGTCTACCCTCTACAAACAGACGGTCAATCCTCTTCTTCTCCTCATTTTCTTCTTCTTTTCTTCATCCACTCGACCGAAGGACCACAGCTTAGGAAACAAGGTGAGCTCCGGCGCATCGCGTCCCTAACAAGTCCACGGAATACCCTGCAAGCACGATCAAGGAGTTTGGTGCATTCCTTCTCAAACACCTAAAGGTTGAGAGGCCGTCTTCTTTCCAGGAAGGCTGTAGGACTTTGGGCGACCGAACCACCGCGGCATTCGACAAATACCATGGCAAGAGTCAAGGTTAGTCTGTGAATCTCTTAGTGGAAATTCAGCAACACGTTGTTTTGCTTTAGGTTTAGATCCGACTTGGATAAGAGTTGGTCCCCTCGGTGTAAACCGGAGAGGCCCAGCTATTTCTCAGGGTTGAAGCTACTCTCAAATCCCTCCTTACATGTCTCAAGAGCCCTAGGCTATTTCCGGTTCTATTCCCCTTAGCCACTCAAGTTTCTCCGGTGAAAACATCTCCAAATCGACGTCGGTGACTATGGGAAGCATTACAAGCAATCTGTGATACTCCATCAATAAAACATCATCAAAAGAGGCAGATTTGGGTGTCAAAATATCAAGCAAGAACATCCGTAAGGATCGCCCGAGTAAGAGAAAGACAATGGCAAAGTTTGGCGCAATTCCAATTCATTTTGGTGAAGTTTCGGCTGTGGCCGGACTCTCTCCTAGACCAGTCATCGCTGCTACTAATCCATCCAAAAATTCTGGTGAACTTGACCGAATTGTCCTCAAGAGGATTAAAGTACAAAGGCTTATCAAAATGGTATTTTGGTATTTTGCTGGAGGAGTGCACTACGGATCACAACTCTCGCCGCTGTTGCACACACGCGTTTCCTTGGCCGCCGGTCTCCAATTTTGGTAAGTGGGCTCCTTTCCTAACTTTGACCATTCCTATCCCTTCACCCGAACACGTGACCATCTTCTAGAGCGCGAGATAGCTGGGAGCTCCAGCTCAGCTTTCTTCCACATTTGGCGCAAGCCTGCGGGGACCCCCCTTCCACATTTGGCGCAAGTCCACGCGCCTTTCCTAGTTAGGTGCAAGCCCCACGCGCAATCCCTTTGACCAGTTTAGGAAAAGTTAGAGCCGCTCCCTTACATTTACCTTATCTCTTCACGTGTTACCCCTTGGCCAGCTCGTAGACGCCCCTACATTTTAGGAAACACTACTTCATCACGCGCCAAGTGTCTACACTTTTCTAAAACCTAGCTAAATCTGCCCCACTCGTGTTTTACCTTAGCCACACTTTCTCTAAAGTGCAAACCTTCTACATTTGGTCTAGCGGAACCTTCCTAATTTGTATTCCCTCTACGGCCATGATTTGCCTCATTATCTAAATCCTCAACATAATTACCTAACCTACCCCTCGTAAGTGGAACCTACTCGTATCTCTACCCCAACTCGACCTAGCCCTTTGACCGAGCCTAGTCCTAGACTTAACCCCCTTGAGCACCAACCTAAACCTGGCCTAACCTGAGTCAACCCAACCATAACAATCATCCTCCTAGGCGGCCACAGCCTAGGCCTTCCGATACAGATCGCGGCCTTCTCCTCACAGTTTTGACGTCACTTGTGGTAGGGAGGACTGCATCAGCAGCAACCTTCAATGCTGCTATGCTCGGCCAAGAGGGCTGCGCCAGACTCGACCACCATCGCCGTCGCACTCGGCCAAGAGGGCCGCGCGTGCCGCATGCCAGTGTCTTCATCAGTCGTTTCAGCCAGGCGGGCTGCGACGAACGACAGGTTCTCGACCGCTCAGCCAGGAGGGCCGAGCCGTTGCCAGCCATTTCGTCGCTTGCGGCCAGGAGGGCTGTGCCTTCCCCCAGTGTCCCCTTGCTGACTCTAGTAGAGTTAGATTCGACCGGTATATTTCTCACCCCTCTATAGACCTGTGGGCTGGTTGTTTGTTGCATGGTTCCATTTTAGCCCAGCTTCGGCCATTGTTGATCTTAGTGGTCCCTCGGAGGCTCCTAGCCAAAGACACGACCCCAAGACAATGAGCCTTCCTAGGGTCTGTGTGGTTTGCTCGTTTCTAGGTTATGGTTTGCTTGGTTTGATAAATGAGTTGTGAGTGTCTTGATGTATCGCTCGCGATTGTACTAGCCTCACATCCTTTAGTTTCTTGTAGTAGGTATAGCCTTGGGTTTGGGTAACACGCACTTGTGTTCATTGACCTAGGGATTTTTTCGTCGGGCTGTCTGTCCGGCCGGGTAGTGTCTTGTATTAATATGTTCTTAGGTTAGTCATAGGTTGTCTCAAGTTGATCTTGGGCGTAGGATCAGCAGTCGGGATTGGATTTTGGTCGACGTCAGGATAAGTCCTTCTAATTTGGTATCAGAACAAGACTTGAAGTGCAGCCGATTATTCTTGGATCTCGGTTTTCAGCAGTAGGTCAGATTTTAGCTTTGGCAATGGTAGAAGTCAATGTTTTCATTTGGATTTCAGTTGGTTTCATTCAGTTTTGAGTAGATCGACTACGGATTTCTTAGTGTAGTTCACGGCTTGCCTTGCTACCATAGCAGCGAGGTTAAGGTATTGTGCCTTACACGCCCGAGGGTAGCCAACCTCGAGGTTCGTCGCTGTGGCGTCAGGCGGACATGGTGATCTAAGGCTCCACTTTTGAGCCCGGCAGAGAGCGAAGTGGCACTGCCAAGGCACCAGGCAGGCATGGCAGCAGGCAGACCAACCCGTCTCCCTTGCCTACGAACACATGGACATCAGAGGCATTGGACTTTGTAGCAGTAGTAGTGTTTCCTTGGAGTTGGGCGAGATATTCTCTCAAGATGGGTAAGAAAGGGAAGCAACTGGTCACAGAAGAACTTGTGCTTGAGGAAGATATTTTTAGTCGTGAGGAGCAACAGAACACTGA
This sequence comes from Nymphaea colorata, assembly GCF_008831285.2. Classification (NCBI taxonomy): domain Eukaryota; kingdom Viridiplantae; phylum Streptophyta; class Magnoliopsida; order Nymphaeales; family Nymphaeaceae; genus Nymphaea; species Nymphaea colorata. The sequence continues at coordinate 6,748,094 of NC_045148.1, read as the reverse complement.
TTCAGTTGAGATCCAAACCTATCAAATTGGGTGCATGGCAATCATGGAGAATGAGATGTCTTGAATGAGGCATGAGATGTTTGGATATAGAAAGGAGCTTGCGAAGCTAAGTGAGCTGGACGAGATTAAGGCCATGCTTCAGGCCTTGTCCTCTTCTCAACTTACCACGCAGATCATGGGTGAAAGAACGCCCAAGGGCCTAACCTAGGCTTGGATAGAGGTAAAGACATCCTAGGGGGAAACCCTAGCCCTTCTCAAGGGCCAGAACCAAATCCTTTAGCCTCTCATGCGGGTCCCAACAGAGAAGGTGGATGAATGAATGATGAAAGGCAGCAACATCCACCTCTCGAGGCTCACCCAATCTATGGAACCCCTAATAGACCCCCTAACGGGGGGCAGAATGGGCAGAACCGAGTTTCAAACGGACCTTCACCATTTGGCCAAGAGAATAGGAACAACACGTGGGCCAAGTATGATGAAGTTGATGACCCATTGGTGCAAAGGGAAAATCAGAATCAAAATCAAAAATCAAAGACGACTTCCCACAGTATGATTTGACTTTCCACGATTCAATGGGTCTGATGTTAGAGAATGGATGTTTAAGGAGGAGCAATACTTTGCTTGTCAGCATGTACCTAGAGTGGAATGGATTCATATGGCGGTGATTTACCTGGAAGGAGATGCCATGAGTTGGTACTTGTGGTACCAACAAAACCATGATGTCATTGACTGGGAAGCTTTTAAGCAAGATTGACAAACACGGTTTGGTGACTCTTCTTTCATCAATTATGATATGGAGTTGAAAAATTTGACTTAAACAAACACCGTTTAAGCATATCAGAAACAGTTTGAGAAGCTCTCTAGTAAGGTTAATTGGACTAAAAGGTCCTTGATGGGAGCCTTCAAAGGCGGACTCAATGAGGAGATAAAAATAGATATGTAGATCATGAGACATACCAATTTGGGAGAATGTTTTGCAATGGCTAGAACCATTGAAGAGAAGAATCATAGAAAGCAAGCTTTGTAGAAACAGTCGAGGTACCCCAAATTCAACCGACCAAAAGCAATGCCTCCATGGAACCCCCCACCATCAAGAAAGGAGGAACCAATACTGCGTACAAGGATAGAGTGCCTACTACATACATTAGTAGGCAAGACCGAGAGGAAATGATTGCAAAAAGGCTCTATTTTTACTATCAAGAAAAATATGAAAAAGGGCACAAGTATAAATGCCTTCAACTCTTCGAGGTCATCGATAATAGTGAAGACGAAGAGGAGGAGCAACCTCCACCTCAAGAGGTTACGCCAGAGCCCGAGCCAGAGGGAAACATTGATGGGGTGTGCCACTTATTGGCCAATCCATATCGACCAAATGCTATGAGAGTTTTGGGCTGGATTGGAAGGCAACGTGTTCTTGTGTTGTTAGATTCGGGAGCCACTCACAACTTTGTGAGCAAGCATGTCGCAAATGAAGTTGGTTGTGCGATGGAAAAGCAGCCATCTCTAAAGATGCTTGTGGCTAATGGAGCAAGCTTGTCATGCAACAATAAGTGCACGGATGTGGAGCTGATTTTGTAGAAAGTACCATTTAAGGTGGATTTATTGGTAGTACCCTTGAGCAGTGTGGATGAAGTATTTGGTGTTCAGTGGTTAGAATCACTAGGATTGATCTCTTGGGATTTTGCAAAGATGACCATGAGCTTTTCAGAGGAGGGCGGCGATGACCAAGTGACCCTCAGGGCGGTAAATTCAGTAGAACCTAAGGCTGCAATCCGTGGGCTTATAGTTCAGCAGCCTGCTTTATGGCTTGTTTCCGTAGCTAAGGATGTAGCAGTTGAAGAAAGGTAGGAGGATGAAATACCTCAGGAGATACAGTTAGTTTTGAGAGAGTTTGATGACATATTTGAGGAACCCAAAGGGTTACTCCACAGCGTTCGTACGATCATCTTATTGTGTTAAACAATGGGGCAAAACCAATAAACATGCGACCTTACAGATATGGGTATGCACAAAAGGCAGAAATTGAACGACAAGTAAATGAGATAAAGGAGTCAAGCATCATCCATTCCAGCTCTAGTCCTTTCTCTTCATTTGTTTTTCTAGTGAAGAAAAATGATAACACTTGGAGATTTTGTGTGGATTACCGAGCCTTGAATGATGCTATGGTCAAGGACCGTCACCCCATCCTTGTCATTGACAAATTGCTAGATGAATTGACAGGAGCATCTTTCTTCACCAAGTTGAACCTTAGGTCAGGTTACCATCACATTTGTATGGCGACGGATGACATATCAAAGACAGAGTTTAGAACTCATGACAGTCATAATGAGTTCCTAGTCATGCCTTTTGGACACCACTTTTCAACGTTGTATGAATGACCTCTTTCGCAGTATCTCTGATGTTTTGTGTTGGTCTTTTTCGACGACATTCTAGTCTACAGTAAGGATGTCAGTCAGCATGCGGATCATCTTACGGTCGTTCTACAGGTTTTAAGGGAGAATACCCTGTTTGCTAAAATATCCAAATGCTGTTTTGGACAAACTCCTATCGGGTATTTGGGACATATCATGTCCATAGATGGTGTCCGACCAGACCCTGAGAAGTTGAGTACAATGGAGCAATGGCCCCTGCCAAAGGATCCACGTGGGTTAAGGGGATTCATCGGGTTAACGGGCTACTATCATAGATTTATCCGGGGTTACGGTTTGATTGCGTGCCCTTTGACGCATATGCTGAAGAAAGGAGAGTTCAGTTGGACGGATAAGGCTAAGGAAGCCTTTGACAGATTGAAGGCCGCCATAATGAGCGCACCAGTGTTGGTATTACCCGACTTCACGAAGGATTTTGCTGTAGAGACGGATGCAAATGACATAGGGGTTGGCACAGTCTTGAGTTAGGGAGGTCACCCCATTGCTTTCATGTCTAAAGCTTTGACCAGCAAGGCTAAACCGTTGTCTACATATGAGAAGGAGTTGCTGGCCATTATATTGGCCGTGGAGAAATGGATGCCCTACCTCATAGGGCGTAAGTTCATAGTTAGAACTGATCATAGCAGTCTGCGTTACATGTTGAGGCAGCGTATCTCTACACCTACACAACAAATGTAGCTAGCCAAACTTCTTAGCTACGATTTCACCATAGAGTACAAGAAGGGCACAGAGAACTCCGCAGCGGATTCACTTTCACACATGCATGAGCACTTGATGACGTTATCAGTTCTAGAGACAGACTTATGGGAGCGCTTGATTCATGAGCAGGATGAGGATAATAACATGAGGTTGTTAAAGCAGTCCCTTAGGTAGAATCTGGATTCGATACCCCATTATAAGTCGAGGGGTGATGTCCTTTGCAGCAAAGGCAAGGCGGTAGTGCCAAAGGAATCATCCCTAAGGCAAGACTTCCACGACTCCAGTGCTGCCAGACATGAGGGTGTTGCTAAGACCCTAGGGCGCATAAAGGCCCAATTTTGGTGGGAGGGTCTTAAGATCGACATCAGAGAGTTTGTGAAGGCATGTCCTACATGTCAAAGAGAAAAATATGAGGCAACCAAGCCTCCCGGGCATATGAATCTATTGCCTATACCAGAGAAGCCTTGGAGAGATGTCTCGATGGATTTCATAGATGCTATGCCTCGATCTGAAGGAAAGGAGACAGTGTTAGTTGTGGTAGACCGCTTAACCAAGTACAACCATTTCGCGCCCCTTCCGAGGAACTATCATGGGCCGATGGTAGTTACAGTCTATCAGAACTTCGTAGGGAAATTGCATGGAATGCCCCACTCTATAGTTTGTGATTGTGACTCCATATTCCTCAGTGTTTTGGAATGAGTATACGAGGATGGCTGGGACAATCCTCAACTTCAGCACTGCACACCACCTACAAACTGATGGGCAGAGCGAGGTGGTGAACAGGACTTTAGAGACATAAGTGAGGTGTTACACCGGTGAGAGACTCAACACTTGGGTAAAATATTTATCGGGGGCTGAGTGGTCATATAACACCAGCATTCATTCTAGAACTGAGATGACACCTTATGAGGCACTCTATAGATATCTGCCTCCTACTATTCCTTGTTATGAGGGTGATTCAGCCCGAGATGATAATGTTGAGTGTGCCTTACGCAATAGGGATGAGATCTTGGCATCTCTAAAGCACAACATCATGAGGGTGCAAGCAAGAATGAAGAAAGCTCATGACAAGGGAAGAAAAGATAGAGAGTTTGAGGTTGGCGATATGGTTTGGTTGAAAAGGTTGCCCATGAGGCAAAAGTCGCTACTTGGGCAGCCATATTCAAAGCTATTGCCCTGGTACTACGGGCCTTTTCAAGTTCTACAGAAGGTTGGGAAGGCAGCTTATCGGTTAGCACTACCTACCACGGCACTTGTGCACCCACTTTTCCATGTATCACGGCTTAAGCCCCATCATAGGCCAGTTCCTGAACAAGAGGAGCCAATTCCAGACTTATCACCCAGGCCTTTCTGAATCTTGAAGCATCGATGGGTCACTCAAGAGGGCCGAGCACATCATGAAGTGCTCGTAGAATGGGAAGGAGTGCATGGTGGCACATCTTGGGAGTTATAAGATCAGATTGTCCTACAGTTTTCGAATGCAAAAGCTTGGGGACAAGCTCATTCTAAGGAGGGTGGATCTGATACGGTCCAAACTAGAACCATGCCCAAGGCCGGCCGAAGCCCGGGCCGAGAGCAGCCATCATGGGGAAGACTGCCCACCTTGAGACAGATATGTGCCGACCGAGAGAATGAAGACCCAAGTTTGGGTCATGTGGGTGGGGAGGAAGGTGCAAACAAAGGCAAAATCAGCAGCAAGGAGGTTAATATGGAACTTAGAGTTGAAGCAGAGGGTGATGAGGGCGGAGTTGCAATGACTCTAAGTCAAGATATTGAGAAAGACCACCAACACTGGGGCGAGACTTCTTCAAGTGAAGGCCAAGGCAAAGGACTTATCCTCGGTTTAGATCGAGTCCACTTAAGTGTTGATGTTGGATCCAAGCACTTAGGGCCAGTCTAGGGTGAGCCTAGGCAGATTGACGACCAAACCAATGCCCAACACTCGTGGGTAGGGGAGTTCAAACTCATGGACTACGGAGACGGAGTGTGTCTCAATTTGATTTTAGCACTTTGCTTTTGCATTTGATTCAAGTTGTGTGGACCAGTTCAAATTGTTTGAGAACCGAGTTGAGTTGAGAACTATAAATACTTTTGTAATTAGGGTTTGAATATGCAATTAAGAATTTCAAGTTCAATTTTTGCAATATCCTCGCTCTTTTCTCGTTCCCTTCTTCCCCGTGTGCTCTGTCTTCCCTACAGTGCCTCTCTTCTTCGTCCAAACCCTTTGGTGAATTCCGGCCACCATAGCCAGCGTCTACCCTCTACAAACAAATGGTCAATCCTCTTCTTCTCCTCGTTTTATTCTTCTTTTCCTCATCCGCTCAACCGGATGACCACGACTTAAGAAAGAAGGTGAGCTTCAGTGCATCGCGTCTCCAAGAAGTCTACGAAATACCCCGCTAGCAAGATCAAGGAGTTCAGTGCCTTCCTTCTCAAACACCCGAAGGTTGAGAGGCCGTCTTCTTTTCGGCAAGGCTGTAGGAGTTTGGTCAACCGAACCACCACAGCATTCGATAAAAACCAAGGCAAAGGTCAAGGTTAGTCTGTGAATCTCTTAGTGGAAATTGAGCAACACGTTGTTTTGCTTTAGGTTTAGATTCAACTTGGATAAGAGTTGATCCCCTCCGTGTAAACCTGAGAGGCCCAGCTACTTCTTAGGGTTGAAGCTACCCTTAAATCACTCCTTACGCGTCTCAAGACCCCTAAGCTATTCCCGATTCTATTCCCCTTGGCCGTTGAGTTTCTCCAGTGAAAGATATCTCCAAATCTATGTTGGTGACTCTCAAAACCATTACAAGCAATCTGCGATACTCCAGCAACAAAACATCATCAAAAGAGGCAGATTTGGGTGTCAAAATATCAAGCAAGAACGGCCATAAGGATCGCCTGAGTAAGAGAAAGACAATGGCAAAGTTCGGTGCAATTCCGATTCATTTTGGTGAAGTTTCGGCCTTGACCAGAATCTCTCCTAGACCAGCCATCGCTGCTACTCCAATTTCAGTTAGTGGGCCTCTTTCCTTACTTTGATCATTTCTAGCCTTTCATCCGAACGGTAGTGTCTTGTATTAATATGTTCATAAGTTAGTCATAGGTTGTCTCAAGTTGATCTTAGGGGTAGGATCGGCAATCGGGATTGGATTTTGGTCGACGCTGGGATAAGTTCTACTAGGACCACATACCACACGTTTTTTGGGACAAAAGGGACATCGAAGTTATGCCTCAAAGGGACAAATAGGGGCCCCAAAACTGAGAGGCCACAGCTCAACGGGTCTCCTACATAGGTGTTGTGGGTGATCGCTTCAGAGTAGAAGGAAAAAACACGAAAATAATCTAGTCTACCATAACTTTTTCAAAAATTCATGGTGGCAAAACGTGTTCGAGGCCAAACTGGATGGTGGGCACTGAGGAAGGCTGCACGAGCTGAAGCTTGGGCCTTTTCGCCTTATGAGTGCCTTGGTCTTGCTTTTGCCCCTTCACCAGATCCTAGTGCCTTGGTGATGTAGTGCACAAACCTAGAAGAAGCTCGCTGAGTCTGGTGCCTTGGGCCGTTGGGGCCCATCGCCCATAATATGGCTTTGCTTCGGTCCTCCGCCACCATCACTCACCCCAAAGAACTTGGTCCCAATGTGTTTCGAGCCCAACAACATGACCACCCTCAATGAGCATGGTCTTGCAGCTACTGATCCCCATCATCACCATTCTTCGGTTCGTCATGCGCCCCCCAAATGCTGTACTTGATTACCACAAACCGAACAAGTCCAGGCCTCGTACCTGACCGGCTGTTCCGTTGCAGTATACACCTCTTCAGCCATCACTATCATTTGTGCCTCCCTTCACTGTGCCTTAGGTCGGCCATAGTTGAGACAGGGTCAGATGCAGATGGATTTGTGTAGGCCATGTGCCGGCTAGGTCTGAGACACAACTGGCAAGCTATGCATGGTTAAAATTGTACTCTGCTTATTTCTAAAATTTTCAAACTTAACTGTCCCAAGAGCTTTATTCATTACATTCACAAGTTGCTACAATGACCAAATGAACTTAATTGAAATGCTTACATTGGTAACATGATCGCAGACAAGATGAAAGTACATTTCCACACACTTTATGCTTGCATGAAAATTGGGTTCGATATAAGATATAATGTTTCCATGTTAATCACACCATAAGGTAGGTGTTCCATCATCAACAAAACCCACCTCTACAAACAATGCCTTCAGCCATAGCAGGTCAACAGCATTGCTTGCAAAAGCCTTGTACTCTCCTTTGGTGTTTGGCTGAACTACCATTTGTTGTTGATATGATGCCTAAGATACATTTTAACCTAAAAAGATGAAAAAGCCATCAATGGATTTTCTATCTTCAATACTGCCAACCCAGCCTGAATTAGAAAATGCACTCACATTTAGATTATTAGACTATTGAATGCACATACTATAATCACTTTTACTTTTTAGGTGGCAAAGTATAAATTTTACTATAGACCCAATGAATTTTGGAAGGTTGGTGTACAAATTTACATGCTTGATTCAACACAAAAACAACATTCTGATAAGTCAAGAACTCATTTTCTTTGCTAAACATAAAAAAAAGAGGTGTCCGATTAACATACTTGAAACCCAATTCATATAGGAACATATTAGGATGAAGATACAATGCACATGTGTGTCTGCTTTAGTCTATATAGAGCTTCATTCAATTTGTATACGTGGGTAGGAAAACAAGGATCTTCATATCCTCCCAATTGCATGACATGCATTCATTTGTTTAATATGTTATTGACAAAGACATTATCAAAACATTACTAATGAAGAAGCTAATTATTTTGAATACTAAGAGTCAATATTACATAGATGGTGATCGATTTGAATGTCATACTAAGTCTCTCCATATAATCTATACAGCTTTTTGATGAAATCCCTATACAACCAATATCACTTTGTGTCTCATGCCAGATCCATTGACATCTAGTTTTATCTTGAAAATCCATTAGTTCTGATGACTTTAAATGCTGGATTGTTGGGCAGTAGATGCCATGTTTGATTGAGATGAAAAGAATAATGGCCTCTTGAATGATTGAGGTTCCTAATTAGGGTCCAGATTTAACATCCATTGAGCTGAAAATGTCTTTGGTTTGAGATGCTATCATGTGATGAGGGTGAGTTGTGGGTTGATGAAATGAAGTTGAGAATGGGCATCATAACCTGACAATGGTGGAACATTCAAAATGGTCAATGGATGTCGGTGAGTTAGCACTTGTGGAGGAATCAACTACTAAAAAGTTTCTTCTATTAGGATATCGTTATATGAATGAGGTTGTTGGTTGTAGCTGATGAGACTCTACAAATTCAGTCAATGGAGCAGGAAACATAATGCTAATGTAGGCATTTGGATTTGGATTGGGTGTGATGTAGGCATTTGGATTTGGATATGTTGTAGTGTTTTCATCAACTTGCTTTGGTGTTGCCCACTGATTTAAATCTATAATTAGATGAAGCATTTGCTCATCAAACAATCCTCTTGATGTTCATGAAAATTGACGTGCCAAGAGATAACAAGTTTTAACTTGGGCTTTAAAATGCATAATCATCATACCAATTCCCCAACCCAATAAAGATGCACATGAATGTCTTTGATTGGAATTTATTTGTGTTATTCAAAGCCAATAGATGATAACATTTGGATCCAAATATGCAAGAAAGAGTAGTTAGTCGCTTTGTCAAAAAATATTTGAAATGATAACAACTTATTTAACTTGAGGCATATGGTTGTTCAAAAAGCTTCCACCAAAAAAAATTTTGGGGTGACTGAGCATCATTAATCATACTTAAATTGGTGGCCTAGGCCATGGCCCCACCCAACCAAATGAAAATATATATATATAGTGTAAAAATTGAATTTTTTTTTTGCCTCCATGCATTTTTTGAATGTGAGTTCAGTTTGGCCCTGCCCAAATCCAACCCACAAACCCCAGCCTCCATTTGGCCCACCCCTAAAAAAAATTCTGGCTCCATCCTTGGTCTCAACCATGTGCCTATTTGCTCACTACATGATCTATTTTACTTGGGAGTGTCAGGATATGAAAATTGGTGCACTATCCCTTGAGATTTCATCTTTCTTTGATTTTTTTTTTTTTTTGCAAAATTTTTTACCATTGTCGTGTTGAATTATTTTGAACAGTAAGTCCAATTACCTTTCAATGGAAAATTGAAATTGGCAAAACATGGATAGGCATCAAGATTGCTTTTTAGTAGAAAATTCTATGCAATTTGTGAAAAATTATCAACTAGCAAGAAATGTCTGTACCAATTTAGAAATGCTTGTACCTATTTCTAGACAACTAACAAACATCCATATAAATAAGTTCCAAAGCTTTAGAAGCTTGATATTGATATAGGAAATGGCAGTTATGAGATCTTCCAATCAAACAATGTTCACAAATCTTCTGCGGACTAGAAGAATTTACTGAAATATAACTAAGAAATTTAAGCAAAACGACAATTTTTTATTAGCATGTGTGAGCCTTTTATGCATTTTTGCACAAGAACCATGTCCACTACTGATTGTTGAACAATGGAGCAGTTTGGATGCCTTCTTGGATTCCAGGGCTCATAAGGCTGGGATCAAGTCCATCTCTAGTTTTTTATCCTCAAAAAAGCTCATTGTGTCTTGTGGCCTTTGATCACAAAATCAAATGGTATAAATTTAAACATACAGTTATTATCCATGTGAAATGATCCATAGAAACCTAGTTATTCACCATTTCAAAACATATAGACTAATTTTTAATAGGAAAAAGACCATTCATTCTGAATTCAACCCTGCTGTAATATAGGCCTCCCACCAATGTATTAAAATAAATAAAAAGTTGTTATACATCAAGGCAAAGGTAAAAAGTAGTTAGAAGCAACTAGGATTTACAAATCAGTTAGCATAGCAATAGTGTCAAAACTAGGGTTGATAGTTTGTGTGAGGAGGTCGAGGTAGTGGAATGCTCTCTTCCCCAACAATCTTCTTAACCTCCCAAGCCAAGACTTACTATTATAAATGAGGAGGATGTTCATATCATTGATATCTAAGAATGGCTGCAAGATTTCCTCCAAAAGAAAAATAAACTCGATTATCTTACTGCCTCACCTAAAATGCTTGGAGCCAAGCTCAGTGTTTCGAGTATATCTTAACTTGATACCAAAGGCAATCACTTTATGGGACCATGATTTCTCGTTGCCATGCACACATAGATCTTTGTTGTGAATTATAGTTCACTCATCAACAATACCGTTAGAGCTGAGCCACAACTCTGTTTCTTGGTGGTCTTTAGTATCGTGCTTAACTTTAAGGGATAAAATATCTATACAAGTAGACCAGATCCCCATGGCAAGGTTCCCAAGATACGTAGTCTCCACATTATGTAATCGACTGTTCTTGACCATCCATAGTTTCCATATGACAATGTGGAAGCATATTCTCCAACACTGGATCAACCAACCTCGCTTGAAGTTTCTAGAGTACAACCACTTAAACTCATTTATGAAAGAGCGGTGGTGGGGTCTCTTCTTACCGAAGTTGCGAACAAGCAACTTCCACAACTTCACAACAATATGACAATTGAAAAGGACATGTTTGGCATCTTCTTCTCATTTCCAGTAAATGTGATGTCTGTTGGTCAAAGAGAAGCCATTGGCTTTCATCTGGTCTTGAGTGGCTAGTCATCCATGACTAGCAATGTAGCAAAAGTAAGCACCGTCGGGGATGCTATCTTTATGCCAAAGCCAATTTCAACAAGACTTTTTTGGGCTCTTGACACAAATCATCTCAAGGATGTGGTCTGATCTAATATGCTTGATCGTTTTGCCCTGAACCAACAAACGGTCAAGTCTATTGATGATGGAAGCAAGGGTGTCCTGAACACGCTCGAGTAAACCCTGAATCCTCATGTGAGTTTTAAGGGAGACATCCATAATGTTGTGTGAATAGAGTGGCCGTGCAAACCTTGAAAATGGGAGTACTCTTCTCCACTGATAAGATTTCTCAGGCAACTAGACGACCAATTGTTGGACTGGAAGTTGATTGTGCCTGAGCCAATGCACCTAATCTTGGATAGGCTTCTATCCTTCTATAATGTCCTTCATGAACCATGAAGCACTTTTCACGGATTTCTTGAATCATAAATCTTGCCTAAATATTTTTCAGTGAATCAACCATGGCCAATCTCTCTTCTTGCTACATGTTTGAATGGAAAGCAGGGTGCGTGCTGCTTTGGTAAACAGGTAAATATCTTTTATTCTCTCTTCCTTGTGAGGCTTGCACACACACTCCATGCCACAAGAAGTTTACCTGTAAAGTCATCCACTGTACCCTATAGAAGTGTTTCCGTTAAGGATTTAACTCTATCAAGAACCATAGGAGGGAGTTGAAAGACAACTACTCAATACTTGATGATTTTGAGGAGCACATGTTTGAGTAAACAAAATCTACCTCAATAAGACAGAAGTTTGGTCTTCCGTCATGCCAGCCATTTGTTAGGTTTAGATAAGAACTCCCCACAACCATCCATGTTGAGATTACCACAAAAAAGGAGAAGACCAAGATAGCGAGTTGGAAGATCTCTTACTTGCCAATCTAACATAGATTTGATCCTATTTAAAAGGGACTCATCCAAATGAAAGTGAATGATGATGGATTTTTGGTGGTTGATTCTCCAGCTACCATGGGAGCAAAGGCTATGCAGAAGATTAGCAATCTCATGGATCAAAGCAATGTTCACCATACCAAGAAGAAGAACATCATCTACAAAGGAGAGTTTACCTGGGCATATTTCTTCTTAGGAAATCAAGGGGTGATACATTTTTTACACTTCACTCTAGTGGCCAAACTTCTAGAAACCATCGGCAAAACAGTAGTGCATAGATAAGGCGAGAGGGGATCGATCACCTTGTCGAAGACCGCATTTGAAGTCAAAGAAATTACCAATTATACAATTAATCATAACTGACGTGGAAGCAGATGAGACATAAATGAGGATCAAATCCACCCAACTGTTGTTGAAGCCTAGTTGAAGAAGGGACTTTCGTCAGAATATTCAATTGACTTAAGCTTTGGAGAAATCTATTTTTTATCAAACTGCTTCTGACTTGGAAAATTTCATGCTATAGGTAATTTCATGAGCAAAGATCAAATTCTCTCATAAATGGACCAATCATAGAGAAAAACAGTATGATTAGGAAAGATTATCCGCTTGAGAATGTCTTTCACACAATTGACTATTTCTTAGTAAAACATTTAAACAGGCAATTGCATAGAGAAATTGGCTGAAACTTATTGAAGGATCAAGAAACATCAGATTTGGGAATCAAAGTGATGATGGCCCTGGTGAGTTTTCAAACAAGTCTCCATGTGCAAAAGAACTCAATGATCGCTATGCTAACATTCTAACCAACAATATCTCAGTGCAGCTAGGAAAATAATGCCGAGAAATCATCAACCCCAAGGGCACTATCACCATCAGAATTGAAGACACTTTGAACCTCATCCTTGGAGACAAGAATACAAAGGGAGAAATTCTCTTCCTAAAAGACACCAAAACCATCTAAAATATCTAGGAAAAAAATCTCATGGCCCTCCTTTGGAGAGGTACCTTAAATTTCATGTACATAGTTTTTGGTTCTATGCCCTCTAGCAACCGTCTGGAACAAGGCAGTATTATGATCGCCCTTCTCTAGCCACCAGATTCTATATATATGCCTCCACATGCTCTCTTCCTCCTGGAAGGTGTCCTACAATTCCGCTTTCAGCATCCTCCCCAAGCACTCATCCAAGTAGCCTCTGGAGTCTTAGATCGTTTGCATCATATCTAGCTCTCTCTTAAAGTTGGATAGTCAGGCCTCGACTAGACCAAGATATTACTTTTGCCATCTAGTGATGGCACCTCTAGTGGCCTCTAGTTTATTAATCACCCTAATCATGGGAAAAGTCCAAACCTCTGTGGCTCATTCATTAGCAGTGACTTCATTTAAACTAGATATGGCAGATCAACATTTAAAATATATAAACAAGAAAGACCCTTCACTGGGGACATTGTCAATGTGCATTTGAAGAATAATCAGAAGTAGTGCGAGGGAGAGTTTTGATGCTGCTAGAACTCCTAAAAACAAGTCACCCAAAAGGATACAAGGCAAATATAAAATGTCAACAATTCTATGCAGAGAAGAAAATTCCTCGGCAAGGAGCTCTTAGTTGGGGAAAGATAAATGCCTCCCACCATGAAGCAAGTGTCAGAAGTCTGCAGATTACTACAATTCTGGCAACTTAGTTACAGAACATAGAATTGGAATTGGCAGCAAAATCATGAAGAATTCTATTCCAACAAGAGAACTTATCATCAGACAATTTAGTATCAGAAAGAAACGCTAAGGACAAGTTTTCAAAGGTCATGAGGGAATGACACTCATTAAGAGTTGTATTCCAAACTAGGCTTCTAACATTCCAAGGCAATGCATTCAGCAGACATGGAAGCAAGGTCAACATTAATGGGGTCTAAGGGGAGGGGGTGGGGGATTACCCAATTTTGTTAAATGTTATGAGACGAAGCGAGGCGAAAGGATACGAAGCGAAGCAAAGCATAAGCTACACGACCAAAATTATAAAGTATATAACATCCATAATATAATGCCAAAAAAAAAACAACTAGTATGTAACAACAGTATAAAAGAACATATGTAGCTCGTATTAATCATTGTTCACAGCTTATAAACAGTTCCTAAACTGTTACCTAACATGCTACAAAAACAGAAAAGTACATGTACTCAATCAGGTGAACATATAGACAACCAAAAGTTAAATAAGAAAAGAAAATTAGGAGTACGATTTTTCTTATAGCAGACTACTTGGACACGCAATGGCTCAGTATAATGAAAATTAGAATCTCACAACAAGAGAATATAAACTATGTCAAGAAAGCAAGAATGCCAAGAAAAAAAACTAATCTATTTAAAGCTCTTATTGCAATAAATAAAGAGAGGGTGAGGGACTATTGGTTGTCCTTATTTAGACATGCCAAGGAATTGGCGGCCGTCAAACAGAGGGATTTCATTGGAGAGTAGAGATGGTCGCCGACCCTCATAAGAAAAGTGTAGCACAAGCATGGTTTTTGGGTAGGGGCATAGCAGGCTTCTCCCGGCACTTATAAAGTGGTAGAACATACCGTTGTTGACATTGCACCTGAATTGCACGCTTCACGCATCAGATGGGCATCTGCATGAAGCGTGCGCCTCACCCTGTTGATGCTTATGCATCAGGATTGGAGCGCTTCATGCAGCCCCTTTGAAGTATTTTGCTGGGTGAAGCGCATGAAGCGCACACTTCATGCAGTGAGGTGTGCATCTCTAATAACAATGGGACTATCTAACTCCCTTCACGTGCAATTCGGCATAAACCTCTGTATTGGTGACCTCCTTTAGAGGGCGTTTGGAGATGGAACATGTTGCTCCAAGAACACCTTGTCCTTGGAAATCGGTGATATTCACCAAATGCTAGACAAAAAATGTGGAGGACAAAATGTTATTTCATCCTTCGAGAACACAAAAATGTGTTCTAGATTGTAACACTCATACCCTTAGAACGCGAGGCCATGCTCCCTTTTTCAGAACCCTTGCTTGAAACCAACCAAGGGTAACTCGCCACCATTTCCTTGTTTCTCTTGCCTCAGGTTAAGTGGAAAAAGGAAGAAGTTGTGCAGACATTCTTCAGGTGGAATGATCAAATACTTGTTCGGAGGGTTGTAAGGAATCAGAACGATTGTCATTCTTCTGAAAATGTAATTATTTGCAAGCTGCTGCTGACATTGAGAAATCAGATAGTAGATGTTTTTCTCAAGGCTAGGGCTGGGCATCGGGCCGAGCCGGGCCGGCCTGGCCCTGCCCAATAAAAACGTTCAAATTTGAGCCTGAGTAATGTATCGGGCTAGCCCGAAGTCCGACCGTTAATAATCGGTCTGGGTCGGGCCGATCATTAATCGGGCCTCAGGTTTGAGCTTATGCCCGAGGCCCGGCCCGGCCCGATTATTAACCTGCTAAGCTGGTTTCTCTCTCTTCCTCTTTCTCCATTATTTTGTGTACATGAATGACTGTCCCAACAAAGACGAGGCTGAGCGAGGTTGGGAAGGGAGACAGGAAAGGGTGTTTAGGGTTGCATAAGGAAGCATGAGGCTCGGATTTACTGGGTAAGAGAGTGAGAGGAGGGGTGAGATGGCCATGTCCAGCTGCTCCGCTAGGTTCCTAGGAGGAAATTTTGCCCCTTCATATCTTCTTCCTCCTTCTCCTCCTCTTCCTTCGACTGTTGATTCCGACCTTGAACTAATGTCCCACTCATCCACCTTGACTCCTTCCAGAGGACTCAAAGAAATCGAATCAGCTCCTCTTTGTCTTCATCACCGCTCTTGATGGCAGCAGGGATGTCGTTGTCCCTCAGATTCCCTCCCAACATCATGAGGCAGCTGAGCGTCAAGTCTAGGCGCAACTGCAGCAACATCGGCGCCGGCGGTGATGGCGCGGCTGTGACAGCAAGGTGGCAGTTGGCAGTCGCAGAGCCGATGGGCGACGGGGAGGATGAGCCGATGACCGACGGAAGGACGTCGGAGGCGTTCGCCGACGGGGAGAATGAAAATATAGAATGAAAGTATGAAACATTGAAACGAAGTTACGAAACCAGAAACTCTAACCTAAGTTAATTTTTAAAATATATATATATATATATATATATATATATATATATTTATGTTACCGGGCTTCTCGGGCCGTCGTCGATCATGATCAAGCCAGGACCCGAGTTATTAATTAGCAGGCCGGGCCCTCTAAGATCAGCCGGTTAAGATTTTTGTCAGGGCCCGGGCCCAGGCCTAAGTCGGGCCAAGTATCAAGTACCCAACAATAGCCCTGCCCGGTGCCCAGGCTTACGCAGGACAAGCAATAATTGGTGGAAGAGATGGATTCAAGGTTGCCTTGATTCGATTGGGTTAGCATGTTTAATTAGTCTTGATGATGAAGCTCTTTCTTTGGATGTCATCTTTCTGCTGTAACGGCAGAGTTGTTGTAAATAGTTGTCCAATCATTATTTATTCTTTCATTCTTAATAAATGATTGGGGAATTCCCCTCTTTTGGTAGAAACGAGGCCATTAGGTAAGGAACAAAAATCATACACATTAATTTTGATGTTTAAAATATACTTTTTCGCAATCTAACCTTATATGATTTTAAGAATAGGTTAACGCAAAAAGTGTTTTTACAATAAGCAAAAATGAATTTAATAATATTAAAATCTACAATTTTCATAAAAAAAACTTGACGAAATAGTTTTGTAAATATATTGAGATGTTTAAATTGTATTTAAAATAGATTTTTGACAAAAAATTAAAGCCTCTGCTTTTTGTGCATCTAACAGTTTGGTTTCTATCAATTACTCTCTCCCTCTCTCTCTCTCTCTCTCTCTCTTTGTTGGCCGGCCATTTGGTGTGGGGGAACTGCCGTCACTTAACGGGTATATATATTTAATTATTCTCCTTGTCATACTTCTACTTAGATTTGGAGCTCGGTCGAGTGCTGGCCCTCTCATATTGGACACTATCATGTGTTCCGCGTGGTCGTAGGCCCCAGTGCCCTTAATCAGGACACGACCCCTTAATAAGACTGCCGATAAAAACTGGTTTTTGCAGGACTGGCGTCGCAGGAGGAAGAAGCCTGAGCAGATGTGCCTTCCTTGTCCCTAGACATGCACGCTCACCCTGCCATCTCTTGACCCCCCACCTGGTAATTAACAATCATTAACAGGACTATAACTACGATTAACTTAATTAGAAAAAACTACCAGGAACTTCATCTTTTATTTTGTTCAGCGTTCCCGGTTGATCAGTGTCATAATTAAGCTCTGCAATATTTGTGGATTCTTCTACGATAAAATAGAACATATTATATTTGTGGCATTGTTTTCTCTTATTTTTAATTAAATAAGAGTTATTTTGAATGCATCATCTAAACAACTTTTTACAATGTTGTTTTGAAAGCAAAAACGGATAGAAAGTTGTCAAAAACGGAAGGAGGTAAGCTTCACTTCTAGTGAACTGCCAACCATCTCTCAAACACACCTTCAACGTCGTTTTGGATAGAAAAAGACTTTTTGCCTCCAAAAGATCATTTACTAGTCACCCAAGTAACCATGCCCTTCATAGTTTTTCTTAGCTTCCCTATTAGTTAATTGACATTTTATCCATGTAGTGGCAGAGTAAGGACTTTTAGCTGTTCCAGTCACTAGTCCAAGTCTAATATAGATCTCCCATGTAATTTTAATTCATCACAATGTACTTTTGAATTTTTCCCAAGAGTGGCCCACCTAACCCCATGTATATTCTATCCATAAAATCTTCTCTTTCACCATTCTGAAGGCAATTAACGGGGTCCTCAAGGACTAATTTCACTTACAGAAAGTTATTTTGATTTGTCCTAGGCATTGAACCAGGTACCTGATTGGGCCCAGGTAGGTTCGGTCCCGAAAAAACCGGCCTAGGTTATCGGGCTGGCCCATGCCCCTATATAATTTTAATATTATTTTTATTTTAATAATGATGTATATATTTATTTATTAAAAATATATTTTATGTTAAATTTTTTATTTTTTATTTAAAAATATTTTTTATTTTAATCTAGTCGGACCGAGCTCGAGTCCGTGTTTCAGGTTTCAGGTGTCAGGCCAGACTTGAACTCAATTTTATTAAATATATATTTTATGTTAAAAAAAAATTATTTTATATTTAAAAAGTATTTTGTTATTTTAACTCGATCGGACCAGACCCGAGCTTGTGTTTCGGGTGTTGGGCCGAACCGGCCGGTTGCCTAGGCCTATTAGCAAATATTATACTCTTGTTGTGGTGCCCACTTGGCTTTTCACCTATTCTTGATCGCAAAGTTCGTATATATTATTTTTGTCATTTTTTATCATTTACTTTAATTATCCAAGTGGTAATTGGATTAACTGCAACACGATGACATTGGAAATACAAAATGGATGATGACTGAGGAAAACATGTTGACCTTATAAGAAATGAAAAAAAAAGGCTTCCCTTTGTTTGGACGAAACAATATTTTTCAATTTCAATTCATTGCATCCTCAAAATGAAAAAGTTATCTTGATTTAGGACAAACTCAAGATTAACTTTCCTATTGTGATGTGTCAAAGAAAGCTGTTCAACCCTAAATGAGCGTCAGCTAGATGTTTAACATATCTTCATTCACACAAATTTTGGCAAGATGAGTACAATAATATGTTTTTATAACTGGTATATGTGTATATATATGTAGATAGGAAAATTGAATGTTGACTCTCGCTATCTATAATTATCTAATTAATTAATGAAGGTCACTTCTATTGCAATGGATGGTTGAAAGGAAAATAAAGAAAAAAAAAGTGCCAACTAATATTAGATAGTGAAAATGTTTATTACCCTTTGAGAGAGTTGGGTGACTTGAGACTTAATATTCAGTGTGTATATATATATATATATATATATATATATATATATATATATATATAGAGAGAGAGAGAGAGAGAGAGAGAGAGAGTACAACCATTTTTCACATGTTTTATGCATTTCTCATTTGCTATATGAATGTGACGTTCATGAGACCGTTACATATCTAAATAGTGCTAATATTTTTTTAGATGTGCAATTAAGATTTCCTAAAAGTTTAACAATCAACTGTTAGAAACTTTTTAGCTTATAAAATTAACTTATATCTCTCAAAAGTATCACTTAAATATTAGACGCCAACAACCGTAAAAACTGTAGTGAATATTTAACTGAGTATTATATTATATGATAGTTCAAAGTTATTGATTAATGATGAATTTTGTCGGATGGCTAAAAACTAAAAGTTTGTTGTTAAAAGAACATTTGTTAGAGGCACATTAATGATGGTTTATGGTGCTGCAATATATCATATTATTTTTAATAATTGCTTATGATGGGAACCACAGCATAATTGAATCATCCTGCATATAAACATATGCTCTCATGCTTTTTTTTGTTTTTCCTTTCAACAATATCTTCTTAAAAGATGGAGTATGGAAGAAGCATAAGAGAAGAGAGCCTGAAAGCCATTCCAAAGTCAAGCTGCAAGTAGAAGGCTCAAAGAGAAGGCACCCGAAAGGCCGAGCAAACTGATGGCAGTCGCCGTGGTGGTGCAACCATTATTGCAAAGGCAAGCCACTCTCTGACCACTGCGTGTCTATAATGCTCCCTTGTGTCAGTCATGATAAGAAATCACCACACTCCCACGCCTTCCCCACAACCAAATTATAACGCCCACGTCTCTCCTTATCTCTCTCTTGCTTTTTCTGAACGAGAGTCATAAGAGTAGCTGTTGCAGACGACGGCTGCCGGTCAAGAAGAACGGTTTCTGACTGACCTTTTGTTTCCTTCTCCTCCTATTCATCACCACTGCTGTTATTACTTCTTCTCTTGTAACTTTCTGGGGAAACAGAATGCATATTTGTTTTGATTTCGGATGCAAATCGCCTGCCGGTGCCGGAATTCGGTGAGGAAGATTGCTTAGATGCTGCCGGAGGAGGTATTGACGTGCCTCAATCTGATAGCACGGCTACCGGCCTGATAGCTCTGCGATCGGATTGAGCCGCGTCAATATCTCCTGCTGCCTCTTGATGCAGGTGGTCCTGATCTTTCTCTCTCCTTCTCCCCTCGACGTCTCCCATTTCTTCAGGTTCTGCTTCCTTTCCCTCTTTTCTGTCTCGTTTATTACCACTTCTTGTCAAATTATAAACTGTCTCTACAATTTATGGATTCAAAGACATGGGGTACTGCTGTTTAATGAATAGAAGGAATACATTTCTTCTCTTCGTCATTTCCCTTCATCTCTCGATCATTATCGACTCTCCTCTGTCTCTTTCTGCGAATTTCGAGATACCAACATCTTAACTTGCCTCATAGCAATAACCATTGAATGTCATATCCGAAGATCTTAAGCAGCTCTCAGTAGTGGCCGCATGTGTGACGGTCTGAGGTTATAAATTTACTCAAAAATGAAGGAGAAAACAACCCTGTTTACTGCGTGAAGCTGTACTAGGAGTGCCTGTTTCAATTGCTCAATCTAAAGCTTTTGCAGGCTTTGATGCCAACCATAGTATGGCTAGTTTCTCTCTGTATGGGGATTCTCAGTTCATTGGTACTCGTTTCTTGGAAGAATTCCAGTCCCCGCTTCTGGACCCTTTAGATCTCCATTGCATGAAGCACATGAAGAACTGCTGATTAAGATCTAATATGCATGATATTGTGACAGAAAAGGGAATGAATTATGCGTTTGATCGGCAGAAGCAATAAACCCAATTTGATATGTGTTTGCCTTCTATGCTTTGATGTCGGCACTTTTCCTTTCGGATGCAGTACATGATCCTTTCTCACCAAATACAAACACACAAATACAAAACACATATTGTGCTGGTGCTTTTAATTCTGCATTGCAGGAAAAATCTTTAATAATAATATATATTTAAAGAAGAATATGTCGATTCTAATGTTTAATTATCTGGCGTTCTGATTGTCCCGACAACTTTAAGCAAACCCAACGAAATAAATCTAAAAGACTCAAGAATAAAATCGCTAGAATTG
This sequence comes from Nymphaea colorata, assembly GCF_008831285.2. Lineage (NCBI taxonomy): Eukaryota > Viridiplantae > Streptophyta > Magnoliopsida > Nymphaeales > Nymphaeaceae > Nymphaea > Nymphaea colorata. Next base: position 6,727,297 of record NC_045148.1, on the reverse strand, counting down.
TCGGCCAAATTAATTTTTGTAACTTCTGGAAAATAATTCGGGTCATAAAATTCAATTTACATGTTCAAGTTTTTCTGAATTCATACATGTGTCAAACTGTCACACCCCATTAATTTCTCGAACAGTTGCCATTTCCGGATAAACTGGCGAAACCGGCGGATGACCATGAAAACGGCCATATATTGAGAATTCACCCATATAGGGAAAATTGAAACAGCCGCCTGTTATTTGCGTCCCTTTCATGCTTCTCGATTTACCTCCTCGAATTCCGCCAACAGCCTCTTCCCCCATTTTACTTTTTCATCAGTTTATATAACTGCAGAAACAAAAAGTAATCGAAGCACACACACACAGGCACGCATGGAGACACGCACATAATTCAGTGTTGTCATGTGCTTGTGCTGGATGTTTGGTGGATGGTTAAAGTTTAAAAATTTATATTAAAAAAGTCGCCAAATTATTATTAACCATGATATATGGTGCTGCAATGGTTTATAGGAATGATTTATAGTTTTTTAAATCATGAATTTTTAAATTTCAGTAATCCGGCAACTGTTCTCCATATGACAGTCACTGACCTTTTATATATATATATATATATATAATTTCATTTTAGCTTCTGATCAGTTGCGGCTGATCAGGTGATTTGTTCCATTGGGATCATAAGATAAGCGCATTGAGGTACTGTATATGTGTCCGCATGATTTAGATCAAATGAGCACTTATTAAGTTGTGAATCTCACCCAACAAATATTAACGGACCGGGACATCTTGTCTGCCATTTGTCAGACTTCTTGTGGCTGGTAATACAAGAAGGTGAAATGGGTGACGGTCTGATCTTTTTTTTTTTTTTTTTTAATGTGTGAATGTTTCTTTTCTGTTCATAGACTTTGCGGGTATCTTTTGCTTAATCTGAAGGTATGGATGCTATTTTTATCGCTTATTTATGCGTTGAAATTCAACAAATAACTGGTTTATTAAAAAAACTTCAATCACTTGTAAGGTGTTATTGCCCGGTATTATATATATATATATATATATATATATATATATATATATATATATATATATATATATATGTGTGAGAGAGAGAGAGAGAGAGAGAGAGAGAGAGAGAGAGAACTACATGGCCTTTTTAACTTCTTTAATTATAAACACATATTCGTGAGTAAAGGACAACGTAGACGAAATATTTCTTGGCAATGAGTACTTCATGATGTTAAACCCATTCCGAGATATTAAAGCATGTTTGTCCTAAAGTCTCTCTCTCTCTCTCCGTGCGCAGATGCAGGATCATATAGTAGCTACTCCCTAGCCTCTATAAAATACGACAAACCCACCACCGTCTATTTCTCTTGCTGATTGCTGAAGAGAATATTCATGAAAGTGAACGAAGACAAAATAGCTAACATGAATGTTCTCAAATTTATAGCAACGTGGTGTGAGTATGTATATGTATGGGTGTGTATGTATATATTCAAGATAATTGTTGATTTTTCTATTTAGACAGTTGAAGTTGCTTTTAGTTGTTAATCTGAACCACAAGAACATATTTAAAATTACGAAGCTATGGATTTTAAAAAAAACAACAACAAAGACATGACACGTAAATTGGATTTTATGATCTTACGAACCTAATGTAAATGAGCATATTTGAGAAAACCGGCTTAGACACTGGATTTTATCGGTTTTACAGGTTTATATATAACAATCACTAATTAGGACAACTCAGTAATTTCTTTTATCTTTCTTTTAATTATCTGTTTTAATAATCAGCATTGATAAGGATAGAGAGAGAAATTTTTTTTTGACTTGCCACAGTAATTGATTGTCAAAATTGTATTCGGCGTTATCCCATTATTATAATGGCAACTGAATAATTTCTTTAGACCACTTAAATGCTTAATAAGTGATATAAAATTTGTTTCACTTGCTCTATATATATATATATATATATATATATATATATATATATATATATATATATATATGAGAGAGAGAGAGAGAGAGAGCACATTTTTCATCCATATCTACGATCCAAGATGCCTTTCTGACGTATCATATACACATTTTTAACTCCTAGATATCATGGCATTACATTTACAGGATTCTAATTTTCAGAACGTACCTTTTTCTGACCAAATTAAATGAAAGCAGAACCCGAGGGGCCTTCCCTGTACGTTTCTCCTACCACATTCATAAGATGCACGCTCTCGGTACCATCTTGTCTCCTTTTTATTCCCTTCATCTACTGTTCTTGGTTTACTTGAAAGTTGAAACGTTAACGATGATCTCACAACTGATGTAATTGTTACTAAACATTTATTCTTTCTCTGTAAAAGTAAAGAGAAAAATTATTCACAAAATCATGAAAAAGAAATAAAGATGGACATTCAGGTGGCTCCAATCTCACAACAGCATAGAAGATGTCTGGAAGTGACATAAGATATTTATATATGTTAAATTATTCTTCTGATTCTTCCCCTTCACTTGCTTCACCGCACAACTGTATGCATGTAGAGCTGTCCAATCAATGAGGCGTGTAGCTTTGAGAAGAAGCCTAACAAAAAGAAAAGCCAATTCTTTCCATTAATTAATGAATTCAGTAACCATTTGAAGAAGTCTGGTTTGGTTCTTCCTTTTTTCTATGGTTAGTCAGCAAGATCTAGGGCTACTAGATTATATAATGGATGCACCTCCAGTAGTATTGAACAAGATCTTGAGGCTTGACTTCATTCAATTACCTAAAGTTTTTAGGTTAATTACTCGTTCTGCGGCCAGCAAAGGCTGTCTTGCTTCTTGTCTTGTGATGTTTTTGCAACTGGAGCTGCAATTTTTCATCAAGAGTGAAGAAAATTGATAAGAGTTTAATTTTGGTTTAGGGTTTTTGCCACTCTTGGTTTTATTGGTCAATTGAATCGACCAACAAGCAAAGCCTGCAGAAAGCACAGCAGTACTACTGATATTACTGCAGAGCGCAGTTGCAGGAATGCATGCTTTGTCCTTTCTCTCCCATCATTGTCTTTATATGGTTGATTAATACATTTCATATGAAAATTAGGCAATATTTTTTTCTTTCACTACTATGTGATTTTTTTATGCTGACCATCCACGCCGGAGTATATACATATCCACGAACTAGTTATCGAACATTATGGTGCTCCAAAAGACGTCCCCATGCTACGTTCATCTATCCGATCAGAGAAAATGTTGTAGGCGTTACTTACGTATGTTATCATTAGTAGGTAACTAGAAAGAAGATTAATTAGGGTGTCTTCTTTAGGTAACAGAATTCACATTCAATTCATGAAGTGACAGGCATCATTTGTGAAGTAGTTCACTGTCGCTTAAAGATAAACAAATGTCCAGCACATGATGGTGAAACTCAAAAGCATGTCGAATACTGATTACACAAGCAAAAATAACTCCATTGCTCTGATAAACCCTCATGAAAATCAACTTCCTATACCGAGAAACGCGCGGAGAGTGAACCATATGATCTTGTTGTAAGTCTTTCGCCTATTCGTAGAACATATAGCTTTATCTCCTAAACTTAATTTCTCACTCGTCTGTCACTTAAAGGTGGACAACATAATGGGTGAAGCTCGAATGCATGTCGAATACTGTTAATCACGAACAAAAATAACTCCATGTCCCTGATGATATCCTCATCAAAATCAATTTTCTACACAAAGAAATGCGCTGAGAATTATACTTCTCAAAACTTTTAGACATCATCACTGACTAATTTCCAACTGCCAATACTTGAGTAATAAATCGGAGTACACCTTCAAAGACAATGTTTCATAAAATCACAAAGTATAACAAAAATATGTGATATCTCAAAATCTTTAAATTTACAAAATCTATTTTATGTACTAAAGCGATAGCATCAGATCATCACTACAGCACAGCAACCTGGTTACGATATCTTCTATTCACCATGAAGTAAACCATATATATTGGCCTTCTTTCTCTCTCTCTCTCTCTCACACAGACACACACACAGAGACATGTCTGGACCCGCCATTTTAAAGGTTAAATTCTTCTGATTCAAGACACAGAACTTTCGAGCAGTGTATGGGGGAAAGCTAGTTCACTTTCCACTTGCTCTACTGGCTCTTGTTTCAACGCAAAATGATTACAGAAGGACACTTTTACTTTTTTCAAAAAGTAAAAAGATGTAGATGCCTTGTTTTTTCCCAAACTTTTCATTCTTCCTTACTGGGTTTTCTTGTTGAGGCTTTTTCTTATCAATATCAGTGTTCACATGGAATCCTCATTAATTAACATCATCAGATTCCGCATTCGTCTCCTAAAAATATTGTCACAATACAGAAACGAAAAAAACTATGCTTCACGCCATCAAGTACTGAACAGTGCGTATGAGCCAAACCAAATTATCTACAGCAAAATTACTGACACGATAAGAAATATGCCCTTTATGGCGCCTCCCAAATATCGACCAATGGATCCCGGGCTTCTATTGACTGACACATTAACCTATATGTTCATGATTAAGCACAAGCCGATGAATAATGACGATATTATCATTTTAAGTTATGATTTTCTCATGGTAAAATGAAGAATCTTCGTCAGCTTTATCAACTTTTAGTGAACACTTTGGTTCAAGTCTCAACATGACGACTTCGCTTTTCAAGCTTTTCTATGAAGTTCATCCATACATACAAGGAATAGCGATCAGATGGTTGGTCATCGTCCAACCCCACCCACCCTCTCCCCATCCTCGATTCCGACCGATAATGGAGGCCGGGCCCCCAATTCGGTATATATTCTGAATAGATGCCAGACTGGTATCAGTATATCACATGGATCGGAACCATGCCTGCTTCTGAGCAATGAACTGTTGAAACATATTAAATCAGGCCCTACTCTGTGCACGCTAGAGATTGCGAAAGAGTGTCCATCTAATCTCAATGAGACCACCGATTATTGGCATTTCAAGGGTGCAAAAAATGGTAGATTTATTATTGACAAATACAAGTAGGGATCAACCGATCATATTCGCATTAGATACACCCTTATCCACCTTTTTAGGTATTTAGATTTGAATATGAACGCAAAAAATCATATGTAAATTGGAGTTTTAAATCCCATTTCACAATCCGAATCCGATCTGAATCTGAAGTTTGAACTGGATCTGACCCATTTTCAATATGTAAGAGCATTGGATATAGGATATTCATTTAAAACTGAGTCTGATCAAATATTTACGTAGGCCGAATCCGATCATATGTCATTTCTCAAATCTGAATCCAAATCCAATTTCTTAATCTGATATAAATTCTTTTTTCCATATAGGATTTTTTTGGAAGGGTTCAGACAGATATCAGATCCAAATCGGACATATTTGACATCGTTAAATGTAATTGTGGTGGATACATGCTGATTCTTTTAGATATTTTTTTTTCTCTATACACTATAAATAAGCTGTTTCATTTAATGGAAGGTGAGTTCTTCCTTTTGCTCTCGAACCCTTAGTGAAGAGTTTTCTTCGTTTCTCCTCTGTTCTTTTTTTGCGTTATAGATGTGTGCTCTGCTTATCATGGTATGAGAGCATTTATTTTCTCTTGGAAGTTGTATTTGTGGTTAGGGGTTTTTTCTCTTCTTCATGTTTTTAAATCTGATCTTCCTTCCTGTCATTTTCTGATTTTTCAAATGACAAGAACTCAACTCTTTCTAGTTCCAAAAATATATCTGATCTGAACCCTAAGTCGTCAAACCCTTATTACATACATCACTTTGACAATCTACTATGGAACCTAGAGTAGATCTATGTTGATGGCACTGACTGCGAAAAATAAAGTGGCATTCATTGGTAGATCTCTTTTGTACTAACAATTAATTCATTAGAGTTTATTTTGTGGTCATGCTGCAACAGCATGGCATTGTCTTGGATTGTTAATTCTTTGGTGTGTGAGATAGCTGATATTGCGGTTTATGCAACAAATGCACAAGAAGTATGGCTGGACTTATCTGAATTTTTTTTTTCAAAGTGTTGTTCCACTCAAATTTCAAATTAAAAGTGCAACAAGCAGACACGCACAAGATTCTCTTTCAATATCTACTTATTACACTAAACTTGAAGCATATTGGGATGGACCATCCTCCATTGGTCCTCTTCCCATATGTGAATGTGGAGCTACGAAACACATGAATAAGTTGCTGCAAGAGGATCGTGTGGTCCAGTTCCTAATGGGCCTCAAGGATTCATAGAATGCTATTAGAAGGCAAACACTCTTCATAGACCCTTTATCAAAGATCAGAAAAGTTTACTCTCTGGTCCTAAAAGAATAAAAAAAGCTGTCAATTTGGAAAGTAAAACTTAGAGATGTAAAGGTAATAGAAAACAACTTATTTGTACTTATTGTCAAGCAAGTGAACACAAAAAAAAAATTGCTGCTATAAGCTACATGGCTGTCATCCCAATGCTCAGGGATGTCAAAGAAGTATAGATCAGAAACCAGCTGAATAGTCTACCTTAAATGCCATTGTCAACAATGTGGCTAACTCATCTGAGGCTTAAGATGACACTAAATTTGTTGAACATGCTTTAACTATAGATCAATATAAGCAATTGTTGCTCCTTCCCAAAGAAAAGAGTGCACCATCCTCCCAAAATTTTGCTGAAAAGTCTTCTAACCATGTTTCTGAATGGATCATTGAGCAAGAGATCATATGACTTCCTCCTTATCACAACTTGTCAGTCCTACCAAACTTTAAAATCCATTTCCAATTAGACTACCGAATGGTAATTTGGTTTAAGTAGCATACCAAAGAAATGTTTTTCGATCTTCATTATCATCTCTCAAGAATATCTACTTTATAGCTTATTCAAATTTCAAATCTCAAACTGTTTTGTTTTCTTTACTCCATTCGGTTGTGTGTTATAGCCATAGGACCTCACAACTAGGATGACAATTACCTCGAATGACCTTAGAAATGGCCTTTACACTTCAGAGATTAAATCAGTTTGACTCCATCAAATGTGTGCAATGTTGTTTGTCCTAGCTTAGAAATCTGGCATAAAAGACCAAGCAACCAACAATACTTTTTTTTCTATCTATGATCACCATGTAAAATTAGATTGAAATGCTTGTCATATTTGTGAAATTTCATAACAAACCAGATTATCTTTCTGACTTCATGATATGCATATTGTTTCACCATTTCAACTTGTGCAACTTGATTTATGGGGTCTATATAGCCAACCTTCTTTAGATGTATTTTCTAAATATTGTGGATGATTACACATATGCAGTTTAGGTAATGTTCATGAAACGCAAGTATGAAACTACATTCCTGCTAAAGAAATTTTTTTAATTTGTATAAAGTTGATATTCAATAATCACACTGAATTCCTCAATCAAGAATTGAAGAATTTTTTTTATCAACTTGGTGTTGTCCATGAGCACAACTATGTGAATACACCAGAGCAAAATGGTGTCGTTCAAAGGTAACACCGACACATTTTGGTTATAGCATGCACATTGAGGTTTCAAGCAAACTTGCACTTGAAGTTCTAGTTTGAATGTGTCTTTACAGTTGTAAACTCTATAAACATGATTTCTGCACCACCATTGAAATGGAAGACACCTTATGACATGCTATTTCAAAGGAAACCTGCCTTTAACCATTTAAAAGTCTCAAGTTACCTTTGTTACACAACTGTCATTAAACCAAAATCCAAATTCAGCCAAAGGGCTGGGAATTGTGTTTTTTTAGGTGACCATAGAACCAGACAGGTAGTAAAGTGATGGACCTAGAAACTCAAAATTATTTGTTAGCAGGGATATCAAATTCTTCGAAAATATTTTTCCATTTTAAAAGTTGGATGATGAACCAGTAAATTCAGTTTTTCCATTATCCATTAGATCATATTACAGAAAAGTCATATCCTTGGAGCAGAACCAAAATGAAATAGAAAATACTCAAAATCAGTCTCATGAACCGTATCAATTTTTTGACAATTATAGATCACCTAAAGATCAACTACCAAGTTCTTCTCACTTAAACTCACACAAAATTTTTGAACCATCCAACATTCAAGATTCTTCAAATGAACCAATGCTAAAGCAAGACCTAATCAAACCTATGACCTTCTTATTCAGCTTCATCATTTCCAAAGACAGCATAGGAGATCTGTGCTACTGAGAGATTTCTCCTATAACGCATGTCAAAATGAGACACCGAGACAATCAACATCCAATTTAGGTCATGCCATTTGATACGTCATTGTGAGGTATGTTACCTTTAATAATTTTTCTTCGACCCACAAATTCTACTAGGTAGCCATTTCTCATACTGTAGAACCAAGATGTTTTAGTGAAGCAACAAAGCAGGATTGTTTGGCGTGAAACTATGGCAACCCTTATAAAGGCCTTGGAAGATAATGACACATGGGGTCTCACTCATTTCCCACCTGGAGTTAAGCCAATTAGATGTAAGTGGGTCTAAAGGATTAAGTATAAATCTGATGAGATTGTAGAAATATTTAAAAGCACATTTGGTGGCTAAGAATTATTCATAGATTGAAGGAGTGGATTATGGAGAAACTTATGCACCAGTTGTCAAGCTCGTTAGAGTGAGATGTCTTTACTAGAATTGTAGCCACTCTTAATTGGAGCTTACAACAAATGGGTGTATATAACACCCTTTGGTATGGTGATTTAAAGGATGATGTTTACATGTAATTGCCTTAAGGATATGGCTGATAGAGGCATATGAGAATCTACAAACTCAAGAAACCTTTAGATGGGCTAAAACATGCCCCTCGAAATTGGTTTGTTACATTTTCAAGTGCTCTCAACATATATGTTTTTCCTCATTTGAAACTAATTATTTGTTGTTTACTTATATGTGGTTTATTTCAGCCTTGGTATACGTCAATGACTTGACCATCACTGGAAATTAAGAAAATCACATATGTGAGTTCAAGATATACCTAAATCAGGTGCTTTAGATAAAAGATTTAGGTAGCTTGAAGTTTTTCTTGGGCGTTGAACTTGCGAGGAACAGAAATGAAATTTATTTATCTCTCAAAGAAAGTGTGAAATAGAAGTTATAGAAGAAGGAGCTTTGCTTAATGCAAAACCAGCAAATATACATACACATCAATACTTTTTTCTATCACAAAATCATGAAAATCTACTTAAGGATGTCATGAAGTACACAAGGTTGGTAGGAAGATTGATATACCTAACCATATAAAAGACCCTATATACTTTTTTTGTTAACATGTTGAGCAGGTACATGAAAAAACCATGCATCGAGCAATGGAAGGCAGCATTGAATACTGTTAGATATCTAAAATGAGGCCAAGGTCATTTCTTGCATGCCAAAATTCATTTTCAGTTAGGAGTTTACTACAATGTTGTTTGGGCAGCTTGTAAAGAATCTCAAGGATCTACAGCAGGTTATAGAGTGTCCTTGGTGAAATTATGGTGTCATAGAAAACAAAAATGCAAAAAAAATATATTGTATATCCAACAAATGCTAAATATCGTTCTATGCAGATGTACCCCTCTGAAATTGCCTACTTAAAAGCCTTGCTAAGTGATTTGAAGATAAAGTTCAGTATACCCATAGAAATGTTAAGTGATAATCAAGTTGACCTTCACATATCTTCAAACCCAATTTTTCATGAATACACAAAGCACATCAAAATTGACAGTGACTTTATCTGTGAACCCATTAGAAGTGATATATTCAAGACTTCATTTGTTTCCTCTGAAAATCAAATTGCAAACATTTTCCCTAAAGTACATAGAAAGAGTTACAAACTGGGAGTATGTGATTTACACTCTCTAGTTTAAGGGAGAATTTTAAGAAGTTCAGCAACTTCATCCAACCATCAAAGGATCCTTTCGAAGCCCAAGTGTTGTTTCAGAAAAAGGTAGGATCGATCCTTCTATAGATCGCAAGTTGGCCGAAGCAGCGACACGTAGTTGCTAACCAAGTGCCACACTTCCCTCCGGTCTTGTACACTTGTAAAAATGACTACGTCGTAAATAATATAAGGGCATGCCTATAAAAGGCTGTTCACTAGCGAAGGTATCTAGGAAGCAATTGTACTATTCATTCTTTTGTTTAATGAATGAAAGACATAGGCCTTGAAAGATCTCTGAAATTGCCTCATCTTCGCTACAAAATAGAAGTACTATTGCAAGCACCTCTGCGGCAACTTGTCTTTGAAGCTGTACTGCCTAAGAGGTCAGAAGGCTGCTAAGGTTGAGAACCTTAAGTCGTACCAGTTCTCCGACAGGAAAAAAAAGGACTAGTCATGCAAGCCTTGTCCAATTCTTTAGTTGAAGTAATGTAACATTAGAATAACTTCAGGTAGTGATGCCATATCATAGAAAATCATCTCTTGAGATTGTAAACAGCTCATTGCAGTAGATACCTCATTATAAAGTGGAATTTACAAGTTTAATTATTCTGCAAAGACTAATTTATGTAATTGTGGTTAATAGACATTGATTATTTTAAATATATTTCTCTCTATACACTATAATAAGTCCTTGTGATTAATGGAATGTGAACTTTTCCTTTCACCCTCAAACACATAGTGTAGAGTTCCCTTCATCGTCTATTCTTTTTCTATGTTACTCTTATTTTTTTCAGAAGTGCTATGTTTATCAGATATAATAGTAGTAAAAAAGAAAAACATGATTTTCTGTTGAGGCATCAACATTTTCTTTCTTTTAAAGTCTTATCTCTTTTATTGGGAGAATGACAGGTTCCTTTGTATGATAGAAAAAATGGTTATACCAATTGAATGAGTCAATGCCTGTTACATATCAATGCGATCAGATCTAACCCACACATTTGTTTTGTTTCCTTTTATTATCGAAAATTTCATTAATTTACATCGAACTCTTTCGCCCATGCCTTCATTACTTGCATGAGCATTTTTGTTCTTGTCATGACAAGTTTGACTGCCTTTGTCATTAACATTTTTTTTCTCTTATCTTCATGTGGGATTAATGAAAATTATGGATATGGACATTTCCTTGAGTCCTGCCGTAAACTACCTCATACTAACAGTGACCTTGATTCATTAAGAATTGAAACAGAATATAATAGATTCCCTGGTCAACTACAAGAAAATTGACATTTTTTTACCCAAACCTTATGTCAATGACATATAAGGTTGCATTAGTAATGACAAATTAGTTATATAGGCACATGTCATCACTATTAATTTTATGTTGTTTATGCAAAAGGATGCACTACTAGTACCACTTCCTAAGTGCTTCAAAGACTATTCACCTTCTAGTTCTTATTAGTTTTTTCAGCTCATTCAGGAAATACTAAAAAATGGCACCATCATGCAAGGTAAATGATGAGCAACCTCATATTATTAGTTCTCTAAATATTCTAATTAATACCAAGAACTCCTAGCCATTTATCAGTATTCAAGACCGCTCCAATAGTGGAGAGAATGTAGTCATATACGTCTGTCTATGAATTGAAGCAACACTTTCAACCATGCAACAAACGTGTGCAACTTTGGAAAATATAAAGACGAACTTTGAATGGCTGCTAAACAAGTAGCAATTGGGCACTTTTTCCTAAATAAGGAACTACAAGCACTTCCTTTCAAAAAAATAGCATACCATCCTTTGAAAACCAAAATGGTGCTCTTAATCCTCAAATTAGGCACCAATAAACTGTCCTTAGCTTTAGGTAAACAGATGCAGTTATGACACCTAATGCCATTTGGAGATTGACAAAAGTAGGCCATCCCAAAAGGACTTTAACAAACATTAATTAACAAACACCACCACTTGCCAAGAAAGAAGTCTTGTCTTAATCCTATCAATGTACAAAGCCCAATCAGTTGATGTGATGGAGCTAGCTTGAGGGGCAATCCCAAAAACGTCATTGGGAGGTTGGTAATAGGGAAATTGAAGATGGTGGATATAGCTTTATGCAAGTCCTCATTTCATTTGCAGTAAAAAATATGGCCAGATACTTAGTCTCATTAATATGAAGACCGCAAGCTTGGAGAAGGCTTTCAAGAGGAAGACAGAGCAACCCATTTGCTGTCCATTTGCTTGTCCAAATATGATAGCATCATCAGCATACTAGACCACGTAGCATTTAAAAGGCCCCATAGATGGAAATGACCAAAAAATGTGAGTCTACTACTTGCTAGAAAATAACTGCAAGACCTTTAGTTGCAAGATTAAATAACATGGGACAGGAAACACCCATGATGAGCACTATACTAGATGTAAAAAGGTTCGTCATTAATGCACACCATAACCCTAGCCCTAGTAAATTATCCAACCATCCACCTTTTCCCAAATTTGTATGATGAAAAACTTTAAATGGGAAAGGTCATTATAAGGTGTCAAAGGTTTAGTGTAAGTCGAGCTTTAACGTGAAGGTTAGTTGCCAATTGACAAACATAAAGTGACCAAATTCTAAGGCAATAACAAAACCATCCAGTAGCATTTGCTTAGAAGCCCAAGCAAGGAGATGGGTTTGAATTTTGAAATGTTTGGGTTGTCTTCCTATTTGGAACAAGGCAGATGATCGAAAGGTGTGCACAAAAAGGCAAATGGCCATTACAATAAAATTCACTTAGCACTGGCATGAGATCATGAACAAACAAATCATCAGAAGACCATCTAGTTGGATATTGTCATGCTCCGGTGTCTTCCATCCATTAAGCTGCTTAAGGTTTGCCAGTAATTCAGATTGTTAGAAAGGCATTGGTAGATTGTTAATGAAGGTAGTAGGTGACGGAATCCTAACGCTAGGAGGGCATGAAATTTTCACTTGTCTGGCACTGGTGTATTTCCTACATGACAAAGCTGTTCACATCAGGTCTATTGGCCCTTACAGATCATTTATCACCATTTCTATTGGCTAACCAGCTTAATATATGCCGGACTGTTGAACCAGCTGAATGTTCAGCTGGTCTGGTCTTCTAGAATGACCAGAATCCTCTTAATATTCAGAAAAGATTGCATGCGTACCGCACAAAGTGTGAATGGGTGTGCAAGAATTTAAACCAAGGACAAGAAAAATTGAAGACTCAGTATGACAGAATTTGATGGTTTAGAAATTCTTGATTTTATTTTTAAACAAGCAATAGCAGCTGATTTTTAACAAAGAACACTTTTGGGATCCTGCAGAATTAGATTGTATGGAAGTGCCGTGTTCTAGCATACCACACACAGGGAAACCGTGGCACCGGAGCATGCCATTCAGTTTTTCCACATAGTGTGAGTGTGTATACGAGTGGCAGGCATGTGTCCTTTCGTATGAGCATTTTTATCAGCTTTCTCTAGCTTGGATGTCGTCAGGAAAAATGACAAAAGGTTTATACATGCAGCGGCACTGGTTTCTCATTTTCTTTTCAGGATCACGTCTATAAATTATATCCACGTATCCATCTTTGCATCTTCTGTGATTTTGCTATAGTGATGTTCTGTGTTTTGCTTTCTATTACTACAAGGAAAGGAAATAATGGGAAAAAATGGGCGTATACATTGTTCATTAAACATGAATACTGAGACTGGGCGGCTACCTTCTAGGCGGCCAATTTTGCAGGTTCATATGTTTCAGATTATATTCAACCTTGAGATTGAGTGCAATATTTTATTGGGTCAGATTGAGTCTAGAATATTCTTAGTTTTGTGAGATACCCACACACACACTCTCTTTCTCTTGGAAGACTGCAAGCAGCCATGCTCAAGAATGGATAGACCTAGCTCTTGAATTGGATGGTTTAGCAACCTGTACCTTCCATCGCCTTCTTGTTGTGTAGAGAAACTTCTATGTCAGGAGAGTCCTGCATGGGAGGCTTTTTGAACTCCAAGAATCTTCACATTGAACATCTTAGTATCATGCAGTAGTTTGATTGAACAAGTAAAAACACTAATATGAAGTAGAAGACCCATAAAGCAGATGGAACTTAGGGTCTAGCACACCTGTAACAAAAATTGTAAACTGTAAAAAATTATAAGTTATGATCCGTTGCTATGATGGTCAGTGTTCTTAATATATTTTTATGTAGGTTTTTCTTACAAGTGTCACCATGCCCATGACAGGATTGTCAAAAAAGTATGATATATATTATTCTTCAGTAGAATGTGTGTTGAAAGTTGGAAATACACCATGTACCGAGATGGAGATCCATTATAGATGAAAGAAATTGGTTAGGAATAGAGGTGTTCCTAATCAATCTCTCATGAAATGCATGCTAAAGGGAGAAGAAACAAAACTGGAAACCTAGCAAACCCAAGGGCCCCAATCACCATTGATCATACAACAAAGAGGAGATAACCACTTTGCCAAGCTTAAGCAAGAAGCAAAAAAACAAGAATGTGAAGATTGGGTTTTGCCACAAATAATCTTGGCCGGAAGGGAAGGAGAGATAAAAGAGCCTCACGATTCACTTCTTATTGGCAAAAGAAAAAATGTTCCATTGGATGTCGATGGACTTCCTCCTGTGATCAAGGGAAGCTAAAATGGAGGAAGAAAGTGACAAGGGTTGACTACATCCAAATCTACATCATAAGCTGGCGATGGATGGCGAGCTGATTGGGTGAAAAACCACCAAGGCCAGAAATTGGTAGCAAGGAAGAAGCACCAAATGAGAAGGACATGAACATCAAATGGGTCCAAGGAAAAAATACACTGTGAATATTTCATGTCCTCCAAAGAAAGGGATAAGAAAAAAGAAGGCTCTTGGAAATTTTGAAAGCTCAGACTTGCTTGAAATTCAAAACTCAAGTATCTGGAAATGCGCCTATACTCTTGTGTTTATAGAATGATCTTGTGCACTATGAACTGCCACAATGATCTTGTGCACCCTGAGCTATGGTGCCACAATATAGCTACAGTTTAGTTTCTTTAGCTCAAGATTACAAATTGCACTGAAGTGATCTTGTGCAGGAATTAACATATTAGCACTATCTTGATGTGTCTCGAGAGAATAATTTTTTTGTTAGACCACTATAATCTTGATAAGAACTCCACTGACATGGCAAGATGGTCTAGTATAGTTGACAAAATTGTACTAAATCGATTTCACACAAATAGCACGATAGCACAAGATGGGAATTTACAGGAACACTAACAGCGGCCTGCCTTAGTGTTTAGACATTTTGTGATTTGGCACAACAACAGTTCTTGCAAAAATGTGAGAAATAATTGTCCCAAAATTCAGAAACAAACCTGTAAATAGAAGATTATTTTGGAATATCTACATTATATCGCCTTAGGTACGTCACTAACTTGGATTTGGCTAGATTAATATTTTCTGGAGAAGTCTTTTGAGCCCATCTGTAGCAGAAGTGCCTGTTCATTTTCTATTGTTCGTTTTCTCATATATATATATATATATATATATATATATATATATATATATATATATATATATATATAATGCTGGTGAGATGCGTCTACAGGTCAAATAACCCGGGTATTCAAAGCATCTAAATTTGACGATCTCCCAACTTCGATCTCAGTCTTCTTCCACCAACTGTTTGTGTTGAATCTAAATCTAACAAAGTCGAGTCAATGGTCGAGTTCCGATTCCCGGCTTGGGATCCAAATCGAGTTTAACCCGAAATATCGGCCAAGCATATCCTATCCGCTCCGACAGGGAGAGGGAAGTGCAGAGAACTGCTGGTAATGTGACGTGGGATGTTCCCAAATGTATTTCTAAGGTGAGATTGCGCTTGACACAAAGACGACAATCAGGCCTTTTTTCCCATCCACATAATCATACAGAACCCCCATCCTCTTCCTACCTATCCACGTTTCAAACTTCGAAAGCATGCACCCGTTCTGATATCAAGTTCAGACCACCCACATTCCTCTCTCTCTCTCTCTCTCTCTCTCTCTCTGAACAAACTACCAGAGATGCTAAACGTGCATTCACTAACTTCAGGCAATACCTTCCTGAGATTACGTTCTGCAGATTCCTCATCACCACTGTGGCCTTTGCAACCGAAATCTCAGTTCAGTGCGACAGTACCAATTTGTTTTGCCTGCCTTAGGAAGCATGCCTCCCGTCAAAGGCCATTCAATTGGAGGGTCGAAGGCGTTGCGAGAGATGGGTATCTACTATTTCATCAGAGGAGGGGCCTGAAGCCCCCTTCAGCAATCCCTGGTCTTAGTATAGGCAGTTTGGAAGGTCCTCAGTCCGTACTTGAAGCAGTTGCAATCCTGACAGCGATCATCGTCGTGCACGAGAGCGGTCATTTCCTGGCGGCCTACCTTCAAGGAATCCATGTGAGTAAGTTTGCAGTTGGTTTTGGCCCAATTCTTGCAAAATTCAATGCTAAAAATGTCGAATATTCCATCAGAGCATTTCCTCTTGGTGGGTTTGTGGGTTTTCCTGATAATGATCCAGAGAGTGATATTCCGGTGGACGATGTGAATCTGTTGAAGAATAGACCAATTTTTGATAGAGCTTTGGTTATCTCTGCTGGTGTAATTGCGAACATTATCTTTGCTTATATGATCATATTTGTTCAAGTACTCGCTGTCGGGCTCCCTGTACAAGAAGCCTTGCCTGGGGTGCTTGTGCCGGAAGTGCAGGCTTCTTCTGCCGCTGCACGGTATGGATTGCAGTCTGGAGATGTGATTCTTGGAGTCAATGGAAGCAAATTGCTCAAAAGCGGTGCGTCTGTTTTCGACCTTGTTGATATAATTAAGAAGAGCCCGAGCAAAACTGTGTCCTTCAGTGTGGAGAGAGGGAAAACATCGTTGGAAATCGATGTTGTTCCGGACCTAAATTCAGATGGGACCGGCAGGATCGGCGTTCAGTTATCACCGCATATCAAGTTTGCAAAAGTGAAACCAGGGAATCTTGCTCAAGCTGTAGCGTTCGCTGGAAAGGAGTTTTGGGGTCTTTCTTTCAATGTAGTGGATAGTTTGAAACAGACATTTTTCAATTTCTCACAGTCTGCAAGTAAAGTTTCAAGCCCTGTAGCGATCATTGCTGTTGGGGCAGAAGTAGCAAGGTCAAGCACTGAGGGTCTGTATCAATTTGCAGCTGTTCTGAATATCAATCTTGCTGTGATTAATCTCCTGCCATTGCCTGCTCTTGATGGAGGATCATTGTTTCTGCTTCTTATAGAGGCTGCCAGAGGAGGGAGAAAGTTACCACAGGAAATTGAGCAAAGAATTATGTCTTCTGGCATTCTGGTTGTCATTACACTTGGGATGTTTCTTATAGTGCGTGATACACTTAATCTTGATTTCATTAGAGAAATGTTGTGACAGAGGGCACTGGAATATGTAGATAAACTTGAGACACCTGAAGAAATCATCATAATCTAGTGGTTAACTTGGAGTATATTACACCTGCCCAGCCTTGGTCAAATGAACCTGAAGCACAAGCTGGTGACACCACGTGATGTTTCCCATCCTTTGCTTCTTGCATGTCTTGGTTGACAGAACATGATTTGATATTGAATATCATAAGTTTCTTTTGGTTCTCTTCACCAACCAGTGGTGTTTCTTCTAAGGAACACTGTAAGTCCAACGAATGGCTTAGTTGGGGGGGGTGGGGGGGATGGTGAGTTTGTTACTCCCCTGCAGTCTAGCTTGTTACATTTATTATCAGCAGCTTGTGGGTTGAAATTGGAGCCCAAATGGGGTACTATTAGTAATCAATTCCATATGTTCAGCAATGAAAAACAGCTGTTATACATTACTTCCTATACAAATGAGTTATTTTTTCTGACCATCCTTTGCAACTAAACCAGGTAGGCTGTATGCTGCCTTACATGTTCCATGGTTACTAGAAAATTCTTGTGCATATTAGAGTAACTTTTCCATGGTTGCTGTGAAATTCTTTTGTAAAAAAAAACTTTTACGTTCTAATGCAACTTGTCTAATTGTTAAGCCATCTTTTCCCAAGGTTTTTGCCCTTCCTGCTCCTAACTGAAAAGACTTGGTTGGTCTCTTGTGATTCTTGGGAAATGTTCTTTAATGCTAATGCTGTTGTTATTGATGGTAGTAATGATCTTTTTGCCTCTTTGAATTTCTTCGTTTTGCTCTTTCACAGGAGAGATGGTTGTGCCATAATTATTTCTTTTTTAACATTATCCTATTACATTAATCATACTCTCACACGCATATCACAGTTGTTTCAGCAAATTCTTTTAGAAAATTTTGCATTTTGCATTGGCAAACTTGATTTCTCATTTTTCTTTATGAACTACATGATGGATTCTCCATTCTGACTTCCTGTTTTGCCTACTTATGTATGAGTAAATCCATAAACATTGTTGAATGCCCACATGTCCTTGTGACCAATGGGCATTGTGGTTGAAAAGTGTGCTGCCTTGGTTTAATGCAAAAACCTCAATCCTACATAACGTCAAGAATTACATGTTCTGCTACAGTGGCCTTCGCTGCAGAATGACACGATTGCATGTTAAATTCTTCTTTGGATGCATTGAGGTATAATTAGAAATGAAAAGTTAATGGAGCAGAACACATAAAGCTGGAAATATCCAAATCATTGAAAAGATCCAAAAACTTCTTGTCATCCTTTGTACTTTAAATCAAAACCTCTGTCTGTTTCTTTTTCAAATTGAAATCTTGAAGCAGCAAACTTTCACCTGTTTTCATGTCCTGATCAATTTGATGATAGCCATGGTTTTCACCTGTTAGAGGATTGCTACAAGCAAGAAAAACTAGTGAAACCAAGTGACAAGTGCCTCTAATTAATTTATTTCCTTCTTGTAATGAAAGTTGCATGCTTCAAGTTTTTATTCAGCCTATCTGAAAATAAACGTCAGATAAACCAAAAAAAAATACTAACCAGCAACCACCTACGTTTGTGTGGATGTCTGTTTGTCTATAATGTACAATGAGAAGCTTCACAAGTGTGCATGATATGGTTTTATGTGTAAGCTAGACTGAACCACGGAACGGGGACAACACATTTGCAGAATCAGAGACTAGTACCTTTTGCAAAAAAAAATTAGTTTAAAATGTAGAATCAGAGCTGCTGATCATTCAGGTACACTTAATAATTAAAGCTAGTTGCATATTCTTTTCAGGCGAGCTTGAGATTTCAAATTGTTCTTAAATTCAAGGATTAATTCTTTGTTCCTTGTTGCATTCAAGGACTAGTTCTTTGTTCCTTATTGCAGTTTGATATAATTTCCATGTCTGAACCTCTTGTTTCCTTTGTCCCAGTCATTTTCCTGTAGACTGGAAATGTATCATCTTAGTGACACCAGCTATTGTGGCAAGATTTTTTTGTATCAAACAAACTTTAGCTTTCATTAAGTTGTTTCAAGTAACCAAACTACGTTCATCTCATTATTCATACTGTAATCCTACGCTTCTCATGCTACTTCCTAGATTTACTTGCTCTCCTTTTCCTTAAACAAGATTACAAAGTTTCATATTCTCCCTGTTACTTTAGTGATGATAGCATATGCAAATTCAAACCTTACTTGCATAATGACTTGGTCAGTCCTATTCTGCCCTGCATGACTGCCTTGATGCATGCGATGACCTTGGATGTTACAGTGTCACATACGAACATAACATCTCTCCATCAATGCTAAGGACCTTCATTTTGTTTGGAAACCTTAGATCCCTTACTGGGGCCTAAGATACACTTCCTATTGTTGGAAGCCTTAGATTCCCTACTGGGGCCTACATTTATCCATTTCTGAGTCATTTTTATATGGAAATCATATGCTTTCTTTATACTAAAGAGGGGAAAAAGACTGATCATTGTATTCATATGTATCTCTGTGAACCGCTTGCAGATTTATGTGACTCGTCCGCTTGGTTTAGGACCAGAGGATATAATGTTAGTTAATTGGTTCAGAATGAAAATGCCTTTGGTGTAATATAAGCTCTAATTCAGTGAATTTTGCCTACTCAGTTTTTGCAATACCTTCATCTTCTTTCATACTTCAATGGTAGACTTCATTTCAGGAGTCAGGATACATCAGTATATGCTTCCGGGGATGTTAACGAGGATTCCCGATCCGTGTTTTATTTGTGTAGTAGACATGATTAGGACTACGGTGCCCGAAGCAGGGGTTCTACAAAAGGAGAAGGAGGTATAGCAGGTCTGAATTAGTTCTATTATGGGTTGTTTTATACGCCTGATAAAGTATGGTTTCTCGGGAAGACACAAAAAAAAGGTTGGATCCTAAACCAAATCTTGATTTGACGAGTCCGGTCAATATTCAATTTAGTTCCACATATGACAAACAGCACCTGCTTCTCTCTCTCTCCCCCTACATGCACAAATAAATAATAAAATTTTCATGTATTTTCATATAACACCTTCCTGTCTAAAATTTTCTTCTCTCCACAAACTTCCACGTTTGGCCGGAAGAGAGACCCACAACTCCTTTGTTCTTCTGATATTAGTGATGGAAGCTGTGTATCCTTCTAACTTAAGTATATGTCTCATCCATTGTCACATACACATATATCATGTATGTATAGGTATTATACAGTGATGAATTTTTTTAGTATAATAGGACAAAGTTGCATATTAAAAAAATCTTGACAAATTTTTAAAAAATTTAAAACATTTAATAAATTTTAAAAAATACAAAAAAATAAAAAATCATCGAAAATAATGTGTATACTGGTGGTTTTAAAAAAAAACAAGTTTTTTTACGTTTTATACGGCTGATTTTTTTTACGTATTTTACACGTTTTTTTTCGATAGATTTTCTGTGACAATAGTCTCATAACTTATTGTATAGTATCCATAACTAGAAACTAAACTTTAATCCAACTAGTTATGACTATTTTGACTTACTCGCAATCTTTCTTTGGATTTAATACATATATATATGATATATATGCCAGCTGAAAGTGTAGCTTTAAAATCTGTGGGCAGCCTTACGCCCGTTGGTTGATGGGTCTATGGGTCACCGATGTGTTTGCTTATACGACACTTCCAGCCTGTAAGCTTGAGAACGTGGGCGTGCCACACTGCCACTGACACTGACGAGGAGCGACGACATTTTAGATAATCTTTTCCATGGAGCTCATAGTAAAAATCCTTCCATGGTGGTGGAGCCCAAGCTCCCATTATAACTAAGGATGTAATTTGCAGAAACTTTTCCATGGTGGTTTGTTGTGTTATCCTTGAAGGTGAACATAAACCAGTCTGCTGCTTTGTAGGATCAACAAAGTTTTAGATCCTCATCAAGGTGCAGGGTGAGCTTGAACTAGCAGTGGGGAAGATGGAACCACAGTAAGTATTTGGTTACAAGCAGGCGCACCTCCCTAGCATGTCGATGTCCATGGGTGTTCGCCTCTCAACTCTGCTCTGGATTCAACTTCTCAAGGCGTTCTTTCGCATTAGGAACAACATGCATGTGAGTGTGGAAAAGGTTGAAAGTGGTTTGAATGGGTCAATCGGTCAAGAATGGTCAAGACTCATTTGTATGTCATCAGTATTCACCATACCAAAAAGCGACTGACTTTTCCATAACATTCAGGAAATCGTCAAGTTTTATGAATCAGCTTAAAAATTAGGATAAATGCATAGGAGATTTGCTCATTTGTTCTAATTTTGGATTAGATTCATATAACACTCACACCTGTTTCTAATGCCAAACGGCCGTAGGGGCCATGGCCCTCTTTAGGTTTTGAGGGAAAAAAATTATACATCTAATTTTTAAAAAAAATCATTCAGCCTACATAAAAGTTTTAAAAATTTTGTTTTGGTCCCCATCAAAATTTTGAAACTATAATTACTCCACCTAATAAAAAAGTTCTAGTCTTTCCTAGCATTTAAACTATATATTTGTTCGAACTGCTGTCGGAAGATCGAAGTTAGAAAAGAAAAGTGAAAATTGCATATTGGCCGGCTAATCATAGTCACGAATCAAAAGTGGTATGTGAAAGCGCTCATGAATCAGATTCACCAATAAGGCAGGTAAGGACGACATCCATGAAAAGTGTACATTTGCTCTCTTAGCCACCAGCCATCGGATTACGCTTGTAAAATTGTTGAATGCCAAAAGTCAAAGTCAATGGAAAAATAAACTTGTTTGATAAAAATGGACATGAGAGCTAAATTGCAGTTGAAGGCCAAGGCCTCCCCCCAAAAACACTTTATAAGAGTCCCTATAAGAGTCCCATGAATCTGCCTCAAAAATTGAGAGGCATTAAAACTATTGCTCCATAAACCTAGGCAGATTTATAGGGACACTCATAAAGTGTTCTGACTGTCAAACTGCCCCTAGGGTGTGTAAGAACTAGTTTATTTACCTAATAACAGAGAACCTATTTAGAATCAAATGGGCCCTAAAACCTAATTGAGGCACATTGACGATCCTATATTTCCTTGATCTAGTGTTTTGGTTCATGGCACTATTTGAGTTTAAAATGAAGCCAAATAGCCAATTTGAGTTCAAATTTAACAAGCTTTTCAAATATTTAGCCAATGCAAAATATTCTAAGTTAGAAAAGGAGATCAATGTTTGGATATATGGTACATACGCTGCACTAAAGGAAATAAGGGTCATATTATATATATATATATATATATATAAAATACCTCTACCCACTTGTTTATATGGCCTCTTACACATGTAGCGTGATGCAATGTGTGTATGTAGAAAATCGATATTGTTGCATTTGTTGCATTGTATTGTATTGTATGTCAGATAGTTGTTGAATGGTTAAAATTCAAAAATTATCGTTAAAAGGTTCATAAATTGTTGCTAAAACACATAAACTGTGGCAGCCCTATAAGCCAAAACTAATACCAACCTAGTTTTTAAAGGTAATTTTTTTATATTTTAGTCATCTTGCAACATTGGGTACAAGGTAACATTGAATTGTCATATATATATATATATATATACACACATTAGGACAAATTCAATATTGTCATATGTTAAGATGTTTTTGGATGACTAGAAATTCAAAATTTAATGTTAAAAAAATTAGTTGTGTTAGCATTAACAATGTTTTATCATACGACAATAGTTTGTGGAGGTTTCAACAATGATTTATTGTCTTCTCAGTGACAAGTTTTTAAATTTTAACTATCTGGCTACTATCTAGCATCTAACAACATTGACTTTTCTTGTGTACATATTTCCATTCTAAACATCTAAACTCAAATGGGTGCCTAGAACCCTCTTGGGAGAACAGCAAACTACTTAGATGCACTTATTTCATCCCAAATCATGTATTTATAACTTCAACTTGGGGGTAAAAAGATCACAACCCTAGTCATATAAAAATAAGACAAACATGGCAGTTGAAGCGCTCACAACCGTGATAACGCACCAAACCCCTCTCATCCAATACCATTTGGGTGCTTTTGAATTAACCTATAGATATGAGAAATATGCTCAGTGAGACAAACTGGCCTTTCGAAGTACACCCTTTGAAAGCTTCAAATGGCATAGTGTAGCTAGTTTATGAAGATTCATGTATCTAATTCAATTCCTGTGTGGATGGTATGATTTTGTGTCTTGAGATAATAAAGTGTGGTACTTAAGTTGAAGGGTGCACTGCATTATTGCAGACACCAATGCAGCCCAAGACCCAAAGATAAGGAGAATAAAGGGCATTTAGGCCTCTTTTTCATAGGGTGGGTTGTTAACGTCTCTCTCACCCGAAAGTACACTTTTTAAAGATGAAAACTGAGCCGGTCAAAGCCAAAATCTCATTACTATGAGTGAGAAATTTACCATGAGTTAAATTTTCTTAAAAAGGACTTTTTTTATTTGTTTGAGTATTGTAGACCTTTTTTCGAGGCAAATAGGTTGTTAACATCTTCCTAATTCATAAATACACTTTTTAAAGATGAAAATTGGGCCAAATTAATCATGAGCAAAACTTTCCTTAAAATGGACTACTTTTTTATTGGTTTGAGTACCTTCAAAGCCCAAATCATAGTATCATGCAGGGGGAGAGCCAAGAGGGCCGGTAGGGAACCTGCCCCACCCCCAAAAAACAATTTAAAAAAAAATACATGTAAATTTAAAAAAAAAATATTTATCTTATATAAAAATGTTAAAAAATTATATTTTGGCTCCTATCAAAATTTTGAAACTATAACTCGGCCCCCTTCATGAAAAATTCATGGTTCCACCCTAGTACCATGACCGAATGAGCAGCAACTTTATTAAAAAGGACCATTTTTTTATTTGTTTTAGTAACATTTAATATAAGAAATACCTGTGTCGCAGTAACAAAGCCTGTGCATACTATAAAATAAACGTGTATCAGATTTTGTAGGAGTCCTAACCTCACCAGGCTTTACTCTGTTTATATCACATTTAATTACCTAGCACGCATGCATACTATATATAACCAAAAAAAAACATAAGAGTACGGTGCAAAATATAATCTCTACATATTATATGCACAGTTAAATTGAATGATAATGTAAGAGTTCGGTCGGTTGGCAGCCTAACATTCAAATCCGTGGAGCTCGACTGTGGATGCTATCTATCAACTGAAAGAAGCCATTCGAGAACAACCCTGAGCTGAGTAAAAACACCAAGGAAAAGCTCCGGCAGCAGCTGCGGAGGGAAGGAGGGTTGGCAGGGGCTATGGCTTCTCCCCATCTTCAAATTTTGAAATTTTAAATCTTGCCTATTAAGTTTTTCAAATGTTTTAATTCGGCCTATGTAAAACTTTTTGAAAAGTAAGGGTCACACTTTTTAAAAAAAATTTCAGTTTCTAGTTAGTTGACTATTCGTAGGGCTGCACACGAGTCGAGTTGAACCCAAGCTTGGCCATCACGAACTCGAGTCGAGCTCCTTATGGTAAGCTCAAGCTCGACTCAACTACACAAAATCGAGTTCGAATTCGATTCGTTTAACCCATTTAACTCATTTGGGCGTTAACTCATTTAGCATTAACTCGTGTAAGTGCTAACTTGTTTAACTCGCGTAAGCATTAACTCATGTAACTCGTTTTACTTGTGTAACTTCTAAAAATGTTTTTTACCTTAAAAGTTAAAACCAGTGATTTGGTGAGCCGGTTTTGGTAATATTATATATAGTACCAGTTTGCGAGTATAAACGAGTCGAGTTCTTAAAACTCAAACTGACTTGTTTCTTCAGCATCTGTCATGCATTAGCAGGGCCGAAATATAATCCCTATAATTAATTGACTTAGGAAAAGCCTAACTTAACATAAGTATCTAATCTTGGATTCTTTTGGAGGGCTGTCGGCAAGACAGGCCGAAATCAGAAAGAGTGTTGACAGTAAGACTTTGTCTGCCACGTTATTAAAAGGCTGACTGGTGGTGCAGAAATGCACGGCCTGAAACATCACCGCCGACAGTACACCACAGATGCATGCAGAAAGAAAGAAAAAATGACACTCAATTGGCCCTCGACTCTCTGGAGTCCTCTACTCCTCCTTAGTCTTGTTACTGTCTAGTAAGGCACTAGCAGGCTTATTGAATCCAATAAAGAAATTTCAAATGGAATTGGTTAATTAACATGAACTTTCAAGCTTATATAATCAGGTCCTGTTGCAGACAGTTAATATGAAAATTGCATCTCCCCGAAGTATTTCGTAGCAGCCAACACCCATTGCATTTCAATTGAAATAGTAGCTTTTGTTTTGAATCAGTTCAGCCCTTTTCACTTGGTAGATTAAGCTAACAAGTAAAAGATGGGACAAAGTCAATATGAAAATGAACTAGAGCATAATTAAGCAGTTTGTATTTGTTCGAGCCGCGCTTATTAGCGAAATGAGTTATCAACAGGCGCAGAGGTAGTTGTCGACTTGTGTCGGCAGTTGCCCACACAAACCCACAAAAGTTGGCTGCTTTTCTATTGATACTTCGGAGCAATTTTTTTCATTTACATATTTCTGCCTCTTAAATATTTGAAACTTAAGTACTACTGCCCCTTGGCCAAAGATTTGTGGCTCCAAGCATATATATGAGCTTAGATGTGTGCATGCATGACTCAAGCATAGCACTGTATTGTTTTTATTTAAGAAATTTTTGAAGAGGAGTACGCCGGATTATTGGGCCATCGTAAAGAATATCCTTAACTTTTCAATATTGTTAAAATCATGTCCAAGTTTTTCATTGTTAATAGAAATTGATCATCTCTCAATTAAACCTTAAGTTATTACTAGCTTAAGTTAGTTTGATGAGAAAAATATTTTTAATAAAAATAAGTTTCATGCTGATTAATTTGCATTAACCTATTTAACTATACCAAGCACTTTCACTAATTAATGCATAATTATATCTAACTAAATCAATTTTCTCTCATTAATATCAAAATTAGGTGTGATTCTTTCATTAATGATAGATAGCTGCAAAAGAAAAGCTAACTAAATGATCATTGACCTGACTCAATTAGACTTATGGATGTTTTTAATTGACAATGTAAAAACTTGGAGCCTATGGTTTAACGATCAAAAAGCGAAGTATGTGTGTGTTTTCTTTTTCATTGCTAATATTTAGGTGTGCTTTTGAAAATTTAACTTTCAATTCTCAGGCAATAGCAGACCTCTCTTAGCTTGTGCATATGCAATGGCAATAATAAATCACAGTAGCAACCTTGGAAACTTTAGCTTCAGTGGGGTTTGATTAGATATGTCAACATATAAAAAATTGAATGAGACATTCGATCGAATCGTTTCCGGAAAAATCCGATAAGGAAAAAAAATGAATAACTGAGTAAGAAATTGGATGGATTCAGATTTAAAAATGGCAAGCAATTGGATCAAGATTCATATCAGATTTATTAATGTTCTATATCCGATGTTCTTGCATTTTCAAAATTGCTCAGATTCAGTTCAAAATTTGGATTTGGGTTAATGTAAAAATCAGTTTTGGATCAGATTCATAACATGAAATCTGGTTTCGGATTCATATTCAAATATGACTTTTCTTCGTTTCTATTCGCATCCGAATTTGAATTTGAATATGTGAGTATCCAAAAAGCAGACATAACTAAGAGTATATATGATTTGAATCTGATCCATTGAGATCAATAAAATTGATGTTCATATATTTTGTGCACATGGTTATTAAAATAAAGGCCCAAATCGGATAGATTCAAATTACGATATGACTACAATTTGCACATGTTTACATCCGAATTCAAATTAGAATATGTGAGTATTTGAAAAAATGGATACAATTAAGGGTATATGCAGGGGCGGAGCCAGAATTTTTTCAGAGGCGGGCCAAACGGTCCGTGGGTCGGACCAAGAGCAATCCGGCCAAGAGGAGTAATAGGTCGGGCCAAACTAAAAAAAAAATGATTTTTTTATATAAAAAAAAAAAATCATGCGCTCACCAGGCCATGGCCCAGGCATGCCCCCCCTCCCTCTGCCCCTTGGGAAAATTTTGGAAAAGACACTTAAAAATACACTTAGATTCTTATTTGCATCATAAAATGGACATATAAGAATATTCTTTAAATTTTAGTCGTTAACTCGTATAAAATTACCATCGTACCCTCTCAATAACATGAAAAGTAGTCCAACTTTGTTAAAGCAATTAGTTCATGTCATGAAATTGGATTTTGGATTCAGATTCAAATATGACTTTTCCTTGTTCCTATTTGCATCCAAATATGTGAGTTTTCAAAAAAGTGAATATTATTAAGGGTATATATGATTCAAATGTGATCCATTCAAATTCAATCCATTGACATCCACAAAATTGATGTGCGTATATTTTGTGCACATGGATCTTAAACTAAAGGCCTAAATCGGATAGATTCAAATTCAAATATGACTTCAATTTGTAAGTATTCACATTCGAATTCAAATTCGAATATCTGAAAAAGTTTATACGATTAAGATTATATGTGAGTCAAATCTAATTCTGCGGACATCCCATGTGCGTACATATTTTGCACATGGTTCTTAAACTAAAGGCCGAGAAACAGTAAGGAAAGTTTGGACCTAGTGGAATAAGTTAAAGAAAATTTTCGAAAGCACACTTAAAATTGGCAATAATAAAGTTACATCTAATATTTTGATATTATTAAAAATACACTTAACTTCTTATTTGCCTCATAAAGACGACATATAAGAATATTCTTTAAATTTTAGTTGTTAAATCATAGAAAAACCCCAATCACTACTTTGTAGGTGGTTGGGTGCATCCAGATTTGATTCTTGTAAGTGCTATTTCTTTTTAACTACTAAAAATAAGGTTGTTTCTATTAATTAAAAAATCCTAACCACCGCTTAGATTTTCATGAGTGCTATTTTTTTGGTCCGTTAAAAATAAGGTGTGTGTCATCAAGTTGAAGGTGACCCACTTCTTGATTTTGAATGACCCCAAATGCCGGGGAGCGATGGGTTTGGGTTGCTAACCTGTAGTGACGTAGAAAAACCCTAATCACTAAGTTTGTGTTTGTTTCGTTGTAGATCTAAGATCTGTAGTGATTTAAGATTCTTAAGATCTGGAATCTATGGACTTAAGATCGAACCTTCTT
The DNA here is from genome assembly GCF_008831285.2 of Nymphaea colorata. Taxonomy (NCBI): domain Eukaryota; kingdom Viridiplantae; phylum Streptophyta; class Magnoliopsida; order Nymphaeales; family Nymphaeaceae; genus Nymphaea; species Nymphaea colorata. Next base: position 6,698,852 of record NC_045148.1, on the reverse strand, counting down.
CTCCTCTTTCAATTCAACCGTAAATTTATTGTTTTTAATATGTACCATGGATTTATTGAAATGAGGATCTTTCAAAGCATACTTTTTAATGCAGTCTGCGATCAAACGCAACCTAAGAGCCTGTTTGGTAGAGGGGAAAGCGAAGGAAAGGAAATGAAAAGAAAGTTAATTGGTGAAGTTGCTTGAATGGAGTGGAAGTGAGGAAGGAAATGTGGTGGAAAAAAAAAGTTGTTTGGCTAGAGAGGAAAGAAAAGAAACAAAGAAAAAGAAAGAAAAATTGTGTACACACGGAGTCCCTCCAGAGATTTGAAAGGGAAGTGAAGGGTGCATTCCAAAATGACGTATCCGCCCTCACATCGGCTTGTGCACGACTCTTCTTGCCTCATCGCATGCGCTAACTCTTCCCCTTTCTCCAAATCGACCAAATCTCTTGTTGGCCCGATCGTCGTCTTCTTCATTTGGGCCTCCATCACCAAAGCAGGGGATCTCCCGATAAAGAATCGCCCAAATCAGAGATGGTCGTCTGCTTTATGATAGCTTTGTTAGAAGCATGGGCTTCATTTGGGCCTCCATCACCAAAGCAGAGATCTCCTGATAAAGAGTCGCCCCAATCGGAGATGGTCGTCTACTTTATTATAGCTTTTTTCAGGCGAACAGGAAGGAATTTCGTTGCTGTAATCATGTTAACAGAACTTCCGCTAGCTCTTAGATTAATTTTGGGTTTTTTTTTTGTTCTTTCATTCCATCTTTCTTCGTTCTTTCATTCCTTTCTTTTCTTGGATTACCCTTTCTTTTTCATGTCTCTCTCAGCAGACAGGGCCATGTTTCCACATAGGGTTTCTAAAACCGTGGACTGTCTTGGTGTTGCTTGTTGGGTGAATCGCTTAAAACCTTTTCTAGTTAAGCTTTAGAGGAGAACAAATAAACTGATAAGGTAACCAAATATTGGAAAGCATCGACTATGGAGCAAGAAGCGGAACTTCCTTTCAACCATATTATCAAAGAGAGAAAAGCCTCACTGTGGAAGAAAAAAAAAAAACAGGGCACGTTAATTTGACTACGCAGTATCGTGGTCAATCTGCATTAGGTGATGCAAGATCAAAGACCGTTTATGAATTTCAACATATAACTCTATATGGCCAAGACAAGATGGGAATATAGAACAAGTAGATAAGATGGCAACAGTTAGTCACTTTTAAATTTAGCTTTTTGCTTTTGATATAGGTGAACTAAGATTAGATGCTGAACTTGGCAAAAAATATTGTGAGTTGGTGAGAAGTATGATTGAAGGACGTGTTTATATTAAGTTGAAAAATAAACCTTTACCACCTTTCCAGCTAGCTTTCATTTTTAGTTGGCTTTTCAATTCGCATTTTTTGTTAGTTTAATTGTTAGAGAGAGGGAGAGAGAGAACTACTGTAACGGTATCTTGTGAAGGGATATTAAAGGTATTTTTGACAATTGAGTTAAATCACCTTTTTTGCATTTCCTTTGTACAACTAAACAAACAAAACATGATTTATTATATTTTCTTTCATTTCCTTTTTTTTTTCCTCCCCAACAATTTTTCATCCTTTTTTTTCTTTGATTTCCTTTTTTTTTTCCATTCCCCTTTTTTTTTCTCTTTTACTTCCCCTTCCGTCCCCTCTATTAAAATCAAAATCCATCCGTCCAAAAGCTCTTGCTATGCCACAAGTGAGGCATACAAGTGAGGACCGGATAGCCCGCTGGTCTTGAGAACCTTCTATTTAGGTTGTCCGTTTACTAGGGAAGGAAACAGGCGCTCATCTGCCGACCTGATTTCAATTGGTAAGCCAGAAGTAAGAGGGTGAAAGGAAGGCGTCCCCATTACAGTTTCGATCGCCAGATTTTGAAAGATTTAGCACCAGGGGGTGATGAAAGTCACAGTAAAAGTTTTGTCGGAAACAGTTTTGGCTTCTCTCACCTACTTCACTGCGCATATACACCGGACAGTTTTGTCCAGATTGCTCCGAAGGCAAAAATGAAAAAAGCACCGACTTCTTCTGCCTACCAAGTTAGAGTTACATTAATCCCATTAGCAAAGTTGTGTTATCAATTGCCATCGCACTGCTCCATAGATTTCCTGTGGCAATAGAGCAACTGGTGTGATGCATGAGAGATGGCTCTGAAAGCGCCTAACATGCTTGGGTTTCAGCATTGTGGTCTCTTTGGTAGAGGGGATTTGGGGCCTAAACATTGTTGGTATAGCCTGAAACCCAGTAACAAGAAGTGGGGAGGCTTCGCTTGTCCGTATAATGGTTGGTGCATCTATGCTGGCCGTGGGTCGCTGGTGAGCGATGATGAGGCATCCTCCTCGGCGGAGCTGCGATCGGCAGATGGGAGATTGGATGGAAAATCGAGGAAGGAGTTGGCCCCTTTGCCGAGTGTGTTTTCTCGATTTTATGTTCATTGAAGTTTGTGTATTAGCTGGAGTTCATGAATTTATAGATGCCAAAAATGGTTTCCTTGATTTACTTCTCATGCATTTCGCGCATTTCACCGTATATGGTGCCTGGTTTAACAACACATAAAAAATTTAAATAGGGCTTAAAGTTCATCACATTGAGCATTTCATGAGAGCACGTGTTAATGGGATTTTTCTTGGCACGCCTGTGAAGTAAGGCGTTTCATTCTAGGTGGTGCTTGCTGCAACTTTGTAAGGTTCCCTGCAATTCGTGAAAATTTTAGTTTTAGGCCTACAGTTTTACGTTGTTCTTAAGGTGAATTTTGAAAAACTGATTTGCTGTAAGTGAGTTTCTTTTGAAAACTAAACCTTATGGAAGCATGATTCTGTATAACCTCATAAATCATGTTAACTTGGATTAACTGCGAGGACCCTTTTCTGAAGTTCTTCCCTCGTCTTTTTCCTCTCGTTTGGTGCTGACAGTTGAACCTGTAATGTTGCCAATACGCTAACAAAATAATATTTGATTTGAACTCCAAATGACTATCCATCTGCTTGGTTACAAGAAACCAAGTATTAAAACGTTCTGAAATCTCTATACACGAAAAGATGATGTGGGTTCAGATTTGGGGCAGATGTGCTTTCAGTTCATTTTTTTCAAGTTCAAATGTGCTAGTGTAGGTGATTAGCCAAATTTTCTGAACATGTTGTTGTACTTCGGAATTGATCTCCATTGTTCTGCTTAAGTAGTTGCAATTGGTCAAGGAAACTTTTACATTCATTATTATCCCTGCCAGTTCTAGTGTTTTGATTGTGTCGGCTTGTGCCAGTGATTGATGAACTTTATGGTTATTCTAGAACCATTATCTGTTACGGATCTCATTGCCTCTCCTAATCACGGTGTTCAAGTTCGTGTGGCGTATCAGGTTAGCAACATTCTATATGTGCCACATTCTGGTTTGGTTGTTTTTTTGGAGTCCTTTGGCTGCTCTATGTTTGTCTTCTTTCTGATTTGGGTTCAACGAAACAATTTTCTAGGGTGTACCTGGTGCATACAGTGAGGCAGCTGCCCTTAAAGCATATCCTCAGTGCCAAGCTGTTCCCTGTAAACAATTTGAAGCAGCATTTAAGGTTTCATTTGTTTTCTTGTTTTTTTCCCTTATATTTGCTTGCTCGAAGGTGTTGACTCCTACACTTGTCACTTCCGAGCTGCAGGCTGTTGAACTGTGGCTTGCGGATAAAGCTGTTCTGCCCATTGAAAATTCTTTAGGTGGAAGCATTCACCGCAATTATGACTTGCTGCTCCGCCATAGGCTGCATATTGTTGGTGAGGTGCAATTGGATGTGAATCACTGTCTTTTAGGGCTACCAGGTGTCAGAAAAGAAGAGATAAAGCGCATTCTCAGTCACCCCCAGGTTCTGATTCTTGCTAACCTGTTATTGACTGGGATCTTTATGTTCTTTTGGATAGATGTTTCTTGATTGAAACTGCTTCATTTCAGGCTCTTGATCAATGTGAATTCACACTAAGCAAGTTGGGGGTCATTCGTGAGAGTACAGACGATACTGCTGTGGCCGCCCAGGTTGATAGTATATAAAAATGTTCTCGTTTGTAAAACATCTACCTCCTGCTCTTTTGTTATTGATGCTTATGATTGAGTTTCTACTCTTTTGTTATTGATGCTTTTAATTCTGTTATAATTTCAAAGTTTTATGAGTCAGATAATAGCTGCTAAAGGACTTAGAGACACAGGAGCAGTTGCTAGTGCTCGAGCTGGAGAAATATATGGACTTGATATTCTTGCTGAAAAGATACAGGCAGGATACTGACTATTCTCTTGCTCTTCTGACTATTTTGCATAATGCTGCTATACATGTGATGTTAACATCTTTTTTAATTGAATTGTGAATCCAATTGGAATTTATGCGCAAATGTGGATATGTTGTCAATGCCTCTAAAGTTTTTCGCTTCCTTTGCAGGATGATTTGGATAACGTTACTCGCTTTCTGGTACTTGCTCGGGAACCTATAATTCCTGGAACAGATAAACCATTTAAGGTAAATGATCTGGTCTTTTTATCCATCGAGCATTCTTTATATTTCATAATGATGAAAATGTTTTTGCTTTTTCATGGTAGACAAGTATTGTCTTTACTTTGGAGGAAGGCCCTGGAATGCTTTTTAAAGCCTTAGCTGTATTTGCCTTACGGGGAATTAATTTGGCTAAGGTATTGTCCTATATTTATATATTTTTGTTTTGCATATTATGGTCAAGCAGAACCTGAATCAATATGTTCTATGCTTACCTAGATAGAGAGCAGGCCTCAAAGAAAACGTCCCTTGAGAGTTGTTGATGACTGCAATAATGGATGTGCCAAGTAAGAACATCATTTTGATTTTGCACTGATTACTGGTTGAGGTCTGAAAATATTCGAGCTAACAGCGTTGCTTTAGCTTGTCTTTGTATTTTAAGAATACTGTTGCCACTAAGTGTGTTAAGAAAATAGCTCCCACAGGTTTAATTCTAATACAAGCTGACCAAGTACCCTTTATGGATGTAGGTATTTTGACTATCTTTTCTACATTGATTTTGAAGCATCTATGGCAGAACCACGTGCACAAAATGCCTTAGGGCATCTGCAGGTAATTAGTATTCCCTGCGAAATCTCAATTCCAAAGATCATTTTGATTCCATATTTTGTGTTCTCCTGTATGACATGCACTTATTTCAGGTAGCCAGCATGCCACTCATATGCCTTGATTCAAAAAATTAATAAACAAGACAAAACCTGTCTTTTTTCAAGCTTGGTTGATTTAACTGATCATGTTGAATCTACCGATGGTGCATGATGTGTTCAATATGAGGCCTGATTGACTTAAACCATGCACAATAGAGTTACTGATGGTGCATGGTGTGGTCAAGATGAGGCTTTGTTGACTTAATTGAGAACAGTTGAGCCTCACTAGCTTACAAGCTCATTAAGCTGTTCATAATTATGCCAATCTAGATCTAACTCAATCTCCAGGTTGTCTCATTTGTCTTGGAGACACAAGTTTTTAGGTACTTGGCTCAATCTGCACCCTAATTTCATCCCCGAATGTCACTTGGAAGAGCATTGGAGTTGTGGTAAACAGCTAAAATATTATGTCAAGTTGTCGATTGTCACTTTCTGAACATTGAACAAGTTCTTGTCCCACGTATATCTACTTGTTCGTTCTAGTTGGTGAAATTATGTTCTTCCACTTGTTGACCCCTACAACTGTTAGCATCTATTTTGCTTTTGCCTATTTCTTGGATTTTGGTTCATGTAGTATGCTTTTCTTGCCTGTTACGTTAGCACTTACTTGAAGACCACTGTGCAGGAATTTGCCACATTTCTTAAAGTTCTTGGATCATATCCCATGGATATGCATGTGTAGATTCTACTTCTGGGACACAAATTTATCATTTCGATGTTTCATCAAGTTCTCAGGGCGCAAGTTTCCTTGTATGTTGGTTCTTGGTGCTCAGAGCGGCTGGATGTGCCTGTTCTCTTCAGAAGCACGTTGAAGTTATAATGCTATGCCATTGATGTATTTGTCTGTTCCCGTTACAGAAGCCAACACCATTCTCACGTTTAACTGGTTAGTTGTAATGGCTTGTCTGCTACTGATCTGTTGAGGCAAACGGTGTTGATGTTCCTTACAGACTGCAAGTTATTTCTAGCTTGTGGAAAGCTGCAATTACAAGTATTCATCCTTGTCCTATGTTGTACCATTTCCACTTTCACACTGGTGTTCATTAGGAGGTGTTTTGCAGGAGGAACAGTAATACAACATTTCATAAATTTGTCCAAAAGATTAGAACAGATTCATGGAACATTTCATAAATTTGTCTCAATCTTTGGGTCAAATCCACTAACACTGTTATTGTTCCTGTTGCCCAATGCCCTTTTATGATCCATAAACCAGTCTTGAGGCCTGCATTATATTATAGGCAGCACATGTTGCATGAGGTGGGTATCAGTCTGATGATCGATGGATTATGACGATGCCTTTTTTCTGTTAGGTTGTGTTTGATTTCCCATGAATCTCAAATATGAGGGCATCTGAAATCAAAGGTAGTTGAAATCCACAATTTTTAACAAATTGTGGATTTCAGTATCAACCTCCCAGCGTGGATTTCAATCCACGCTACATTGTAAAAAGCATGAATTTGAGATTCGATGGGGTCAGAGCTCAAAACCATGGACCTAAGGGTCAGTGGTAGTCAAACGCAACCTTAGGTTTTCATTGTCGTAGACATACAGAAATCGTGTGAATTTTATTTGTTTTGATTGACCTGCAAGATCTCTCATTGATTCCTCATCATTTTATAGGACTAATGAGATCTTGGATTTTGAGTCTCATCCTGAATTCAAAGTAAAATGCCTTCACAGGAACGATACGTATTCTCTTTTTTCACGCCATGGCTTTTCCGCTATCCTTTATTTCATTGGATCAATTGTTTGCTCCTATTATTCTTGAATAACTTCATTTCAAGTTAATCTCTTTGAAGTGTAAACCAAAAATTTTAAATCACTGTCTACGTTTCCCAATAACATGCTTCAACCTAACGAATCCATTAGAATATCTATTTGGGTTTGTTTCCAAAATCTTAAGTTATGGCATCTATAAAATTTGAGGGTTTGGCAAATTCCATGAAGTTTCCATTGAAGAATTCCCTCTCTTGAATTACGTCACCCTTGGAGCCTTCTTATGAAGCACAAGCTTGATCCTTCACAAAAATTTGTTGGATTTTCAAATGCTATGAGTCGGATAATTTGGTGAAAATAGTTGTTAAAGAAACTTGGAGTGTCGACCTTTAATACTCCAACTTTGTGGTGTGACATTGTTAGTCTATCTTGCTCATTCAATGTTTCACAGCCAAAGCAAACTCAAGGAAGATGATGTTTACTTTGTTTGTAATTTGGTTGCTTAACTTAAGTTGCAGGTTCACAGCTTTTCTTTAGAGGGTCAAAAACCATTGAGCTCAAACACCTTTGTCTTCCTTTGACACATGCTCAACGTCACACTTATGATGTCTCGTTTGATGGAGATTACTAGAGTTAATGCAGAACAATGACCCCATGTATGGGTAAGACATTACTAGGTTGAAGCTCTTCATAGTGCTGCCGCTAAAGAAGGAGATCTGAAGCACATTTCGAGTTCATTTACATATGTCAAACACATTTATGGCAATCTTATGAAATCAACCACCTTATATATATGGTCAGTACTACTGGTAATTGTTGGATGATTAAAATTCAAAAATTCGTTGTAAAAAAAGTTCATAAATCATCGTTAAAGTCACTAAAATCTAGGGCTGTATAACAAACCATCACTAATGCCAATGTAGTGACTTTTTTTAAGATAATTTTTTTAATTTTAACTATTGGACAACATCCAACATCCTGCAGCATTAAATCATCTCATATATATGTATGCATGTGGGGAAATAGACAACTACCAAACCCTCATATACTAGACTTGATGAAAATCATCTATATATCATTGATTCTTAAGGAATTCAAATAGTGAAAATTAAATTATAAATACAAAAGTTAAGTTGTTTTTTCAAGAGTTTGAAATATCCTCGAAAAGATATAGGCGTTACACGTTTAAGAAAACTCGTTAGTTCCCCTACCTTATCTCTCACATTTTTTGAAGGAGTATTTTGGACTCTTTAAAAAAAAGTTTGGCTTTTACATTTGCAACTTAATATCCTCCATTTTATCTCCTTGAAAACAATAGCCCATATGATCTCTAAATCAAACGGTCTATCAGAGCCATTTCTAATCTCTAATAAGGTCAATATTCTTGATGATGGTGAAATGATGTTTTCCTATCATTTTGGTGAATAAGAGGAAGTTGGGAGAGCATAAAGGGGAAAAGGTGCAGTTGTGGTTTGCAACCATAATCATCCTCAATACCAAAGTCGAGAGTAACCTCGGCTTCTTTTCTCTCTCTTGCTCTCCGCCTTGCCAGAGCTTACGTGGTCGGGCCGAACATGCGCTTTTCCCCTTCTTGACATAAGGTTGATGGCCCACATCCGAGGGATTCTGTCTCTCTCTCTCTCGCTTTCCCTCCACTTCGCTCCCTCTCCCTCTCCATCTTCCCCTCGTCCTCTGCCCCTCTCCCTCCATCTTCTCCGTTCCTTCGATCTTTCCCTTCCCCTATTGTCCGCCTCTTCCTCGATCCTCCGCCCCTCTCCTTTCCTTCGCTCCTCCCCGTCAGATCCTCCGCCCCTCCCCTCCCTCCCGCTCGATCCTCCTGGCCTCCTTGCCTCTCCTTAGCGGCTTCTCCTTTCCTCGCCGTAGCCTCCCCCTCCCGTCGCCATAGCTGGTCCTCCTTCCATCTTCATCGACCCAGACCGCGCCGTGGCGTCGCCCTCACAGGTATCTCTCTCTCCGCTTCCTCTCCTCTCTCTCTGCTTGTAGAAATTGCTTTTCTTCTGCGGGTTTTAATGACTGGGATAAGAGCTTCTGAATGGTTTTTCTCTTTCCATTTCCTTGTATTTATTGGAAATCAAAATTTTCCGTTTCTCATTTTAGTGGTTTAGGGGATCTGATGACTCAATTTGGTTTATGCTGTTTTTAAATTCAACTTACTGTCAAGGTGCCCTTTGATCAAGCGTTGGTTGGTGGTTTGATTTCTACTCCTGAGTCTTTTGAAGACGAGGATGACAATAGTTATCCATTGGCTGTTTTTCCTTTCCTGCTGTGGGATCTGGCATGCGTGGTGTTGATCTAGATTTGGTGGAACTCTTAGAATCTAAAATATTACAGTCGGCTGAACAAGATTTGACTTGATACAAATTCTTTGGGAAGTCAACATACCATTGCCAGATAATAATGGTTTGGCATTCCTCTTATTTAAGCTAAATTTACAAGCATGACAGCTTGATATGTTGGCTTCTCTATATTCATGAGCTGTGGCCTTTTATATTCCTTTTCCTTTATGGCAGTTTCATTCTGTTAAGATCTGCAGGACCAGTCAAATAGGGGAACAATATGTGATATGTGAGAATAAGTGTTACCCTAAATATATGTCCTTGCATCACTTAGAATAAGGCTTATACTATATATGATTTATCCTTAAATAACTTAACTGCGCATAGATTGGTCTTAAGTGCATCATTTGTTTCGGTAACCACGTCCATTCATTTTAATACGATAAGTGAATATAAAGGGAATTTTGGGCAGAAGAGAAGTTATTCTCCAATAAATGATCCTACTGAACTTATGAATTGAATGCATCAAACAGTAATCAAAAGTTGATCTTCTCATAGGAAAACTGATGGATAAAACACCTTGCTTAATATGGCTTCTGAATCAGCCAAACCATCCACGTGTGCCTTTTTTTTATTACACAAGATCAAGCTGAAGCCTTAGTCAATGCATATTGTAAAAATAATTTTTTTTTACACCAACCTCTGTTTGAGCTTCGCTAAAACGAGTTTGTGTTTCCTTCAACTCAAGGAACTGCACTCAATCTGGCGGACTCAAGCTTGACTTCAGTCCAAGCCAAGCTCGAGCTGGCTCATCATGCAGTCTCAGCTTAGCTCCGACTCAACTTGTGACCCCTCCTAACATTCAGACAGGGAAACTAACTATAATTGAGAATTGGAGCAAAAAGAAGAATAGAAAGGAAAATGGCTCAAGCTGCAAGTTGCTGTATACCTGACTTCAAGATCCCAAAACACAAGTTCTGTGTTCTCCATTTCATACAACCAAATATTCAATGCAACAGCTGGAACAATGCAGTGTGGTGGGATGCCTTTCAAGTTTGAACTGTTGCCTCATGTTCTTGAGCAGAGTCTGCAGATTTCATAGACGAAAATTTTCTGCTATTATTGCATGGACAACATTTAGAGCAAGCAAATGATATGAGCTAACAACATTGTACATATACAATTATAGGTAAGAACATTGAACATCTAAGTAACATGGGCATAGCAGATTGGTCCCTATACTTATTTTGGCATGCGACGTAGCAACACGAGTACGAGACACATTATGGGATGTTTTGGATCGAGTCTGGGTTGCACTTGATCCAAAATGCAAACACACTAAACCCTTTTTCTTTTTAATGAAAATGCATGAAGTTTTTTCAGATTTTGATATATATATATATATATATATATATATATATATATATATAGGAGCTTAAATCCTTCGGCCAGCTTGAGAAATGCATCGGGCAGACATGATCAAACACACTGCCCGATGCTGTCTTGACTCTTCAGAAACCATCTCAAAAGAATGGTCATGATATAAAAATTCTATCACAGGCCAAAATAAGGTAAATTGCTGGGAAGTATTAGTCTAATTAATTAGCCAAATATCATCTATAAACCATGTAAGAAGTAAAGGTGCAGTGGTGCACTGCTGTCTTGACTCTTCCTACCTTTGCCAATACCAAGAAGAAGCACATGACCCTCACTCTTTTTGAAGAGATACCTTCTTAGTCCATAAAAACAATGAAAATATCTCTCTGAGTGCCTCGATAGTTCAGAAGCTAACATGAGAAAGATTCACAAGCATCAATCACTCGTCAACATCAATACGAGGCCAAAAAAGCTGATCATATCAGCACGTTCTTGAGTGCCTACAGGAATATTGATCCTGCACCCAGCTTTTGGGAAGTTAATTTGATTGTGGTGAACTATTGCTTGAATGTGCATGTTAGTAATTTCCATTGTTGTGTTCAAGAGGAACGAGGATAAGTGGTAACACTGTGTAACCCCCAAGAACAAGCAAAATGGTCTCCAATGATGCCATTCAAGCTAAGACAGGAGCAATGCATACGACACATTATCTTTGAACCCAAGTCCTATAGAAACCAAGGTGGAGTCGTCCATTTTTTTTAGGAAATCCTAGTTGTGCCTCTCATATGTCTTGCTAAGCTTAAGCTTGAGGTAGATAGTGCTGCATTGACTGTTATGGTCTCAACTTACAATCTCATTTGTTATGGTGATATGGTCCTTAATACATCTGCCTGGGAGCGAAGTGCATTGCCACCCAATAGGCAATCCGGTTGAGGACATGCTTCATGCGATTAACAATCTTTGGTGTTGTTAAAATTGGAGTGCATCAGTCAATTCGAATTGAATAACCCAAAGTTTGGTTAAATTTGATAGGTGAACCGTAGGGACATAAGTTGGATTCGGGTTGACAATCACATTTTCCAACTTGTTGGCACTAGAATAGAAACCCTTGAGTGCAAAAAGAAAAATTGGGGAAGTGGCTTTCTCTAATTTTCGAAAGAGTAGAGCAAAGATTCCCCTAGAATTCCCACTAAAGTAGGCAAAATTTTTGTTTCTTTTCCAAATTTAGTTTATGAGCATTTGCCATTTTCTTTGATGGAGTAGATAAAGGAAGAAATGGTTTTTTTTTTTCTGCTTGGTTGATCCCTCTTTTTCTATTTGCAATTGAGAAATTCATAATTCCTCCCTTCATACTTAAGAGCAAATGTTTGTTATTCTCGTTACAAATGAATTTACTTTCTCACTTGAGTTTATGTCCATTAAGGGGCATTTGACGGGCCTTGAAATTTGATTCTGGAATTAAAATTATAGAAATAAAATTCCACCTCAAACTGGAATTGGAATGAAACTTCCAGTTCTAGTTTCCCTTTGTGTTTGATGGTCTGAAATTTTGATTCAGAATTGAAAATTATGTGTTTGTTAAAACAGCAATTAAAGTTTTAGAATTGATGAACTAAAAATTTAAAACTATCATAACATGTACCCTAAAGGGAGATGAAAAAGTTCTGACATTATGGAATTATAATTCCACCCCTAGGGTAGAATCACAATTTTGGAATTCTGATTCAAGAATGAGTCTATAATTCCAGAACCAAAATTCTTTGTTTGATAACGTAATTTCCATTTCATCAAAAATGAAAATTTTAATTCTAGAATTCCACAATTCTTGCCTCACCAAACACCCCCTTCATACTTTTGATTCTTATTATTTTTGTGCCCCGTTTTTGCTTGATGACAATTATTGGGAAGCATTCACCTATTGAATCAAGCGGTAACAATTTTTGGAGAAAATAGGGAATCCTTTTCCTGATGAAAGTTGGAAATTTTGCATTATTGGTTGATGGAAGAGAGAGAGAGAGATCGGTTTACTTTTTCTTTTCTTTTTTTTTTAGTTATATTTATTAGCCCAGATTGCATGTGTTTACTCAAAAATGGAAAAGAGCAGAAGGATACATTCATGGCCTGCTTTTTCAAATAATTGCGTAGGCAAGCTTTCTTCTGTCATTAATTTTATGTGGAGCACATGCCATGAGTAGTTTGAGTCCAAAATTTTCCCAACCTGGAAACGATCTCCCTTAACCTTCATTGTTTCTTGCAAAACTGAAAATGATGATAGAAGGATTCCCTTGTCATAATCCACAAAGCTCGAAGGGAACTCATTTACCTGGATGTTTGTGATCCTAGGTGTCTTGATGTAAGAACTGATGCTTCATTTTTGTATCTGTGTCTGAGTTTCTTTTGTGTGTTGGGCTTCTTTCCTTTACTGTGTTTTGCTTTTATATGTTTAGCTTTCATGGCCTTGTTGTGCTGATGTTGATGGGAGGAGTAGACTGTAGAGCTTAACTGATGCTTGTGGATCTTTCTCATGTTTTCTTCTGAATTATTGAAAGCTCAAGGTGGGGGTATCTCAAAACAGAAGATAGTGAAGTATCTAAAGAGATGTTTTCATTGTTATATGGACTATGGAAGTTTCTCTTCAGCAAGACTGAGTTTCATGTCCTCATTCTTGGGATTGACAAAGCTGGGAAGACGGTAATCCACTTTTGCTTCTCACATGCTTTATAAATGATATTTGGCTAATTAATTAGACTAGTAGCTCTCTGATGAGCAGTTTGCTTTATCTTGGCTTTTGTCAAAATTTATAGATCATGACCTTTCTTTTCAGATGGTTTTGCTTGATTGATACTTATAGTCACTACACTGCATGAATATCACCATTGGGGACACAAACTAAAGGTTGTTCTTTATATTGTTTCTGGCACACTGGACTCGATAACTAGTTGATATTTTTTCAAATGAAAATACCACGCGCACTGAAATTTAAATTTTATTTGACTTTTGGTAACAAAGCCTAAATAAATTTGTCTACATTGATTTTTGCAACTCGGTGCATGTGACAATTACTTTATGTAACAGTTTTGCAAAATGTTGCTTTTATACTGCGGATCATCCTGTTCTTACCTGAATTGTGTTTGTATGATGTGGTTTGCTTCATATCATTTATTGGCATTAATATGATTCCATGCAACAATAAGGTTAATGCATTTCCTCTATGAAAATCGCAGACTCTGCTTGAAAAGTTGAAGGCAACATATTCAAACTTGGAAGGCCTTCCACCAGACCGCATTGTTCCAACTGTGGGACTGAATATTGGTCGTATGGAAGTGGAGAACACAAAACTTGTGTTTTGGGATCTTGGAGGTCAGGTATACAGTATGACCTGCAACTTGAACTATTTTCCTTTCTATTCTTCTTTTTTGTTCCAATTTTTCAATTAAAGCTTTCCTGTCTTATTAGGAGTAGACACAAGCTGAGTCTGAGCTGAGCCGAGGCTGCTCAAAAACAAGCCAGCTGGAGCTTGGCTTGATCTGAAGTCAAGCTCGAATCCACTAGCTTGAACTCATTTGCACTGAGTGTAAGGAAGCTCAAACTCTGCTTGGCTAAGCTTGAGCAGAGCTTGGTGTGAAAAATCTTGATTTTTAAAATATGTGTTAAGAGGATACCGTTTGGTTTTGAACAGGAAAACTACCACGAACATCTGTGGAAGTGCCTGTTAGACAGCAGATACTTTTTCTGATAAATATGCAAAACATGATGTATGTGCATATATATTTATAGTGCTGTGTGCAGATATGCATTACATCTGTGTCATTTCTGGAGTTTTGACCTTTACTTTGGTGCTGCTTTCTACAAATTTTTCCATGCAGATGGATTCTATCTCTTCCAGAACATACTAATCAACATATAGTATGTGGTTCTTTATGTGTAAATCAGATTTTATAAGCCCAACAAATTTGGACTACTAAATTTTATGTACTTACAGAATCCAGTTTATACATTAAAAATTTGTGTACTTTCTTTGATTCTTAGGTTTTCATATGTAGATCACATGCTTACTAAGTCACAATGGGTACTTCAATAAGGTCTACGTACCCGTGTTGCAGTTCCCAAAGTAGGTACTTGGATACACTTGGGTACTTTTTAGATCGAAACCAATCCAAACGGCTTAATTTTATGTGATCTACTTTTTCTCAACTCAGTTTTCATTTTATTTTTAGTTATTGTTCATTAACATGTATGGTTTTATTTAAAGTCACTTGCTTATTTGAATGTTGCTTTTATTTTGATTTTTTTGTGTTATTTTGTGTATATATATATATATCCTGCCATACCCCCGTACCCATATTTTCTAAAGTTATCATGTCCATACCCGTATCTCCGTACTTGTAGCCATGTGACTTAGCATGCTTATGGTTCGATTTGCCAAAAAACACTCTGAAGTGCATGTCAATAGTTTCATTTTGGACGTTTCGGAGTCTGTGTTTCAAGAACCTTATATATATATGTATGTGTCTATGTATGTATATATATTGTGTAACTTTGTACGTATAAAATCTGATATAACCCCCACGGTGCAAGGGATTTCCAAAATATTTCCTATTTTAAAACTATCTTCGTCTCTAGTAGCTTGAAGCATTCTTTAGATTTGCAATTTTCTTTTACTTAATATCTTGATATGTGCTAATGGTCTTCATGATGTTTTTATTTTTCTTGAGATTTTCCCTAGAGGTAGATCTTTGACATTGTTTTAGCATTTGCTTTCACTCAATTTGCTGATTGAGTTTGTTTAGCTCCTGCTGGGATCCCTACAGCTTTGCCCTCACACTGATTGCAAAAGGAAAGGAAGACTATACTTGATCTCGACGGATATTTAGGAGATCAAGGCAAGTTTGAACAAGTAAAACAGCAAGTTTGTTGACTTGTTAGACTTTGCAACTAGACTTGAGCTTGCTTGAGATTGGTTCTGTTTGCTTATCAGTAGGCATTCTATGACCTAATACATCATAATTTGCTTTTTCTCACCCAATGAAGAACTAAGAAATGATGTATATCTTTTTTCTAACCAAATAGAGTGTAGGTTCAGCGAGGCCCTGCTGAATATCAAATATTACGCAGAAGAACTGTGGCATAATCAACAGGAACCAGTTATGTCTAAGTTATGTTTGTATTGAGTTATTACAGCTAATCATTCTCTGACCTGCCAATTTTATGATCTTAGTTCTCCCCATCTTTGACGGTACAGTTGACCTTGTAGGATTTCACTGGCTCCTTTTTGGTTCAACCTGCTCTTTTTGGTTCAACCTACTAATTGGATCTTATAATTTGCAATGGCTTGTTTTGCCTCATCTGCGTGTTCTCATTTTCTTGGCTTTTGAATCTATTCTTCAATCTGATTCCAATTTTTTGCGAACCTACATACAGTTATGTCTAAGTTATGTTTGTATTGAGTTATTACAGCTAATCATTCTCTGACCTGCCAATTTTATGATCTTAGTTCTCCCCATCTTTGACGGTACAGTTGACCTTGTAGGATTTCACTGGCTCCTTTTTGGTTCAACCTGCTCTTTTTGGTTCAACCTACTAATTGGATCTTATAATTTGCAATGGCTTGTTTTGCCTCATCTGCGTGTTCTCATTTTCTTGGCTTTTGAATCTATTCTTCAATCTGATTCCAATTTTTTGCGAACCTACATACAGAGTTGCATGTACATATCATTGATATGCTTGTTTGTGTGTAATGTGTGATCAGTTATTTATTTGCAATTTACTTGTAGAGTGGACTTCGTACAATTTGGGAAAAATATTTTGAGGAGGCACATGCCATAATATATGTGATAGATGCTGCTTGCCAACAGCGATTTGAAGATTCAAAGTCTGCTTTAGGTCAGTTCTGCTTAAATTTGGACAATTTTTTCTTTTCTTTTTTGTTAATTGACTAGGATCATGGCACTTTATCCAGCTGATATCTGTAGCTTTCTTGATTAGAGAAAGTACTTAGACATGAAGATTTACAAGGTGCCCCGCTGCTGATACTCGCAAACAAGCAGGTACTATCATGAACAGAAGTCTAGTTCTTTTAAAAAATTGGAACTTTCAGCAAGTTTCATTCTCCTTCACATTCATCTGGTAAATATCGTTGAACCGTAAAAGGTAATGAAAATTGTGTCCTGACATCCATTTCTTCACATCCTTGGATGCAATCCACCACTAAAGTCGTGATCTGGTGCAACAGGTTAAGACCAAAAAAGTTAAAACTAGGTTCCTGAACTCTTGTATATCTAAGTTACAAGGTTCACTTGGCTATGATCAAATTTGTTCCTGTTAACATTTTTGACTTGGTGAGTCAACTTATTTTTAGCAGACTTGGCCTAGTTGACCAAGTAATACTAATTTTATAATTGAATTGTTTTCCATACATTTAAGATATATATATATATATATATATATATATATATATATATATGATGCAGTAAAAGACTTCTGTATACTATTACGTCTAGCAATATACGTGTATTTATTTTCTTAACTTGTACATTGAAAATCATATATTTGTCATTTACTTTTAAGTTTTTAACATACAAGCCAAAAACCCATGCCAACCTGGCTCACCCGGATTGTGATCAACCAATCCAAGAGGGAGTCCTGATATTGCCAGCAGTGGTTATGATTGGTTGAAAGTACTTTCCAAGCAATGTCACTGATGAATTTAAAATACCATGTTTGAATTGATTTTTAGATTTAGAGCTGCTAATATTGTTCTGCCCACTTTAGCGTATAAGTTATCTGTAATTCTTACCAACATTAATTGGTTATTTAATCTCGTTCTTTGGGTTAGTTAGATCCTTACCAGATCCAGATGGAATATTAAGCAATATAGATCAGTATATGGATTATGCATTCACATCTATTTAATTTGTCGAGCATTTGCAGTCCTGACAAGACTTTGGCGGAGACCAAAAAAAAAAAGAAAAAAAATAGAAAAAGAGTTTACATGCTTCCAAAATTTACATGGATGTCTTGACAAGTATTGACAGAGAAAAACAGGCTAAATGACTTCAAAATTTACTTGCCACCTGGTTGTTTTTCATCGTAATTTGTTTTGTTAAACTGGATTGCAGGACATTGATGGAGCTGTATCAGCAGATGAACTTGCAAGGTATTTGGATTTAAAGGAGTTGGATGAAAGACCCTACCTATTTGAAGCTGTTTCTGCTTATGATGGGTAAATTACCATAGATTTTTTTTCTTTGTTTAATGTCCGAGAGGGTTTAAACTTTGCACTTCTCTCTCTCTCTCTCTCTCTCTCTCTATATATATATATATATATATATATATATATGTATGTGTGTGTGTGTGGGGGGGGGCGCATAATGCAGTATAACCTTGGTCTATCTTCTATTTATTCATCTGTTTCTCTGGTTCTGGCATCTACTAAAAGATTGTGTACAAAATATTATTTGCAGCATTAATAGACTTATGGATAGGATGCTGTTGATTGTTGAATGACGGCTCAGTTCACAACAGCTTAGTCTTTTTTGCAGGATGGGGATCAAAGATGCGATAGATTGGTTGGTGGAGACTATGGAGAGGAGTAAACGTACCGAAATTTTAAGACAGCGCACAGGTGTAAATGGTCCCGTTGGCCTATGAAACCTTAAGTCATTACTCTCAGGTTTCTGCTTCATATCCTACGCATGGGGCGCATGATGTAAAACACAGAGAAAGAAAATAAAATAAAAAGTTAGTGCACCTACATTACAGAATTTTTTGGCATGAATATTTCAATTTTTCTCCCCACTATGCTTATAGTTTCATTTTTTGTCTCAATGATCATTTGTCTTTGTATCATACCTGAAAAGGCATTGTCTTGTGCTTCAAAGAAAGTGTTCATACATGTTATTTATGAAACGATGGAACTGTCGAATGCTCCCATGTCGCCCTTCCTAGGCGTACAATGGAAACAGAAAATGATGCATTATTTCATGCCTGTGAATCAGAAGCCGTAACAGGTACTTAGTGCATGTGACTATGCATTACTGATATCTATTGATGTTTATGATGAGACGCTTCAGGCTCAAGTGAAGGTAAAATAAATAGTGTTGGGGCCAATGGTTGGCGCGACGAGCAAGATTATCCTGAGTGGGAGTTTCTGCGAACCCCTTAACCACACATTTGAGTGAAATTTTAGCTGACCGTAAGCTTTTGAGGATTTGCTTCCAGACGGAAACGGCGGTCTTCAAGATTAAAAGTATGGAAGCTTCCATCTCACTTGGTTCTCATTCGAGCCCGAAAGCCCCATTGTTCGTAATCTCTGCGCTTTCTAATCTCTTCTTTCTTTCTTTTTTAAGCTTAGAAGTGGACTATTCCAATTCCCAGGTGCCTACACCTACTCTTTCGCACGGCATTCATCGTATCTGTAAAACCTCCAACTCGCATTCATGACCCTAGAAACTATCTTTTAACTGCTGCTTTAAAGTTAGTTAATGATCTATTTGGGGTCATTTGGTAATACAAGTTTGGTAGTAAAAACAGCTTGTGAGTGTTTCAGGAATTTGACTTAAAATTTATAAATTTTTAAAATAGATTGATGAAACATTTACAGATTATCTGTTATCAAACCGATAAAAGTGTTAGAAGCCAATTTCTACCGCTGCTTTCAAATGAACCTACTTTATATATATATATATATATATATATATATATATAGAGAGAGAGAGAGAGAGAGAGAGAGAGTTCAAATCTGCTGCATGGTTAAAAAATGGTAAAAAAAGTTGCTACGCTTTTAACAGTAAACTTTTTAATTTTTATTCTATCTTGCAATGTCCCATCATATGGTAGAGTTTGTGTGTGTGGGTGGATGTGTTGGGTAATGCTAGATGATTAAAAATTAAAAATCTCCGAAAGTACCATGAACCATTATTAATTCTTAACATATCAATAAATTAATTGTTGATATAAAATGATGAAAAGTACACTTTTTAAGGGCAAAAAAACATTTGTTATGTTAACAGTCATTTGTTATGTTAACAATATAGTTTCATTTTTTAGATGGCTCTTTGAAAATTTCTTTCACAAGCTAAGCATCTATTTATAAATAACTTAAAAAAATTAACAGTCATTTGTTATTTACTCAAAAAGTTAGACACCTTTTTATACTTTTTTTCAAGACTAAATAACAGCTGACAAAGTAGGAACAAGCCTAACTCCATCAATAACTACGCCCTTAATGGTTCCGACATAATCCCAAGTCTGATCTGGTGTCTTGACGTCTATTCTTAGCATGACTACGAATGGGTCATCAAGATTAAGGGCTTTGTGAAGTAAGTACGAAGGATTTTAAATGCTAGTTTTTCTTTCTTAATCAATTTTCATATAATTACTTATTTTTTGTTCAACAAATTAAGTTTTTTTTTTTTTTTTTTGGTTTGCCATTTCACCAGTATTCGGCTGGCTTACTGAATGGGCATTTTAGACATATACAACATCAGGTCCACTATAGCCAAAGAATAAATTAAAAGGAAGTGGAAGATATATAGGTTAAGGTTAGGCCAAGGGCGCACACAGGAGGGGGTTTCATATACGCCTTATAGTAGAGCTCATTCTTGAAAGCTTTAATTAGCGGTTGAACTTGGGCGGATTCAGATCAAGTTATATAAGACTTGAAAGCTTTAATTAGTGGTTGAACTTGGGTGGATTCAGATCAAGTTATATAAGACAGTTCCATAAGACCCGGGTCACTGTTGACTATGCTTAACGCTCTATGAAAAAAAAAAAAAAAAAAGAAATTCTGGCTCCCGTTGAATCAGGCTGGTGTTATTTTTACTCTAGTTAGATTATAAGCTTTTCATCGACGTTACGGGTGACAACACTGAACCCATTTGTGTGTATATATATATATATATATATATATATATATATATATATATATATATATATATATATATATATATATATATATATATATATATATATATGCTAATATACCAAAAATTACAGTCTTTCAATGGATTTGTTCTGGACTGTTTAGTGATAAAGTCAGAAGTTTCTAGTTAAGGGGCACTGTCTTTACTTTATAATTCAAAGTTTAAGTGGCACTCCTACACAAAAAAATTAAACTGACTGTAGATCTACCAGGCTTGGTCTGTATACGAATGTGATACACGCACGGGTGTGGTTCTTCATACACATAAGTTGTGTTTGTTTCACTATGAATTTAAGATCCACTGTGTAACCTAGAATCTCAAAGCCACAAATTTAGGATCAAACCACTTTTCATTAGACTTTAAACTCATAGTTTTTAACATGAATTAAAAATCTTGGCTGCTATGCTGATCAATCAAAACACACCATTTTAAAGATAAAAAAGCTACAGTGTAGTAAATTCTGTTGGTTCTTTTGTCACATCGACAACTCTAATGCAGCTGTCTCGATGCACGCATCCTTCTGACATTACTTTTAAACAGGTTTTTTTTCTTTTCTCTTCTCACTTTGACGGCGCCGGAAATAAAAATCACCGGGGCTTGAAATGCGTAGGCACCTGTACGCCCTTGGATCCATTAGCTTTCTCCACCGTCTGAATTGCAGGCAGGTGGCCCACCCTTATCAATGGCGCCACACCAATTATGGACAGAAAGTGGAAGGAGCTGTGGGCCGAGTACTTGCCTGAGCTCGAGTACTGGCTTGTGGGACTCTCTCTGATGTGCTTCACATGGTGGTGCTTTAGCTAGTTGGGAGGAAAAGGTGGGCTTGTGTGGGCAATTGCTCACACAGACCCACACATGAAATATTTATTATATATTAACCCCTCATAACTACTTTTTCATTTATATATCAATGTTTCTTAAATGTCTAAAATTTGAATTTTTAGTGTGTTTCAGCTAAAATTTTCCACACCCCACTACTTTTAGTGTACTGTACTGGAGTTGCTTGAAGGAAGCATCTTTCTAAGTGGAATGGAGTTAATTTAAAAGGGTGCTATAGGCCCTTTTTAATATAAAAATGAAATATATATATATATATATATTATTTTTCTTGAAAAAAATGAGCTTGGTAAAATGATGGCAGTTTAATGTACACAATTGC
Organism: Nymphaea colorata; assembly: GCF_008831285.2. Taxonomy (NCBI): domain Eukaryota; kingdom Viridiplantae; phylum Streptophyta; class Magnoliopsida; order Nymphaeales; family Nymphaeaceae; genus Nymphaea; species Nymphaea colorata. Next base: position 6,677,217 of record NC_045148.1, on the reverse strand, counting down.
GGGCCTCAATCAAGTGTCCATAATGACCCATAGGAGCATTAGCACAACCAAGTGCAAGGCAGCTCATGAAAAAGTGTTTAAGTTTCAAATCTCCATGGTCACTGCTTTATTCTAGTGCATGGGCTTTGGCCCCACCTCAAAATTTAGAAAAAAAAAATTACTTGTAAATTTTAAAAAACTTCAGTTGTTCTATAAACCGAAGTCTCGAACCAACTCTAAACCTTAAAAACAAGGGGGAAAGAGTTAAAATTTCAGCCTCTCATTCTTGCAGGAAGGTTCTTTCCCGCACACCCGAAAACAAATGTCCTTAATGAATGCATCTTGTCATGGCAATAAAACCCAAACGCGGAGGATCAGTTGGTGCAGTGGTTCATCCCATGGCTGTCAGATAAGGAGTCATAGAATTAATTATCATGGCTGTCATTTCTCACGTCAGCCCTACCTAGTTGAGTGATCTTCTCTTGTTCAACCTACATGGATTGTATAAAGCTTCTCATCATCAGTGTTAAAGCCCATGGTTTCTCCCTTCAATGAAAAATAAAAGCTCCTGAATATTTTGTAGAAATAGTAGTGTCGTAATCTTAGGTAGGATATGGAACACTCATCAACTAAAGTGTCATAACTGTCTACAGTTAAAAAATTGTACATATGAGAATTGTACATTCATCTTTTCATCATGACCACTTGCTTGACCAAGTATGCTACACCCCTTAACGTGAATAATATGATACACTTATAACAATAATATCACATCAATATTTTGCTTTGCCAACTTTGGTCCCAGTCAATTTGAGACCCACTTTCTAACTCCTAAAATTTGCTTTATTTTCATATTGATATTTTATTATTTTTTACCTTTATAACATACATATTTATAACATACATAGCGAGTGTCCTTTGAAGTTTGAAATTTTAAATAGTAGTGCCCTTTAAACCAGAAATTTCTAACTCCAAAATAAACTGAAAACTCTTTTTCATTTGTTAATTTCAAACTTTATATCAAACTCAAATCAGTCAATAATAGAGGGGATATATATATACTTGATCGGCCCCTTGTGCAGCCCTACTCACCTCCTTTATTCTTGTTTTCTCATAGCTAGACATCAGGGTGGTGTCAAATGTGTCCGCTTCCAGTTGTCCTATTAATTTAATGCAGCACTGGGGCCGGACGCACCCCCCCTTCGGTCCCACGGCTGGGGGACTCAGCCTACACCAAAACGTAGAAAAGTCCACTAAGTTCACCACTTCTTTTTCGCATTAAATAACCAACAAGAGCATTACTCTTTTGGATCTCATATACATCTTGCAGCTTTATGGGCACTATTGAATCAAAACCTGTCCACTATAGTGCATTGCAAGAGGAATATCCCACCATTCTTCGAGCGAAAGCCAAAAGTTTCTCTTTCCTCCTGCCCTTAGATACTGGGCCACATCGAGTATGGAGTGGGCAATGTACCTTCAACTTGGTATCGTGCTCCACCGTGCATAGGGGCGAAGCCAGAAGTTTTTTATTACAAGTCGAAGAGTATTTTTAAAATTTTTACAAGGAAAATAGTATTTCTCAAAATGTTTACTAGTGACAAATTATAATTTATCAAGATAATAAATAGTAAATTTGTTTGTCCAAATTTTGAGGGAAGAGCCATGACCCTTGCGCGCTCCCGAAGTGGCGTAGCCACATGGTGACTGGTGTGAGCAGTTACCACACCAGTTTCTTAAAAGTTGTTTATTTTTCAAAATCTTAAACATTTATCCTTATATATATATACTACCAGATTTGAGTATTTTAAACAAGTACCCCTCTAGCCAATTTCTCTAGCTCCACAATTGCCCTTCCCCCTCTAATGACTCACTACGGAACCTCCTTTGTGTCGGGGAACCAAGCAGGGCCTAGCTAGCGGCATGAGAGCCAACTCGACATCAGTAACTTGACCCTAGACATGGCCCTTGCCTGTCCCACTTACTCTATTGACCTTGTAAAATCAAACCAGTTGGCCCGCCCGACTAGCTACTCTATGCCTCTTTAGACACTATAAAGAATTTAGTCAAAGGTTGAAAATGTCAAATCACTGTAGTAATTAAATTTTTTTGGAAGAACTGAAAATTACAGATGATAATTCCGACCAAGGCAGGTATATACTAAATTACTTGTTGGTATATGCCTAGCATTTTCAATAAGGGGGAGAAAATTCAGAGCTGTCATGCACATGTATTTGGCTTTGCTGTCACAAGGCCTTTTTTTTTTTCTCTTTTCTAATGGAAGCTTTAATTTGAAAAAGTCAAGGCATCATTCCCTCCAACATTATTATAGGTCTGCATATTGCTATTGTATTTTTAAGGTGCATGATTTTAAGATCCATGTTTCAAGAATACCATACTTTCATTTCCAAGAACATGGTATGGTTATGTGCATAGTTTCATTATTGAATAAAAGAACTTCTATATGTTTCCTGAACTACAACATGGCATTCTTCAATCATGCATTCCACAAGAAGTGACATCATTTTAGGGTAAAAATTCCTAATATCAACAACATTATGTTTTCATAATCTTAAAAAAAGATTATTGTGAAGTTTGAAAAGTGTATAAACGAATTACAACATTAGTATAAAGTTTTCATATAAGCAAGACTTTGGTATTCGTAATGTAGACCAACATTATACTTGCAGGGGCTTGTACGCCTCTACCATAAGGAGAGTGGGTTTTACGTGCAAGTTGAAGCATGTAGAGATATAGTCACCTAATACCAATGCAGCTCTATGCAGAATTAATTCGGATCCCATTCACCTGGATTCCAGGACAATTCGAAACTCATGGTTTCACATTTTAAACTCCCCAATTTTTGTGAACAGTGTCTGGATCCTACATGATCCAAGTTAAAGATCCAAGTCATAGTTGTACGTGGATTTGATCCGACTACGTTCAACCTGGACTCCTTTTTTCTAGCCTGCCTGCCTCACAATGAGGGTCTTGTATCAATGACCCCACAACATGAAGAAAGGAGATACCCACATGACAAGTCGTTGCACAATTAATGAATATGATTTTATAACATGCATTGTGCATTATATAATTTAATATTAAATCATATACTTGTCTATGTTCAGACAACACCACCATTTAAATAAAACATAATTATGGAGCTCCAATTTGTTGGATACTGCCGATCCAACTAAGAGATGGGTTTGATTTGATGGATCGAAACCCGATCCAAGTCCATTGCCCACGAGGCCAGCTGGATTGTGTCGGCGGGAGAGAGAGAGAGCAAGAGAGAGAAAAAGCGGATCTGTACGAGCAGATCCAGAACGAAGGTACGTGGAACCTTTCTACTTGGTGGTTCTCCCTGACACCTAACACGGATCCCAAGATCCAGAAAGGAGGGTCCACTCTCTCTCATCCCTTCATCTGGCATCTGGCACCAGGAATTGCCGCGTCTCCTACGTCATCGACCGGATCTTGGTGGGTCCGATCCAATTAATCCATTTTCCCGCCCCCCTCGCTCCGTCTTAGGCACGTGCCCGCCGACAAGAAGAGTCAAGAGAGAGATGATGCCCGCCCTTTTAAGAACTAATCAGGGAGGGAAGATCGGACGGCGACGATTGATTAATGTTAGGAAAGATCCGTTTCGCTGAGCCGTTCGATCAACTTTAAGAGCAGGGCTAATTGCTTAGAAGATATTGGTAAAAATGTTGATAATGTTGTTATTTACATAGAACCACCTGCCGATTTATTGGCAGCTGCCTAATTTAGCTTCTTTTTTGGATAATCGGTTGAGAATTATAATATCGTTTGGATTTAAATACCTTGGATTTTGGATCCATGTGTTTGAGCCCTCGTATCTGTCCAAATTAAGGCAATCAAACGACTAAATTAAATCAACGATATCAAGCAACCCTTTTTAACTGTAACTTTTGGATGTCATGTTCTTAAAATGTAAATGAAAAATGATGGATTTGTGTAGTTGGTGTAGAATCACAACACTTTAACACTTTAAGTTGACAGGTTTATCACATCCCACCTAGGTTTTAATGCAACCCACAACATAAGGGCAACAAGAATGGAGGGACCTTTAAGTAGGAGTCAACAACAAGTCGAGCTACTCGAACTCGACTTGTTAAAGCTCAGCTCATGAACGAGCTCAAACCAAGTCATTTGCTTAAAGACTCGAGCTCGAATTCACGAGTCGACTCATTTAAATAATCGAGTTGAGTTCGAGCTCAACACCATAATTGCCGAGTCGAACTCGAGCGTTAGTCAAGTTTGTCGAGCCTTAATCGAGTTTGTCGATATGTTCAAACGAGTTTACGAGTTTGTCGAGCCTTAATCAAGTCGCTATATGCAAACGAGTTTACGAATTTGTCGACCCTTAATTGAGCTCAAGCTCAACAGGTAACGGCGAATATCAGTCCTGTTCAAATGAGTTTGTCCAGCCTTAATCGAGTCGAGTTCGAGCTCAACACGTAACTGCCAAGTCGAGCTCGAGTTACTTCCGTCGAGCTATTCTCGAGCTTGAGGTTTCATTAGTCAAACCGAGCTTGAGTTGACTCAACTCCGGTTGGTGTTCAACCCTACTTGAAGCCTCCTTTTCACAGTGGCTCACACAAAAAGAGTAAAAGGTTATAACAAAAATGATGCAAGCTATCTACAAATAACTAAAATTTATCACTTTTTCTGGAAAATAACTCGAGTGGTAGACTAAATCCATTGTCGGTGGCATTTTTAAAAATAGTTTTTTTTCTTATTATTCTTATTAAAATTTGAGTTTTTTTTTTGGCGTTTTTTGGGAAAGGCGCTGAGGGAATATTGATTAGTCTCCAGCATCATGTGTGGTAGACAGATGAAGTCAGATCTCCTCTGTCCTGAGCGCCACAGGTTTTCCTTCACCCTTATAGGGCGCACCCTCCCTTTACACCAAAGAGGCTGTTCATTACCAGACAAACAACATTAGGTGTGATCACTCTTAAAATCAAGCACCCTTGAGAAATCATGATCTACTTTCTTTCATTTTTTTTTTACTTTGCTCATTTATCACTGCAAAGGACGTGACCGCACATCGAGGCTAGCTTGTTCTTTAATTAGGTTGTCACAAATTCGAACTATTACAGAACCTTTTGAGCCTGTATTGGACAAGGACTCTGTCTACGGTTACGGCAAGATTTTCTAGTCACTTTTCCTCCTCAAGTTGTTCAGTCTTAGGGTAAAAGGAAATCGTGAAAAAAAAAAGAAAAAAGAAAACAAACAGGAAACAAGTGAATGAATAGCTGCTTGGAAAAAGTAAAAAGTTAAAAAATATATTTTTTATTTTTTTGTCTCACTAAATGATGTGTAGCACAACTAGGCACGTGAGTTGGTGTATTGAAGATATGTTCCTTGTTCGACTTCTATGGCCACTATGATCGTGTTATTGTCAGAGTTGAGTGTAACATCTCATTAGTTTAGTCTCGTATCAAAAGATTGTGAGAAATCTTTAAGGGTTTATAAAGGGAGACTATTAATGAGATGATTGTCCTGGTTCCTAGCCTTTTTGAGGCTAGAGTCGAAACTGCTAGGGGGCGAGGCAGTTTGGGATCCACCGAACCAGGAGCCCGAGCCCAGAAGTGGGTCGAGTTGTTACAATAAGTCCTTAAATGCCTCTGACAAATTTGAATCAATCAGATCCCTTTGAAGTCGTTTGGTAGGAAGAATACTCCAATAAATTTGCCCTAAATATCAGGGCATGTTTATATAATGCTAGAACTATTGTTTCATGCACCGTCTTTAATATTTAAACACCTTATCGATGTTCTTGCTGCCACACGACCCATTTAAAATTGCCCTGTTTTTGTTTACATTCTAAATATATTTGTGGCGTCACTTGAGGTGCTTACATTGCTAATGACATGCAATAATAAGAACAATGTAACATATTATGGAGGACGATCACATAAATGCCATGGATCTTATTTATGGTGAAGCAAGATCGATACAAGGGGCCCACTTTAGATGTAATCTTTCATGAGACCATGTTAGATCCAACTGTAATGATCTGATATTACTTCAGATGTCATATGCTATATTTATAACTGGCCACCTAACTATATTTGAGAACCAAAACTCCCAAATTCAACTTAAAGGTTCTCTCCCTGTTTGGGATCCACAACTGGCAATGGTAATAGAGAAGGATTCCAGCACGAAAGGCTTTTACTTTTTGGGGCTTCAATCAGATCTACAATAAAGGAAGTAGTAGTGATTACCAAAATCCAAAAGTCCTGTCCTTTACTATGTATCAATGTGATAAGAACCCCCCCAATTCATGTTGGCTTCATGTCCCCCTTAAGATTCAAATGAAAAAGTCCAAAAGAAGAAAAAAAGTATTTCCCGTCTTTATTTTAATTTTATAGGCTTTATCTGATGTAGGTACCTTTTTCTCTTTTATATATATATATATATATATATATATATATATATATATATATATATATATAAGTGAATAATGATTGTGGTTATCTAAAGTTATCTAACCATTTAATTAGAATTGTTTATCTAAAGCAAATGGATGATTGAGAAAAAGCAAAAAAAAAAAAAAAAAAAAAAAAAACAAAGGGAATGCTCATTAAAATCTAACTACAAAAACATGCTTTTTAATATAACCCTAACTCAAGCTGTGCCTCTTGAAGGAACTCACATCACCTTTCAAGTTCATGAATTGAAAAGTCCTTGTGTAAAAAAATTTGTAGGTAGCCATTTAATATACTTGAGGAATTATGAGTCCTGATGAATGTGGCATTAAGTTTCACGTGACAACTAGCGTGGTGGTGGCGTACGTAAAAGAAAAAAAGAAGTATCACAACGTCAAATAATTAAGAGAAAGGAGGACTCAGAACGAAATTATATATTTGTTTGACCGACTGTAAGTCGTCACAGAGCTAACTTTTTTTAACCCACACCACAAATGTAATTTTCCAGAAAGCGGCCGTCTAAAAATATTTCTCAAAGTTTATGCATATATTTGTTAAGTTTCAGGGTGAGCTCCTTTGTTTACCGTGGATGCTTAGTGTGGGACTACCAATGGACATAATTTAGGTCGCTATTCCCACTCATTTACAAACAACAAATTGATGTCCATGCAACTCACCGGCTACTTACTAGCCATTGACCTATGAGGGCAAAGTTAAAAAGCTTTTTATGGGATAGTCCAAAAAAATTAGTCTAGTATTGAAGATTGCGAGAAATCTTCAAAAGTTTATAATTAGTAACCAGCTACTTACTAGCCATTAACCTGCCAAACCCCATGAGACAAGGGCAAAGTTAAAAAGCTTTTTATGGGACAGTCCCAAAAATTTAGTCATTGTGAGAAATCTTCAAGAGTTTATAAAGCGGGTCATTACCATAAATGATTGTCCTGATTTTTAGTCTTTTTGGAGTTGAAGCTGAAAATACTAAGAGGCGGGTTATGATCCGTGGAACCAGCCCAAGAGTGGATCGGGTTGTTACGTGGTATCAGAACGCGTTCAACACTCGAACTTAGGGTTCCACACGCGCGGACGCGTGTGTCTTAAGGGGAGTGAATTGCAACCCCAAAAATTTAGTCCCGTATTGAAAATAGTTGTCTTGGTTCTTAGTTTTTTGGGGGTTGGAGTCGAAAATGGTAGGAGGCGAGTTGAGATTCACCGAACCAGGAGCCCGAGCCTAGGAGTGGGTCAGATTGTTACAATGCATATAGTTAACAAATTTTCAATATCCCTCTGGCATCACTCGAGTCTCGTCGTGCTTATTTTATGACTGGACTTAAATCTACTCAAATTCAACCACTAATTTAAACTTTCATAAAATGAACTTCGTGGGCATATGCCCCACGAAGCCCCCACCTATCTCCGGCGGCTGCATTTGTTTAGTCAAGTCCGGTATAGAAATAAAGATCGAATTCGTTATCTACTAGATTGATTTGGTGCACAGTTCTATCCACTAGATCGATTTGGTACACAGTTCTAATCATATTGTATTTAAGTTTTCAAGAATTATGCCGGTTGGATTAAGACTTTCATTAGCAAAAAAAAATCAGGTTGACTTGGAAACCAAGTTGACAAAGTTCAATGTCCAAGTAAGGTCTGGATCTGAAACCATTATGAATTGGGTCAAATCCTCATTGAGGAAAGGTTTAAATAAAGGTTTCCGTATGCGCCCTGAGTTTTTGCAGGGAAACTGATTGACTAATTCATGCATAAACGTAAGAGTAATAAAATAGCCATGAAGTATGAACTATGAAGAAATATATACGAGAAATCAAAGTTTCAAACTAGTTCTCATAGTCTAAAATATGAGAACTCAGGTAGCCATTATTAACCTTGATGATTTGCGATGATGTTATATTTTGGGGGCCTTTGATTACTTTGAATCTAAGTAATTTAAGATGGTTTCATATTCTTAAATTTAATATATAAAATAATTTTTCCAAAAAAATGTGAAACTACAATGCATTTGTAAAATTTGCATTTTCAAATCCATGAATTTCAAGTCAAACAACTCTTTCTTGTATCTACCATTTTGCTAGAACCTAATATTTTAAAAAGGACTCCATGTCAAATCAGATTCCCAAATTTAACGTCTGGAACAACCAAATGCTCTCTGATAGCCATTAATATAAAAATAGTACTTTTTACTTATATATATACAATAAATTTGATTAATTGTTATATATATAAGATTTGTGATTTTTTTTTTGGTTTGGATAGAAAAAGTCCTCAAGCTACTGGATACAATGCATTAGATGGTCATGATCATACAAGACTAACAAAAATCAGAGCATTTCAACTCATATATATATATATATATATATATAACAATAATTGGTTATAGTTATTATTTATTTGACAAAGAATTGTCATCTGGCTCATGAAAAGTTTGCAGGAACAGAAGATTCCGTTCTCACATGCGAGCTAATTACATGCGCGAGGACGAAATTTCGTCTTGAGGACAAAACCGTAATTTCCTACCATCCTTTAAATAAATTAAATATATTACACTCCCACCACTACAGCTTTACTACATTCTGACAACTCACCCAGTTTGCCCAATTTACGGCCGCCGTATAAACCCCCAGTACAGGCACCCATACAGAGGCGGGAAGGAAGCTCCAAAGAACCAACCGGGAGAGCTCTCTCTCTCTCTCTCTCTCTCTCTACAGTTTCTTCTCTGCTTCGCCAATGGCGCCATAGATCGACTGAGCTGCATTCTCACAGATCTGTCCTAGCAGTCTTCCGGTTACCAAGCTGGTAAAATCTCACTCTCTTCTTGTGTGTTGTTTCCCTTCTGTCTTCAGAAAAGGCACTCACGAAATGCTCTAACATCTCACGTTCCTGCACCTCTCTCTGTTCCTTTCAGGTTAACGATCAGAATGAGTCCCAGTCGCAGCATCCTCCACAGATCTCTCTCTTTCTTCCTCCTTCTTCTTCTTTCCTCTGTTCACGGGGAGAACCCTTACAGATTCTACACCTGGAATGTTACCTATGGCGATATCTACCCACTAGGGGTGAAGCAACAGGTGAGTATGATTAACGTTACTGTCATCGCGCATTGGCTTCCTCACTATCATCACCACCAACATCATGATATGAGCATCTTCTTTGTTAATGGAGGATGTAGATGCACATTCATATCGCAGCATCATGGTTACTTCCATTCCACTGTCATGACCATCATGCTCATTATCACGGCCATTGTCATTAAGATCATGACCACCAGCATCATGGATCATCATTACCATTCAGCATCCACAGCACCGCCACCATCATGATCATCACCATCCATCATAAAGATCTCTGACGTTGATGCCATGGCGGTTGGCGTTGCAGGGGATTTTAATAAACTGGCAGTTTCCCGGACCCCAGATCGACTGCGTCACCAACGATAATCTCATCATCAATGTCTACAACAGTCTGCCGGAGCCATTTTTGATCTCCTGGTAAGATCACTCACAGAAAATCGTTTTCCTTCGATCCCCTTTTCTCCTTCTGAGTTAACTTACATTTTGAGTTAACTTACATTGCCAAGAGAGTCATCGCCTGAACTGTTCTCTGTCAGCGTGGCCAATGTGGTCGGTGAGTGCGCTCTTTTAGACTTTTTCCCGGCATTCTTGTAATTTCCGTTATTGGTTTCCCGGCAAGGTTTACGGAGACTGTGGCAATGAGCGTGTTTTGGAAAATGCGTTAGCTAATCCTGAAAGTTTCTGGTTTTACTCTGCTCTGCTCTGTGCTCCCTCTCTCTCTGTTCATTTTTATATTGTTTTTGTCTTCTTGCGGGGATTGGGCAATTACTGCAGTGAGTTGACCCTTCACCGCGTTGGGTTTAATCCGAGCAGCGAAATGGTGATGTTAAAAACCTTTTGAAGAAGATGAAGTCAATAATTGTCGACGGGTAGCCATGGACATGTGCAATAAAGTGCAGTGGACCTATCTTTCTCCTCGTCGATCTGTAACAGTCTTTTAATTGTCGAAGCCAACTACCTGTATATTTATATATAGAAGAGGCGGATGATACCTTTTCCTCTGCACAAAAGATGTAGTAGTGCTGCTTATAAACTTCGGTAGAAAGCTAAGCAATCATCAAATATAATAATGTCATGACATCCACCATCATTTGTAGTTCAAAGAATTAGAGCACACAGAAATTTTTATATTTATATATAAAAGAGAGACTATCTAGCACAGAGGTCTCATTTCGTCTAGATTTTGGTGCAGTAAGGGCGTTGGAGTAATGGAGTTTGATGCTTCCCGAAATTCTTTGCTCATTTAAAAGTATACTCTTGCAGTCGATCTCTGTTAAAAAATAGTCATAAGGAAATTCCCTTCACTTTTCAATTGCCATTGGTAAGTGAAAGTGTCGCCCAAAGAGAGAGAAGGAAAAAAAAGAAAAAAAAAAGGATGGCGCCCATCGCGAAGGAGGTGGGTCCCACACGGTCGGGTCGGGTCAAAGGAAAGAGGATCCACTTCTTGATCAGATTAGGGTTCAGTGTAATGGTTTTTGAACTGAACCCCAGTTCAAGTATTAGATCCAGAAAAGATGCTGCCCCCTCTATTACGGGCTCTATGCCAGTATGGATCGGGTTTGGCTCCGAAATTAAAAGCCTAAACCTGATTAAATGAGGTCCAAGTAAACTGGAGTCGGTATTATTACTTGGATTTGAACCTAAATCCATCAACCCCACACAGCCAAGCCTGATCCAAAAGCCCCCGATTGGTAGCAAATCTTTCGTACTAATCCAAGATTCTTACTGTTACTATGACTTCAATACCTTCTTGATTTTATAAGATAATAATATCAATATTGTAGAAATATTCCTTTCTAGGACAACCCGTTCGCCAAATAATTGTTCTATGTAAGCCTCCATGAGCTGCAGTCTCGGTGTTCGTGTTCGTGTTCGTGTTCGTGCACTAGGGAAGCGTGCACGGCAGAGCTTGGGGTGATTGGTCTTCATCCATTTCAATCCCTCTTCTTAGTTTCTAAGAAAAATATAACTTCTATATGTTTCATTTAAGTAAATTTTATTTTTCCGTTCAAACAATGTCATTTTTAAAGTTTAATAATATATTGTTATAAATACAAAGTAAATGTGTACGGCCGCGCGTGTTTGATTGGGGAAGGGACATTCTGATTTCTCATATTAAGGTGGGGATTTTGTTAGGGGAGTCGATTGGTCTTCATCCATTTCAATCCCTCAACTTAGTTTCTAAGAAAAATATAACTTCTATATTTTCATTTAAGTGAATTTTATTTTTCCGTTTAAACAATGTCATTTTTAAAGTTTAATAATATATTGTTATAAATACAAAGTAAATATGTACGGCCGCGTGTGTTTGATTGGGGAAGGGACATTCTGATTTCTCATATTAAGGTGGGGATTTTGTTAGGGGAGTCGATTTGTTATTTTTCTTTGTTACTGATGCTTGAAATGTATTTTCCTTATACTGAAAGAGAAAAAGGGAAATTTCTCTGTCTTTTTTACTTCTCGGGACAAATTCCTAGAGACCCGCCTCGAGGAGAGTATCATACCTGGTGACAGCGCCGTCTTTAATTCGATTCTTGTGGGTGCACTCTTGAGTGTCTCATAAGAGTAGCCAGACACAGGGCTTCTGCTCACCTTTTTTTAGGACAAGTCTTTAGAGATTCTCTTTTAGGGCAGGATTCACTTGCATCACAGTAAACCTCAGTTTGGATCCAATGCAGCTTCCTTAGTCTGAGCCTCGAATCTAGATCTAATGTTTTGGTCTTGTAAAGCATGTTGTGAATCCAAAACCATATCTTCAAACTGAATCCCACAAAACAATTAGGAGGTAAGTTAAAATAGTATTTGATCTGGATTCGGATGAGGTTTCTTTCTGAATGCAACTGAGTTTCCCTTATCATATGTTTACAAAATACAAAAATGATATGAGTGGATTCAGACCATTGATATAAAACTACCAGTCAAATCCATGATTCCATGCAAATGGGTCTAGATCTTGTTCTGGAAGATCTAAAAATGCAGCTATTGTAGGACTACAAAATGTCATTCAAGTGCCACCGAATTAACTGAAATTTGATAACGAATGTGAGGCCGTTTCTTAATTTTTTGTCGAACTCTAGCTACATCTGATCTAAATTGGATAGAACTCGGTTCGGATCCGAAAGGATGGTAATTTAAGTTTCTGGTGCCAATCAGATTAAACTTTTTGATCTTAAGACGGCATTTGATGTGTTCGGAATTGTGAAATTATACAATTGAAATTCTCATTTTTGCTGACATTAGCATTGTGTTACCAAACAAAGAACTTTGGTTCAGGAGTTATACGCCACTCTTGAAGTAAAATCTAGAATTATGATTCTAGAATTTTAAAATTTTTTCATCTCTCTTTAAGGCAGCACATGTCATTGATGCTTTTAATTCATCAATTTTAATACCTTAATTCATGTTTTTATCACACACATCATTTTCAATTCTAGAATTTGATTCCAAACTGTCAAACACAAGTGAAAACTAGAATTGAAATTTTCATTCCAATTGAGTTTGAGGAGGAATCTTTGTTTGTAGAAAATTAATTTTAGAATCAAAATCAGGAACGGCATCCAGCAGAGGAGGAATTCATGGATGGATGGAGTGTATGGAACAAACTGCCCCATACCACCAGGGAAGAACTTCACATATTTTTTGCAGGTAAAGGATCAGATTGGCAGCTACTTCTACTTCCCTTCCTTGGCAATGCATAAAGCCGCAGGCGGCTACGGCGGGTTCCGAGTCAACAGCCGCCCTCTTATACCCGTCCCCTTCCCCCCGCCGGCCGGCGATTTCACCGTCCTCATCGGCGACTGGTATAAGGCCAACCACACTGTAAGTTCATATTAGTCCTGAGCTTGTAGAGAAAGGCAGTGTGGTCACTAGCTTTCGGCGAAGCGTGATGGGTTCACTGGTTTTCATGATAAATCCAGGATCTGAGAGCAGTTTTGGACGGCGGACATGACCTGCCCTTCCCTGATGGCATCCTCATCAATGGCCGGGGCACCAATGGTTTGTCTTTCACCGTCGATCAAGGTAAATTCTTTTTAAAAGTAGAACCCCACTCTTTTTAACCGATGTGACAACCTTCAATCTCTCACAGTGAAACTTTTATTGTATGTGCTATTGTGGAAGAAATTGAACGAAACGAAAAACAAATAAATTGTATATATGTATAAGTGAGTGATTTATGACTTGATTATCTAAAGTTACTTTGTCATCTCATTTAATCAAAGTTTTTCATTTACATTAAACCTATGGTTGGGAGAAAACAAGAAAAAAGAATACATGAAAACTAATGCTACATAACAAACATGTTTACTACCATTTTCTTTTTCTTTTTATTTTTGTCTTAATCATTCATTATGCTGAATTAAACGATCTTTATTAAATAGTTAAGTAACCCTAAAAAGCCAACTAATATTTAACTTTTCAATATATATATATATATATATATATATATATATAAGTGCTGAAATCGTTAATGCATTTTGAGCTCCTTTCAATCTGATACATATATATAGAGTGTGTGTGTTATGATAGTCAAAAACTTTTGACAGGACAGTCGCTTGACTGTTTGGAATTTTACTCGAAACTTTCCTAAACGCGTGTCCCTCCTACTATGCATCGTCAGGCTTTTCAGAGGAGGAATATATATCTCTTATTCATCCTTTTCATGTCACCAAGACGGTGAATCCATGTAATCATCACTTCTTTTTATACGTACGTATGTTTTGACCGTTTTCTCTGTGGATGGACAAAGTTTTACACGGTATGAAACACGGCGCACTTTCCTCTGGAGCTACCTGTGAACTGGGGAGAGTGAAATTTCTTGGAGTTGGGTTGGATGACGTTCCATGATCTTAAGAGGAAGAAACCAAACTTTTATTTTTGTTCTCACTGTACCAAAATTTGATCGATTCGTTGTCACACAAAAATCATCTTTAAAAAAAAAAAACCGAGAAAAACGTTACAAATAATGAAAACAAAAAAGACTTCTTTACTTTTTTTTTGAAAAAAACTTCGAAATGAGTTGTTCGTGTTTTTTTGTGCTTTTATGGTGTTTTTTCTCATTATTTTTACATTATTTTTGTATTAAAGTTTAAAATTAAGTTAAAATTATTTATCTTCATTTCTACTATTTTATCATTTTAACAAGACATTTTATGTTTCATGGTTAGTTTTTTCATTTATTTTACTTTTCTCAATTTTCAAGATTTTTTCTTTTCTAATAAAATGTCGAGCTTTTCTTGAGAATTTCAGCTTTGCAGAAAAATACTTCAGAAAAGTTTCGTCATTTAAAAAGTTAGCGATATTTGTGGCTATGGACTTCAAGATTTAGAAACCAATTCTCCTGTTTTTTGTATTTTTTTTCATATTTTAAATAGGATATCTAAGCAATCTGAAATTTCGAAGATTGAACCCTTCAAAGTTTCGAAGGCATAAAAACCCATTCCTATGTGGTTAGAGTTATGATGGAAGAACTAAGCTCCAAAAATATAAAACTCTTTTGAGTATAATTGCATGCAATTCCTGTTGTACAATTTCATCTTCCCAGAATTACGTTGTGCATGGCGCCAGGCTCTTACTTAACATGCAGCTTCAGAATCTGACCAGCAATGTCTGCTGATTCAGGAAAAACATACAGGTTCCGGATTTCGAATGTGGGCTTGACAACGTCGCTCAACTTTAGGATCCAGGGGCACACCATGACCTTGGTGGAGGTGGAGGGCTCACACACGCTTCAGAACCATTACTCCTCGCTGGACGTCCATCTGGGGCAATCATATTCAGTGCTGGTGACCATGGACCAGCCAGGCCAGGACTACTACATTGTCGTTTCCACAAGGTTCACCAGCCAGATCCTCACCAGCACTGCCATACTGCATTACAGCAACTCCGCCGGCGGTGTTTCCGGCCCACCGCCAGGCGGGCCCACCATTCAGATCGATTGGTCCCTCAATCAGGCTAGATCCATACGGTATAATGAGTCTATAGTTGTCATCTTCTCTGTCTAGGCCTTGTATTTGTGCTTTCTGTATAGTGTATAGCAGAATTAAGTGGATTGATTTTTAACTTTGGTTCAAGTAAGATTGAACAGAATGCTTTAAATTGTCTCTTTTCTGTTGTGAATTTGTAGTTGGAACCTCACTGCGAGCGCGGCAAGGCCAAACCCACAAGGTTCATACCACTATGGACTGGTTAACACCACCAGAACCATTGAACTGGCAAACTCAGCGGCTGTCATCAATGGCAAGCAGAGATATGCCATCAATAGTGTCTCCTTCATTCCGGCCGACACGCCGTTGAAGGTAGCCGACTTTTACAATATCCAGGGAGTTTTCTCACTTGGCAGCATCTCGGACTACCCCCATGGAGGCGGTGCCTACCTGCAGACATCTGTAATGGAGGCTGATTTCCGGGCATACGTTGAAATCATCTTCCAAAACTATGAGAACACGGTGCAGTCATGGCACATTGATGGCTACTCATTTTTCGTTGTCGGGTAATCAACTTGTCGCTAATATTTGATACAAGTTGCAGAAGATTCATGTATTGATGCATGAAACTGTGCTTGAATTATTTCCTGTCTTGAAATACCAATCTGTGTTCATTAAGATCTAGTGGTTATGGGCAAACAGGCAATATACAGTGTTGAGTTGCCAAGTGAGAAACCATAGGTTCAAGTCTCCGGGAAGACATGTCCAATAAATCAGATGGATAGGCCAGTCCATAGTGTGCCCTTTTGCTATTACATCGAAATACGTGTCAATTTTTAGCCGTGAAATTTAGAGCCAGCCATGGACACCATGTCCCACTATAGATGGGGATGGGACCAAGGGACAGGATTCTCATGATGGTCGATCTGTGGTGCAGCCTTTGATGTTACTGTCCTGTTTGGACCATTATGAACACCATTAAAGATGTCTTCATCATGTCATTGAATCAGAAAAAGACTGCTGTTATTAGTACCACGGCATTCCTGAAGATTTAATTACTACATTTGTACCTGTCACTTCTTTGTGATGCCACAGGAATCCAATGGATTCACAATTTTCCTGCTTGTTCTTCAGCTCAGTACTTGTCTTGCCTACAATCTAGTTCTTTTTTTCAGTTCCAGCACTGTTTCAGATGAGTATATTCTAGGAATAGCAAAGATAAGCTTGATTATTAGCATTACTCGCACTTTTGGTTAATGAAATGAGGTCATGGATTGATTTTCCTTTTATGGTATTTTGCCAAGAGCATGATTTATGACATGACAGAAGATATGAAATTTCAGAATTTCTTTTGATGGCTTGTTGCACTAAAATCTCAGAATGTAGCCATTGGTTAAGAAAAGGCAGCGAACTTTGTTAAGCCTACTGGTACTTAATGTATCTTTTCCCCTTGATATGGGCAGAATGGATGGGGGCCAATGGACACCAGCAAGCAGGAACGGATATAATCTTCGAGATGGCGTCTACAGATGCACAACTCAGGTAAAATTTTATTTCAAGAAGTTGAAACTTTGATTTGGATAAAGCAAAATGATCAACTGAAGTACTAATATAATTATCACTATGAGAATGTCACACTTGTCCTGCTTGGTACTCTGAAAAGTAGCCATAGGTCTCATTTATTGGACATGTGTCGCGCTTGTGTTAGACATTTTACATCAAAGGTTGTACCAGATACAGTACGTGCATGTGCCCTCATTTTTTGCATATGTTGAAAAAGTGTTATCTCCCACTGTTACAGGTATACCCTCAGTCATGGACTGCAATCTACATGCCTCTGGACAATGTGGGGATGTGGAACATAAGATCAGAGAACTGGGCCAGGCAATACTTGGGACAACAGTTCTACCTCAGAGTGTACTCCCCTGTAAATTCATGGAGAGATGAGAACCCCATCCCCCGGAATGCACTCCTGTGTGGCCGGGCGTCTGGCCGGAGAACCCGGCCTCTCTGATGGGACTTGTCGCCGGTGCCTCTTCTATGTTCGTCACGAGAGGGTGACGAGATAGTCGACATCAGTTGATGCTTTCCCAGTGCTCTCTACTCGAAAAGTTGTCTAGATAGTTTTCGGTTCCAATATATGTTGCTGTCTTCTTCTCTTATGAGTGTTCTTCAATTGTTGATTCGTGACAAGTTAAAAGGAAGGGGCTAGGCTACTCTATGAGCAGTTGGCATCCTGGCCTCTTTAAGGGAGTAGGTCCTAATTCTTGTAGCTTCATGTAAGGTATGTTTACATATTTGGAGCCAATAAAGACTAAGATCTCTCTCTCCCCCCCTATACCCACTAGTACACAAAATTCACAGCCTCTTTGGATTATAAACAGTTTCAAAGGACTGAATGAGAATTATCTACCGCTTAGTTGTTACAGTTATTATTGAGACGAAATGATGCCGTTAGAGGTAGCTGTTTTCTTATTCTAAGAACTGATCATTCTCTCCCTTTCTCTCTTTCTCTGCCTTTTTCTATTGTAAGAGTCATCTACATTTTATTCTAAAAATGATAAGTTGCATCCTTGATGTAATTAGGAGACTTTTCTGGTTGACTTAGATGGTCCACTTACTTGCTTAGATTTGATTCCGACGATGGACTAACCTTCAAAAAATCTCTGATCTCCAAGTTGTATCTCATGTTTTTCAGGTTTTAGTCTTTTTCTGATTTTGGTTTCTACCTGGGTTCTTTACATTTTCCGACAAGAACAGGTGGAACGCTGAAGGCAAACTCTGGAAGCACAATAACTTCTGGACCGTGCATGATAAGGCCGGCACAAACACTTTCAACATCCCCGAGTTGACCTACCATTGTTTTCTCTGTTTGATGTTCTATAGTGGTATCTTACGCGTTCCATTCACCAACTTTCAGAAATCGACGGGCCATTTTAAGACTTGGTTAGAAGCCCACGATCAGCTGCATCACATTTAAGTGACAAGTCCAGTATTCTGCCTTCATAAACGCAAAGGGCATTAGGGTGGCAGGGCTATCTTGGCCGTCAAACAGGCAGATTAGTGATATCCCCATTAGGGTGAAACTTTGCTTTTATTACCTTAAGTGGTGTATCATAACTGGTGGAGCAGACAGCACATAAAAAAGTGCATCACCAGTTCGATTCTCATGGTGCTAATACCTTGGGATCATCGCAAGCAGTGAGTTCATGACACCCCAATACCCCACCCAGGTCCTCATGCAACACAAGACCCTGGAAGCAAGGGAACTGAAAAACCTTCAAGCTGACAGTGAGTTGTTAACTTCCTACTCATACATAAGACTTTGCTTTTATTATGCGTAACAAAAGGACAAGGGGTTTATACCTTGCACTGGCTTCTAGCTCTGAAGTTCTCCTTTGTGCCCAAGTTCCAACCTTAGTTTTCGTTGCTCCAAGCTACCATGGATGGAGTTGGGGGCGGGTACGGCTGGCACCTTATGGGCTTCATTTTCTAAATGAGATGAGGGATCCTAGTTACCAGGAAATCAGCTTCTTTTCAAAAATTCACTTTCCTCCTAAATTCTTTGCAGCTTAACACCGCTCCCCAGATGGGCCAAATGCTGTCACCTATTTTAACAAAATGGTTTTTCCAAAATATTTCTTTTCCTGCTTGCACTTGAGGTACCATTTCCCCATCCATTTCAATTAACTGGTAATTACATGGGTAAATTTCCCAACGGACCATCCATTTATACACACGGCCTATTGCATTCTAGAACTTACACAGGATGAAATTAATCTAGCAGATCTTTTTTAACTTGCTGAAAGTGATAACTGACAGTCATTTGCATACTCGACCAGTCAGATGATCACCTAAATAAAGGAAAAGTTAACTATTAAGAAAAAAACTATGCATACAGAATAAAAAAAACATACCAATTCAAGTCATCCTACGTGAAAGAAGATTTCACTGCACTTGGTACCCAGCATTTAAGCCTATATCTCTTCATCAAGTCCACATTCCAGAAAACAGTGAAGTACGTTTTAAGTGCACATGACAGCTCACGGTAGTTTGCATGCATCAGGAGATGCCCTCTATGCTGCAGCGCCCGGATCATTAATGACACCCAAAAAGTCATCCTTTATGGTACCAATACAGAACTGCAAATGAAGAGATACCAGACCAGAGTTTAAACAAAGCAACGAAAGGTAACATATTGAAACAGAAACCATGTAAACTAACAGCAAGCATGCCCGCAGAAACAGTGAGGCCTATATGGTTCATCTTGAAGACCATCAACAGCTATAAGGGGTTCTGTTTTTAATTCAATTCATCTCCTTATTTTATAAAGGAAATCATGGTGGGACTGCTATATTTCCATGTTGCCTTTGTGAAGCAACAAAGATTCAGGAGAAGATAAACACTGAAAACGAAACAGTACTAGCGATTAGGAGCAATCCAAGATACAGGTAGAGCCTCATCCACTTTCTTTTCTAAATTATGCATGATAATCTGAATAAAAAAATCATGAAATACATAAAATCAGGGCATAACATGAAGAAGTGACCATAGAAAGAACGCATGAGAGTGGTGTACTTTCATAAGAAGACAGGTTGACAGAATTATGATATGAAGAGCCATGCTCATAACAAATCAATGTGGTGGACGAGTTTCGCAAACAAGAAAGATGAAATTAGTAATAAAACTAAAAGAAGTAAAAAGGACTACCTAAAAGTTCATCCCATACAAAAAGCGAAAGCAAAAAGAAGCAATTTAACTTTATCACCAAGTTGATTATGGAAGAAGAAAGGTAAGAACATACTATGTCAGTTGCATCAACACGAGTACCGATAATCTTCAGCCGCACTTCACTATCTTTTTGGATCTTTACCTGCAACAGATTAGAAAATTCAGTTCCATAATTAATTTCACAGGATTGTGGGCATACATCAGCATATAGAACCAGACTGCCAGTTAAACTGTCACATGATTACTCACCCAGTTTCTTACACTACATGCTTTTTGCGCATCTTAGGAACATACAATGCTAGCACAAACACTGAGCAAAACTGAGTTATACATATAAAGCTCTGCCGGAGCACTAAAACATGACTGTGACCTGGTTTACCACTAATTTTTCTTTTCTGATGACACAATTACATAATAACAGTAACGCAAGTATGCAACATTGAATTGGAAAAACATCAACAAAATACCGAAGATCCAATTATTGTTGTTACGTTTAATGAACCAAAAAGGTCTCATAGACATGCTTGTATCTGTAGTAGTATAGTCACGAAATTAGCTTGGAAAACTTTATTAAGTTCCAGCATGAAGGATAACCTCAGAGGCTCAGACATATAAAGAAACTGGATTAAGCTTAGAAAATCTTATAAGTTCCAACACAAAGTATAGACCGTACCGAACCATCTGAAGTTGTATAATTTGGCATATCACCAGACTGAAACTCCATATCATCCGGTATCAACTGTGCAATAAAAGGCAAACCAAGAAGCATCAGTTAATATGTGAAGTTACATGCATGACTGCTAAATGTTCATGAAAACTAAATAAAACAGAAAACTCTAAATGAAATGGTCAAATTGAACATGAAAAAGCATCTTGTTTTGACACATGTAAATGAAATGAACAAGAGGGGAAATGTTCTCTTCTCTTCTCGAAGAAACTCCCTTGGGTCAATTGTTTCAAAGAGTCGGTAACTTTTGCTAAACATGTAACTACATTTCATCAAGTCTAGCATTAGCTAAACCATGTTACAAGCTACTGAGATGGCATTTGATCCAATTAAGGTTTCTAAAATAATGTCACATGTTCCATGATGTTCCAATCAGAACTGCTGGGGCCTATTATTCATGATGTCCTAAACACCTTATGTGAACTACTAAGAATCATTTATGAAATAACAGTATCTCATTTTTTAATCTAAAACAGATTAATAAAAGATTTGGATGGACAATGTAACTACATAAAACAATCCACAACTATCGACTGGAAAATGAAACCCAATCTAGTCACATTTGAGACAGAAAGAAAGCTATTTCTACAATAATTTGAATCATAGTAAGCTTAGAAAATTTATGTATTTCAATGATATCATATTTCAAAATCTGGAATTATTTTCATTAATAACGGATATTCCCTTCTGACCTAATAAACACATTTATATAGGGATTTGGATGGACTATTGAACAATGTAAAACAGTGGAGTTCCCTCATTCCCTAGTAATCACAAAATTTTCCTGAGATGTTCCAACATTTTTTTGACTTTCATAAACTTCTGCTTTGGATAAGTTTTAAAACTTCCAAGGCTTTCCCGATATTTTTCCAAAAATACTTGCCACCTGAAAAAATTACCATAATCTATTGGAACTACAAAAATTGGAACTATTGTTTGCTTGTTAAATTTACAGAAATGCAAATGAAAGGCTATAGCTGATTGGCTTAAGTTCCGGTATGGTCTCTACTTATTTTAATTTTTTAGTTTTGGGCTCTTCACTTTTGGACTTCATTTTTAGGTAATATATACATATATTTCTGTTTGTTAACTGTTCGATAGCTATAAATTTTGAATACATTAACTTTAATGCATTTTTTGTCAAGTTGTTTCTATTGATATATCGATAATTGATAATTAAGTTGAAGTATGCAACTATAGAGTAACTAAGTTGTGTGGTTTCTTGTTATTATATGAACAAATATAAGTTATGGCTTTACTTGGCGTTAGTTTGACTTATTGCTGAACTATACAAGTAGCCCTTTATATTTAGATGACAAGTTGTATATATTTTTTTTCTTTGAAAACCAATAGTTAAACAAAACCCAGCGCAAGTCACTGAGTTGGCCTGCTGAGTCTTTAGTTGTGTCTCAAGTCATTCATTTTTAAGAGAGCCATTATCAATAAAAGAAGCACCATTTTTTAACAGAATGAATACACAGTAGGCAGAAAAAGAAGTCTTCATGCACTAGAATTTTAAAATAAACCAAGATGATAAACAGGAAACAAAGAGATTATTATGCTGAGAAGGTTATTTAAAAGCTAGCACATTTTCTACCTAGGATATTACATAAAGGACAACTTGTGCTTACATGACTAGAGACAAAGATTTGAACTGGCCCTGCTTCAGCAAAGAAACCCATCTGCACCAATTCAAAACTGTTAGTTGCAACTTAGTAACATGTGCTGTCCCATATATAGGAGTTGAAAAAGTAGCAATCAGCCAATTGTATTATAATGAGAGGAAAATGGAAGATGGAGACTTTTATATATTCAAGGAAGGTGAGAAAAGAACTAAGTAATGCTTATCATTACAAACATCTAAGATGAAGTATTGGAGTGCAAAGGGTCCACTGACTCCAACCCAAGGAAAGAAGAATAAAAGGGTAACGATGTTTTAAAGAACAAAAGAAAGACTTTTCATGGCATAATGATGAAAAAGGAGCTCAAGGATGTCATGTCATAGAAGACCGAGTCACCGACAGGCGACAGATAAGATTTCATTTCCATCCAAGGAAATTTTGACATATAAGTAATATTTATGTGCGACAATTCCACAACAGTAGTGGAGTCAAAACCAACAAAGAAAAAGTTATTTACTGCAGAAAAACTACATGTAAAGCACAAGCCCATGCAGGCCCAGAGAGATGTAGCTAATTTGGAGATTTCAAAAATCTAGTGTGAAAAAACTCTATAGAAAACCCAGCTGAGAAGCACCATTAGTCAATCGATTCCCATGGAAGTTAAGAGCCTAAACTAGAGGAATTCGAGGCTACAGATTGAAGGTCCAGACTCTAGAATAAATCAGTTCTCACCTCATAATCCCCTCTCAAGAATGTCACAAGAATGGTTGGCTGAACCAGAAACGGATGTATACCTACCAACTAATTCAGGTTCTAAGCATTCAAACAAACCATCTGTCAACTCCAAATGCAAAATTAACAGTTCACTTCAAATTAACCGAATAGAGGGGCAATTAGAACAAACCCCAAAAAAGCTACATTCCACAAAAATGAACAAAGAATACAGATCGAATCACCTCATAATTCAAGAAACCAAAAAAGATAGAGATTGTGCATTCAGCACATGAGGTTGTAGATAGTGCACCTTATTAACCACTGTGACCACAGCTTCGAGGATCTCACCCTTAAACGGCCGGAAGACGACACACTGGTACCGGACTGGGAATGTGACATAGCCAGTGCCATCACGGATCAAGCCCTTCCCAATGTTATCTACATTCGTTATGGCCACCACAAAGCCGTGCCGACCACTTCAATGAAGTTTGAGCCCAAATCAAATTGCAAACATGAGAAGGAAAAAGAAATCCCCAAACCCACCAAGTGAGCGATATATACATATACATACATATATATATATATATATATATATATATATATATATATATATATATATATATATATATATATATATATATATATATATATCGAGAGAGAGAGAGAGAGAGAGAGAGAGAGAGAGAGGACCTGCAGGTGCCTTCAACATCCTTCATGAGCTTGGAGACGAGCTTCTCTCGAAGACGAGGGCCGAAGTGGCGAGGGTGGAGCTGCATGTTCCGCTCCAGAACAATGTGGAAGAACATCCTTCCCTATAAGTAGAATAGCGACACAAAAAGACCCTTAGCAGGCACCAATGTTGTTAAATGCGATAAGGTGAGGTGAGGCGAGGCATCAAACCTACCATGAGGTGAAACATCAAAGTGTAAGCTCAAGGATCAACATGCTAAAAATAAAATATAATATGCAAAAAAATAATTAAAAAAATTGAAAGAGAACAACTACAATAACAAATATACAAGTAAACAACAGTATAAAAACAAATTGGACACATGTGGATCATCTTCTATACATAGATGCACATGTTAACAAAATCAAATTTACACTCGACAAGCACAAAAAATGTAGAAGCACATCCTCGAACATAGAGGCTAAGAAGCATAAACCATTTCAGCACTTAAGAAGATTCAGAAAGCAAGTGACATTCTAAGAAACTGCCAATAATATCAAGCCAAGTAAGAAGCCTGTCTGAATATAATTTTAGGACATACATTTTTTATCGCACTATGTATTAAAAGAAACACGGACTCTCAGTAGCTACTGATTTGATCACACGCTTAGTTCTGAAACAAAACGCAAAGCGAAAGGGCAGGCCTTAAATGAGAACGTTCTTGAAACAGTTTCCCACTAGAAACTTTTAGGACAGTCATTTACAAGGTCAGGACCAGCAAAGGTGGCCAGCAGCTGAACATAGCTTCTCCTTCACCACCTAAAGGCACCTATAATATATGGTGGCCAAGCTTACCGTGATTGCAGATAGCTGAGAGGCTGAGAGAGATCGAGCTGGCAGTGGGATTTGATGGCAAAGGGCGATGATCTACTCTTGGTGAAAGAGGCGGCAAAATGCAACTTGAGTGAAAAGTCACTTGAAAGTGAAAACAAAACCTTCGAGGTGAAAAACAAAGATGAAAAAAGTTGGAAAAAGGGGCAAAACATCATTTTTATGCAGAAAAAACATTGTGCCTGCGAAGTGTGTGTCCAGGCATATGTACGCTTCATCCTTGAGGATCAAAGCATTTTCGCAACACACACACTTCACCTCTAATAAAGCTGATAGGCTCTTTTTCTTCGTCTTAGTTGACTCTACTGCAGACGGGACTTTAAGTGCACACTACTGCAAGGTAGAGAGAGGGATAGAGAGAAGAGAGGGGGAAGAATGAGCAATGTTCAGCATACCTAATTTAGGCAGTGTTTGGTTGCACCAGGATTAAAATCCTGGGATTAAATCCCAAGATTGTAATTTTGCAATCAATTGAGGAGGGATTTCAATCCCCTTTCCAAATTCAGCCAGTGTCTGATTGGAATTATACTGACAAGAATTAAGTTCTAGTGTTTGATGGCATAAGTGTTGATGGTTGGAAAAAAGATGTGACCGTTGGCTGGCTAATAGCATGTAAACAGACGTTTGCTAAGAGAGTTTAAATAGTATTTAAACTGCACTTTTGGTCTACAAGTAGAGGTGGGCTGGCTCTGTGGCCTGCCTTTTTATGCAATATTAGGAAGAGCAGTACTTTCATCATCCAATAAAGGAACCAGTGGCATATAGGGGGAGTCAAAAGCCTACATCAGAATTTTTAAAAATTCTGAAATCGTGATTTTGGTATGCACCACTACAAGACAAGCAAATTGTAGCAAAATTGTTTCACCAAACAGCTAGTGCAGGAATTTGGTCAAAACAATGGAATCTCATACATGCATGCTTTTGTACCAAAAAATAAGAAACCGAGATACATAAAACAGGAAATGGTATCCAAACTAAGCTGTTACATCAGCATAAACTCTAATTAAATTAACTATAACTATCTGGGCTTATGCAAGAAGAGATAGAACTGTTTGCAATCTTGTGAACAGTTCTACAACCAGTAGATGATTCTTCATGCAACTACAAGCATTAACATAAGAAAATTGTGAGCAAGGTTCTGAAAATTGTGAACACGAAAGCCTACTTATGCTTCATTTTTCCCATGCTCACACACCAGAAGAAGCATGGGTTTAAAGTTCAAAAGATAAAAGAATAGAAGTGTTTTGTAGCATAATTAGTTTAATTTCACCAACATTTTAGTAAAGTGACACGACGAAGAAGAGTTACTATGCATTTTCCAACCCTTAAAATGTGCTGTTCATGCAACTTAGAATTCCATCTCCAACATTTGAAATCTGTCACTAAGATTCCTCGTACGGTCAATTAATAAATGTAATAGTCAGTTCAACCAATCATATTGGTTTTCTAAACTTCTCACTGTTTGAGTTATTTTTTTCTCTTTTTTTTCTCAATGAAACAGTTATTCTTTTTTCTTAAATCCACTAACTTTAAAGAGGAAAATAGGTGAAAGAATGAGAAGATGAAGAAACGAGGAACTACTATATAGAAAATTAAGTTGTATCAGCTTTTGCGCACAGGTCATACACATTTGGGAGTTGGAACATCGTCATTGGGTTCTGAATAAGAGGCATCACCTCTAGGACTTTTGAAGCTGAGAGCCAAGAGCATTCATCCGTAACCCCGTTTGGTTACCTTTTATTTTAAAAAATAAGCGAAAAAAATCTTCGAATTTTTCATCAGCACAGAAAATTCGCAAATTAGACGACGAAAAGAAGGAAATTGATAAAGACCAAAAAGTTGTCTCCAAATGCTTCCCATTGAAATCCCTCAAGTCAACAACATATACATTGACAAAGAGAATTACAGTCATGAAAGGCACAAGCAAGAAAGTCAGCTTGGTACGGAAGGAGATAGAGAAAAGGGACAGACTAACATCAAGATCTATCCGTTGCAAAACCCAAACACTCGAGCTCTGCAGATTTGTATTCATTTATGTCCATCCCTAGCCTCGCGACTGCTGGACGCAGCAGCTCACAACTGAAAATTTCTCCATTCTCCACACAGAACCCAACCGAAGGGGATGAGCTTGACGGCCCAGACGGTGGCTACCATCGGCAGCCAAAGCCAGAAGAGGAACGCGCGAAACAAAGGCCAGAAAAAATGGGGGAAGGGTAGGAAGAAACGGAAAGATGAGGTGACCGCGGGTAGCCATCCCAGGCGGAGATGGCTACCGGCGGCTGAGAGAGAGAAAGAGATGCCGGTGTTGAGAGAGAGAGAGAGAGAAAAGAGGAGGGTACCTCGTTGCCGGTTGGACCCTCTGCTTTTACAGCAAGCTTCTCCACTCCGCTGGTGCTGGCTGCTCCTCCCCTCGGCGCTGCTGCGTGAACCGGGACGAGGTGGGGTGAGCGAGAGCGAAGTAGCGATGCAGTTGCTTGTGGGTGCCCTAGCGGGCAAATTCCTTTCTGCGGGCTTTAGGACAACGGAGCAACGCGGGAGGTGAGAATATGGAAAGAAATCTCGGATACGCTCCTGAGATCTGGGATTCGTTCCGGCCTTTGCTGAAGCGCCGACATTTTTCAAAAATGGATCAGGATTTCGCTTGAACAGTGGAATCCACGACGATCAAACATCCCCTTTATATCAATGAGCAAGTAAAATTCACAGAAGCACAAATAAAAGTGTTAATTTTTGCAACAAAATTGATCTTTTCTATTATCAAAATTTTGATGTTGCAGACATCGTTTATTTTTCAATTATTCAAAGAAACATCATTAAAGTAAAAAAACATTATTAATTTTAATATATGTTTCTCATTAAATCACTCATAAGATCATACATACAAGGTTAGATTGCTGAAAAAATATCTAAATAATTTATTTTAATAGTTTGGTTTGAGTCTCTTACCCAACCGCAGTCGACAATCTTTAGACCAGATAGATGCAATTGAACTTGTATCCTAACTTTGCTGGTCGAGCCAACTCCAAAATTTAGATGACTATCACACAATTAATCTGCAAAGCCACACTTCTTCCTCCTATGAATTAAAGGTTTTCTCCTATTCAATGTGTTACTTCTTCGGCAATGGATGTTATTCCTCAGATAGGGACGTTCATCACATGAAAGTTTTCAGAATATAAAAAAAAAACTTACATGCTACATCATACTCGAAGCAACAAACTTGTCTTTGCATGTATGTAGTCAAGGTGTGGAATAGTAGGGCATTCTAGCTTCGTTTCATACCTTTGTCATGCAGTAAGATTAAGATGATGATCGTCCGGCTGATTGCCATAGTCAGCGGTTTATGGTGTGTTTTAGGTAGGGCTGCACAACTAGCGGAACCAACTTGGACTCAACCCAAATTCACTTTAAAAAACTCGGCTCGTGCTCGACTCGTTTATAAAGGAGCTGGATTCAAGCTTATAACGATATTCGAAACTATAAATGAGTCGAGTTCGAGTTTCAGAAACTTGACTCGTTTATACTCTACTCGACTTGCAAACCTGTATTTTATATAATATTATCAAAATCGGTTCCATAAGTTATACTAGTTAATGCTTACATGAATTGAACGAGTTAATGCTTACACGAGTTAATGCCTAAACGAGATAAATGAGTTAAACAAGTCGAGTTTGAGCATATTTTGTGTGGTCGAGTCGAGCCCGAGCTTGCTATAAAGAGCTCGAGCTCGACTCAGTCCGTGTGCAGCCTAATTTTAGGACACTACAAAAGAGAGGTCAACTGCCAAAAATTGCAATCCATGTGTGAGAAGAGAACTACTATTGTTTTACAAATGAAGGAGACAAACAAAGTTCCAGTTTCCTCCCATTCCTCCCAAGTTGCAGGATGTATGAGCATCTCATCCCACTTCACCCTGAGCTGATCATCCCAAAAGCAGTGTCGTGATACCATTCTAACATGGCATAGTCAGAGACACTTCTTGCCTAAGAAAAACTCTGAGTTTATTCCAGTCTTCTGTGCTGCTGTTTCAAGAATCGTCCATGGCATCTCTTCATGTTTTTGCAGTGGCCAACCTCATTTACAAGGATGAAAAGGAAAACAACTAGAAAAAAAGAAAATTCATATTTTTAAACAGCGAGGTTTTTTTCAGGTATAATACGTCCGACTTAAAAAATATGAAAAAAAATGGGAAAAAGGTATTTTTTAAATTTAAAAAACTAAAAATAGGAGAAAATAAAATAAGTGAGAAAATAATAATAAAAACATCAAAAGATAAGTAGATTTGCAACAAATAAAAAATAAAATAAAAAAAAAAAAAACTGTTTGGCATTAAAAAGAAAGAAATAAAAAAATGAAAAAAGTGAAAAAACGCTAAAAAACACGTTTTCTTCGTTTTTAACAATTTTTTTTAAAAAAAAACATGTTCTTTTTAGTTCTAAATTGCATTTCATTTTCTTGTATTTTTTTCATATTTTTTTTTAAAAATAATGCATTTTTTTTGTGATTATGATCCAAAGTATGTATGACGGGACGTTCATATCAAATGGCCTTGAGTTGGATAAAGAGGGTACAGTATCTAAACAAGTTAACGAGTGTATTCCAGTAGGGTAGCTACATATACGCTGGCGTGGGCATTTGCCCATACCGCAACAAATTTTTTATTTATTTTTACATATTTTATAATTATTTATTTATTTAAATATGTTGTGCCCTTCATAAATTAGACTTTTTATAACAATGCCCCATATCCAAAAATTCCTGGCTCCGTCACTAGCGGATTCTTCAACACCAAGCCGCTCATGAGGCCTTGACTGAACTATAGAGATCCTACGGATCTCAATCTCCTCCGCTTGTTATGTTACTTAAAGAAGGAATTGAGCTTCATAAACAAGGATGGAGCTGATATGGTCTCGTGCTTAGATCAGGTGAAGTCTCTTACCAACACCATTGCTGTTGCTGCTGCTGCTGAATACCCTGTGTCTAACTCAGTACAGATCATTATGAATGGTCTACGAGAATAATATGTGAGTTAGTGACGTCTACTACCACCAGCCCTAACAAAGAAAAACTCACGTTCACCAATCTTTTTAACTTGCCATTCAACCAAGAGAAAAGGGTTCAAAACTCATAAACTTCCATTTAAGCTGATTGATCACAAGACGATAGAACCGTCAGATCATCTCCATGCTAATATTGAGGACCGTCAGATCACTACAATTCATCATCACCAACAAAAATCTGATCTAGGACAGAGCCGTGGCCCCACCCCATCTAATTGAAAAGCATAATGTATTTTTTGGATTCGGGTTTAGTTTAGCCCAACCCGAATAAGTTCGTCAGACCTTTTGGCCTACCCTTGAAAAAAAATCTTAGCTCTACCCCTAAACCGAACCATCTCAAATTGAGGCTACACTCGTCTTGCCATTCAATAACAATCTTCTACAACCACTCCCATGAGAACCAAATACACTAATCCCATTACCTAGCAACCTGTTGTTACCTAACATGCCACCTCCCATACACACCCACCACAGGATCACAAGATCGATGACTAGTTCCCTAAAACTGAAATCCTTTCTAGCCATCAAATCCAAATCCAAAGAGAAGATTCATGAATCTGCCAGCTACAAGAAAACCTCTCAGATGACAAAATGGCAAAGAGCTATGGACAAAAAATATGATGCATTCCAACAAAATAAAACTGGGGTTCTTGTACAACAGCAAGATCACTTCAATATTATTGGATCCAAATGGGTATATAAAGACAAATATAATGTAAACAAAACTGTAGCCAGACACTAAGTCCTATTGGTAGCAAAAGAATATATTCAAGAGGCAGAAATTGACTTTACAGAGACTTTTAGTCTTACAATCAAACCAACCTCTGTATGCATGGTATTATCAAATGGGATATCTATCAACTTGACTTTCATAATGCTTTTCTGAATGAATTTCTTACGTAAGAAGTTTGTATGTTGCATTCTCAAGGACATGAATATCAAACACATCCAAAAACATGTACGCCATCTAGTAAAGACTATCTATGGACTAAAGCAGGCTCTAAGAGCTTGGTATTGCATCTTAGCCAATTCCTTTGGGATGTTTTTGGATTTCCTAATCAAATATGTCGTTATTCATATCTACAACGAGTCAAACTTTTATTTTAGTTTATGTAGATGACATTCTGGTTACAAGACCATCCGAAGAAGCAATAGGGTATGTGATTTATGATGAGCTGAAGTGTAATTTTTCTATGCAAGATATGCGTAGACTGTCGTATTCTCTAGGCAGCTTCGAGGTCAATTCATGAAAATGATTTCGTTAGTCTCAACCAAAGAAATTATTTGCTAAATCTCTTGAAGTAGACTTACCATGGACAATTCAAAGGCATCCCCTACTCTCATTTGCACCTCGGCTAAGCTTCAAAGGGAAGGGAGTCCATATGAAAATAGGACATGTTATTGAAAGCAAAATATAAATCCCTTGCTGGCGGGGTAGTCGATTTCCTTCGGAACTTAGTCGCTATTTATAAATCCCATGCCAGCGCTGTAGTCAAACTACTTTGAATGAATTAGGTTTCCAATCAGACAAAGCACATATATATAATGGTGTGATAATGTTGATGCATTGTTTATGTCAACACTGGATATTAACAAACTGAGACACTGAATGTTAGTATACATGCACAGTTCAGAAGCAACTTGAGCAAGGGCAGAGCCAAGAATTTTCATTGCAACGACCGAACTACAGTTCAAAATTTTAACATGGTTCGAAATAATTTTTTTTTTCAAATTTTGTATCTACTTTAAACTAAAATTTTTGAAATTTACATATAAAGTTTTAAATTTTTTAAAATCTGAGGGAGAGCCAAGGCCGCAGATTGAGGTGGATCAGGTTGCTCTGATAACAAGTGTGATTTCATGAAGAGTGCGGTTCAGCTGAGAGATGTGCTCAGCTGAGTATGGAATCTTGACCTTTCAACCTGAAGCCATTAAGCCCAGCCTCCTTTGTAGGTGGATGGAGCTTTCAGTGACTGGGTGAATTATACTGTTACTGAATAATTATGAGGCACAATCAATACGCAGCCATGGCCCATCAACGGCGTTAGATCCTAATGAGGCGGGACCATCCTCATTTGCAGTGCTTGTACCTAAGCTGCAAGTTCCAACCAACACCTAACTCATGAAGATGGTTTGATATGCCATTAGATCTCATGGAAGCCTAATGTACAGTCTCGTGGGAAGTAGCTGGACCCTGAACGAGGGTCTTATTAACTGGACCGAGTCCCATCGATCTGTAATTCATATTCGTTATTCATCATCTCTTAGTAATTAATATTTTGATTATATATATATATATATATATACACGCGCCCGCATCCGTTCAAATTTCATCAATCGCTCGAATAAATTTGTAACAAAAAAATCTGTTATCTGACAGCAGTAAACGTTTATTAGGCTTTCCGGATTATAAAATGCATGTTGAAAAAAATTTACAACCTGCCTAATTTTTAGGGCGTATATTTGCAACTAACTGCTGCTTGAAGTTGTCATTTTGGAAACACAAAATTGTCATCTGGGTTAATAAAATAACATATATGTGATGCATGGATTAACATATGTGGCACGTAACGGGCACGTCCCTTATTCGATTTCCATGAGCCGTATGGTATGCCAATTTGATTAAAAAATAGCTGTTTAAAATGTAAAGCTTTGGCAAAGATCCGGGAAAAATATATATTTTTTGGCCGAGAATGTGATCGATAATTATGTGGGAAGCATAACAAGTAAAAAATGGACAATATATCTAAGCAATACAGAGGCATCACAATGAAATGGTCGAGATATAATAACGAGATAAGGACACCAGTTAATAATGAAAGACAAATGAAACCCACAACTTTAATTAAAGTCTTCAAATATAAGCTTAGAGAACATAAATACAAAACTAGAAAGCGCAGGACACATTATTGGCCACAGATCTGATCAGGCAAATCCCAGTTTATTCTTCAATGGTGCCCACCTCCGTAGCTTCCGTACCCTCCTCCTGCACCGCCACCACCACCACCGCCCATGCCACCACCTCCGCCACCTCCAACGCCACCAAAACCAAGTCCCTTGTCAAAGCCTTTGCCGTAGCCACCGCCCCAGCCATGGCCAAGGCCAAATGCACTCTTGTCAAAGCCTTTGCCGTAGCCACCGCCCCAGCCATGGCCAAGGCCAAATGTAGTTTTGTCAAAGCCTTTGCCGTACCCACCGCCCCAGCCAAAACCCTTGCCATAACCTTTCCCGTAGCCACCACCGAGACCAGAGCCACCACCGAAGCCACCGTCGAGGCCTTTGCCAAAACCACCACCCAAGCCACCAAGACCAGAGCCACCACCCAAGCCACCGCCGAGGCCTTTGCCAAAACCACCACCCAAGCCACCAAGACCAGAACCGCCACCAAGTCCAGAACCGCCACCAAAGCCACCGCCGAGGCCTTTGCCAAAACCACCACCCAAGCCACCAAGACCAGAACCACCACCAAAGCCACCGCCGAGGCCTTTGCCAAAACCACCACCCAAGCCACCAAGACCAGAACCACCACCAAAGCCACCGCCGAGGCCTTTGCCAAAACCACCACCCAAGCCACCAAGACCAGAACCACCACCAAAGCCACCGCCGAGGCCTTTGCCAAAACCACCACCCAAGCCACCAAGACCAGAACCACCACCAAAGCCACCGCCTAGGCCTTTGCCAATACCACCACCCAAGCCACCAAGACCAGAACCACCACCCAAGCCACCGCCTAGACCAGACCCACCACCCAATCCACCAAGACCAATACCTTTACCAAACCCGCCGCCCATGCCGCCGCCACCATATCCACCCCCCATACCACCTCCCCAAGACTTATCAAACCATTTTTGGTCATCTAGGTTGGGAGCAGCCTGATCATGGTTGGTCTCTTCATGGTTGGCCTCTTCATGGTTGGCCTTTTCATTCAGCAGCTTGCGAGCACCAGCACTAGCATGGAGAAGAAGAAGGTTAAGAAGGACGAGAAAGAGGAGCCTTCCTCCAGGAGAGCCTGACATATTTTTAGCTCTCATGGTTGTTTGCTTCCTTTACTAAGGAGAAACGGGATTGCAGTGCTCTAGAAGGTGTGGCTTGTGAAGGTATTTATAGAGGCCAACTGGTTGCAGTGACATTAATGGCCATCAGCATAGGCAACCAATCAGTTCACATGTTCTGTGCCAACTAACCCTCCACGTGTATATTATTGCTAACATATTGCTATATATAAGAAGAGAAGCAATGATTTTTGAGGCAAATATGGTTTACAATCGTTAGAAGCAACTGATGAACAGAGAGTTAAGTGACAGTGAATCCATTCTCAACTTCCTCCCATTGCTGTAATCGACCTTAATTTGCATTTTTTTTTAACAGATCACATGGACAATTATTTTATGAGAGGCCAAGTTTTTTACTTTTTTTTTTTTCAAAATGAGACATATGCTGTTGAAATGGTTGATCTAGATCCTTGTTTTCGGAAATATTCAATCAGAGAATTACTTTTCTCACTCTCTGTAATGGAAAGTATTCGGCTTTAGACAGACATCATATATCTGGTGTGCAAGCATCTTAGGAAGCGTTTAATGGTTTGGAATTCTGATTCAAGAATGAAAATTCCAAAATCATTATTCTTCCTCAAACTGGAATAAAATAAAAAATCCAAGCCTTGTTTCCTAATTCTGGAAACAAAATACCCCATTCCTTGAATAATCCTAATTTCTTAAGGAATGAGCATTTTGATTCTAAAATTCCATGATTCTGGTTATATATCAAACGCCCCCTTCATACACACTGAAGTAGAATAGTTAAAAATTTAGGAGTTTCAGTACTCTTGTAATTGCCTGCTGTTGTGAATATTCAACCAAAGCTTGCAGTCATGCAGATTTAGATTGCAAGCCTATTAATCTACAAACTAAATAAGGCATTGCTATTTATTTAGGCCTACCAACTTCAGCTTGGTTTCATTATGAGCTTGAGCTGGCTTTCAAATGCACCATTAATTTAAGAAGGCCAATTTTATGGGTGTGTGAATTGTGATTGAGCTGTTCCTTAATCGTTTGATTCCTTCATCTTGTTGACCAGCCCTACTAATTACTTGTTTAACTTCGGCGGTTAATTCGTAGCCAGGACACTATCAAGATTAGAATGCATGCTTTTTATGTTTTTCAGATAAAAAAGTATCCTCTTAACTATAATTATTTCCCCTGCCTTCTCCAAAGAAAGGAGTTCCCTCACCAACACTTAATGGAAGCCCTTGTCAAACATTGCCAACAGCAATTTTTGTCCTCCACATATTATTTACCGTGCATCTTATGTAAGACGGGCAGAGCTAGAAATTTCTGACTAAGGGCCATTAAGAATAAAAGGGGCATCAACATATAGGTCACTGAGAAAAAATTGCCTTGAGGTATCAATATGAAAGTAAGCACTTTTTGTAGGTCTGTGTAGGCAATTGCCCACACATGAACCTCACGGCACCCCCCTCCACCCTAAAAAGGAATCATTATTTGGAAAATATCCGTCTTCTAAGTTTAAGATAATAAGGCGATTTTACACTTTTGTATGCCACATTTGCATCATGAAATAAAAATCTTGTCCTACCAGCAGGTCGTAGGGTCATGCTGGTATATATTATTAACCACGTTCATCGTTTTGGCTGTGAGGTCGCAGTACTACGGTATTCGGATCCATTTAATTTCCTCCTTTCTAAACACGAGGATTTCATCAGTACTGTGGATCACCCACTAAACTCCTGCTTTGATAGGGAAAGGCACCCTTCTAAATACTCGGTTCGAGCACTGTAACTGCCATCTTTGGCTAATCTTGGGTTGACTATGGTAAAAAAAAATTTCATAGTTTTTTTTTTTTTCAAAGAAAAAGCCAGACACATCAAGAACAAAAGTAGTTCTTGATCTACTTGCAATGCTCACTGCATTTTATGTTAATTAGCTTAAGATATCATTGAATTGAGATAAGGAATAAAAGTTCAGACTTGATTCCAGAAACCTCGCCAATTACAAGATGGTACTCGAAAAGTGCATTTACTTCTGAAAATATCACATCGTCCAATAATATCAGCACTGTAGTAACTAGAGTTATGGTTTCAATATTGTATTCACAATTGCTTATGCTTGGTATACATTTATATCTATCAAACAACTATAAATATTTTGAAAACGATGTTCCTAGCTACCAAGAGAAAGGAACTTTTCCCTCAGCGAGATCTTAGATTTTTCAAAGAATGATCTGTTCTATGGTTGGACCTTGCACAAGGAAAGCTAGCCAGCTGGTTCAAAATCTCAAGAAATACCATCAACCCTGTCACTGACTAAACTCCCGTAGATTGTAGTGGTCCTCTGTCATTGAATAACCCACATGCATTCATCAATTTAACGGAAAATGTACAGAGACGTAAGAGAAAGAATGAAGCATTTATCTTTCTTTAAATGTTGATGACCTTTCATGCGATATATGGCAATGTTGATCGAATTTAACAACAATAAGTTTTGAATATTCATCAATTCACCAATCTTAAAAAATGAAGAGAAAAACATCAAAAAAATAAGTAAGGGTCAGCTTAGAGCCGATTTCTAGAAAAATTTTAATACATAATTGGAATTTCAAGATGTCTGAGTTCTTTCTGTTTCCCAATTAGAGAGAAAAGTCATTGACGGGGATAACAGGAGCAGTCTCTCCTTTTCTTTAACCGGCCTATAAGTTAGTTTAATTATAGTGACTGTATTGTCATGAACAGATTATCTAAGTCATTACTTACATATTCATATATGGGGCTCCAAGCATCATTATTTGTTTGCTATAGTTTAAATTGATCGTCTCCAATAACCAGCAAAGAAGAATTGAACTTGAACCACGCTCAAAGAAGAGTGGAGTAACGATGATAAAGGGGTATTGATGGAATTACCCAAATAATTAAAATGAAGATGCCATAATGAAGATGAGTAATTCATTTGATACTAAAAAATCGTGATCTTATGAACTAAAACGAAAGAAGTATTAGCACCAGGCGACATTAATTTTCTTCTAAAGTGGGACCCATAATAACATTAAATTTAATTTTGCTTTTCCTTAAATTATCAAATGGCTAAACCAGACAATGGGGCAAGAAACAAAACCTAAAACTAATTTCGTTTCTTTGTTCATGAGCATCAAACATAATAAGAAATATGATAACAATAATAGTAAAAGTAAAAAATGAATAAAAAATACACAGTTATATATATATATATATGTGTGTGTGTGTGTGTGTGTGGAGTTACGTGGAATTTATGACCTCATCTATTCCTGTCGCCTTCTCAGTGTAGAACTCAAACTGATCGATTTGGCACAGTACAATAGCATGGTTATGGAAGCATGCATCAAATATAGAAAAGGAATAGAGATGACTGATGAGGGATGTACTGTTACGCCAGCAAAGACCACAGATGCACCTAAGTAAGATTTCTATTGCATGGCTTATAAGAAACCAACAAGGATCAGATGCACGGGTGCTGCTGGTGGTATTTCACATTCACAAGTTACATTTTCAAATTTGGGATCTGCGCCCACATATGATATGATATGAAAAATTGAAACCAAATGTTGCTGGATGGTTAAAAATTTTAAATGTCACTTTAAAAACCATTATTATGCCATAAATTGTGGTCAATTCCCCTGCAGGTAACTACTTTCATAAGCTACCCTTTAAAATGTTTTCTGCAAAAACCATTAACTATTATGTTTACAAGATAAGCTGGGCATTCATTGATAAATAAGATTCCAAGAAAATAAACGATGCCCTGTGCTCAATCTAGTCTCATGATCAATATTACAAGTGATCTTTCTATAATCATGTCATGTAGATAGTTGTTCTCCCGGCCTTTTGATGATGAGAATAGATAATGAGGTTAATTAAATAATTTGGTTCTTCTCGATGAACATAGGAAATAATTTTTTTTGACCAATTTAAGAAATAAAGAAAATTAAACTCGAACAGCATCTGCATTTTGTTTTTAAACTGCACATATCAAATCTTTTCACTTGCTTTCCTGGATGCAGAATACTTGCCAGTTGCCACGGTAGGCCATGCAGGTCCTATCAGAAGTTAAGATTCTGTCTGAAATCTATTTGAGACGGTTAGGTTGTCTCAACAAGAAAAACGGCTCATTAATTTAAGATCGAGAAAGTGTTTCGTTAATCTTCTCATATACTCAACAAGAAAAATGGC
This sequence comes from Nymphaea colorata, assembly GCF_008831285.2. NCBI lineage: Eukaryota > Viridiplantae > Streptophyta > Magnoliopsida > Nymphaeales > Nymphaeaceae > Nymphaea > Nymphaea colorata. The sequence goes on along the minus strand of NC_045148.1, from coordinate 6,639,137 downwards.
TCATTAATTCTAAGGATTTGGATGTGGACAATCATATATATATATATATATATATAAACTTCCTATTCAACAAAATTGATAATTGTACACAATCTTTATATATACTTTTTATATATATATGCATATTTGGTATGAGATATATATTTGTATGTAATTCATGAAATATATATGTACAAAAGGTATTCTCTACCCATATTGCATGCATACATTTTATCTACTTACGAGTTGCATTTTAATGGTCTAGAGTATGTACCAGGTACCTTTACAAGGGCGCGACCACACAATATTTGATAGTCGAGAACATGATAAGTAAATTCGCTCACTTAATCTACAATCTAACGTTGGCTAATAGTTGGACAGATAACTAGAGAACCTAAGATCCCAAAATACTTTTCCAGATCTTTCACAATGATCATGCAAGCGATTAAATTTTGAACAAGGGGGCACGGCATTTTAGTATTTGAGAAGGATTCAAATGGCAATTGCTATTCAACTTGCTAGACAGTGTGGTTTCTGTAGAACTTCTTCCCAAGTGTCCCCTCTTTCTGGCTGGCCAATGTGTACTTGAATATTCAAGCATGATCACCTTCTCCAAGCCAACTCAAATTGGTTGCCACTTTTCCTCAAGAGCTGAGCTGTTCCTATTAATTGGCGTCCACACAAAAGATTGGGTGAGAGAGTAGACAGTCCACATGGCACACCATTAAAGGCATGACAACCCAACAATATTTGGAAGGCCACCCTAGGGACGAAAAGATCTTCATGTTTGCCTTTGGTTTTCTCTTTCTTCTTGCCTTTCCTTTTTCTATGATGAAACACATATTACCTCTCCTTTTATCTTATGAGGATGGTTGTTGGCCTTGCTTTGATGGAGCCAGCTACCCACTAAGAACATACAACTAAAATGCCGTTGAAGAATAATAGCTCCAAGACGATGTAGGAAATCAAAATGGTTGTTGCTTGTAAACTTTTTCCCTTTTTGAGGCAAAGATGAATTTCATTTAATGCTTTGAGGGGGAGATACCCTGAAGAGGCCCAAGTTTCTTTCCCCTTCTTCCTGCCGCCAGGTCTAGGGTTGCTTCAAGACTTGGGTGAACTTACAAGTACTCACCTGCTCAATTTGCTATGCAGATACATAACACCCACAAAAATTGAACTGATGACTGGGCTTACAAGATCCCAACCTGTTATGTGCTGCCCCTCGGGGAAATGGTTCAAGGGAAACTTGGTGTTTCAAAGTCACCATAAATTTATCAGCCAGATCTATGATCCTCGTCTACCAAAAAGTAACTCTCTTGTCCACCAAAAAGTATCCATGGCTTGCACTCTTGTCCACCAAAAAGTATCCATGGCCACAATCTCGTGACAAGGGCTGCTTCTTCTGGGTTTTTTAATTACTTGGGACATGTCAATGTTAACTTGTCACTATCTAGTTGGCAATCTATATATAGGGCAATATTGATAGAAAACTTGGCAGTGTTAACATTGCAATTTGAAAGATATTAAGGATCAGAAAAACAAAACAATGAAAAACAGGGAAAGATCTTGCTAAAAAGTTCCGCATGTAGTACACGAGGTTAATTACATTCATTTGGAGAAGGAAGCTACTTGTTATAAGCTGAACATTATTATTCACGTACAAGGATGAACTACCATGCAAAACCATATGCTCAATTCAGACGGTTAGATAAGTAGTGTATTTTTACTTTAAGTTTGTGTGCTCCAGATGTTATTCTCCAAGAAACCAGTTTCGTTACGCTTTCGTTTTACTGAAAGGATCGTGCTTTAAATAGAGTTTGGTGAACCACAGAGACATGACTTCCCACCTCATAAAAACCGTCCAGGAAGGTACACTCGTCGTCACTCGTCAACCTTATGGCAAGGGAGATATCTTATATGTCCTCATTAAATTTAAACTTGTAACGTCCCTTTTTGTTTGGTGGTATTGATGAGTTGCCCACGTTATGTAAGTGTCGGTACTAAGACAGCTAGCAATAACTTGAAATCATGGTACATATGAGCTTAACAATGATTCCACATTGAAGTTAAAAGATGAAAAAGAATGTTAACTTGACTTCTATCCACAAAGTTTACATGCAAAATAAGATCCACTACAAGAGAAAGACGGAACAGCAGCGCCGCTCCGCTTGCAGCGTTGGTGCCTAAGGAAGATCATTGATGTGGCCGATCATCACTGCCTGTGACTGAAGCAGCGCCAATGGTGGGCAGACAGCCTCGGTATGGAAGTGACTTCAGTTTCCATTTAGTTGATTATGTATATTTTGTGCTTGGATTCACCAACGCATTTTGCATCTAACTTTGAACTTACACGGACTAGATAGTTAGTTAGCTAGAGATCTTCTACCAGTGCTTTTAGAATGTAAATCCAAATCCAACTATGAAAAATCTGATTAGGCTGGAGAGAGTAATTTTTCCCATTTCTGAACTTAATCTAATGGATCACTTGGCATCCCAGAGTAGTTCATGATGTCAGCCACATGGAGCATTCTGTTTTGGCTCCATTAAATAGGCATTTCCCCCTTCCTATCAGGTAAAATTGGTAGGTATGCATTTATTAGACCAGAATAGCCTCGCGATCGGGGAATAATTCTGCCACCTTAGTGATAATTCTGATTGCCACCATACGCTTATAATTTTCTTGAGTCGTTAATAAGTTAAATATACACTTCTGATTCAATACTAGCTATATTCAACGTGGTGGAAGTACCGGTGTTGTACTGGTACATTTAATTAACCTTTCTGATCCAAGTGGGTCTATGGCAAAGATGTGCTGGGAGACAGGCCATGTTGTTGCTGCAGCATATTGTGTGCGGTCTGGATAAGGTTTGAGAATTTTATCTAGGCTGCAGGATGGTAGCTGCGAGTGAGAACCAAAGAGTTCATTTTATTCCTCTGCCAATCTCATTATTGGAGGAAGCTGCTCCATTACTGACACAGATTCAGGCATGTCGGTATAGAAAGGTTCAACCAAAAGTATTGCAGAGAACCAGCCCCGGTTAGTCCGTCAGGCAGCCATGATTGGAAGGGGATATTGCTTGTGACAGACGGTACAGTTTCTCTGACAAGAAAACGAAGTGATTTCTGTCCTTTCCATATAGAGGAAGCAGTTGCAGTACTACTTCCTGTCGGAGCTGGAGATTCTTGTTAAAATCACCAAGTTGACACCATTCACCAGTTAATTGAAAGCTGAAAATGAATTTCTGGTGCCGAAGATGTCAGATGAGTAGTCTTTGATGAGTGAGGAGGATAAGAAGACTACAACAAAGAAGGCAACATGCATAAGGATCTTGACCATACATGGCAAGTGGTCATGGCACATTGTGTGTGGTCCTATGCAGTAAACAATGAGCAGGCAGGCTTGATCTGTCCCATGCTGTGCCCAATGAGCGGGGTCCGATATGTCATTGTGCATCCGAAAATCTTTTCAAACTTGAAGAGGTGTTAACTGTGGATTTACATGCATGCAAGATCCTTCCAAATACTTTTTCATATGCATATATGCAGGATTGATTTGGAAAATGGATGGTACTATTTAGAATTTTTTAAACTCACTCGTACCACAAGTGGAAGCAGTCATGTTTAAGCAACACCATTTCCCTTGTGTTGTCGGAGATGCCTATGCCGTGCAAAAAGAAGAGTAAAATAAGAAAGAGAAAGGGAACACAGGGGATTCTTAATGTGGTTCGATGTAAGCCTATATCCATGACCTTCTACAATTTTCTCTTAGTGCGCATCGGAAGTCAAGGTGTCCGCTATATTGTGAACATTACAAACCATATTGTATTTATTGACAGACATTGCATTAGGTAATTGATAGGCATTACATTAAGTAATATATGCTTTATATCTTTATCTTCAATAAACTATAAAGTAAGTAATATTACCATGATCTTTCTTTATGAATAATGATGAGTCAAATTGAAAATTTTAAAGCTCTACTAATGAATATAGTTTTGGAGCCTTTCAAACTAAGCACTTGGTGCATGGTTTAATCCATGCATTGCCTTATATAGCGTGCAAACATATTGAGAACACATCCTGTGCTCAAAGCTTGTTAGTCGACTCAAATATATAATTTGTTTATGCACTCCATGAAGAAAAACATTATTAATGTTTAGCTAATCAATGCACAAGGGTTCGAATCTCAGCTTGAGTAGGCTCGAACCGAGGGGACCTACTCAAATTTGGTATGAGCTCCATAGTGTGCTTCAAGAGTGGTCTGAGCCTAGGTGGGTCGGACTTAGGTAGTTGATCGGTCTGAGCATGATCGTAAGTACTACGTGAAGGGCTTGGTCCCTTTTTATCTCCAAACGGTGGAAGAGTCTACTAGCCGTTGTCCATCATGTGGCTGACGTCTGGCTGGCCGGCCGGTGTCAAAGTGTGGCTAATGCTGGATATGAGTTGTCAATGATGATCGAGGGTACCTTGGTACTGGCCAGGCTAAAATACATGTGGTCAGCTACGTGGCCTACTTGCTGACTACTGGCCAGGTGTAGGACCCTATCCTGGCTCATGGCCAAGGATAATAGGGTTTGGCCAGTCAGAGATGGCTGGTCTGGCCTGGAACGGCCTAGTCTAGCTTGACCCGGTTAGGGATAACTTGGCATGAATATGTCATGGAAGAAGGCACATACCTGATCCAAAGCAGCAAACAGTGAGCCATAAGTCGGTAGCAGCAAACCATAGGTCGGCGGAAACAGGCTACAGGTCGGCAGCAGCAATTAATCCGAAATTTTTGGTAGACCAGAAATATTGGTGTTCCTTCCTTTGGGCACGAAGCGATCACCTACAACACTTATATAGGGAACTGTTAGGACCCTGTTAGGACCACACCAGGTTGCGGCTAGAGAGCGTGAACCAATAGTGAATCCTACTCCCAAGATCTCTTGAGGATCAATCTAGAAAACAAAAAATCCTAAACAAATGCATACAAGAATCTACCCGACCGAACAGGACCCCTGCGCAAACCCAGTAGGACGAAGGTACAAGTGCGGGTATCCCAAAAAAAATACCTAAGGCAAGCCTACTACAAAAACTAGAGGGTGTGACGCCGTACAAAGGTGTGCGATACAAGAATCCGCTCACAACTCACTTCAGCAAACCATGCAAACCACAAGCTAGCGTGCAAACCACTCTCCCAAGTAGGTAGGTCAAGCTCTTTGTGACCGTGCCTTTGGCGCTTGCGCCTCCGATGTGCCACGAATGAGAGCAATGGCCGAAGCCGGGCTAAAGCATTAAAACAAGTAAATTAAATGCAACCTAATGCGAAAGCAACACAACCACCCCGAAAGCTACAAGGGGGAGAAGAACACAATACCAGCCAAGAGGGATCTTGACTATGCCGGATAAGTCACCACGGGGGAAATCCAAACCCCGGGTATTGCAACATCGGTTCAAGAGGACCGTTTGAGGCGAGCCTCCACGAAGCTTGTTGTCGAGACTGCCGGCTACGAATGAGGCTGTTGGCGCAGGCCGAAGATGGCCGAGGGGCGTCAGCCTTCGCAGCTGCCTGCTGCCGAGAAGCTGAGCGCGGAATAGGCAGCCGCCTGCTGCCAAACGCCGAGGAAGGGTCGGCCATGCGCTGGAAACGCTGGCCGAGGGGTTGCAACCGCCTGTTGCTGAAGTCGCGGCCTGAGGTGCCGCTGCGAGGGAGAATGTCTGTCGTTGGTACCGCGGTCGGAGGTGCCGCTAGGATTGACGAGGGCGCTGCAACCGAGAAGGCAATGCCGACCTACCTTCACCGGGTGTGGCTCGGCCACGTGCGTCGAACTGCTGCCGACGAGAGGGGAGGATGGTCGATAGATGAGCCAGAGTAGCTAGCGAAGAGGCTAGCTCATGCGGCTTGACCTAGTCCTAACTAAGCTCGGGTTGGCTAGGACCGAATGGGCTCTATGGGTAGGCTGGGTCTAGTCAAGAGGGGGTTAAGTTCAGGTAGACTTGGTCGAGTTGGGCTTAGGTGCAAAATGGGTTACCTAACTAATAGGTAGGCTTAAGTGGGTACGGTTTGGGTTAAAGCACTAGGCTCGGTCGGTCAATTTGACCAATTGGTGAGTCGGGTTGACTAAGGGGGGCAGGCTCGACTAGCCCACGAGTTAGACACATGGCTGTAGGGTTGCGTTAAGGATTGAGGAGGGAAGGTGAGGGTAGGCGGCGGCTAGGAGTTGCCTATTTCATCTAAGGTAAGATTGAGGATGTATCCGGTTTAGGACAAAGGGCGATAATTGAGGGATGTTGTCTAACGAGGAAGGATGACGCGTGAGGCTGCCTAAGGGATGAGGATTAGGGCTTGGCTGATTGTGCCAAGGGATTGCGTCCAGATGATGACACGTGGTCGGATCAGCGGCCACGATAGAGTACGTTAGGTGGAAGCTAGCGAGGAGGAAAGGTTGATCTGATCTTTCCTAAAGTGAAGGAGAGAAGATCGGTGAAGATTTTTGGCGAATCGGAAATGGGCCAAGGAGAATCTCTCATGATCTCTCTTGCTCTCAGATGGAGACACGTGGAGGAGATGGGTGGCTGAGAGGAGGTGCGGTTTGGGTAAGGGGATCAGATGGAGATAGTGTGGAGAAGATTTAGGAAAGGCTAGAGGGGACGCGCCAAGGGCTTCCTACTTTGTAAAGGGGGAAACCGCACGGCTGAGGTGGCTGCCGCGTAGAAGGCGTGGCAGCGCGTGGGACCAGCTGGGACACGTGGAGGAGGACGTGGTAGGTGAGCTGGCAGGAAGACACAAGGGATGTGGACACTTGGCAAGATGGGGGGACGAGGCTGGCAGCGGTTTAGGGTAGGCTAGAAGAAAAAGTTGCCGATAAGGAAAGAAGGGGATTTGCGGCTAGTGGTTTCCAAGATCGTAGGGGTGCGAGATCCAAGAGGGATTCTCGGCTGGGACGAGGATGGCAAGGGTGGATACGTGGCTGGCTAATGATTGGCAAGAGGCTGGATGCTGGACACGTGGTGAATCGAACAACTGAGATGAGACAAGAGGAGACTTACCCGGAATAGCACCAGCGGCCAAGGGAGCTTCACACGAATGCTGCGGTGGCTAGGGTTCCTTCTAAGCGAAAATGACCTGCGTACCCTTAATGAATTTGACTGGGACCTTGATGGAGACGAGGGCAGACTTATCCTCACGCTAGGAGTTGCAGCGGTGGCCGGAAAAGTAGCAGCAGCCACTGGAATTTTGATTTTCAGGCGAGAGCCAGTCTTCAATGTAGCATTGTCCGATTTAGCCCAAAATTTGATATTATGTACTATTTTTTATTGTGATCCTTCTGGGCTATTCTTTGAATGGAGATCTCGTCCTAAACTTGATCTTTCGCTGGGTTGAAAGCTGCTAGAATTCGAGATCTCTTTTGGGAGGCCGACAGCAGTTTTGTTGACTTACTTTATTTGATTCACCGATCGATCTCTTTCAAAGTGGCTTGGCTCGTACCAAGGGATTGGTAGCCGATTCCAAGCAGGTAGGGGGTGCTGCTGGGCAAGGACACCTTAAGCACCGAGATCTAGCACTCGGGTATGCTGAGAGAGAGACCTAGTGCTGTGGATGAACAACGAAGAAGGACGTCCGTTACCAACTCAAAAATCCACTAAAAATCCAATGTACTAACCTTGAAGCCATCCCTATTGAAGTTGTCGTTCGCACGTCGTCTTCAATCTTCCTGGTAGTGACATGGTCTCTCAACCTTCTCGGGGTTAGAAGGAAGGCACCGAGGTCACGCTTGAATGCTTGAGGGGTATGTCTGTGGTCAAGGAAGCCGCTACACTGCCGAAGCCGTGAAGAACACCTAGTCGTTGATCCGTAGGCCGAGTGGGTAGAGGTAGAAGGTAGAAGGGATCCAAAGAAGGAGGAGGAGGCTGCTGGTTCGTTGAAGAAGATGCCGTCGTTGCCAATGGGACGCCGGGAACACCAAGAGGGATGACGAGGAGAAGGGAGCACCACGCAGGAAGGGGGTGCGACAGGGGAAGGAGAACACACCTCGGGTTAGGGGGAGTGCGAGAGAGAGATGGAGAGCTCAAGAGAGGAGAAAGAGTCAATTGTTCAAAATGAACTTCAATTCATCAAAAAGCATGTTTGTACATGGATCCAAAAGTATATAGACATTACCTAAATGGACCGGTTAACAATCCAAGACTGGGTCTTCAACTTAAATCCAAATAACAAAAGAATCGTGGAGCACAACCCACTTCACTAAGTCTAAGCTAAATCCAAATCCGGAATCAAGAAGTGCTGAATAGAAATTTGCCTAAGTAAAAGTAAACCACACCTAAGCCTTGCGAGCCCAGGGTGGGGACCTCGTGCGGGGAACTGCCCACACTTCGAATTTGGATCAAGGGTTAGGCCTGAATGGCCTAGCCATTTGCCTAAGACCTTTGGTCCTAGACCGCCTCAAGGGCTCTAGGGATCAGACTCACGTTAGGTTCTAACGCTTCTAACTCGAAGAGTCCTACAACTAGTTTCGATGAGCCTTGACGATCTTCCTGCATGAGCACACACTCAGACCTTGTTGCTCCGCTCGCTCCACCCACCGCAACTGATTCTAGTGCTGCCTTAACCTCTCTGGGATCTTCTATCTGAAGAGACCGTGCTCATAGATCTGACGCTCTCTGCTGCCTACTGCTAGGCTCGGCCTGAACGGCCTTTTCTGGGTTCAGACCTAGGAGTGGGTCCACAATAGATCCCTCCTCCTTAAATTGAGCTCGTCCTCGAGCGTTTTCGGAGGGGAAGCGATGCACAACTGTCCCAAATTCTTTCCGGAAGGTGCCCCTGTCGGGTCCTTCCCACTCAACCAGTACCTCATGTCTAGTCCTTCGCTGCCGCTGTACATATCGATGCTTTAAAATTTGGTAGAGAATAGGTTATGTATCTGGCACTTGTTCTATCAATGTTGGCACATCCCCATGGTGCAGTTTAAGGCGCGTGACATGGAATACGGGGTGCACCATCGAAGCTCGTGGAAGGCCAAGTCTGTAGGCTGCCTTCCCAACTTTTTGAAGTACCGGGTATGGGCCATAGTATCAGGGTAACAACTTGGAGTAAGGCTGACCCATAATGATTTTTGCTTTAGGGGTAGCCTTTTCAGCCATATGTATTGGCCCACTTCAAATTCTCGGTCTTTACGACCCTTGTCGTAAGTTTGCTTCATGCGGTTTTGCGCCTTGGCTATCTTCTGTTTGAGAGAGTCGAGAACTTCCTCTCTTGTGCACAACTCACAGTTGACACTGTCATCTTCTATTGTGCCTCCTTCGTACCTTGAAATAGGCGGAGGAGGGAAACCATATACTCCCTCATACGGGGTGATCCCGGTAGATGAGTGCCAACTGGTATTATACGACAATTCGGCCCATGGTAAGAATCTTACCCAAGTGTTTGGTCGTTCTCCCGTGAAGCATCTTAGATAAGTCTCTAAGGACTCATTCACAATCTCGTTTTGCCCGTCAGTCTGCGGGTGATAGGCTGTACTGAAATTCAACGTGGTACCAATGAGCTTCATGTACTCTTGCCAGAACGTGCTCATGAAAATGGAGTCCCTATCACATACCACGGATTGAGGCATTCCGTGAAGCTTTCCCACATACTCCTGGTATACACTGGCCACCATTGGCCCTTGATAAGATCGTGGCAAGGGTGTGAAGTGGCTATACTTGGTAAGACGATCAACCACCACTAATACCACTTCTTTGCCCTCAGATCGAGGCATAGCGTCGATAAAATCCATGGTGATGTCTGTCCATTGTTTGGATGGTATAGGGAGAGGATTTAAATGCCCAGGAAGCTTAATGGCCTCGTACTTCTCCCGTTGACAAACCACACATTGTCAGATGTATCTCTACACTTCCGCCTTCATGCCTTGCCACCAAAACTGGGATTTAACTCGGCTAAGGGTTTTCGCAACCCCCTCATGACCCGCGGCTGGAGAGCCATGGAAATGTCGTAGGAGTTCCTGTTTTAGCCCGGAGTCTGGAGGAACCACTGCTCGGTTCTTCTTATACAACAGATTCCCCTTGACTGAGTAAAACAGAATTGATCATGGGTTCTGTTCCACTGAACCCTTGATGAGCTTTAAAGTCGGATCTGCTTGTTGGTCACTGGTCAACTTTTCCCATAAATCTGTTTCTACAATAGATAGCGTGAGGAACTGCTCGATCAAACGAGAAAGGGAATCTGCCGCTGTGTTTTCAGGACCTCTTTTGTACTCTATTTCGAAGTCGTACCCAAGTAATTTTGCTAGCCATCTCTGCTGCGTCAGGGTAGACACTCGCTGTTTGAGCATATATTTCAGGCTATTCTAATATGTCCTGACTATAAACTTGCACCCAATGAGGTAGGGGCGCCACTTCTCCACCGCAAGTACAATAGCGAGTAACTCCTTCTCATACGTGGAGAGGGGTTTGGCCCGGCTAGTAAGGGACTTTGACATGTACGCGATGGGGTGTCCTTCTTGTCCCAGTACCCCGCTCCCTTCCCTCAGTCCCTCTCCGCTCCCCCTCTCCCTCTCCCTTCCCATTTCCCTCTCTGCTCCCCCTCTCCCTCTCCCTCTCCCCCTCTGCTCTCCTTTCCCCTCTTGGACGCCCTTTCCCCACCCTCCCGAGTCCCGCCCCCCGCTCCCCCCCCCTCCTCTGTGTGGGCCGTCGGCAGGGACCCAATGGCCATAGCCGGAGGGCGATGGGAGGGCGGGGGCAAAGGGGGCGGGACTCGGGAGGGCGGGGAAAGGGCGTCCAGGAGGGGAAAGGAGGGCGGGGCGGGCCGGGTTCGGGCCAGGCTGAGCGACCCGACGGGCCAGCCGGGCCGGGCCAGATCGGGCCAGCCCGGCCCGTTGCCCAGGCCTAGAGCTGAGGTGCTGCTCCACTGAAGATTGCAGGCATCGCAACACGTCCCTGGCCATTTGCTCCTCTTGAAGAGTGTCCAAATGGCCAAAAGAGTGGCAAAGTGCTTGCACAGACAGGACAGGGCATCAGCGGCTATGTTCTTTGGCCCCTTGCAGTACTGGATTACAGAGTCGTAGCCTAACAACTTTACAACCCACCGCTGCTGTATAGGGGTGAAGATCCTTTGTTAGAGAAGGTACTTGAGACCTACGTGGTCTGTGCGCACCATGAATAGCCTCCCAATCAAGTCAGGCTTCCACTTCTCTAGGGCAAGGATCATTGGGAAGAAATTTTGTCTTTCACACTATGATATGGACGTGTAAATATAATCATACGTAAAAAAGGAACCTGCCCAATTAACTAACAATAGAAGAGAAATCAAGATTTTATAAGTGGGTGCAATCTAATTAACTTAGCATACTGATTTTGTAGTCTAGAGTATCTAAGAGTACTAAGAATGCTATTGGTACATGAAGGAAAACGAAAGAACTCATCATTACTATGAACACCCAATTTGTCAGTTCTAACAAGGCCAGAGCTGTCATCTTAATTTTAAAATTAATGTCTATGACATATATGGACAGCGGTTCCATACAGCTGCATACTCTAGAAATGAAAACAGAATATCTCAACTAAATGATGAGAAGCTTACCATTTCAAACTTCTACTTGGCCCATTTGATAAAAAATGTTACCTTGTCAATATAGTCTTTGATCTCTTACAACTCAAATACTGTTGAATGGACATTCAATCATTTGATGTCCACATATATTGAGAAAGAAGAGAGATTGAGAATGGAGAATAAGCAGTATGCATATATGGATTTTTATAAAGGTCAATATAGATATGGACCAAAGAAGAATGCCCTTAATAAAAAGGCAAACTGTAGAGGTACATAACCAATCATCAAGTTTTAGAGGGATGTCTCTCCTATAAAATTATTCTTTTGGAAGAAGAAATACAAGGCAAATTGTTGAAAAAATACAAATTGGTCTCTAAGAAGGATAATTAGTTATTTGTTTCTCAAAAAGGCAACATAATTAATATCCTTATAAAAAGCTAGTGGGTTGACTCGTGCTATTGTTCATTAGTACCTTGCAGGCCTTTGAGACTAACAAGCATTTAGTGGACCATGAAAAAGGCATTTTCTCATGAACCAAGGTGCATTCACGTGTAAAGCCACTAGTATACGTAGGTTTGTCTTAGGGAGTGGTTTCAATTTAGATTTGGTTGATACATTCTATATATTGTCATATAATTTTTTTTATTTCAAGGCTACCTGAATTTAGATATTACTTTAAATTTGAAAGTTCAAAGTTATTCACTTATAGAGATTCAGTCTTGGATGATTCTACATGTTCATGTGATGGTTTATATAATTCTAAAACCAAGATTCATATCCATGAATCTTTATCTTTTGAGAATATGTTGATAGAAAAACTTATTGAATGACCAATCTTATATGCTCTGCAGCTCTAGCAGACTAGCAGTATCGTTTGGGATATATCTTCAAAGATGGAAACCGAAGGCTAGTGAAAGAAGGTCTTATTGAATCCATTGATTTTATCACTAAGGCTAATTAAACAAACTAATGCATATAAAAAACACAACAAAGAGTGCTGCAACCGCAAATTGAAAATTATTAATATGGTATATGCAGACCGTTTACCCCATGTTATATAAGCAGAACTATTGGTTAACATCTTAATTGAAGATTAGCCCCGATATATGTATCTCTAATTTCTATTGAAAATTTTGAAGTTTTTCAAATTTTTATAGACTTTAAGAAGAAGTAAAAGAACAATTCTGTAAAGCAATAAATACTTTATATATGATAATGGAAAGGGCCATTAGCATGACTTCTCAAAGAAGAAAGTAATTTATTTTAATACATTATGGACAGTTATGCCTATCAAAATGATGTAGCTAAAAGGAGAAACCAAAAGCTTATAGAAATCATGTGACCTACATTCAATCATTCAACTCTTTCCATTACTTTATGGTATGAAATTCTAGTCACACAAATTTTTAATAGCGTACGCCAATAGCATGTCATATTATGCAAATCATGTGGTGAATTTGCAAGAACCCAATAATTTTTTCATTGATTTTATTACCTTTACAAAACTATTGAGTGTAAGCAATTTACACATAAGAAAAAAAAAATAATATAATGCTAAAAATCAAGTATCTGACTATATTGTTTTGCCCGGGGAGTTGACCCTATAAAGTATAAGCGAGCCCTTTAACACCCAAAGAGTTTCCAAGGGAAAAATTTAGAGATATAAGGCAATGTTAGTTGCAAATGGTTCATCATATAGAGAAAAACAATTATAAGAATGCATTTTCTCCTATCTTGACTAAGGAGTCAATTAGAAGGATCTTTGTCCCTGCAGCTTATTGCGAGCAATTTAGAGTTGTTCCCAATGGATGTGAAAATAACTTTCGTAATGGTGATTTTAAAAAAAAAATTTATACGTGACAACCTCAAAGTCTCTTTGAAAGAGAGTCATACTCTCATAATTATGATATCATATATAGATGACATTATTTTATATTTGCAACCGATGATTAGAATATGTTAATAGAGATTAAAAAATTTATTTCAACTCATTTTGAAATGAAGGACTTGGGAGAGGTTGTTTCAGTTATCGACATTGAAATATGTCCATCCAGGGCTGAAAGTGTTTTAGGCATCACCCAAAAAACTTATACCATTCAGCTTCTCAAATAATGGGACTGGACTGAGAATCCTTCTCTTACTATAGCACCTACAGTAAAGGTGATAAATTGAGTCTTAAAGTATTTTCTTCAAACTAAAGATGGAAAGACACAAATGTGTGAAATACCATCAGCACCAAAAACTGGCAACTTCTAGTATGTACAAACCTACATACAAATGTGACATAAAGTATGCGTGTTGTTGGGGTCCATCACAGATCTAGTTGCATCCAAAGCTTGGTCATTGTAGGCCACAAAAATGTCACAGTGGTACGTGCATAGGAAAAAAACTATGTATTAACCCATGAGAAGGTGGACCAACTTAGAGGTTGTTGGCTATTCAGATGCATATGTTGGTAGATGTCCTGACAATAGGAAATCTACCACCAGATGTTTTTGTACTGGCAAGTAATGCCATCGCTTTTAGGAGTGCAAAGATGTCTGTTGTTACGGTTCATATACTACGAAGGCAGAGTTCATTATTTTTTTTTTTAGAGTAATTCACTTGTCATTTGGTTGTGAAACTTTATCTTACTTTATTCGGGAGCAACTCAAAGCATTTTATGACAATGAAGTTGCAATGTTTTGTTTCTAACAGCAGCATGCATACACAAAAAATTAATAGTCAAAATAAATAAAGGATATAGAATAATTAGTACATATTGCAGACATAAGAACTAAAGAAATAATGTTGATCCTCTTACTAAAGGTTTGGTCGTATCTCGAAACACTTTAAAATAAAGGATTTTGATGAATTCCTTCTAGTCAAACACACTTACGTTTCATGTTTTATATGATCATATTTGGTAATAAAATCTTTGATTCTCTTTATCTGTATTTTTTTATTATGACATCAATTAGTGTAGTCATGTTGTTAGGACTATTGTATGACAACAATTTCTAGACCAATACTGCAGACTTAAGGTCAGTATATACATCAATCTGTTCTTATAACATGATGTGACAGTTGCATTAGGTCCAACCTAATCTGCCCCTTCTAATACGGCAACTAATGAAAAGGAAACGTGAGTATTAGTACTTTGCATAATCATGCAGTCAAAACAAAGCATATTGTAATTTCCTGTTTGAATGCAACTAAAGAAAATTATAAACAACGTATTGCGAGAACATGAAAGGATGATGAAAAATTCGTGTGCAGTTGAATCCCTGCTCACCAATGCATCTGGTGTTTGTGCTCATCAATGGTGTCCATTTGGCTGAGGTGACTCCATAGGCATTGTCCTTATCATGTTCCCCAAAGCTCTGGTCTCTACCATGGCATGAATAGAGTTATTGCTAAAACCATATTTTGTGCATGTCTATGTTCAATTTGTATTCTGTTTTTGAATCATGTGCATGCTGCATTGCCAATTCTACTACTCCTTCATTGTAAATGCGGTTCAAATCTCCAAAATATTTTCATTGTTTTATTTCCGTTTTAGTTGTATTCATTACTGTGCTCAGGTACTCATCGTCTTTTTGCTTTTAAAGTTTCCCTTTCAGTTTTTCATTTTCAGATCATGTTTTCTCTCTTCAGTCGTTAATTTTGTCATTCTTCTGAAAGTCATGTCTATGTTTTGAAGTCATCTCATCAAGCATTCTCTACCTGAGCCGTAAATGGTTGCCATAGAACACTTTGTGCTCCCGAACGAACAGTTTCGTTCGAAACCATATATGAACTTGGACACAGAACACGATCTTCTTGCCATGATTGTCATCCAAACTATATAACAGCGGATGCAAGACATTATAATTGATGAGTGCGTGTTCCGCTCTCCACAATGAACTCAAAGGAGTGGACGGATGAATGACACTCTAATCGATGAATGTTATGCTCTCCACTAAGATCACCTCAAGGACAGGAGAATCGAGAACAAAGAAAACAAAAGAAAGAAGAATGAAGAACTTCAGCTGGACAGGAGAATCGGTAACAGGAAAAAGAGAGAGGAGCTTCAGCATCTTTGATGTATTTCCTCCCCTGTAAATATGGTTCCCCTACTATAAGTACGTTTTGTGTTCAAGTAATTTGGCTATCGATCGATCACAAACGTAACGTCAAATATGAAAAAACAGAAGATTCAACTGTCAAGAAAACTTTGGTAATTGGAGGTCCAAACAATATGTACCATACAGGCATTTGGAGTTTTGGACTACCCCACTGCATTCTACAGCCATTCAACCGCACTATTATTTATTAGATTTACAGACGAGCACTTAGAGCTACGGTCCACAAACAAGTAATTACAAAGCCACGAACTGCGGCGCTAGAGTTCTTCGTCCGACTTCCGTTTGCTCTGATCCCCATCGACATTCAACTGGGTGACGGGCCTTTGATCCCCTGCTGTCGAGCCGCCGACCGCCGGCGCCGGGCTCTTACCCTCGTCGACGGCTGCAGGGTGAAGCTTAGACATATGGACGGTCAGCACCCCGCCCTCCAACTTGGCCTTGATATTATCCACGTCAACTTTCTCCGGCAGCCGGAACAACCTCAAGAACTTGCCGTAAACGCGCTCCACGCAGTGCCAATGATCGTCCTTCCGCTCCTCTTCCCTCCTCCTCTCCCCACTTATCCGAAGCACCCCGTCTTCGTCCACCTCAATCTTCAGATCCTCTTTCCCCAAACCTGTTGCACCCCATTAATTAGAACAAGAAAGATCATGGTGGTAGGAGAGATTAAGGAGAGAGTGTTACCAGGGACGTCCAGAATGAGAAGGTGGGAATCAGGCGTCTCCTTCCAGTCGACCCTGGCCGGCGAGATGCCCTGCTCTAGTCCTGTCGGCACATGCTCCAAGATGTGGAAAGGATCCAAGAAGTGGTCGGAGAAGAAGGAGCGCTGCAAAAGGCTTGAGGAGGGTTGATACTGGTCCAGAAGCTGGAGTGAATCCGCCGGCGGCGGCCGCAGGACCACCGTCAACAGCAAAAGGACTACCGTCACGGGGGAGAGATTACTCATCGCCATCCTTTGAGAAAGAATACCATGTGACGGCATAAATAAAAGGGGATTCAACTGTACAGGAGATAAGCAGAGTGATCGAGAGAGAGAGAGAATAGAAGGTTCTCCTTTCGCGTAGCTTCTCTTCCTGGTAGAAGACAGGGGAAGTGTTGCTGCGAGAAGTTTCCAGCCTCGGGAACGCGTGGCATGGTAGCCTTTCACCGGAGCATCGAGAAAGTGACGAGTTTTTTACTGCAGCATAAGTTGGTCTGATTATTAATCCTAATGCTCGAGTTTTGCTTAAATGAAAAAGAAATTTATAAACACGGCAACTATTTGACAAATTTACAAGGCACGCTGAACATTTAGATAAGATCTGGATGACACATTCAAGAAAATTAATAATAAAAGGTTTTATGGACACTAGTTTTATTAAAAAAAATTGATTTTTTAATTTGTTTTGAAAGACTGGTTTGTGTGTTCGGGTACAAAGACCAAATCTTTTTTTTTTTGTTGAATAACTTGATGGTATGAGGTGGTTTTGCCAGAAAATGAATTTCGAAAAAACCCATTTTCATAATAATCCAAATGTATTTGAAATGACATCTTGCAAGCATAATTATTTTTTAATTGTCATCCAAACGTTCCCTGAAGTTTTGCGTTTAGGTGTTTAGGAAATACATCAACGGCTTACAAGTTACAAGAAAGACATTGGTTTCATGAAAAAAGTTGTGCTTAAGTTGATTTTTAATTATTTTATTTAAATCTAAGAATCATTAACAAATTATAACAAATAAATGTATATCCAAAGCTACAAGATGTTCAACTGTTCAACAATATCAACAATTTATAAGTTACTCCTAATCTGAACCCCCATCGTTTTCGTTTTGGATAACCAGGTTATTGTTTGGATGACAGTAACTTAATTTTGTCATATTTAAGCTAAAACGACTCCGACTACAACTTGTATTGGATCTGAATAGCCAAAATCTGAACTCTTTGCATAGGCAAGTCCTAAGAAATGACAAAAAAAGAGAAAAGTTTTTACACTTTTCCATTTTCTTCTCGCATCCATATACAAAGAAGTTTGGCATATTTTTTCTCTGATGCTGGTCAGGTCCAAAGTAGATACGTAGAGGCCCTGAACATGGATAGAGTTTCCTGTAAATTAAATATTTTAAGTAGAAAGCATGTTATTTGTTATGAGGTTACACGGGAAACGTGAAATGGCTTGACATGTCTTGCTGGGGTCAGTGTGTCATAGAAGGGAAGCTCTCACCCGCAGGCCTGGGTGTCCGGCCTACCCACCCTGGCTCGACAAGGAGTAGGACTCGGGCCGACCAAATACCCAAAACTCTGGCCTGTGCTCAGCCCGACACTTAAAACCCGAGCCTAAGTTTGACCTAATTAATATAAAATAATATATAAATAAAATTACGGAACCAAGCTTAATCGGGCCGGTCAGTGCCCTTCTTTTGAACCCGAGTAGGGCCAGTACCCGTTGGGTACTTGACTCAATACCCAGCCTTACGCACTTGTGTCTGCCCATAACATGAAAGGGGCTCTCCATAAATGGAGTTTTCAGGTTTCCACCAAATTAATGTGCCCTTAAGCGATTGACAGCAAAGACACTTTGTTTGTTTTTCATAAAACTGCCATAAAGATTGTAATAGGTTCATCGAACAATAATTCACCCTAAAGATTGGAGTAGGTATTGTTCTATGAACCTATTCATATCTTTGGGGCAGATTATGAAAAACTCAAAATGTCCTTGCTGCCAAACTAACCCTATAACAGAACCTCTATATAAAACACAAGAACAAGTAAAGGAAAAAAAAATTAATAGCAATGGTCGCTCAGTCTCTCCCTCCATTTTTCACTTTTTCAAGTGCTTCCCCTTCAGATACATTTGTCTCTGCATGAAAACCTGTTTTCCAAGTGCCTAGCCCTCAGCTAGAGCTAGAATCTTTGAAGGGCCCTTCTAGCACCTTTCTTTGTGAATGTCCATTTCTTGAAATACAGGACTACAATGTGAGAAGAATTCTAAATTACCCGAGTGAGTTTATCCCTTTTCTCCCTTTACTCATCTTGAACACAGTGGTGATGGCTAAAACTTTTGGTTCAAAGGCACTAATACTTCAATTCATGTTAAACCTTGATCGTGAATATAGAAATGTGCCACGGAGAATGCTTTTTCATATTTGGCTTCAAGAAACAGTAGAAGGGTGAAGGAACACATGCAAAATAGGATAAGGTTACTAGCTAGCTTCATCATGTTACAGTTCAACCTATACGAGCCATAGCTAAGCAAATAGATATCATGAAAAGCTGCTTCTTGACATTTATTATAAACCATATGCAGTTAAATGTAATTTTTTGCGTGATAGGTGGGTTTTTGTAAAACTATCAATGTTGAATGGGTAAAAATTTGGTTGACAAAATCAAGGGAACCTCTCCTTTGGGGTGGGCAGGAGGCTAATCTCATTACCGAGTAAAGGTCAAAACCTTCCTCCATTCTCCAAGGTTTGCGGTTGCTTTTCGAAATGACACCTCTGTTATACTTCCATCTACATAACAAAATAACATCTTTGAAGTGAGAGAACAAAGGAAAAGATTCTTCCTTTCAAAGATGAAATGGTGGGTGTGGGAACCATGGTTTGAGATCAGCTAGATGTTGGGACCGGCCATTTTGGTTATCATGAGCCATCCGATTCACTTAATTGGAGGTTCATGCAGTAATTTGAAAAAGATTTTTTTTTTCCAAAATCAAAGTATATATACGGCGTCATTTTTAAAGATCATAGACTTCTTTGTGTGTTCGTGGGACATCAGGGTGTAACTCAACAGATCAACTCAACAACGATTTACCTGAGATGAATGAAACTCGAGGCCCTTTCGTCCCCTATCCACAAATTGTTATAAATGTTCTCTTAAGGGAAGAAGTCCTAGAAAGAATTGCTCGCTTTTGTTTGGGCTAAATTTTCTTTTCATGTTTAATTTTGCTGTAGGGAAAGAAAGAGAAAGCACAAGCCATATTCACTTTTATTGTTTACATTTCTAAAACCAATATACACTGCAGCCTTGTAAAGATATTTATTATAACCGCACCACATCGCCCACACATATAAGAAAGTACAAGCTGCAGAAAAAGACTCAAGGAATTCCACCTCCAAATCCTCCGCCGGATCCACCACCAAATCCGCCTCCTAACCCACTAAACCCACCTCCCCCACCAAAGCCGCCACCCCCTCCTCCTCCCAGGCCACCACCGCCAAGTCCAAGTCCTCCACCATAACCCTCTCCACCGCCAAACCCACCTCCACCTCCACCACCACCACCGAACCCACCACCTCCACCAAAACCACCATCTATGACAGCACCGCCACCCATGCCACCTCCTCCACCACCTCCAAAACCACCACCTAGGCCTCCACCACCGCCACCACCACCACCACCAAAACCACCACTTAGGCCACCGCCACCGCCAAATCCACCTCCAAAGCCGCCTGCACCGAACTTGGGATATATTGGATAGTGATGGAAGAAGAACCATTTTTGGTCCTGAAACGAGGAGGCATCGTCGTCTCTGTCGGGTAACTTCCTTGCACTGGCATGCAGTGCAACGTGGCGAAGTAATAATAGTAGGAGGAGAAGCAGTTTGGAAGCCATTTCTACCTTGCGTTTATTCATCACTCGTCTAACAACTGCGCGCGTACACTTTGAGTGCGAGGGAATATTGAGGGAAGTGTGGCAAGAATTTATAGAGATGGATGGTTGGGGCAGAATTTAAATTTCCACCGGAAGTCCGTGTTGGGTTGCGGGATGGACAAGTACGCAACGCTTCCCTTTTCACCAGACACGACTTAAAAGACTCATGCACTCCAGTTAAGCTCTTGAAGTGTTTTCTTCCTTTTTGATCTTTAAGTCTTTTCTGCTTTCCCTCTTCTTTCATCGATGCTGCCAGCTTCGTTCCAGCTGCTAAGTCCCGTAATCAATCTTAAATCTCCCTTCATCTTTTTCTTTTTCTCTCATCTTCAAGGCTTAGTATAGGTAGAATGTAAAAAGATCGGATTCAAATGGAATATACCATTCTGCTTTTTCAGATATTTACATATTTGAGTTTGAATTCGAATTTAAATACGAATTAAAAAACCAGATCTGAATCTAAATCCGAAATCTGATTTCAAAATCTGAATCCAATCTGATTCAGACTTCTACATTCATATCAAAGTTCAAATTTTGAATTGAATCCAACTGATTTTTAAAATATAAGAGCACTAGATGTAGAATATTTATTTAAAACTAAATCTGGTCTAAAACCAAATCCAAAGAGATATTTATGTATATTTGAATCTGAATCCAATTGAATGTCATTTTGTAAACTCCTTGTTGCATTGAGAGTTGGGTTTACACATAAATACATACATGCACGCAATCCCTTGAACTAACTGGAAGAAATTAAATTCATAATGGTTGAGAACGCAGAAAGCTTTTGGCACTCAAACTTTAATGTGGTTTCGAGATCCAATGTGATTTCAGGATCCTCTTCCTCTCTCTTAAATTGTGAGGGAGGTTCACATTACACATAACCCTCATCTTTAATTTCCCATAGAATTATTATTTATAGCATGCAAAGCCCTATGTCTATGTTCCTTTTGATTTTGTCTTTATGGCCATGGCAAATTGACCCCTTGCCTTATTAGCCCTCGTCTTCCTGGACCCTCTCTGTCTCTTTAATATCATTCCCTTATCGGATAGCCTCCCTGGAGCTCATTGTGCTATTTTTTGCATTGACCTTGACAATAAAATACTTTGTGCCTTTAGATTTTTTTTAAAAAATCATCACTAAAGGCATTGCAACAGATTTTTCTGGGGGCACAGTTTATCAAGTTTTGACTATGACGAGGTTTTGGATGTACATGTTTAAAAACTAAAAGTTTGTCAGTAAAATAATGAAAATTATACACCAAAAAATAAAATCAATTTATAACCAACTAGCTGCACAAAAAATGGAGACCAAGTCAAACTCAAGGAATAATAAAACTAAGAATTAAAGAACCAATCAAATTGCATTTACTTTATTAATTTGCTAAACAAAATTAGATCTCAGTAAACTCCTACTGGAAGTCAAATATGATCTATTAAAATTAATTGAATCATATTCTAACCACAAATAAAACTTTATCAACAACTAAAAGAGATCAACAATAGGAAATTTATACTCTGCAAACAAAAGGGGCTCACCAGTGATCTTCGGTGAACTTAAAATGATTGATGGCTTGTTAAGGTCAGCAGTTATTTTGCATTTAAAATAAAACAAGTATATTTTAAACTCGAAAATACTAAACTAGTTTAAGTTCAAATAATGGATTGAGTGCATGAAATATGCTAGAAAAATTAAGAACCTTACATACGCATAAGAAATCAAAAAGCTAACTAGGTATGCACACAATTATATAAAAATATCTAATATAGGGAATCAAACACTGGAATATGTACGAAGCTGAAGAAGGGGGACCTCCTCACACACAACTTAGACCACACACAACTTAGGTCTAAGCAGGAATTAGCTCTTGGAAGATCTTCTTGCTGCTGCCACACCAGACTTAATAGAAGAAATCTCCAAGAAACATAATAGGCACTAGAGAAACATATATAAGAGAGAGAACACTAAGGGTGGCAGCGATGGGTTCCAAAAAGGAAGTTGGTAAAGTTGACCTGTTGAAAGATTGGGGTTTTCACATACCTGATAATAAACATGAGGACATCCATTAAAGTTGTTGATGTTGTTATTATTTCGTCCAACACCACCCTTATTGTGGTTGCCTCTAAAACCCTGCCTTTATATCCAAAATCTCTTCTTTCATATGTTTGGCTTTCATTTTCCAAATGACAGCTCTTCATTTTCAAACAGTGGCCCTTTCTCAAATTTTGTAATCGATGCAAGTTCCATGTATTGATGTCCTACATTATAATCCTAATGTCTCACTTTGGTAATTGACTTAGAACCTTTTCCTACTAGGGTTTGTATGTTATTTTTAGTGAAAGCTATTTTCTCCCTTTTGTTTTAGATGCACAACGTGTTAAATCCGTTCTGGATCAATATGATATGCAATTCATTGAGGGAGGTTGGCTCAATCCTTGTTTTCGTATGTCATGCAATTCATTGAAAGAGATTCATTCAGACCTTGTTTTCAATCACAGTCATTAAATTCAAGTGTTCGGCTGTGGCCCTTTTAGGGTAAGCAGAGTGAGTATTTCACCTTACCACCCAAGAAGAAGAAAAATCCCCCACCCTTACGCCTATTCCCTCAATGTATCAGGCCTACTTCTGAGGTGACATCTTCACTATGTTTTAACTTTCATATTCGTGTCTTCCTTTTGTAGCACAGGATGTTGACATCTCAAAAATTCGAAATGGAGTTAGGCTGCCTACCAGCCCTGCAGCCCTGCCTCGTTTGTTGCATCAACCCCTTCGGGGCTTTCAGCTAGCAGTCCTTCAATGATCTGCATTACAAGGTCTTCTTCAATAATGGTCTTGCAAGTAACGGCCAATTGATGAGCAATAATGTTTGCATGCAAACACATGATCATCATTGTGATTTGTGCCTTCTTAAGGCCTTGTAAATATGTTTTAAGTGCATAGCTTTAGAAATTTAATATGCAACATGGCCTGCTCTAAGTGCACTCAAAACATAATAAGAAGTATAAAGTGCAATGATTTGATTGTAGACAAGCTCAAACAGATGTGCTAGAATACGACTAAGTAAAAATTGGTAATCTATTTGCCAAACATTATAATCTGGTTTAATATCTAATACACCTTTGATACATGTAGGGGAACGAACCTTGGACCCATCGACATATCTGAACAGATCGTAAGTAGTATTGGTATAAACTACAATTCTCATAGAAATCGATACAGTCAGCTTTATAGAGATAAAGTAACCATTTAGGTTGCCGGGAATTTGAAGGAAGGAAGATGAACTTGGAGACACTTATGTGCGCATACCAGACATGAAGAGGAGGTCGCTTGGTTTGATGAGCTTGAGGCCATTTGGCTCTTGATGACATGAATAAAATTAAATTCATGATGGTAGAAAATAAAGAACAATACTTTTAGTGCTTAGATTTTAATGTGATTCAACCAAAAGTTTTCTGTTGATAATCCACTTTTTCGCTTACTTAGATTGGGACGGAGGTTTCCATGAAACAACCACCATTTCTTAAAATGGGATTAAAATTTATAGCATGCACAGCCTTATCTTTATCTTGCTTTCTGTTTCATTTTTATGATCATGGGATGATACTTGATCGACCTCTTCATTTCTTATTAGGACTAGTTTTTCTTCCTAAATGGTCCATCTCTACCCTTTTGAGATCACTGACACCAACTTTGTTTCCTTCAACACTTTTGCTACATTAATAGTAACCTTCTAGTTACCCCTTTCGTTCAAAACTCATTAGGTTGCCATGCATATATCTGCCTTGTGCGAGGAAAGCAAAGTTCCAATCAAGCTACTAATAACAGCTCCTACTTGGCTAGGGTTGAGTTCCAGAATTTATAAGTTGCCACAATGCTTAAAAACCGGCCCTTGAAATAAGTTGGCCAGTTTGTCTATTCAATCAAGTAGCTGTTCAGCATTGCATGGGTTACGAATTGGACAAAATTGTATTTACATTTATTTTAACAAATATAAAAAATATATATTATATTTAAAAAACCCTTAAAATATTTTAAAGTAATAGAAAATAATTAATAGTGAGTGGCAGGTGGCTCCCCTACATCAGCTAATGAAAAAATAGACACCAATCCAATTCAAATAGTCCCATCCACTTGGCTCGGTAAGGTGACAGGAGACCATTAGGATGACGGAGTTCATTATGAAGGGCAAGTCTCTTGGTATAAGCTTATTATGGGTCTATCTAACTCAGCTAGCCTATAAAAAGAAGAAAGGGTCCCAATCAAGCTATTATTATTCCATGCCAAATTAGCTTATGCCTAGGGTTTATGAATACAGTGCTACCTCCCCAAACTATCATATCTAGAAATGCTTTTCATCAAACAGTCAATGCTAAAAAGGGCAGGCTAATTACGCATCCTTAAAAGGTATTGCTTCATGTATTCCATAGAAAAGTGGGGCAATATAATTCATGCACATGGGCAAACTAGTCTATTTTTCGATAGCAAGGTGATGCATTTCATGCATATAAGAGATTCCCAACACATCATAAGATTCCCACTCTTTAACAAAAGGAAAATTAATGTTTTTTTCAGATCCAGAAAACAAAAAGGATTAGTCTAGGAGCACTCCTTGGGGAAAAGAGTGTGTGTCCATGCCAATATATATTCTCATCAAATGATACGCAAACGCTAGCAATATGCAAAACATCATTTGGCTTTTCAATGCTTGCAGCTTAGCAAGTGCAATGGGAAGCTTTGCTTGGATAGCTAATGGTATGAGGGGGCTGTAGCAGTGGCCACTAACTCAATCTTATGGCCTATTGCCCGTCGTGGAAAGACAGCTCTATGCTACTTTTATGGCATCACATCCTTTAACTCATCCAACACTGCCTTGATCTCTTGGAGATAGCCTGGTCCAATGGGCAGTCCTAATTGGGTAGGGCAATCCTCTCTGTTGTGGGAGGGTTGGGCTTTCATGAGAAAGCTATCGAATCGAGTGTTCGATTATTGTATAATAGGACTGCTTGACATGGAAAATTTTAAAGCTTTAGCCTGTAAAAAAATTTCATTAGTTTTCAAACCCAAGAAATAGAGTAGCCACATGAAATGCATTCAATCCAGAAGTCCTTTCTTATGCTTTCAAATTGGATACATGGCATCTAGGTTTTGAAATTAAGAAGGTAAAAAGAAGACTCGTTCAATGAAGGAGTGAGATATGTAGTTACCTGAGATCACGTATTTATCTAAAGGTAAATCTAATGTATGACCTTTACTAAGTTTTGAACTATAAATACAACAAAAAGTTGCTATCTTTAGGACATACAAACACATGCATCTAGCTATGTTCTTTGCATTAGTTTAATAAGAGTACTGACCTAGAGGGTCTTGAGAACCTATTTTCCGAATGTGTATATCGAAGTTTTTTTATCAATATTACACAATGAATGGAAATTTTCATTTAAGGGCCCACTTTTTTGTTTTTTATATGCAAAATACTTGCATCACTTGTCTCTAACATGTCAGATGACATCAGTTAAACTATGACATCTTAGCATATATGAAATGTTATGTTTTACAGCACTTCCTTTTTAGATTAAAAAGGTACTCTTAATATTGATTTACACCAAGAAAGTAAAACATGAGAAGCCATATTTGAAAGTATGGGCAAAGGTGTAATTGTCTAAATGAAAATTCTTCAAAAATAAGATATGGAAAAGAATGACTAGGCTAATTTTACCCATCAACAAATCATCTAAATCCAATTGCCAGTCAGAGCAAAGGGGAAATGCTCAGCGGTTTACCCTACCAGTACAGGGGCCTCACCTTTTCAACCTAGTGTCCTCTAAGACTTCTCCCTGACAAAGCATATTCTCTTTCCTAGCAAGGGAAATTGCCATCACCGGTGGCCCATGTCAGTCCTCCAGTGATGGATCTCTCTCTCTCTCTCTCTCTCTCTCTCTCTCTCTCTCTCTCTCTCTCTCTGATTGCCATTTTTTTAAAAGACCTCCCCCTTGAGAATTTGTTAAAATAATGGTTCCTTCCTGAATTTTCTTGCTCCACCTCTAGCATGCAACAAAAGGCCGTCTATGCTTGCATTGTAGGTTTTACCTATTTGAATTTTTGACTGGCAGGTAAAAGCAAGTTATGATCCACATGTACTTATTCAGTAAATTTTAAATTAACATCATGATAAAAAGCATGCCTAGATTGAGCATACTCATCTTTTTAATTTTGCTAGCAATCTAAGTTGCCCAAAGTCCTATATATAGGATTTATGCCAACAGAGACAGCTCATCACTTTTGACAACCTAAAGATCCCAAGATCAAACTCTTTAGTAGAACATGTTGTGTTCTTTTTCTCTTTATATAGATTTTTCGAAAATGACAATCTTGGTTGCCATGTGAACAGCCCAAAATGAACATATCAAGCTAGTTTCCTTATAAATACTATAATATGATTTGGAGGTACTGCAACGAACACAAGCGTCTTAACTTTTTCCTTTTTAGTTTAGCAATCAACGCACATGATATTGGTATTTAAGCCATGAAATATGAAGATTGAGGGTACATGAATAAGTTTCTCCGATGTCATATTTTTAACTAGTTGGAAGTCCTAATACTGGTAAATATGACATAGTAAACTGAACGTAAAAAAAAAAAAAAAAAAAAAAAAAAAAAGGAAACTGAACGTACGTTGTGCAATATCGTTCTCACTGCCCTTCAAACATCTCTCCTTCATCTCTGTGGATTGGTCAAATGCGCATTTTTTTTCAATTTATGGTAATGTCAGCCTCCTTTCACATGTTGGTTGCAAGTTCTTCCTAAAGTTTGGCTTGGAATTTGAGGCCTGTGTCGAAGAGGGGTCATTATACATCGTAGACATTGCTTCATTCATCAAATGCAATGGAAAAAATCCTCTCAGTAAGCTGCTTTGTTGCTGCTGCAAGGCCTCTATTCTTCTTTGATGAGGCCCAGCCCCTTTCAATCATTTGCAGCAGTTGCTCAATTTTTCCTTGATTTGCAGGTTGGATATTGTCAACTTCTTTCTGAAAGACAAATGATCTAGATTTAGTGAAGTGACTAGCTATGTCATGATATGCATAAACGTCCGAACTTTTATTGGAGAAAATATTGTACAAGGTGTTCCTTTCATTGAAACAACTGTATATATCTTTGATTATTCTCTACTCCAGGGCTCCATGTGCTGGCCTTCCACCACAGCGCCCTAGCCACCATGAAGATTGGGCTTTGGACTCTTGCATAAAATCAACCATATGGGATTCCTAGCACCCAAAAAACAAATACCCAATATGCAGCCATTTCATTAGGCTTCATTCAACCCTATTGTAGCCAAACTTTAACTCCCAATATCATTTTCAAACAAAGATATGATTTCATTTCTAAAATATAAGTAACCCATTTCCACAATGACAATACATTATATATCTACTTTGGATTCCAGCATTGGGATGGACCATGATGAATCCTATATATCCATGGCATCCCAATTTGACTGCAACTATAAGCATATGTTCCTGTGGCAAGTGTTGGTTGAGGATGCATTACACTGCAATTGTGATCGGGTTATGAAGGGGGATAAAAAAACTAACTAATGGGCAACTTAATTAGTTTCGCTTTCTTCCAAAGTAGAAACAAAAACCCCTAGCGATGCAAAATGCCTTATAAAAAATTAACTACCCATCTAACAGCCATGGCCTGCCCATTCTACCTTCCCACTGGGTCCGCAACTTAACTACCTTGAGAATTTGAGATGAAGGAATATTCCAAATTCAATATGGGCTCCTGTGCAAGCTACAAGTTACCAGGAAAATTCTTATGGTGTCTGCAAAAGTCAGTTGCTAGCTGTGCAAAGATGGCCAAAATAAAATCAGACTTCCCGTGAAGAAGTTGATATCCATGAGAAAGTCTTTTTCCCAACTATCTGCATATAATGGCCGTGCATCTGACAAGTCTGGAAAGCAGGTGAGCGTTCTAATTTTTTTGGAGAAGACTTCATGAAAGGTAGACAATTGACGTTCATTATCAGAATCAAAGGTTATTTTAAAGAACCACTATTAACCTTTGATATGGTTCAATATGAATTTGTCACACGCACACAACTGCATGCCTTTATGGTGCAGATCCTCTTGCATTCTGCATTCACATTCCTTCATAAGTTCTTTCTGGATCAAGAGTGAGACCGGACCACCAAGCTTAAAGAGCAAACACCACGAGAAAACTCAAGCAACATAAGGACATGGCTGGTTATGCATTTACATTCCATCATATAGCTGCCATCCGTGTATGCATGAACCTTTGCGCACTTCTTCGGCCTATACATGAGAACTTTCGTCCTTACTGTATCTTATTTAGACACATCAAAGGAGAAAACTTGCATAAAAATCATGTAAATTTTTTTTAGATCATTTACGCATGTATGAGTTCCAAAATCATGTCTTTGCAATACTCATCAGCTTCGCAACATTCTAAAGCTAACGTCCAGCAACTAAGTAAAGGACTTTGAGTAGTTTCTCTTCGCTGGCAAAGGACCCGATAAGCAGTTGCACTTTAAGAATCTCATGCAAATGCACACCTTTATTATTAAGGCATTTATGACCTCACTTGTGCATAAAATAGACTCACATGCAAAGAAGTTTGCCAGATATTAGGATACAAGAAAAGAAAAAGCAGAAAAGCAAAAAACAAATAAAAAAAGAGGCCGCAGTTGTGATCAATGATTGACACTCTTGTGCAAAGAGGCGAACGGCTTCCTCCCTGCTCGTGATTAAACGCATGGCACTGCTTCAACTGCATTCATCGCAGGGAGAGGGTGTCCATTAAAGGCCCTCTCCTAATGGCACCTAGAGTCCCAGTGGAGGCTATAAAAAAGAGTCTGCTTCTACATCGGCATTCACCCGACCACCACTTAAGGTAATCTTGTTTGTCTTAGAGACCGTCGCCAGCCGTTTCCTAGCTGTAAATAAGGGAAATATGCCTCCACCAAAATGGCTAATGTTGGTGGTGGTGATGGTTCTTACCGTTTTCTCTGTTGGTCACGTTGCTGCTCGGACTATCTATGGTAGCAGCAGTGTAGAAGATGACTGGAGAGATGCATTTGGCGAAGAGCTTCGCCGTCGAGGTTATTATGGATATAGCCCGTATGGCAGTCCTCGTCGTGGACACGGCCAGACTTGTCGTGGGTCAAAGCAATGTGAAAAGCACGGTGGTGGAGGATATCCAGGTGGTGGATATGGTGGTGGGTATCCTGGTGGTGGATATCCAGGTTATGGTGGTCCTGGTGGTAGGTACCCACGTGGTGGCTATCCTGGTGGAGGATATGGACACAGTGGTGGCGGTTCAGGCGGAGGAGTTGGAGGTGGTGGTGGTGGTGGTGGTGAAGGGGGTTATGGAAAGGGTGGTGGATTTGGAGGTGGAGCTGGTGGAGGGTCAGGACATAGCGGAGGATATGGTGCGGGAGGTGGCGCAGGTGGTGGTGCTGCTGGTGGTATAGGTGGTGGTGGAGGATTTGGAGGTGGAGGTGGGGGTGGTGCTGGTGGACAAGGTGGAGGGTTTGGTGCTGGTGGGGGTATAGGTGGTGGAGTTGGTGGTGGTGGTGGTGGTGGCGGAGCTGAGGGAGGTTATGGAAAAGGTGGGGGTTTCGGTGCTGGTGGACAAGGTGGAGGGTTTGGTGCTGGTGGGGGTATAGGTGGTGGAGCTGGTGGTGCTGGAGGTGGTGGTGGTGGTGGCGGAGCTGAGGGAGGTTCTGGAAAAGGTGGGGGTTTCGGTGCTGGTGGTGGTGTAGGGGGTGGCGCAGGCGGATTTGGAGGTGGTGGTGGGGGTGGGGGCGCTGAAGGAGGTTATGGAAAGGGTGGTGGTTTTGGTGCTGGTGGTGGTGTAGGGGGTGGCGCAGGCAGTGGTGGATTTGGAGGTGGTGGTGGCGGTGGGGGCGCTGAAGGAGGTTATGGAAAGGGTGGTGGTTTTGGTGCTGGTGGTGGTGTTGGGGGTGCTGGTGGTGGTGGTGGTGGTGCTGAGGGAGGTTTTGGAAAAGGTGGGGGTTTTGGTGCTGGTGGTGGTGTAGGTGGTGGAGGAGGAGGTGGTGGTGGTGGTGGTGGTGTTGAGGGAGGTTTTGGCAAAGGTGGGGGTTTTGGTGCTGGTGGTGGTGTAGGTGGTGGTGGTGGAGGATTTGGAGGTGGAGGAGGCGGTGGTGCTAATGGAGGGTCAGGACAGGGCGGAGGCTTTGGTGCTGGTGGTGGTACTGGCGGTGGTGCTGAGGGAGGACCTGGGCAAGGGGGTGGTTTCGTCCCTGGAGGTGGTGCCGGTATTGGAGGCGGATTCGGCTTCGGTGTAGGAGTGAACGTAGGATTTGGCGGTGGAGCTGGCGCTGGAGGTGGTGGTGGTGCTGGAGTTGGTGGCGGTGCAGGTGGTGGTGTTGCAGGTGGAGCAGGTGGTGGTGTTGGAGGTGGAGTAGGAGGTGGGGCTGGTGGTGGTGTTGGAGGTGGAGTAGGAGGTGGGGCTGGTGGTGGTGTTGGAGCTGGAGGTAGTGGTGGAGTTGGTGGTGGTGCTGGTGGTGGAGGTGGGGAGGGAGGTGGCCTTGGGGGTGGTGCCGGAGGTGGAGTTGGAGTTGGAGTTGGAGTCGGTGGTGGAGGGCGCTAGACTTGAAATTATGTCTTTGAAAGATGGTATTTGTGGTGAGGTTCCTTTATCCAAAATGGAGAACGGTGTCGTTTTATCGAAGAAGTTTCTGTATTTATTGGATATTGTAAGGTGTCATATGGTGATTTAAGTTAAATTGCATTGAATTCGCATGATATTCTCTCATATATCTATCGAGAATCAGTAAAAAGAACAAAACGGGTGAAACGTTACGATTAAAATATTGAAGCATAATGTTTTAACTAGTTCTTAGATACAAAATTGTTTTTAGCTGCAAATCCAATTTTACCTTATATTAATCAATAATGGTCCTTCAGTTAACTCTTTGTTAATGCTAAGAACATAGTATTAGATTTGAACTGTCGTAGCAAGGATAAAATAATAACCATAAAACCATGCTTGGCTGTCTGTTTACTTAGAATAAGATAATTATTAACCCAGTCAAAATCATCGCTATAGACCTAAAAATTATGGTTGAAAGTATTTTTCAACCATAAACTCATCACTGTGGTTGTTGCTTCCACTAGCCACATTTTTCCTAAACCACTTGTCATGATTTTGGCTGTAGTTTGTACTTGCAATAACCACAAATCAAATCTTTATGCATTAGTCATGGAAAATTTTATGGCTAGCGTAACTATTCTACCTTGCATATATATATATATATATATATATATATATATATATATAGAGAGAGAGAGAGAGAGAGAGATAACACAAAAAAAGAATAATACGTAAAAGGTATTGCTTATACAACTCAAAATTATAGAAAAATTACCATAAAAATATTAAATATTGTTTAATTGATGGCTCGACAAAATAACCTGATGCGTCTAAAGCAACGTGAAATAACGAGGTCTGTTCAATAGATCACCTTGTCACAACAGCGCTGGTCAGTTGTGATGGGGTTGTTGACATTGGCCATTGTTGCACCATCAAGTACGATGTTAGGAACACATTATCTTATTTTTAGTTCATTTGTAGTATTGTTAGGAACTTTATGTTTTTGTTTCATGCATCTGCCCTAAAAAGTAAGGTAGATTCATGAAATATATTCCTAAAAAATAAGGTAGATTCATGAAATATATTTTAAAGTGCGAAATGAACCTAACCAATTTTACTGTCACCAAACACTCCATTAAAAGGTTTTTTGGTACTGATAACAAATTGTTACTATCTAATAAAACTATCCTAAAAACTAGAGTATATTCATATGATCCTGTAACATAGAGTTCAATGTTTCAATGTTGAGGTAGAATCACTTGACAGTAACAGTTTATTATGGATGCTAAATGACCCGCAAATGCCACGTTCTTCATAGTAACATTCTGCACCCTCACTTCATTTGCACTTTTTCCAAGACTTTGATACTTTCATAAAAGAAATAATATTTTATTTCTTAAATTTGTGGATTTACAGTTCAACATTTTGAGTCATTTTTAACTTAACATACAAAAGACAAGAATTCTTGAAGACAAAAAGGTTCCCAAAGTATCCTAAAAACAAAAAGGTTCATAATTGGGCAAAGAAAATGTGGGAGATTATGTTAACATGAGACTTACCGTTCATAGTTGACAGTTGGTGACAAAATCGTTTGCTTACTCGTTTCTGGCTTGTACGTGCTGCGAAGAGATTGCATGATGTTGCGAAACATATAAATGACACGAACAAGAGTCAGTGTACATTAAAAATCTATTTCGATGGGAATTATACACATAACTTCCATTAAGAATCTATGTGATTGTGAACTGGAAATGGGATAACATAAGGTATTAATGATGGATGAATTTCACAATGGGTGTACGTCTCTCAGTAAGCCTCCTCAAGGAGATTACAATCCCCATTGACTGTACCTTACAATCCCCATAAATTCAAGCAATTAGATAATGGAAGTCAACATTTAAAAACAACCATATGGAACCTTTACTGAAATATATTAAAAACAGATCCTTAGATATTTAAAGTGTTTTTTTTAATCTATCCTTACCAATATGATTTTAAGGATAAGTTGATGCAAAATATATACTAATTCATCAATTTTTAGTTTTTAATAGTGTTTTTATAATAAGCAAAAAGTAATAGCCCTTTGATAATAGAAAAATGAACATTTTTCATAAAAGAACTTGATTCAAAACATGTTATATATCAAAATAGTTTTAATAAATATATTAAAATGTTTATATTTTTATTTAAAATACTAAAAAATTAAAGGGTTTGGTTTTTGTTTCAGACCTAAAGTAATATATATTTAACTCATTTTTTGAGCAAAGACATGGCTCATATTCGTGCTCCTTGATCTCGGGCTCGTTCAATAGTTCGTGTCGTGGCGTGCGTGACCGCTGGCGATCCGATCTCCTCCTCGGATCAACCAGCAAATAGCCGCCCAAAAAGCCCTACCGTCTTAAACCCTCTTCTTCCTGTTTTCCTTTTCTTCTTCTTCTTCTTCTTCTTCCTCTTCTCCCTCTGTGCTGGTTTCGTGGTGTCGAGGTCTGGCCTGTGAAAATGGGGGACGTGGTTCAGTACAAGCTCGAGCGGATGGTGGACGAGCTTGAGGACCTGGAGAAAAAGGGCCTCTTCACCAGGCAGGAGATTAGGCACATTGTCAGGAAGCGGCGAGATTTCGAGTACCGCCTGAAGAGGCCATCTCCTCTCAAGCAGGATTTCATTGCCTACATCAACTACGAGACGCAGCTCGATTCTCTCAGGAAGCTCCGGAAGAAGGCCATCATCCGCGCCTCGAAGGGCACCGAGAAGAAGTGGAAGAAATCAGTCTCTGACACTGCCAGCGTTATCAAGATACTCGAAATTTACAAGAGGGCCGTCACCCGATTCAAGGGAGACATAGGTCTCTGGTTCCGGTACTTGGAGTTCTGCAAAGAACGGCGCCATGGCCGTATGAAGCGGGTAATTCTAGGATTATGCATGGCCAATAAATTTTCGCCTCTGTATTTCCTCTTTGTTTTGGCGGAGGGGTGGGAAGGGTTGGGACCTTGGAGCGTACAAGCATTTGAAAAGATTGAACCTGAAATCCCTAACATGCAGTTTATTTTCTTTGTTTTCTTATGTTCTTTACGGCCTTTCATTGTTGATGTTTTTTTTTTCGCATTGATATTCGAATGCCCAATGTCCATCGTCCTGGTTACGATTGTCTATCACTTTTCTTTATTGATTGCTTATGCACTTCGATTACTGTCTACGTAAAGTTTGGTTCTCATCAAATTCTCGTCTCTCTTTTCTTTCTGTTATATTTTGGAACTTCTAGAATTTTAGCAGCATCAAATTTAGAGCACCCACCACCTATCTTCCTTATGGAGCAGATAGATTGATGGGTGTTACTATTAATGAGAATTGAGCTAGGGGCATCTAGACTGTTTTAAGTTGTTTGAAGATGAATTGTGGAGAACGACTGGACTTTCAGGAGGGGGGCGCAATTTCCACACTTTGCAGTTTGACAAAGAAATAGTGAACTTTGCATTATATTTGCTTCCAACCTTTTTGCCTGCGATGGTTTTGTTGAGATGCACTTTCCACTTAACTGTTTTCAGCTGTGAATTTTCTGTTTAAGTTGAAAGTTGAGACATTTGTTTGAGCTTGTCTTTTTATCTGCTTGACAAAAATATGAGCTTTCCCCCACTGGTTGCTTTCTTATTATCCATTTGGATGGTTATTCTGAATTCATCCAGTCATTTCACTTTGTAGAAGAGCATTTGTAGGATCAACTTTAACTATGATCTGACCCTTCCCAAACTCCCCCTCCCCTACCGCCCCTCTTCCAATCTGAGATGGAGGGCTCCCCAGAAGCTTGATAGAAACAGGTGTATTGGTATGTCCTTGTATTTGTGGCGTATCATGTGTACAGACCACTTCAAATGTGATCTAAATTAGCAAATTTGTGATATATTAGCTGGTAATTTTTAGGTGCACATGCAAAGTCAGCTGCCTTCAGGGCTCTGATACCTTCTAATCTATATATGGGCTGTTTACATACACATAAAAGAGAAAAACACACATTCTCAACTGCATAACAATTACACAGCCTACCTGCTGCAATTGATACAAAGGAGATTTAGAAGCATTAGATGACCAAACCTTTTATATTATCTGCTTAAATATCGATTTCCAGCTTATTATCTGGTATTGCTTTGGATGCTTTTTTAATGTTGGTCTCTTTTGTTCTATATTTGTGTTCTTTATATTAGGACTTAGGGAAGCTAGTAGCAGTCAAACTTCCATTATGGGTTATATATTTGTAATTTCCTAGATTTGTAGCATGATACATTATGTGCCTATAGATATCCATGTATTTTTGCATGCAGCGAACTGCAGCAGCCTTTTGTTGTCTAAATCTGTACTTTTCATGTTCTTTCTGAGAGTTCTGAATCTATTCTTAAAATGTCTCAGGCCCTTGCTGAAGCACTTCGTTTTCATCCGAATGTCCCTGGCCTTTGGATTTATGCTGCATCTTGGGAATTTGATCACAATTTAAATGTACCTGCTGCTCGTGCTTTAATGCAAAGTGGACTGAGAGCTTGCCCACAATCAGAAGATCTATGGGTTGAATATCTGAGAATGGAGCTTACATACCTTAATAAACTAAAAGCCAGAAAAATTGCTCTTGTCAAAGATCAAGGTGTTATTGGAAAAGTTGGAGGTGATGATCAAAAGACCTGGAAAGATGAAAATGAAGATCTATTTGTGCCTCTGAATGATGAAAAGTTGGCTCCTGCAAATATAGATGGCAAGGAACTCAACTCGGACAATGAACTGCATGTTCTTCAAACTCATGGCTCTGAATTGTTTCGAGCAATTTATAATGAAGCTATTGAAGCTACTGTGTCTAGCATGAGTTTACATAAAAGGTTTCTGGAGATTTTAGATGCTGCGGATCTATTGTTGCATGATGAAATAAAGAAAGAGATTATGGGAAAGATGCATGAAAGGTTTTCAAGAGAAGAGAATTACTGGGATTGGCTTGCTAGGATGATGGTATCAAAAGATGGAAAAATGGATAATTCAGGCAATGCATTTCTTTCTCAGTTGAAGAAAGCTGAGGAGGTATTTCTGCATGTTTCTTGCAACTATTTCGTTTCATTAACAAGTGATGGATCTATTTCGGAGATCTGGCTGTGGTCTATGACAACTGAGCTTTCCCTTGTCCTGGAAAAAAAAATTGACGATGTCTGTATCATTTGTTTGCATTACTTTTCAAGTCTAGTATACTGATTTTGTCCTCAAATTGATTTATTCATTGAGCAATATTCTCCAGCTTTGGTACCTTATTGGTGTTTCATTGTCACTGTTTGTTTTATCTGATAGTAACATGGAGGAAAATTTGAATTCTGTCTCTGTTGCTTGTTCAAAAATAATATAACAGTTAGCATGGTGGTCATGATATATACAAGTGCATTATGCATTCGTTTATTATGTGGAACATATTATTTATATATGTTATGTATTGTTAAATGAAAAAAATCAGTTTCATCATGAATTTCATATATGAGTGTGACAAATCGACAAATAGGATAAGTACTTAAGATCATCTTCTCTTGTACCCCAATAGAAAATGAAATTGTCAGTATCAGTTGATAGCCTCTGATGTCAGATTTTGGTGTACTATTAGTTTGTGATCGTGGAAGAAAGCTCTAGAAGGTAGCAGTTAGTGATTCTATAGGAAAGAATTGTATATTCTACTTTATTTTTTGTTGTAATTTATGGCTTTCTGCTTATCCATTGTCCCTGTGACTAGGTTTATGAGGAAGCTTTATCTGTTGTTC
The DNA here is from genome assembly GCF_008831285.2 of Nymphaea colorata. Lineage (NCBI taxonomy): Eukaryota > Viridiplantae > Streptophyta > Magnoliopsida > Nymphaeales > Nymphaeaceae > Nymphaea > Nymphaea colorata. The sequence goes on along the minus strand of NC_045148.1, from coordinate 6,602,488 downwards.
CTTCTGCGAAGATGTTCTCACTATATGCAAGGTTCTGGTCCAATATAATTGCACCTGAAGAAGAAGAATCAGAGAATTTGTATTTTAACGGCATCCCTTTTGATGTTATGGAGTTTGTTCCAAATTTATTAAGAGTTTATGAAAGAGCTTGTTCCTCCGACTGTATAACTGAAGATCTTGCAAAGCATTATGTCTCTTTACATCTCAAAGTCGGAAGGCTAGAGGAAGGAAGGAAATTGATTTCAAAACTTTGCAGAGCAGTACCCAATTCGACTTGTTTATCTATTTTAAGATTTACAATAGAGATAAAATATGCTATGTCTAGCTCTGCATCAATTTCTAAGGATGAATTACAGTCTATGTATGATCTCTTATGTGGCATTCTGACAGAAGGAACAATTTCAGAGGCTGAAAGCTTGTGGCTGATGGTATGAATTTCTGTCCATTCCTCTTCCGTTAACTGGGAGATCCATTTTATTTGAGGAAGTTTATTTTATGGTTTAATTTGTATTTGATTTATCTTTAATAACTTTAATTTAATTATGAATGCAGTATAAGTATCTCTTTTCATGTTTGATCTTCATATCTCATTGTAAGGTTATTCCTGTTGAAAACTTGACCTTGACATTAAAATGTTTGGTCTACATAATTTTCAAAAAAGCTCTATTTTTTGTACTAGCAGAATATTTCTGCTGTTGGTAATGTTAATAGAAGTTTGTTCTATATTTCACAAGAAAATAAAATCTGCTTTAATGTGCTCCGAGAGAAACTTGGATCTATGTATACTCAATACCTGTGTCTCTTCTTTTGATCTGATTTTGTGTTGCATCCAATTATGTTTTATGCTTAAACACAACCCATGTCAGGGTATAGGTGTTTCTAGTATATTCTTTTTCAGCATTTCTCGAACTGAAGATTATGTAGTGTATGGAAATTTTTCATGGAAAATCGTTCAATATTTTGCATTTGTATAGTACCAGTGCTTTTTGCATAAACACCATTTTAATAGTTAAACAAGTGTCTGTTATGTTCTCGAGTGTGCATGGCACAAACAGTGTTAAAAGTCAAAGGATAGGGATCAACTCAGAAACTTGTCTTGTACCCAGTTAAGCCCAACACTTTCTTAATGTTCTTTTGACATAACTTCATGCCTTTCTTTCACATCTGTGTTGTTGCTGCTTTTATTTTTCATTCGCTTGAATTACCATTATTATGCATATATTAATTTTCATCCAATGTTTGTTACTCATAACAACCTAAGGATCTATGTGGTTGCAAGCGCTAGGCAGGACTTGGGTTCTAGTGATGGGGCAATCCAGATTGAGAGGAAGGAGGAAGAAAAAGCTCCTCCACCTTAGTCAATATGTTTAGAGTTAAAATTAAAAATAGCTTTTCTTTGTTTGGGCTGCCTAGGTGGCTAGGCTTTTAAGCTTCAGTTGAGGGATATCTAGGCCCATTTTGTTTACCACGAAGCTCTTGATTCTCAAGTTTTGCACATTTAAGATATCATTTGCCTTTTCAGATTATTAGTTTTGAATGCCCACTCATCTGTGTATCTCAGAGAGATAAAACCCTCATTTCATAAAAAAGGCATGATTAAGTCATTGTACATAACTCCATCCATTTGTAGGTTTCATGATCTTCAATAGACATTATTAAGTTTGTTACATTCTTGATGGCATTAAATAGGGCTGGGAAACACGCTGGAAAACCAAACAGTTCATTTTCAGGTTCTGTGATTTCACTTGTTTACCTTAAAAAGCACCTCAAACTTAGCTATTTCCAGCAGGCAATGAGCCAAACCCGAGCTTGCTTGTGCTCTGAATTTGTTTGTACGCAGAATTTGTTTTGTTTAGCTCCTTCATTCCTTACCCCTCACAGGCCACGTGGCCATATCCGTGTTAAAAATCTGAACTGTCTTCATCAAGGCTAGAAAATAAAGACTTACTAGTTTACCACTAAAATTTGCTGAGATGACCCTGAAACATATATGTTAAACATGTAGTTGTTTCATTAATTGATAAAGTAGAGCTTTCAGGGTCAGCTTTGTATTAGTCACTCACTACCAACCTGTGTTCATCAAGGCTGGAAAATATTGGATTTTCTAGTTAACTACTAAAATTTGTTGAGAAGACTAAGAAACATTTGTTGAACATGTGTTTTCTTATCAGTATATCCAGTAAAGCTTGGAGGGTCAGTATTGTATTGGTCATTCCGCCTGCCTAGTTACATGTTTATGCTCTTGAATGATCTGAAAAACTTTCTATAAGCTTTCATTGGCCTATCATGTATAGAGTAACAGTTTGGGAGATCTTGTGCTCAACAAGGTTAAGAAGAAGACCTTATGTGATGTCAATTAAATATTTGTTATTTTGCTATTATCAACTTGGAGATGCAGTTAAAATATTTGTGGACCTTTCAGGGTTTCAAATATTTGTCGATTGAAAAAAGTTACTTTGACAAGCTGGTCCAGACATTCTTGGCGCAACTGGCTGCTGGTGGTAGCGTCGACAGCACGGGTGTGATTTCTTCCACCATACTTGATTCAGTTCTTCAGACAAGTGGTACTCATCATTTTAGAGAAACATATAAGAGGTATGTTAATGTTTCATGTCTTTATATGGATGTAACAAGTATTTACTACTAGAGACAAGTAGATAAATCTTGCTTCCCCTTGTATCTCTTTATTTGATTCATTAAGTTAGGTGTTGGCTGGTTGATGTCAAAAATTATGTCTTCATACAAGTGCCATACTGGCATCCTTGACCACATTATTCAATGTGTTTGGACGAACTTCAGATGAATGGCTGGATTTGGAACTTTACTCAAAGTTTGTATTCACTATTAAGTTTGTTATAAAAGGTTTTATGCTGTGTTCCTGTAAGCAGGTGCTATGCATATTTAAGAGCTTTCTGATAGAAACTTTACGAATTGGATCTGCTTGATGAAATATACATGATTATGTCAATGGTTGGATTTGGAACTTTACTCAAAGTTCAGTGTTCCAGTTTGTTATAGAAGGTTTTATGCTATGTTCTTGTGAGAAGGTACTTTGCATATTTAAGAGCTTTATATTCTTAGTTGTTCTTTCTGAGAGAAATTTTAAGAATTGGATCTGCTTGATGAATATACATGATTACGTCAATTTAAGTGAAATGCAAGAAGAATCCGATATGCTACTTACGAATTATCTAGCTGCAGTCTGTAAATTCCTGGTGTAGTGTGAAATCATTTGGTTTTTTAAGTTTGTTAACATAAATTTAGCAGCAATTGAGAGTGATTAACTATGATTAATATTTTCAATTACAATAAATAATTGTTTGGTTAAGTTGTGAAACACATGCTGCAGTTAATCTTGTATGCAACTCATTTTGTGGAACCTTCTACTGCAGAATTCTTGCTTTACCTCATCCAAGCCTTGCAACATATAAGCAGTGCATCGAGATAGAGTCAAATTTTGCATATGTTGGTGACGCTGAAGCTCTTGCTAATGTGCGGAATTTGTTTGAATCTGCACTTGGCTTCTATGGAGAAAATATAGAACTGTGGCGGAACTACTATTCTTTTGAGCTAAAGGTCTGTTCTTTTACATGGAAATGAAGTTACTATTTTGTTAAAAATTATTATTTTGGGTGTGTTTTAACAGATGGACCTGGTGGTGGTTTTCACAGATTGGAACATCTAGCGAAGCTAGTGCAATCTTTTGGCGAGCAAGAAAGATACTAAAAAATGAGGCAGAACTGTTGGTTACATGTAGAACTTGATAATTCTTTTATGAATTTGCATTCTCTTGCTATATTCGCAATTATTGTCAATTTTATACTGCATTATATGAAAATTGAAGAAGCGCAGAGGTTTTTGACCTATTCAAGCTGTGAAAATGTAGTGCCATTCAGCTAAAATGACTCAATATATAAAATTGGCTCTTGTTGAGTTCCTTGTCAAGTTTTGTCTACATCCGCAGGAAGTAAAAGGCTGCAAAGTGCTTTGTGGCTTGTTTTTGACATCAGGTTCATGTCTGTCCTATCTTCTGTCCTCGGAACATAAGGAAGCGGGCACAAGGTAGTCTCTTCTTTAAATTGCTGCATTGCATTTGGCATCTGAAGATGTTCAGGGGAACCATCTTTGGAGCAGTGATATTCTGGGTGCACATCTGGAGATACATTGACCAAGTTTTTCTAGTCGCAGTGTTCATCACAGAGTTCTGCAGATGAAGCGCATGCAATGGTAATATTGTGTATCCATGTTAGCCTTTTGATGGCTGTAGTTGTGCCTGATGAACATTATTTGATGGTGTTTCTAATTGAAATTTATATTGTTATTTGCTTCAGCTTATTTTTATGTATTTTTGAGAATTTGAAATCTCCAATTTGATTGTTAATTTAAGGGTGTGATCAAATCCGTGTGTATTGGCAAAAAAATGTCAACAACTGTGAAGTGTAATTGTGGTTATCTTCAATTGAATCGTACTCCTGCCATTGATGGACCCTGTAAATTACCCACTACGTGGTCAATGGTCTGCCCAAGGGCCGGGTTTGAACTGGGCCTGGACCTAAATTGCGATCAGCAGGTTCTCTCAGGCAATTAGAACCCACCCACCTGACCGGCTTCAAGAAATGTGGATGACTATCAAAACAAAAGACAAAAGGTTCATATCTGTTTGTTTACATGAAAAGTTTTTCTTATTGTAATCCAAATTCTAATTGAAACTAGCATAAAAATGTTTACTTATTAAATTTATTAGGTAATCCAAATTGCAGGAATAATCCTCCTTAATCAGATCTTTAGCCATTAACAGTCCCAACCCGCCAGTGCAGTACCCAGCTAAGCTGATCTCAGTTTCATTGTTTTGGTGCTGAGTTTAGGTCGGGCTTGTGTTAATACCATGATCTGGTCCAAGATAGGCTTTCTGCAACCTTGCCCTGCATTTGGTTAAATCCATTTAGGCTATCGTGCGATGAAATCCATTTAAGCTATGCTTGATAGCCTTGGATCTGAGATTAGAGGGAAATCCATTGAGATCGCATGACGTTGTAAAAGTTATGTAGTTTTGCAAATAATCGTAGTTTTTATTATTATAGTGAATACCCATTTTTTCCCAGTTAAAACAAAAAATGGGTACTTAGTTAGAAAATGTTTCATGTAAAAGTGGCCTATATAGTGCAAAATAGTCCCCGTTTTATGTGGCTTTGTAAAATGTGGCATTATTGTATCATCATAACGCACATTGGATCTTGGAATATAAATCCAAATCTGATTCAACGAACCCATTGAAGTCCTAAATAAGGTCTGGCGTCTAGGCCCCTTCTGTGAACTGACTCTAAACTGAGCCCATGTCCATTATACAAGGCGACCTCTCTCCCATATATGGGCCGACTTTATTTGCTGGCATGTTCTGCGGTGGGACCAACTTCAGATGCAAACGTTGGGAGAATGACCCCATCATTTATTAACAAAAAAATAAAACATGTAAATTTTAAAAAATGATATTTCAACCTTGTCAAAATTTAGGAACTTTAATTCTTACAAAATCATGGTGGTAGGAGGTTTTTCTAGCAAACAAGAAGGGCGTCCCAAAACTGCCATGCATCACAGGTGTATGGGCGAAGGACAAGAGCTACCACATTCGCAGCAGGGTTACAATCGAACATAATAAAAAACTGTGACCAAGTGTGCAAAATGGAGTTTCTATACATTGCATTATTCGGCTTCCGAATCTGATACTTGAGGTTATCCTTCCAAGTTCTGGAGCTAAGTAGCAATGTGATCTTCCCATGGAGGTTAGGTACCATCATAATAGTGTCTTCTACAAGCTGCAGCTCGATCCGAGGATGTCTCACCGAGTTGTGTGTGAGTCCACACTTGATAACTTCACCTTCATGACTTAAAATGGAGAAAGCAAATTTCAGACCTGTTCTATTCCTAATGCTGGCCATTTGAACCATAAAATTGATAGCAGTCATGTTTGGCATAGGCCCCGGGATGATAAAAGTGGGTAGCTAGAGTTGGATATCTATTCTATGTTCAGACTGACCAGCGTGAGTTTCACCCAAAAGGCAAGGGTCCTCCCACACACAAGTATCACAGCAGTGTTGGACGTGGGGTCTTTTCTCCCCATGTATAATCTAGTTTCTGATTCTCCACACTTTACCTACAATGAGAGAGGCAATAACTCTACCAAAAACCGAATAGCCATCTTCTCCGAAAAGCAGTAGATGTCCGCTTTAAAAACCTCCCTTTTAGGTCAAGGTGATTGTAAACAGGTCTGTCAAACTTTATGTTAAAAAGCATCTATATTTGGGCGGCGAAACAGGATTGAGTAAAAATTCATCCTTTTCGCAAAGGACACAATGGTTCCCAAGTTGGGCAGTCAACAGCCGGCTTTCCAAGGTCAAGAAAAGGAACCAATTTATGCTAGGAGGTGCCAAGCTCTTCCAAATATTATTTCTGCAGCTGTCTTCCGGTCTCTTCGATCTAATCTGCTCATAGATATCTTTGCTAGTTAACGAGGTGGCACTATTCTCACCCCAGGTGAGGGAATCGGCACCTTGTGAGATATATAAGCTATGAACAGATGATGGATCCAAGGGGAGGTAGTTCCTTCCACTACCTGGTGACGAACTAAAGGAGTCTTCTAGACAGTGAGTTGCAAAAGATTTCCCATTCTTCCAAAATCTTTCCCTGAGAGAAGAAATTTAATGATACCTCACCCCAAATGGTCATGCCAGAAACAGATCTTCTCACCATCCCCTAGCTTCCAGTAAATCAGATGACTGACTTCCTCCAAATCCCATGGTACATCTTTCCAAGCCACTTAGTGTTTTCCATTGGGATTGGACGTCCAAAGGCTGCCAGTGGACAGATATTTGTTGTGAACTAAGGATGCCCAAGGCGAACTGTTCGTAGAGGCTTTAATCGCTCACTGAATCATGAAAGTCGGTTAGTGATTATAATGTCTTACATGTTGTCGCCCCCCTCTCATACAGCAAACATAGAGCCTCCCAATTCATGAGATGGCAGTGGCAATCTGACCCTGAATCTCCCTATAGAAAGTTGCTCAACGGTCTATTTGTCTTCCTTATAATCCCAGATGGTATCTGAAAAGCCTTTGCCCAATAATGAAAAAGACTGTAGAGCACCCCTCATATGAGGCAAAATCTGCCTGCATAAGAGATGAACTTTCTGCACCACCCATTTAGCTTCAACATGATCTTTTGAAGAAGAGGATTATAGAGGTCTTCTGTGAGCTTTCCAATGAAGAGAGGAAGTCCAAGGTAGGTAAGTGGAAGAGGCTTAGTCTCCCAGTTCAAAATTCTTTGCAGTTCACCTAATACAACCTCATTAGTGTGGAAAGGAGTGAATGAAGGACTTGTTGTTGTTTATACACAAACACAACAAACCAGATCTATCTTCAATATCCTTTAAGAAGGCTAAAATACGCTGGACATACCCCATTGGGGACGGCAAAAGAGGATGAGATCGTTAGCATAAGCTAGGACCGGTGGCATATAAAGGAGGCCTCTAAGGCGAGGACATTTGATGTGGCCTTCCTCTTTTTCCAACTTGAGTTTCTTGATTACCAAAGGGGGTACGTAACCCTCTGTAACTGGCAAAATAATTCCCTTATCAATCACCAATGCGAGAAACCCAGTCAAACCAGAGCATTCTTCAAGAACAACCAATTTACTCTGCCATAAGCCTTGGAAAGGTCAAGCTTCAAATAAGAGAGGCTCCATCATGATTTTTCATACTATTAGCCAGCTGTGAGCAATAATGACCTGCTCGTGGATCAACTGAGAAAGGAGGAAGGCCCCTTGTTCTTTCCCAAGGAGGCACCCAAGGATATCCCTCATCCGGTTTACCATTACCTTGGTGATAAACTTGAGAACACTATTGCATAGAGCAATGAGACGAAAGTCACTTATGTTTTCTGCTCCGAAAAATGTAGGGATTAAAACAAGATGAGCTCTATTCGGCTTTTTCACCAAACGCCTTGTCTCGAAAAAGTCACTAATAGCTTTAGTCACATCCATCTACGTTTTGAAGAACTCATTTGTGAAACCATCGAGGCCTGGAGCCCTATTACTGCTCGCCTCAAAGACAGCTTTCTTTATTTCATCTGCAGTAACAGGTTTATTAAGGAAAAGGTTTTCCTCACTGGAAAATTGTAGACCCTCCATATGACCTCCCAACATCACCCCGTCAGAGTGATCAGCCCAATAAAAATCTTCGTAGAACCTAAAAGCCAAATCCATAATCTCAGCATGGTTGGTTGCAGTGGAGCAGTTTACTCCCCTAGTAATTCCTTTCCCTGACATCCATACACAACAGTCAGGGGTTGTGACCCGAGGTAGTTCTCGGCAACACTTTGAGGTGGTGGTGCAAGTGCATACTCTGAATCCACTGCTGGTTCACCACAGCCCAATCAAGCCTACATTTAATGCAGGCGTCACCCAGCCTGTTATTGCACCATGTGAAGCTTCTCATGTCATCCTGAATCACCGAAAAACCAAGAGTGTTGATGAAATCATTAAAAGTTCCACAACTCCATCTGAGTTTCACAACTCCATCTGGCGCTCTGCCTGTTTTGTCATCACCATCCCTCGTAGCATTGAAGTCTCTCATTGATCAGTTCGTCTAGTGTCCTCAACCACTCATTCAGATTAACTAGCTCATAATATCTTCTCATAGCATCCAGGTGAAGGTACACACTGCATAGAATGAAGGATTTATTTGTGTGTATGTCTCGACATCGAGCGGTGGCTGCGGAGATGTCCACCCATCTTTTGATAACACAAGCATAGGACCGGGATATTTGGGGAGGAGAGGGAGCCGGCCGTCGGTGTTGGTGGATGAGTGAGGGAGGGAGGGACTTACAAAATCGTGAAGGGAGAGAGGCATCAAGGAGAGAGAAGATATTAAAAAATATTTTTAAAAAACATCATCTGAGCCATCGGATCTAAAAATGGAACGGCTCAGATCAACTATCATTTTAAGTGTGAGACTCTCAGTATATATATATATATATATATATATATATATATATATATATATATATATATATATATATATATATATATATATATTGTGTATGTAATTGTGTTATATGGATAAAAAGAGAGGAAAAAAGAGACAAACAAAGTTGGACACATACCCATCCCTCGTCCCCATACATTGCATCTGGGTATATGTACAAGTGGCATATCCATTTTATATGTATATCAATTTGTGATAATATATATATATATAATATGAAATCCTGTTCGTCTGACCCCTATGGCCACCTAAATGCTTTGGGCAAGCACGTTCGTCGGCTGTTCGGGGCCAGAAAAATCTAAAGATCCTATATATTATATATATTCTTGACCCATAGACACTATACATGCTACGCTTTTCTATGGGAACTGTTTTTATTGCTGTTCCATTAAATGCATTAAATAATGCAAGTGATTTGGAACTAAAGAAAGAAAATGAGTTGATATAATGGCGCATAAGTATTTTTCCAATGTTAAATAAATGACTAGGGTGTGCTTTGTATGCGCAAATATGAAGAATGAATTTGAGTCACAAGGAACACATGAAGACGCCAATCGGCAATACGGTAGAGATAAGTTAGAAGGAAAAACAAATCGAAAGACGGACAGTAACTCACAAGTGCTGTGCTGAAGTAACCTAATGAAGAAAATACAAGTAGCATTTCTAAAGAAACGAGACAAATCCAATACAGCCACCAAGATGGCCACTCACTAACGATGACTATATCTATTCTCGATTTGGTAGGGGAATCCTCTGCCACCCAGTGCCACCCTTCCTCTCCCTCTTTATTTACTTCTTACGCCTCCCCACATCGTCTTTCATAAGGTTTCTTTATTCCTGTCCTCTCTTCCTTTTCTCCTTCCAGGTGAAGTCGGTGAAGTGCTGATCACAACCAAGGCAGCGGTATGGCAGAGGCCGGCACCTCCTTCTCTTGCTCTAGAATTTGCTTGTGTAACGTTTTGAACATGTACTGATCTGATTTATTTGCGTCTTTCACCATCGTCATGGTGTCTCAGAAAGTTTATTTCTTCAATGTTTTCTCTGGTCTAGTGCCACCGACAGTGTTGGAGCGGTGGTATTAGAACGTAAGCACCCATTTTCTGAATTTTAGAGGGGTTTCTCATTGATCAACGTCGATCTGATTGTGGCATTGTTTCAAATCTGTTCAAGGATCATGCTTCTATGCGTGGCACATCTTGCTATTCAATTGCATTCCTTTTATAACGTCTTTTTTTTTTTTGCTGATTTTTATTTCATTGAGTTTAACACAATTTTCTCCTAGAAAGTGGAATCTCTCTCTCTCTCTCTCTCTCTCACACACACACACACACACCCTGCGCTGCTCTGCTCTGTCTATCTCTCTCCCTCTTACATGCTTTTAGGAGGTCCATTTGCAGATCTGAACTTATATAGCTTAATCGTTTTCTAATGCGATGTCCTTACTCTTTCATGCATTTTGAAAAACTATAAGACGCTGTTGTTGCTTTAATCTGCATATGGCGAGTAGCTTCTGGAATCTGCATCATATTGATTTGACTTGATTATTCTCGTTTTCTGTCAAGTAGAGATGAGGGTAGGTTTATGGCAACTTGGGCAATCGATTACAAGGCGGTTATCTCAGGCCGGCAAGAAGGGAAAGTTCGAAGAGCTGGCAAGAAGAGGTTTTGCTACAGAAGGCGAACTAAAGAAGACAGTGTTGCATGATTTCCATGTTGAGCATGGCGGGAAGATGGTCCCTTTTGCCGGGTGGAGCATGCCAATTCAGTACAAAGACTCCATTATGGATTCAACCATTAACTGCAGGACTAATGGGGGACTATTTGATGTTTCACATATGTGTGGCTTGAGTCTCAATGGGAAGGATTGCATTCCATTTCTAGAAAAACTTGTAATTGCAGATGTGGCTGGGCTTGCTCGTGGAACTGGTACTTTGACAGTCTTCACCAATGAGAAGGGTGGGGCAATCGATGATTCAGTTATCACTAAGGTGACAGATGAGCATATATACTTGGTTGTGAATGCTGGCTGTAGGGACAAGGATCTAGCACATATAGAGTCCCATATGAAAATTTTCAAGTCAAAAGGTGGGGACGTTAATTGGCATATCCATGACGAGAGGTCGCTTCTAGCTTTGCAGGTCAGCAGCATTCCTCTTTTCCTCTTTGCTCTTGCTTCTAACTAGACATTCTTTATTTGTTGAAAAGTTTGTCTTCAGTCCTAAGATCGTCTTTGTTGCTGATTCCTAGTCAAATTGCTGACGCCATAGAATTTTCTCCTCTTCAAAAGGCACAATTATATTGCGTGCTAAGCTATCCCTGCTTTAATTCTGTGAACTTCATGTAGATTTTGTATGTCTTCGTGCATCTCTGGATGTGACTAATTTCTTATATAATACAGTTATACTTCTCTTTCTTCTATTTTTTATTTCAAGTTTGGTGCCTGAGGAAATTGAGATTTGGAGCTAGATATTTCTAGGGCATGGATGACATGTGTTGTGGTGTAAGAAATATTATCTTTGCAATCTTGTTTGACAGTTCACTTCATTTATGTCATGCAGGGTCCTCTTGCTGCACCAGTGCTACAGATGCTAACTAAAAATGATTTGAGTAAAATGTACTTCAGTGACTTCCACATGCTAGACATTAATGGCTCTGCATGCTTTCTCACAAGAACTGGGTAGGTATCAGTTGCCACATCGAAAGCAGTTGGTCATTATGTTTAGCCTGATACTCCTACAAAATTAATATTTAGTCAATCTCCTGAGATATTATACTTTCTTTTTTCTGGTTCCCTTTACAATTGTAGCATAGTTTGTTACATGTAACATGAAATAGTGTGTATCTTGCAAATTTATTATGTGAGTCTCTTTTTAGCAACCTGAACTGTGTGGCACCCTAATTTGGCATGTTAAATACTGATACTATCATACTACAGAAGAGAATATTTATGGATGAATTGTTTATACTTGCAGCCTTGCATAAAGTAATGATATGTAGGTACGTCTTTATTCATATCATATTTGAGGATACTGAATTCCACTGCATTGGCCACCAAGTGATCCCATCTCCCATCCCAGTGGCCAAAGTACTGGTTTGTGAATCTACTTTGACAAGAAGCCCTCATTGCTGGTTTCCGGTAGCCTGAGTAACTATGTTCTGCATGCATGTGAAGTAAAAGCTACAGATGAATTTTAGTTGTACACTATTTGCTAGCCCTCATTAATGCCTTCTAGCTATGATAGATTGCACTTATAAATGTATAAAGTATTATCACTTGCAATCATGATTTAAAATTTGCCTTTAAGCAGACAGAGTTTTCTATCACACTCTCTCTCTTCCAGTTCTAGTCAGAGAACATGATGCCTAAGGACATAAAAGAAAGCATTTAATTTCCTGCTGTATTTATGATAAAAATGATCTCATAGTAATTGCAGTAGAAATTATGCTTGTAAAACTGAATAAATTTGTAAATTGATCATATTTCTCTAGTGTCTCAGTGGAACTTCACTTAGGATGAACATTTTTGAAAGATGACATCAAGCAGAGGAGATATAATTCTTCAGGTCACAAGTTACTTGTGTTTGAGAATCGGTCTGGACATGGTTAACTTAAACCAATGGCCCATATAGTCAATATTGTGTCTTTATCTGCTTTCTTTATCATTATGGTGGTTGGCTTTATATTCACTTGCTTCCTTTTTGTTCTGATGTCTATGCGGGACCATGTTGTGGTTTATGATCAAAGTTACTTCTCTTGCTTAAGTTATTTAATTATATCTATTATAAAATATCGTTCAAAAAATTGTAGTTGGTTTTCTTAAGAATCATAAGACACTTTCTGTGTCTTGATAGTTGGCTTTCACCCCATGCCAATTTTCATGAAAAATCTGTAGTATGCCAGGGATACTTGCCTTTGTTTCTGTTACTGTATCCACATCCATGTGTTAATCTTAGGAAACTGATCTATTATCTACTCTTTGAGTATAGCCTAAAGTAGTGAAAAGATATTCAAGGCCAAGTCATGGGATACCTGTTGGCCAAAATTAGTACACTTATTAGAAATGTTCATCTGTGAATTTATTTGGTTTATGTTCACATCTTGAAACAATAAGTTTTAGTATTTGTGGTGAATAACTATACCTAGAAATGAAAAATGTCATAACTATATCTAGAATAGAAAGTATGTCATGCACTAGAACTTTCATGCATATAGCACATGATAAGTGCTATGATGTAACTATTGGTGTTGAGTTTGACTCATAAAGCTTGAATGCAATAGTTCATCTTAAATTGCTATATATCAAGAATTACTGGAGCAAGCATAGAAGACTAAACAAATCCAAAAGTTCATCATGTCACTCATTTAAATAATTTTAAGAGGAAGCAGTATGGTGGTTCAGCATTTCTGTCTGCTTCAGTTACTTTAGAAACTGCTTTCAAGACCCTATATGAAGATGACCTATTTTAATATATAAATAGAGGTTCCTGAAAGTATGTTGAGAACTTGAGATGATCTATTTAAAACAAAAAAACAATAATTGGAGGACTGACTAGTTGTCTGGACCTATAAATGATTCTAAAAGATGCATCCTTGGCTGTCCACGTAATATTTTCTCTCATGTCAGCATTAATTTACTTAAAACCTTCCTGTTATAATTTTTAGTATAATCTTTTATATCTCATTCATTTAGAACAAGAGTTCATATTGGATGACATCCGTCTCAAAGATATTCAGCTAGGCCTATTAAATCAATTAATGTTTTTATGTGCTGATAATAACATAATATCTGTCTTTTGCTAATATCTATCTTTTGCTGATATTGTGGTATAAGAAGATTGGATATAAACCAATAGAATGTAATCCCAATGCATATACTATCTTCATAGATTATCAGTCTTCTCTGAATATTTTAATTGATAACGTGGGTGCTTCCTAGTTGCTAAGTTTTTTGCATATGCTAATGTCATTGATATTCTTATTGTTTTCTTAGAAATTATTTGTCTTATGATACAATGATATTTCCATTAGGATATTCTGCTCATGCGTTATGGGTATGCTTCTCATTGGTATCTTTTAATTGTTGGAACTACCAAATCTTCTTTGATATGTACTAATCTTCGATAAGTGTGTCCTTTTTCACTGGGAGCGAAAACTGTTGGAAGAGTAATTCATCTCAAGACCTTTCCTGGCAGGAAATTTTGTTTAGCTTTATTTTGTGAAATTTTTTGTGCATTGAACTTAGCTTCACATTCTAACTTCCAGGTATACTGGTGAGGATGGTTTTGAAATATCTGTTCCATCAGAACATGCAGTTGAGCTTGCGAAAGCCATCTTGGAGAAGTCAGAAGGAAAGGTCCGGCTAACTGGATTAGGTGCACGTGACAGCCTTCGACTTGAGGCTGGCCTGTGCTTATATGGAAATGACATGGAACAACATGTGACTCCTGTAGAGGCAGGTCTAACTTGGGCAATTGGAAAGAGAAGGAGAGCTGAGGGTGGATTTCTTGGTGCAGAAGTAATATTAAAACAGCTTGCAGAGGGCCCACCAGTTCGACGTGTTGGCCTATTATCTTCTGGTCCACCTCCAAGAAGTCATAGTGAAATTCTGGATTCTGCATCCCAGCCACTTGGAGAAGTAACAAGCGGAGGGTTCAGCCCATGTCTGAAGAAGAACATAGCCATGGGATATGTAAAATCAGGCAGTCATAAGGCGGGAACTGAGTTGAAGGTGATTGTTCGTGGAAAAACTTATGATGCTGTTATCACTAAAATGCCTTTTGTTCCAACCAAATACTACAAACCATCGTAGACTCGTAGTTGTTTTTGCCTTCAACCGTCCTTTAAGAGCTGGTTGGATTGGTTCCTCAAGTGCTATAAAGTCCAAGTACTCCATTCTTGGTCTTTTGAACTGTTTCGGTTTCTTCTTTATAAAGACTATCAGGATCAAGCGAGAAATGACTGATTGTTTTCCCTTGTGCTTTTTGTTTTCCCTTGTGCTTTTTGCCTGCCATACTTGAAATATGGATCATTGTTGTTGTGTGATTTCTTCTCTTTGAAGGAATGATGATGAAATTTAACTGCGATGATTCATTTCTCTGGTCACATGATGAGTAGAAAGACATGCGTCCCAACCAAGACCAAGAGGCTTTTTCCTTTGTCAAATTCAATGTGGGAAAAGCCACGAATTCTATGGCATGTTCATAGTTGCAGGAGGAGCCAAATTTTGTTATATGGTTACCTATCTACGGATGTCTTCTTTTTCTGTGTAATTTGGTGCGGTCCCTTGCCTGGGGAACTGGAAAATGTGATCAAAGGATTGATGATGAGGTGGTTGTCGGGGGGAAGAAGGAAAAGAAAAGAGAAAACTGACAGCTGCAAACAACGACGTTGCAATTGGGTCTTGGCTTACGTTGCAAGTTGAAAGGAATTGATTCGCTTTTTTGGGTCACGTCATCTTCTTATGTTGTTATAAAACTGTGAAGATAGATACTTTCAACTAGTGGCCATGGCAACGCAACTTGTTGGGTTTGGTCCTCAATATAAACCAGTGTAGCTGGGAATATGTTGATAGTCTCGGCTGTATGAGTTTTTATTCCCCGATCTCCTTTAAGATCAAGCTGGTGGGCAACGACGATGCTTGTAGGGTTGTAAAAGTAGGCAGGCATGACCGTGGGACCTTTTCTTGGCTAATACCAAATGGATGTCCCTCGTAGTGAAAAGCTCGAATCTGATATATCTAGGATCGTTCACTCTTATTATGTTTGCGACAATGAAGCAGGGCCTTGCTCTCCAGCCCAATGGTTTCCTTGGAAATGAACGTCTTACTTTTCTAAAGATTAATCTTGAGAACATTAAACTTTTCTGAGAATAAAATATATGACCAGATTCAAAGTTCTTTCAGAGACAAACTTAATCCTTTAAGCAATGATATAAGCATCAGTCTTTTGGCAAGCCAACAGAAGAACATTGCATAAACTGTTTTCATGCATTGGCTTGCAAAGTAAAGACTCAGCATTTAAAATGGGAGGGCTCTTAATCAATCATCTTTCAGTTAGTTGACAGTGGAAGTTAGAACAGAGGAATCCTCTTGGACAACTGTAAGAATTATCTAAATATCTGGCGTTTCTGGAATTTGAATTAGAGGATAGTTTCATAGAGCTGAGCAGCCAAAGGAATAGGGAGGCTATAGCTTGGAAAGTTCAAGATGAGAACACAACAAAAAATTTAAAACAAAGGGAGCAGAGAAGTTCGATCCATGTTACCAGTGCTTTAATGGATGAAACACAAGTATTTATTTTCATTGGACTTAGACCCAATAATCTGATGCTAGTAAAACCAGCCAGGAACTACAATTTTTAATAGCCGCCGTTGTTATTGACCAAACTAGGACCAACTCGAGAAAGAACTTGATTTTCCTAGCACTTCATAACATGTCCTCTTTCCTAACAACAAACACTCAGTTACAACATCCAGCCCTCTTACAAACATTCAAATCTAGCATCGCATTCCTTAATTTTTCATAAGAGACTAAAAAATTTTATTGCATGTCCAATGCGAAAGCATCCATTCACTTAATTGACGTTAGAAGTCTTGACCTGAATCTTCGATATAAGATATTGCCAGTGTCCAAGAGGCCAAATAAAGGATGAGACTCAACAACAAATATTTTGTGAGTAAACTTCCTCACACCTGACACTTCCAAATGTTCTGTCTATTCTCACATTAAATGCAATCAAAGGAAGTCCTTTGTTTCCCAGCTAGTAATTTTTCAAGCGGAGTTATATCTTCATAGCACAATCTATTCCTTGTAGCCTACAACTTCCAAATAATTTGATGGAAAGCTTGATCCCAGTACTTATGCAACTACAGAAAAGCACACCTAGTTGTGTAATCAATCAATCTATTATCTGGCCTTATTAAAAAGATTTGTTTCTTCCTAAACCCTGCCACAACCCATTGTCACAACCCAACTGAAATCAGGGCATTGGAAAAGCACATGCTGCACTAATTCCACTTTTTGCTACATAAGTCGCACCTACTGGGTAAGGTAGTACTTGAATTCCTCAATTTTTCTTGCAGAAATAGAGCCTCTCTATGAGCTAAACAGTCTCAAACAAATTTTTGGACAACTGATGAAACTCTATATCTTTACAAGACAACATTCCTAAGGAAAACCCATCTTATTTTTTACTAAATTGTGCTTTTCTTATGAGCTTATCACCTTCTATTTCCAAAACAAGAAAATTATTAACATTTCATAGACATATCCTCAGGGTGAATATCATGTGAAAATATAATCTAGTTACAAACTTATTATGAAAAATGATTTTCCCTTCTATAATTGGAATATCCAACTAACACTGCATCAAACTATAATGTCAAACAATCACCTTGTCAATAAGATTTTCTTGACCCCAAGGCTTAGACTGCCACTAGGCAAGACCCCTCTTTTTAACTTTATACAATATTTAATTCTTTCTCAGCCACAATAACTTTATACCTTTTAGAGTTTCCAGCTATAAATATCATTATATCTCTTACAAGGAGAAACCTTCCAATTGATGGCACAAGAACAATCTCTCCAAGATTTAAGTTGTTTCTAAACCTTACGAGGTTTTCAAAATTTTTTCATATAGATATAGATCAAGATGTTTTATGAGAAGTGTGCATTGATTTCAGCCCAAGATAATCTCCAAATATTCACCTACACTAGGTTAACACTGTCTAGGTTGAAGAATGATTTTGATAATTAACTCTCATGCTATCCTAAAGCTTAAAGTTTAAGTAAATTCTAATCTTATAAGTTGGAACAAATGTGGCAAAAGCCTTTAAAAAAAGCATTACTTACAAATATAATAGGTGCATTGAGATATGAATAAATATGGAACTGCTGGGGCTAATATCCCCTTAAAATTGCAGCCAGGAAAATCAATAGATTTGGTCAAGCACTCCACTGCTGCT
Source organism: Nymphaea colorata (assembly GCF_008831285.2). Lineage (NCBI taxonomy): Eukaryota > Viridiplantae > Streptophyta > Magnoliopsida > Nymphaeales > Nymphaeaceae > Nymphaea > Nymphaea colorata. The sequence continues at coordinate 6,584,492 of NC_045148.1, read as the reverse complement.
TAAAGAAAAGGGGAAAAAAAGGATAAAGGGACACATTGACTCAACTCTCTCTGTGGTGGCCTCCTTTTTGGTTGTTTCACTGGGGATCCTTTTGTTTCCGATTTCAGATTGTAATGGCAGCATAGTTTTGTTAGTTAGGTGTTGTTTTGACTGGCTTGATGCACCTTGTAAATGTGTGGGGGGGAATAGAAGGAGAAGGAAAGAAAACTATAGCTAATTTTGTATTTGGATGTTGAACTACAAATGAGGAAACAAAAGGATTAAATAAAACTGTTTGGATAGAAAAGAGATGAAAAGAACAGTATATCACTAATCCCTCCAGAAATGGAGGGATTGGGAAAGAAAAAAAAAATGCATTTTAAAAAATAACTATTTTACTCTCAATAGGGCCAACCTCTCTCTCTCTCTCTCTCCAATGGATAGAAGGGTAGAATTTTTTTGAAAATTATAAAACATACACAATCGATATATTTCAAGATTGGCCATGTGTAAGTGAGAGATAGACACATAGTAACATAAAGTTTTTTGTGTACGAGACTTTTCTTTTTATATAAACCAGTTTTTATGATATATTTTTTCCATTCCTTTCAATTTCCATTTCTTTTTCTTCATTTTTTTCCCTTTTTCCCCTTCCTTTCCATCTTTGAGTGTCCTTTTCTATCCTTTCATGGAAACATAGTCTCAAGCTATAAAATTTTTATTGGGAAACTTTACTAAAACAAAAGATAGAGAAAATAAATATTTGAAAAAAAAGTGGGCAGACATGCTGTGTAACATATCTACCCTCAAGTTTTGAATGCTAACGACAACTGCGCAGCAAAACAGCTCACATTGTATTTTGGTGTATTACTCTACTATATGTTGACAAGCATGACATTTGAGTCGAATGATGTACTATATGTCCACCCAAACCCTGAAGCAAACGAGAACGTTAAGCTCCAAAACAAAACCAGAACCTTAAAAACTTAAGAATATGACATTGCTCCATCGCAGTTGCTCCTAATTAATTTTTTTTAAAAAAAGTTTTTAATCAATACTAACGAATCATTGCCTTTAATTATGGAGATAAATGAAAGTCTTTTTTTTATAACATTACCCGGTGACGTGGCCCAATTGGAGATGGACGTTCTCCCCCATCGGGCCCTCTCTCTCCCATCCGAACCAGAGAGAAGCCGGACACAGATTATGGCTTGGGCTATGCGTCTGAAAGTGGCCCTCTTCTATTGCCGAGAAAGGGTGGCTAAAGATAGTTCAAGAGGAGCCAGAAGGGATGCGCAGTGTGGGGAGGCAAGGAGAGAACTTTGTTAACACAATTTCTGTCTCTTTTTGTGACCCAACTGTGGAACTATTTCATTCTTGGGTTGTTCATTTTTGTTTTCTTGCTCTTGAATAAAAGTCTGAGGCTTTATCCTCCAGGAGCGTGGTTTCCGAGATGCCTTTTTTTGCTGAACTCCAGTTCATCCACTACAATCCTTGGCTTACAATCCTTGGCTTACAATCCTTGGCTTCTTCTATGCTGCAAGATCTTTTATTTTTGGACTACTGTCCCGGTACAATTACCTAGGCTTGTTTTTTCGACGAACATGATTCCTTTGACAGGTTTTCTGCTGTATCGAATGCATTTGTGGGCCTCTGAACAAACACATGCAAGACACTCAAAGAAAGCATCTGCAAACCTCATAAAGCTTCAGAAAAATTAATTCAATGTTCACAGGAGGAATATATAAAATATGAAACAGTATGGATTGGGTTTCTCTACCCTTTTTAAACAGTTTGTATTTGTTCGCGACAATGAACTTTCTGAATACAAAGTTCAGAAAAAAAAACTTTCTTTTTTGTTTGTGCTTTTTGGTTTAGCATAACTAGTTGGGTAGGTAGGCATGTAGACGCACGTCGCTTCTTTGATTTCTGTGAGAGCTACTCTCCTGAACTGTAAAAATGTAAGATCGTGACACCCAAATCTTACCTCACCTAGATCCCGATATAACCCAAAACCCCGAGAGAGGAGAATGAGAGGACCTTTAAGCAATAGATTATTAATCTCTTGCTCACCCAAAGGTTAAGGGCTTTTTGAAGTTTTAAGTAATTGGTACATTTTCCTGTTAATTTTTTTTTGTTACAGATCATCACAGAGATCCGGTGAATTATGTAGTATTGAACTAAAACTTCAGGAGAATCTGTCATACGTGCCCCTTTCTAGTTTCCTCCATATATTTTGAAGTCTTGTATAAAAGACCCTCGATAAAGAAAAATAGCCTCTGGAAAAACTCAGTCCACAGCAAATCTCACTATTGATTCAATTATTTCATGCGCTAAATGAAAATTCCACTATTAAAAGAAAGCATCTTAATTAATTATAATGTTTTTTTTTGTCCCATTCTATTCATCATAATATTGGTTATGGTATATGAAGCGATGTAGAAATTCCTCCAGTTACTCAGCCCCCTGAAGCATAAGCATTAAATAAGACCTATTCATATCCTTATTTTTCTTTTAGTAAAGTCTGGACCATACTTGTAATTTCTTGATGGGCATAGCTTAGCTGTTCAAGCTGGTGGACTGGTGAAAGTTTGGTCGTCAATTTGATTCATGTGAATACACTACTCTTCTGGGCTGCAAACGGTAGATGTGTGACACTTCAGCTAATGAATATACCGTTCCGCACCTAGTTCTTTGAACTCTGGAAATAAAGAGAAAGGGAAAGGGGCTTCAAACTTTAATGTATCTCCTTAACAATCAAGTTACCCCAGTTGCATATTAACATTGCATTCTTTTTACCAACAGTTTCCATTCAATTAATTCCCCACCTTTTTGCTCCATCCCTTCCGCGCCCTTTCTTTGTGCCCACCACCTCTTTCCCTTCTTTTTCTCATCTTTCCTTCCAAGCCCAAAGTGAACTCTTTTCCAAGCTTTCTTTCCACCTTATTCCCACTAAATAGACATGCCTCCTTCCATTGCAAACAACTGTCAAAACTCCAATCACTCTTTAAGACCGGATCCGCTTTCCTGTGAGACATCTCTCTAGTTCATCTTGTTCAAACATATTCTCCTTATTAGGACTTGACCTAGTCCCTCTATCCTTCAGGTTAACCCTATTCACCTTTTTCACTGAGGTTGCGTTTGATTACCACAGATCTAAGACCCGTGATTTTGAGGTCCGACACCACCCCCTCCTCACAGCAATGGTAGATTTTAGATCCCTTCAGATCTGAGATCCATGGGGAATCAAATGCAACCTAATTGTCATATTTCATGAGTCATCACTTTCAAGCTTTTTGTTTTCAAATTCAAAATGATAGTTAGCATTGCATGCAAAGTAGAACCACATTTATCAAGTAATGAATTCAGTAGATACTTCCTCTTGAAGTATGTTTTCCTCCCACAAACACTTATTGCTGTAGTCCCCGAAGCCTTAAGCTGCAAAAGGACCTTTACACAACCCCTAGGCAAGGAAGAGCGGATGTTGGAATCTTGTAGCTTTCTCTACACACCAACCAAAACTTTTCCAACACGAACAAGGAGGCATCATGACCATCACCATCTACAATCAAGGGAATCATATCTAAAGAGCATCCACATCTACAATCAAGGGAACCATCTTGGACCATCTTTCCACGACTTTCCATGTTTATTTCCTCAAAACCTTTGTCAAGTCCTCATTAGATGCACGAATCCTGGAATATAACCCGTTTGAAATAGCAGAGAATTCCAAACCCTCCATACATGACTACAATTTCCATAGCCTCTCAAAGATACTCCATGCCTCAAACATGTTGAAAACTAGCTACCATTATAAAGGAAGAAGCATCTCAATGTATTGGGCTTCAGAAATCACGATTGTAGTTCCTCCACAACCATTATAAAGGAAGAAGCATCTCAGTGTATTGGGCTTCAGAAATCACTATTTCTGCTCCTCCACACTCTAACGAATTGCTGTTATCCTCATTCATTGGAGATGAAAAACCAACTAAAACCAAGATCGCCTAGCACCTCCAATTATATGGTATCACTGGAAATCCAAGACTATGGAATTCGTTTTGGTGAGACAAGATCGTCTCCAAAGCAGAAGAGTTTAACGACCGCTTAACAGGATTCGCCACAGAACTCTCTACATGGCCCCTGAAATCTTGAGCAGAGGTATTGTTAGTAGATGCCATCCAATGTAGGACACACTAAGATACGAGGCATCTTTTCTTTATTGTCCCTTTGCTGTCAGCTAAATCTAGCGAGCAGCCGCCCAAGTTGGCAAGGTTATTGGGTTGGCTTACAAAGTGGCTCAGGTCGGGTCTCAGGAAAATAGACTCAGGCTACATCTTCCCTGAATCCTTTTGCTCGGCAACAGATTGTCCATCCCCTCCGTCTGGATGCTACAGATTGAGCTCCGATTTCAAATCAAGAAATTGTGACTCGAGGCTGTGAGGGACGAATCTGGATGCATGTGGAAAGGAGGAGTGCCAATTTCAGGATTAGACCGAGATGTTAAGTTCTTAATATTCAGCCATCGGTTAATATTCTGAGCACTTCTGCAACTCCGGTGAGGCACTCCTCGAGATACCCTGAAAAAGCCAAAGCCCTACTCCCCCCTTTGCTCATGCCCCTATGTTTCAGTTTGCTTCAAAGCTTGGGTAGAGAGTGGGACACCCGCTAATGACATGCAGAAAAGAGGGAGGGCTCTAATTTTAAAACTCTACTGTTTTTCTCCCTTCAATTTTTAACAGCGGTTGCTTTGTTCACATTCCGATGTAGAACAACAAAGCGGAGTAATAAAAGGATTCCCATTAGATTAGATATGCAAAACATCGAGTACTTGTACATTCGATGCTCTCCAGCAAAAAGAAATTCTCAACAGTGATCGAGGCTTTAGCTCGACAGACCTTAAAAGACTATCAAGAAACAAAAGTAGAAATAGACTCAAAACTTCGGACGGCGAGATATCAAGGCAGGGTTCAGTCTTAACTCCTCTTACTCCTGTTCGTCGGCAAAATTAACAATTTCCTCAGTAACATCCAAGATCTCTTCCACCTCCACTTCCTTAGCCTCGTATTCTTCCTCCGCATCACTTGGCTCCCCATCCCGCAAGTCCTGCCGGTATATCTTTTCTTCTTCGTGGAGCTGTTTCCATTCCTTCAGCCATCCATCCCATTCCTCTTGCAGTAGTCTTCTCTTCTCCCTATCCTGCTCATTCAACAACAATGAGACATCCTGATCCTCTGCTTCATACTTCTTACTGTACTTCTTCAAGTTCTTTGAAATTTCCTCCTCTTTCTCTGGTGACAAGAGCGTTGGTGGCCGTGGACGCCATAAGAACTACATCAAGAAAGAAGAGTAAAGAGATGAGCACCAAAGCAAGAACCACCTCACTTCGAACAAGTTTTAATTTTGACTTCGTTTTACCTGGTAAAAGTGGTCTCGTGGTATCCTGTACAACAGCTTGCCATGGAAAGACCAGATATGGAAACCATTCTCCATTTCATGAACAGAAGTAACGGATGTGGCAACATATCTACATAATTGTGGAGTTTAAAGTCAAAGAAAGAAAGATGTATCTGACAGGATTAGATCAAAAATTTTATGCCTAAATGAGAAATTATATGTACATAATATACGCAAACAATCCAGTGAACAGGAACACATGCGTGATCATAAACACAACGCACCTCCCTGTAGGATCCCATTCTACATCAGTTGCCATGAAATGCTCCCCTGTTGCCATGGTCTCAAGCTCATCAACATTGTAAAACTCAAGTTGGCCATTGAAACCCCTCATGCCAGCAAGGATAATGAAGCGGCCTGTAGGAGACCAATACAGAGCATTGGCTTGTTTGCCTTTCAATGTAGTGAGCTTTGAGACACGACCAGTGTGATGAGCAGTTCGCATGGTGTAGAAACTAACATCAGGCCGTGGGCTATCGCCATGGATGACAGCAAATCGGTGACCTTTAGGCTCCCAGGCAAAGGCAATAATTTTGTCATTTTTGTTCTCAAGCTCCAAAACTTCAATTGGAATATCTCGTTCTTTTATGCGAAAGAGCTCAAAGCCAGTATATGTGCTTTTCTTTGTCTTGGTGTATCTGTCAACTTTTACAGCAAGATAGTCACCATTGCTTTGCCAATACATCTTGCAGTCACTAACGCTGAAGAGATTTTTCTGCCTCACCTCCTGTTTCTCAGGAATTTGAAGAAGACTAACCTGAAAAGATAAGTGAAATTGAAGTGAAAAATGAAAGGTTGAAACCTAAAGCAGCTCATGTAAATGAAAGCTTGAGACTGAAAGCAGCCTTGTATCTCATTCACGCTATAAAAGTAATAACTGAAAATAATTGACTCAGCCTGTATCTCATTCATGCTATAAAAATAACCTCTGAAAATAATTGACGTTCTCCCTTACCCTGGCAGGCTGGTTTCCACCACCTCCCTCAGGAACAAACAGCGCCAAGATGGCATCAGTAGGAGACCAACTGAAATCCATAACATTTTCAACCTTAATAGATTTCTTGTCGAGGAGCCCAAAAGTCTCTGTCTCATAGACACTGACTGCATTTTTGCCAATTCTAGCAAAATATTTGGCTTGCCTCCCACCGCTCCATCTGGAAGTAAGATACACGTCAGTGACTCTCTCTCATGCACATGTACACACACACCCATGCACCGCTCTCTCTTTCACACACACACCCCACCTCCATCATCATCACCCTCCAATCCACTTGGAGTCAGGAAAATAGAAATGCCCATGTCGACCAAATCAGCATCAACAGACTTATTTCTATTACCTAAATACAGGCCATGTCACACCAGCTAAACCTCCTGTTCCACCAGTGGCAAACTCATCAGCACGTCCTTTAAACTCTCGCATCACTTTACCAGTTTGCACATCAAAAATGTTGAGCACCACCGTCTTCAGACACAAGTTACACAATTAGTTGACAATTAACAACAATAAAACTCAAGTACTCTCTTAGTTAAAATTTAAATCACCTGTGTATCTCGAGGGTTGCTCGGTTCATGGCTGCTATATGTAACCAAATACTTTTCTCCAGGCGAAAAATCAATAAGGTGAACCTATCATATGAATAGAATGCAACTTTAATCAGCAAACAGAAAGGAACCTTAGGAACGTAAGTAAAAAATGATACATGTCAAGCTGCTCTAAACATAGACAGAAATCAAAATGATAAATAAACTTATAGCAAGATAGATTTTGTTTTTGGAGGACGGAAAGAACCTGAGGATGTGCATATCGCATTAACCGGTTGAACGTCGCAGCGCCTCCCCAAACAGCAGCTCCCTGCCTGTGTACTGTGGCCAAATATGTACCTAGAGGGGACCACTGCACAAACTTCTCTGTCCAGTGCTGCAAAACAAAAGTAAGAAGAACTCTGTGACCAGCATGCCTTGCCATCAAATACCAGGACAATCAAACTTGTGGCATGACAAACCAGCCCTAGATGGAGGGAGAGGCACACAATGGAAACAGAAGAAACCAAAAAAAGAAAAAAAAGATGTTTTAATTCTTGTTACGTGGAAAACAGAAAAATAAAACTTATAATGGAGAAGCATCTCCAACCCATGCATCAGAATTCAGAAGTATACATAAAAAATAAAACCAATAACTAATGCATGAAATCATCCATGTTTACTTGAAAGGGAAAGCATACGAGGAAAAAAAAGGGAATAAGAAAGCCATTGTCAAGTTGAATAGACCTCCGAACAAATGGTTGATACTTCACTTACCCGGCGACTATAGACAAGTTCAGGCTTCAGTTGTCGTGCATCATTCCACAACACCTCAGTGTCCGTGCCAGAACGTATAACAAACTGATCACGGGCTTTTTCATCAGTTAACCATTTCTGTAGGTTTTCCTGTAATAACCAGAACAGAAAATTGAAATTGGTATCCCTGGAAGATGGATAATGAACTTAGCTTCATTTTAGTAACATGTACTTTGATTTGACCCTGTACATTCTGATCGCCAATTTATCAAAGATAGGTAGTTCATTGTACTAGAAGATATGCAAATAACATAAAATATCAATTCCTTGAGAAAGTAAACAAGGAAGATACGATAAACTTGATGAGGTAACGCCCACCAGGTGAAAATACCAGCCCCAGTTGACCAGATCATCTTGCCATAAAAAAAAGCATATTTCCATTAAAATGGTGCCATGAACCCCACGCAAGGAAGCAATATGTGAATAAAACATGAAAAATGTAAAATTTGATTAACAACAAATAGAAAACAAATAACTCAAACATTGGCAGCCATCACCACGTGTAAGGTCAAAAATTTTTGTACCATCAACCACTAAAATAAGCATTTTGTTGTCTTAAAATCTCACCCCAGGTGTATATGGCTTGATTTCAGCAGGAGCCCACTCATCAGGAACTTTCATATATCTATTAAAATCGTCAAACATATTCACGGCAAATATATGTGATCTATCCAGCTTGTAGCCATTTGTCTTCTCCTTAGCTGACTCTGCTTCCTGTTTTGTAAGCATAGAATAAGAGAAAAGGTTATCAATTATATCTAATTCCAACAAAACCACAATATCCTGTAACACTAGAAAATTCCCATGTAGATCAATGCAACAAAATGACATTCAACAGGGAAATAGATGTGGAAAAGATAAAAGGCCAAGGAAAAGTTGATGCAAGACAATGATACTAGTAATTTGTGGAGGAACAAGCAAGACAACAGCCAGTTTATTCCCTATCCTGCACCATTGTTTTTACCATGTGTAATAGAAAAACTTGATTTACAAAGAGTTCAACTGCAATAATTAGTCGTAATTGAGCACCAACAATCTCCAATGTGAAGGAATCACCAAGATCAATGCCTCGTTTGAAATGACTTTAACTGAAATATGTAGGAACAGTTCACCATAACATGTCGAGCAAATAAGGGAGAACAAGCTTTACCAAAGCTGTATGTGCTGCTTGAATCTATGTTACATGGATGCAGTCAATGACTGATGAAAACCACTAGTATGATTAAGTAAACCAATACACATAATTGCATTCTTCATATGCACAGAAAGGTAGTGACAGGAACAAGCATCCAGACCTTAAGTACCCAGCTTTTCCACAGGAAAAGTGAAATTCTGAATACCCATGCTATATGCGCCTGAACAAAGCTAGCAAATGGCAAGCTTATTTGGTACAAGAAAGACCCATAACTGACAGACTAGCTTTGACTAATCATGCATAATAATCAAATGAAGCACCCACAAGGATGACAAATCAACTTCCATATATTAATTGACACAATCATGTACATGCACACGTACACAGCATAAGCACGATTATGTGCACATGCAGATAAAAGCATATTTGTTAATGTATACTATAATAAAAATATTAACAACCATTTAAATCTGTTGTTTCCTTAATATCATTTCAGTTCCGGAGAATCTACAAAACATTGAGAAACTGTCATAAACAAAAGATAAAAGTTATGTTGTTAAAATGCACTTAGGCTCATACCTAAGCTCCCTTAGGCCTTAGGCCCCTAGGCTTGCTACAGGCTGGCTGTTCCTTGGTGACCTGCATTTTAAAAAGCCTTGGGCCATAGCCTGGTCCCTCAGCTCACCTAGGCACTTAACAGCTTCGACTTTTTTTTATTGAACAGCCTAGAATTTTCCATTTTTTATTTTCTTTTTATTCTTCCTCTTCTTTTTTTGCCTCTTCACCTGTCTCAAGCAGATATTTTTCTCTCTTCATGTGACTTGAATTAGTTTCTTCTTCTTCATCTTTTTCTTCTTCATCCTATGTTGTTATGCAGATTTTCTGTTCCTAGTTTTTCTAACATTGCATGTGGCTTGCCTTATAAGTATATAAGTATGCATTAATACACTTATAATTCTAATTACAGTTATAGATAGTTCATATGCTATTACGAATTCAACATCGCTATGTCATTAGGTTTTAAACTTAATAGTTTGCAATTATATATATGTATGTGTGTGTGTGTGTGTGTGTGTGTGTGTGTGTGTGCGCGCCCGCATACATGCATATGTACATACACTAGTTGTCAAAATCAAAAGTTGGACTCAGGTCTGTCAAGACTGTAAAAAGTAAAAATTCTAGTAGGTTGAGCTGGACCAAGTCAATTGAAAAAAATAATTTTTTATACACAAACTTAGTGCTTCACATTTTAGAGCACAGAAAATATATATACAATAAACAGATATTCACATTTTAGAGAAAGAGTATACAGGACAGAAAACATACAGAATTGTAATATATATGAAGACACACTCACACACATATATAGAAAACAGATAATTGTTTAGATTTTCTAGAAATATAAAATACAAAATCATATATAAAAACAAAAATCATATTTGATATTTTAGAAGGACCGCTTTTTTTTAGGAAGGGCCATCACAATGACCAGTAGTTGCCTAGTCCACTAGTTCCACAAACAGGTCCAGCCAACTAGGAGGCAGGGACGAGTCAGCTAACTAGGGACCAACTAGAGACGCTTTTGACAATTACGAATATATATTTGTGTGTGTGTGTGTGTGTGTGTGTCATTTTGACAAATATCATTATTGATTTTTTATCGACAAAATTTTTGTCAGTTTAACATGGAAATTGGACGTTAGCAGGAAAAATTCAACAACTTAAAAAATTTTAAAACAAACAAGAAAATAAATAAATATATATATATATACATATATATATATATATATATATATTTGATTTTTCTACTAATTCTCTTAAGAAAACATTGATAAAAATTCAAATATTATTAACATACTAAAAGAAACCTCAAAAAATGTAATTATATTAAAAATATTTTTTCTGAAAATAGTGCAAAAATGCGACATTCTCATTTCAGCATTTTTCTCAAATATCATGATTTTCCTTCTTCTCATTTTCCTTTCTAAAAGTTTTTGAAAAAAAAAAGGAAATATTTGTGAATGTCAGATATCCTAATACCTTTTTCTTGTTTATTAAAATTATATCAGATAACAGTTTTATGACAGCCAATGTTAAATGGAAGTTGTGATTATGAACCGAGTATTTATTTTCCTTATTTCATAAGGAAGAAAATAGATTAGAAATTATAGGTTATAATAGGCTTTAGATTCTAGAAACTAGAAGTAGAGATTTTGTTAGATGGAAATTAGGAAAATAGAAGATTTCATACGCTCCAAAACATAGTGAAGCACTAACCTTTAAATTGTAAATTTAATAATCTTTTTATGCAACATAATATTATCACCTTTAAATATTAATTATTTTTTATTAAATTTGCTTGTTCAACCTTCTAATTGTGTTAATATTGTCTAATGGGAACGTCAAATGTGAGTGCTATCATGCATTTTAATTAATTAAATAATAGATTCTTTATTGAAAAATAGTTTTGTTGTTAATTTTTAAAATTAATGCCGCATTTTATTGTTTTACCTTCACGTCAAAATGAACTTTTGTGTTAAATGGAGGCAATTCGATGTTTCAAACGTTTTCAATTGTTCCTTAATTGTTTTGATTTGTATAGATTTTAATTGTCCAAGGAGATCCAATTCTCTAACCCCCGAAAGAAACCCTTGCTTCTATTGTCATAAGAACAGAGGGCACGCGCCCAAAGCATGACCTAGCAGCATCTATTTTGTATTATCCTACCACAGCTGCCGACAACTGAAGGATCTTTTTAAACTTTAACCAAAAAAACGAGGGCATCTCAGGGATGTCCCCATGCCCACATTGGACATTCCCCCACTGGCATGTGACATGGCATTTGTGGATTAAGCTAGTTGACACCATTCTTTCTCTTTCCATTATAAATCATATAAATTGCTAAACAAAAATACCAAAATAGATCCCAAAAAATGCAAAATACGAGTACACTATGTCTGAGCCACTTCTTGCACCTGCACTTGTGTCCAGACATGTCAACACAAGTGTTGTGCCCTTCTAGGCATATCCATGTGGCATAGGTATGTGGAGTTATTCTCCACGAACGTTCACCACTCCCCCCATCCCCTTCTCCAAAAGAAAAGTGTGAATACAAATGCAACCATCTGCAATCATCTTCACTAACATTTTTAAAAATCCTTTAAGCAAGTCAATCAATTCTCATTTACTTCAACACTAATCATGCATACTCGTCTTTATTCCTTGTCTGATTTGTGCAACAGAGCCTATGGACCTGTGATAGGAACTACGAAAAATTGTACTGATGTCCAAGTGAAGGAGAGAGATAAAAGTAAAATCATACCGAACCCACTAAAACATAGAACCATCAGGCATAAGTATAGAGTATACACATTCTCTCGGTTTTGATAATAGTGCAATGTTTTGGCAAGAAGGATTCAAATTAGCACAACATTATCATTGTATGAAGTGGCAGCGCAAGATTATGGTGATACATACAAAATTCCAAAATTCATAATAACCAAAAATTCAGGTTCCTGTAATTATGCTGCTGCTTGTGTCAATTTTTTGGACAAAGCATCCTAGAAAAGGAAAAAAGGGAGGGGGAGTCTCCATAGAGTGGGGGGGGGGGCGGGCGGGGGGGCGGGGAGGAGGAGTCTCGATAGAGTCACTTGCAGAGATACTTCCAAGAGCAATATTTTTAACATGAGCCATAGCTACTACTAGAATTTTTCCTAGCTCATCGGGTTTTAAACCAAACTATGTGCCCACAAAATATATCATACAGAAACAAAAGTGAACAAATGATTCTACAAAATTTCACCAAATTCAATAAAAAATAATTAACAAATCTCATAAACTAACCCCTCGTTTGTAGATGGAACAGAATGTGCTCATTCAAGATAAACAAAGATTTCATGAATAACACTCAAACACTACACCTGAAAGAAATCTCGACAGAGCAAGGTGAATTCTTAGAGATTAATTCAAAAGCTACTTCTCCCTAGCTTCCAATGTACAGAATTAAAAATATGCATTATGGATTTGAATAAGAACAAAGTGCACTAGCCTAGCACAAGTGAGATTACTGTATCTTCAATTCTAACACCTTTAACTCTCTTTATCCAAACAAAGTTCTAAGCAGTACAAAGAACTAACTCTATCAGGAAAATTTTCGAGTTTGATCAAACGAAAAGAAAGTGAACACACCTGCTTGCTACTGAACTCGATGAAGCAGTATCCATGAGTCTTCTGGGTATCCTGATTCAAAGGCATCCAGAGACCCTTCTCCTTGATGGTTCCGATCTGCCCAAAAATTTTACGGATGACACCCTCTAGCTTCTCAAACTTGTCGAGGCCGACAACAGGAAGATTATCGACTACAATGACGTTCTCGAACCCAGAATCGAAGTCTAGGTTCTCACTCTCGATCACATCCTCATCATCGCTATCAAAACAAATCGAAATGAATAAAGTTTCATCAATAAAACAGAAACCTTATAAGAGGTACCAACCAGATTAGGTTTTTATTTCCTTCTCCGGAAAGAACTCTCTTTGACTGGCCACAAAGCCGCATATTAGCAGGCCTCCGGTTTGTAGGAACCCTTCAACCTGATTCCCGCCTATCAAGCAGTACTCCAAAGTAGACTTTCCGGCAAGGGACACTCCCCCGTCGGTTTCGGATTCCGTCAGCATAGTAAACATTCGCAAATCGTTACTACCAGTTGGAATTAGAAGGGGTAAACTTGTTACCTTATGATGCCGAAGTTCTCGCCGGGAGGAAGCTGGATGGAATCGAGGTCGACCCTCGAGACGTCAATTTGAGAGGGGTCGATCACCAGGTGGGGCGTAGCAGCAGTAGGCTCCATAGGGCCGCCGAGACTATGCGGACCATTTGATAGCACGTCCGTCGCCATGATTCACTGGTTCGTCTTTCACGTTCTTCCTCTCCCCCCTCTTCTCTGCTTTCTACTTCTTCGTTTTCTCCCAGGGGCCCTAGGGTTAGGGATTTAATTGGACGTCCAGGTGAGAGCGAACAGGTGTGAGCGAACACTACTACACTCGTAGAAGGTTGCTTAATCGCCTTCGGGGTTTTTACACTGGAATTGTCATGTACCATTTTATAGTGTCAAAGCTGTGGCTAATTGAAATTTGTTAGCGCGGAAGTATGGTTGGGAAAACGAAACTTCGTGGTGCTTCTTATTCAATTATAGAATTCTAGAATAAAAATTTTTATTTTTTTTTAAATTAGGATTTATAGAACTTTGATTTGGAAATTATAAGGTGAATCAAAATTACGAATTATGATTACATGTAACAATGGTTTTAATTCATCAGTTCTCCCATTTTATTTGTCAAACACTTTTTAGAATCAAAATTCCCAACTATCAAACATAAAAAAAAAAAAAACTGGAACCAGAATTTTCATTTTAATTCTAGTTTGAGGTGGAATGTGTTTCTATGATTTTAATTCCAAAATCAAAATTCAAGGCTATCAAATGCCTCTTAAAGTAATTTCCATAAAGTATTTAACCCGCTAAGACATCCTCAATCAAGTGTGAAATTGGGTAAAGTTTATTACCAAATAAAAATTTAAAAAAATGAATTCAATCAGCGGACTCTAGATAAAGAGACATGAGGTTGCGTGTACGTCTACACTTGATTTCTAGATAAATTGAATTCATATTCGCCTTATTTTTTTTCTAATTTTATGCATATCAAATGATTTACTTTTTTAAGAGACAAAAATTTTCCTTTTTCTTTTTTTTTTCTCTCTCCCTCATTTCCATTGACAGGTATTTCGGTCTTAAGAAGTGTAAAACTTGTTTTCTGCGTCAACAACAAGAGGTGGATAATCAAACTTGTTTTGTTTTAATTTAATCAGTTGGGCTCGGGCCTGGCCCAAGCCCGGCTCCTTATCGGGCCGAGCCGACCCGATGCCCAGGTTTAGCTATGACAGTGCGGAGGTAGAAGCATGAGATCCCAAGAAACAAAGATTGTCTTAAAAATGCATTACACATATAAACAAAAGAAAAGGCAAAGTTTTCCCATACACCATTCTTCCAATCACCATCCAATCATGTGGTTAACGTGCAACCAAGACAAAAATGCATGGAGTACAAAATATTATACACAAAGTAATTCAACAGGTTAAACTTACATGAGCAAAGAAAAAAATTCTCAAACAAAAAATCCCCTCAATACCACTGACGGACTTGGCAAGAAAAGAAAGATCATGACTATTGAAAGAGATAAAATAGGGAAAATAAAACAGCAAATAAGCTTGCAATGAGATTACTCAAAAAAGCCATAAATTATATGAGCAACAATCCAAACATCTAAACAATAGAAGGTACGAAATAAAACAAGTTACTGTAAAGAAACTAATTAAATTGATTACACGAACTACTCATCAAATGACAACATTAAAGGACATAATAGATTTTTAGGAGATATGCCTCTATAAATAGCCATAAAAACAGAAAATTACCAAAACGAACTTATTATCAAATTTGAAATAAGTACAAAAAAAACTAAATAGCACCCTATGTCACATGGGTGTGTAGTGCGGCCACCGATGCGGGTGCGGCACATCCCAAAAAACCATAGTCGAGGGTTGCAAGGGGATATATATATATATATATATATATATATATATATATATATATATATATATATATATATATTCAAAATGATATTAGGATAGAGAATACAAATAGACTTCAAAGATATTTTCAAAAATGATTTATGCAGATAAATAAAAGAAAAGGCGAAGTGTGTCTATACAGCATTTTCTCAATCATAAGGTTAGATACCATATAAAATGTAATTCAATAGGTTAAACTTACATGAGAAAATATGAAAAAAAAATTGTCAAACAGAAAATCACCCTAATACCACTGATGGACTTCCAAATAAATTAAAGATCATGATTGTTGAAAAAAAAATGAAACAGAATAATCTATATATCAAATAAGCTTGCAATGAGACTACCTATTAAAATTCTTCTGAACCATACTTCACTTGAGATTCTAAAAGTGCGTAAGCTTAATTTAAATCACATTTAAACTTTTTGGATGTGTCGCTTTCATATCTATAAAAGAGCAAATATGGATAAACTTAGTAGTTGAGCTCTTAAATGTGTTTTCATAGGATATTTTATTTCTCAGAAAGGATATAGATGCTATAGTGTGAAAGAAATGTGACTCATAATATCCAAAGATGTTGTATTTGAAGAAAATACACCTTATTTCTGTCGTTCAATACAAGAAAGTCATTTTCAAGGGGGGAGTCTACCCCTACATCAATTGTCTTTGATAAGGCTTGCTGTCATAGAGAGACAATATTGCCAATGATGGACCCATATAGTGAGTTTACCATTATAAGAGACAATCATAGTTTGCCAGAAGCATTGGAAGGGGTTGATATTGAGATTGCAAATATAGATAATCAGATCGACACTCAACCACTACCAATGTTGATAGGAAGGTGACGTTTATCATATAGTAACAAGATCGAAACGTCAAACATGACCTCCTGCTCGATTATTAAATTATGTCACCTTTGCATCTATAAACCATCCTATAGAACACTATGTTGGATACAAGAAAATCGGTTGCAAGCATAGAGCATATATATCTAAAGTCTCTGGTCACACGGAACCAACGACATATGAAGTTGCCAAGAAAAACAACAGTATGGGTAAAAGCCATGAAAGAGGGACATATGAAGTTGCCAAGAAAAACACAGTATGGGTAAAAGCCATGAAAGAGGAACTCAATGCCTTGCGTAAAAACAAAACTTGGGAAGTTGTCATACCACCTTCAGGAAGAAAGGTTGTTGGGTGCCGATGGGTATTCAAAATAAAACACAGAAATGATGGAATTATTGAAATATACAAGGCCAGACTTGTAGCAAAGGTGTACAGGCAAGCAGAAGGCTTAGATTATAAGGAGACCATTGCACCTGTCGCAGATGAATATAGTCAGGGTGATGCTATCTATATCATGTAACCATAATTGCTCCCTACATCAACTAGATGTTAAAAATGGCTTCCTTCAAAGGGATCTAGAAGAATAAGTCTATATGAACCTTCCCGACATTCTGAAGAAGCAAATAGGGTGTGCAAGTTTCGCAAGGCTATTTATAGGTTGAATCAATTTCCAATAGCATGGCACTATCATTTGAGCAATTCTTTTGGGACAACAAGAGTTTATGAGAAGCAACACAAATAACTCCTTATTTGTTAAACAAAAAAATAACAAGTTCATTGTCGTGTTAGTATATGTGGATAATATTATATTGACAGGGGATTGACATGAATCTTGGAAACCAAAGAATTAATCCATAAACCTTTGACATAAAGGATTTAGGAAAGCCCCACTACTTTTTTGGGTATTGAAATCACAAAATCAAAGATGGGTCTAATACTATCTCAATGAAAATATACTTGGATTTGCTTAAAAGTGCATGAAAAATTGGATGCAAACCAGCAGAAACACCAATTGAAGTCGGTCAAAAAACTGATGCCACTTAGGACGATCTAGTCATCAACAAAGAAGGCTACTAATGACTAGTAGGAAAGCTCATATATCTAACTATTATTGTACTAGATATAATCTATGTAGTCAACATTACTAGCCAATGTATGCACGCTCTTATATAAAGCATCATTGAAAAATCATCAATTGTATTCTACAATACCTAACAAAGGCACCAGGATAGGGCGGATGGTATAAAAGGAATGAACATCATCAAATTCAAGGATTCACTAATGCCAAGGGCAAGCAATTCTGATAGAATATCTACAACTGGCTATTGTGTGTTTGTATGAAGAAATATGGTGTCTTGGAAAAGCAAGACAAGGACTGTAGTGGCCATATCAAGTGTCAAAACAGAATATCGTGCCATGACAATTGCAACTAGTGAGCTTAACTTGGATCAGAACCCTTATATTAGAGTTTGGTTTACTAGTTTAGCATCTTATACCTTTACATTGTGATAACTAGGTTGCCATATATATTGCAGCAAATTTAGTACTTCACCAAAGAACCAAATAAATAGAGATTGATTGTTACTATATTCGAGAAAAAGTGCGGAAAGCTGAAATATCTACTCCTTACACCCATAGCTCAGATCAATTAGCATGTGGATTTACTAAGGGCCTAAGTCAATAATTACATCATAAACTCCTTAGCAAGTAGGGATGTGTTTACATCTAAACCCCACTTGAGGGGGAATGTTGAAGAATGGAGTTACAGTATTTAACTCCCGCACATTAATCCCGTACGATTGTGTGTATCGTAGGAGAGCTCTCAGATTGGAAGCTGACCTATTGCCTTGTTACCGCTTTCCTTTAATGTTCTTTGGTTAATTGTATTGCCTTGTAGAAACCATCGTCTTGAGCGATTCTCAACAGAACCCTCTTGCTTTTTGTTATGTGTAGTTGTATTTTCCTTTACACACAGTAATGAAAAACAACTCGAGGTGTGCAGTTTTCCTGTCGTGGATGTAGGTATGAATGACTGAACCACGTTAAAATCTTGTTTTCTCTTTTCTTTGATTCTCTACGGCAGCCTAGACCTTGAGGGCATGCAAGCAAGAATTCTCAGCTCTTCTCCGGGCAATGGTCGTTGATCTTTCCTTCATCCAGAGCTTCCGTAGCTGGCAAACAACTCTCCAACCATGATACCAACCTGGGGTTCGGGGCATAGAGGATTATAGCTGCAAGCAAATAAAATGGATATAACACAGAGAGGAATGCTTTGAAACATACCGTTCTAGCATAGTTGATGCAATTCAAAGGAATGATGTGAAGCATGAGGAAAATACTTTACAAAACGAAGTGAATTTCCCTGTAACAATGGTGTGACTGCATAACAAGAAGGATGTCAATTAGATAACATGCAAAACGGACTACAAACTTGAAATCCGTCCCCAAAATTGGTTAGATGTTGTAATACCTTCAAATTAAGATCTTACCAAATCTGATCCATTCATTTCTAAAGATGGCTTTTACAAAAACAATGAGAAAAACCGCTGCTTACTACCAGCAAAAGCCTCTTAAAGTTATTCTAGATTGTTGAATCCTTTGATGCCGACTATAGCTGTTGATGAAATCCACAAAGTTTTTTTTTTTTTTTTAGTAGAGAAAAACATTCAAATGGGTTGCTTATCTTTGAAGTTCGCATCTATTTTTTCTTTTCCCTCAGGCTTCGATTAGTCCATCCTTATTCTTCCCCACTAAGCGAGCTCATAGGGTTAAACTTAGGTAAATAGTACTGTCTTTCAACGGGAAGGAACAGGTTTTAAAGAGGAAACGATGAAATAGCATGGCAGAGAAATACTTTTTTAAGGAAATTTACAAAAGGTCGCCAACTTAGTGATAAGAAAAGCATGCGCAACTTTGAATTTTTTTAGCTCATGTGTCCCTGAATTAGTATACTCGAACGTGAGATTATTTTTTTCACCCCCTTGAGAAGCTGATAGTAGTTTGCAGAATACACTTTTGGAAAGATTCTGCTCAGGCAGTTCTACTGAGCTGTTAACCACAATGAAATAGAAAAACATAATTGATTTATCTCGAAAGTGCAAATATCAGCCACCATCAAGCAATACATTTGAAGGATGGATTTGCCTTTGCGCATAAGTTACAGATGAATTTGGAGAAATCCTTCTCTTCTCTATTTCTTTTGTGAAGGTATATGCTGAACCAACATGTGACCCAATTGGAGTACTGTCTTGATCAGCAAAGCAAGCTATGAGGATCACATCTGCATCTTTTAATTCAAAAATACATTCCAGAAGACAATTCAACAATAATTCAACAACTAGTATGGCTAGATAGTACGATGCTAATGATATGTGCTTCATGTAAGTCCTAGTGCTGTTAAAACCGCTAAGTCTATATTTGGGAACTGTTGGTTGGGGGACATGGAACCTGATTTCTAAACCTAATAAAATGTTCATTAGCGTCAATGATATCTACCGTCTATGAGACTGCATATTACGTTAATATTATAATAGTTTTTAGGAATATAATTTGGATTGAGTGATTTAATCATAAAAGCAGGCATGATTTGTCCAAAAAATTATAGGGCATTGTGGACCATGGTTCTTTGTCATTCTTGACAACTAGAAACGTTTATACGAAAAAAGTATTTATTGAACAAAATGATCTATGTGCATTTGAAAAAAAATTGAGAAATGTTTGGCACCCACAAACATCAGCAAGGAAAATGTATTCTTTAGGTAAATTCTTTATGTAACGCTTCTTGACAAGCTGATCCTGTAATCATCATATGAAAAGTGCAAGAAAAGAGTTCAATGATTTTCATATTTACTTTTGTGTTAACTATTAGAATCAGGTCCATATCTTGTATAATTTACGTTCACCAACAATCTTTTGAAATTTTTTGAAAAAAAAAAATTGAAGAAGTTGATTTTCAATTTTCCTTCGAGATACAATGAAATGTAAGGGCTAATGGCACAAGTGCCAACCCCAACTTAGCGATTGTAAGGGTAAAAACAGTAAAATTTCTACTAATAGGTACCATACAGTCGAGAGTAAGGGAATATTAAATCCACAATAGGAAGCAGTATGTGACATTTCAAAAAATAATATTATATACGTTTTCTTCGCTCGCCAGACTTTCAGTTGCGCCTTTGGGCCCCCGTCTCCTGCTGCTCTGTTTTAAGGCGGTTCCCTTCGCGCTCTTGCATGCTGAGAGTTAGCTCAGGCGAGGCAGACGTTCTTCTCCATCCTTGCGTATTCCCTTCGAAACTCGGCCTTCTCTTTCACCCTGTTTGTGTTCTCATTTGCTTTCTGCTTCCGCAGACTATCACCTCGTATTAAGGACGATTTTTCTTCCGGTTGGTATCTGTTTGTTTCATTATTGAACGTTTTCCTTCTCTCTGGTGCTAGAATCCGCTCCATTCGGGAGGTTCTCTTGCCCTTTTTCTTGGTCTTGCGTTCTGGGCATGCGTTCTTGTGGATTGGGCTTCGAAGCAACTCTGGGCTTCTGCAGGGGCTTAACGAGGTGTTGGTGGTTGTGGACAACATGGCTGGCACAGACATGAGCAAGATGTAAATTCGATGCCCGACCTCCTCGCTTTTTTTTCTGTGGTTTCTTCACGTTGCTTTTTCTCTTGTTGTGATTTCGTTTGGATGGTTTCAGCCTTGATGCTTATATCCTGGATTACATGATGAAGAAGAATCTCCATGCATCGGCTAGTACGTTCATGAAAGAAGGGAAGGTTCCCAAACGTTCTGCTGTTGATGGTAAATAATTTGATTTGGCTTGGCTTTTGTGTCTGTGCATTTTTTGATCTTTAGTTGCTTTATTTTTTCTTATTTTGGTGATTGGCCTTTCCTTGGGAATGATTTGCAACTCTGGTTATATCGAGGGTGTTCTCTCATTCATTCTCTAGGCATTGGGATGTGAAGTTTGCCATTTGCTTTTGGCGGGGCCTGTTCTTACGGGCGATTGAATGAGAAAAATGGTTCTGGCGTGTTAGTGATGATGACATATCACCCTTCTTCCCAGGGGCTAAAATTCTGGGAGGGTTGTTTTTCTTCTGTTGTTTGCAGGGACTGCATGAGTTGAATAAATATTTTCATTAGTTATCGCAATGCTGTAAAGTGTAAACTGTTGTTTGTAATCAAGAAATCACAGAGTTGGTTAAATTTCATGATGTCGAACTTTCTGGATACTGCAAAATACAATAGTATTGACAGTTACGTTTGACTCCATTTTGCTTATCTTCTAAATCATAACCTAGACTTTTGCTGTTGAATTTGGACTCTATTGTGAAATTTTGGTTATTATTTGTTCACTTAAAAAAATGTCCTTGATGTACCTGATATAAACTTCCTGAGTTCATGCATATCATCTACTAACCAAGCAGCAGATAGCACACCTTCATGACCTAATTAGAAAAAAGGACAAAATGCAGATAGACCAATTTTGGTTTATTAATGACTTTGTCTACATTGATCAATCATGTTTTACAGAGCC
Source organism: Nymphaea colorata (assembly GCF_008831285.2). Lineage (NCBI taxonomy): Eukaryota > Viridiplantae > Streptophyta > Magnoliopsida > Nymphaeales > Nymphaeaceae > Nymphaea > Nymphaea colorata. The sequence goes on along the minus strand of NC_045148.1, from coordinate 6,562,592 downwards.
AAACCTTCCTGGCAGTGTTGTAGAAAGGTACATGAAAGAATATAAGTTGATGATAACATAATCTTATGCAAAATTCAACAGCTTATCAAGAACTTGCTTCTTTTTTTTTTTTTGCCATTGCTTTGCTCTTGTATACATATGAAAGATGCTAATTTGTGGTGTAGCAGACGACAATCTCTTTCTTTTGATAAGCCTCCAGTTTTTCAGTCTTTAGAGAAAGCTTCAAGGGATGGTTACACCCCTTCCCTATACTAATGACTTTATAGTGGTTGATCAATTCTTTTACTTGGGCAGCTCTGGTGGTTGCATAATTATGCCAATCAGTCATAAAGTGATCTAGGGATTAGGTTTCCTCACCGTAGTCCCTGTGGTGATTCAAGAGGAAACTAAAAGCAATTAAATGTAGAAAGGATAGAACCAAAAGGATCAACAAAGAAATCAGGTTAAATTTCATTGTTCAACTTCAATAAGCCTAAAAAGTTCACATCTCCTAAGTGACAGAGATATGGCAATTTTGCTGCCGTACCATGTTGCCACGGCTACACGCAGACTCAGATACGGCGACACTTGCACATGACTTCTTAAGAAAGCATATTATTTTTTGCATTTTTTCATAATTTTAAGGTTTTGTATATTATTTTTGCATATTAATTACCTAAAATGTATTTTTCACCTGTTTCACATTTTTCTACCTGTTTTGCATTGCTTTTGCATTTTTTGGTGAAATGTTGCACACATACATATATATGTATATGTACTTTGCTGTATCCCCCCTAACTATAATTTTTAAAATTGCTGTGTCCGTACCCACTTCCTTATACCTGTACCCTATGTCACATAGGTACGGGTACGGGTACGGACCATTTTTAAAAAACTTGGGTACGGGGGTACGGCCGTACACACACATGCACATACATATATATGTCAAAAAATTTCAAGCAGAATAACATATTCGCACATATATATAAAAAAAGTACAAACAAAATAATATATTCATAAATCATAATCCAAAACTTACCATTTTTTATTCTCATTCTCCTCAGTCGCAAATTTACTGCTCAACTGAGGCCGAAGAAAATCACGCGTGTACAGAAGCATAAGCACAAACAAAGGAACAACATAAACTTTTACATAACAAGATAAACGAGCTAGCGAAGCAAAAAACAAATCCCAACACTACTAAGCAAGAATGAAGAAAAAAGAGGGAAGTGGGACATTAAAATGAGGGTTTCGAAAATTTTAACGTTAAAATGGTTTAAAAAGTGAAAATGTAAAAATCATTAACATTAAAATCAGACAAATTTGGGCTCAGTCAACTTTGACCGAGTCTAAAAAAGGTAAAAAATGACCTTGGGTGCGTTGACCGCACCCGGTACGATCAATGCAGTACTCTGCCGTACCCAGGGCCGTACCCGTACCCGTACCCGTGTCGTACCCGTACCATACGGGTACTCCTCCTTAGGAGGAGTACCCATGTGACAGAGCCTGTACCAGTATCCATGTGACTTAGCACGTCTCCTTAAATAGGGTCTTCTAACTAATATGGATATTTGGATTTCCTGCTAGAAATAGAGGGTCCAAAATCAACATATAAAATGAAAACAAACAAAGCAACAACCAACTAGATCAACTCTAAGATCCAGCCTAAATGGATCACTCTTGTATCAATGTCCCCAAGTTGAAAATTTTGGTTCCGGAGGAATGAGTCCTGATGCTATCATGATGACGATCTGTGCTGTTGTAGCTGTCCCTTGGTCTGCTTTGAATATGTATGCATGGGTTATTGGTTTGCTGAAGTTGGACTGGAACAAAATCTGTTGCCTTAGGTGCACTGTTTGTACTAGCATCCTCCTGAGGTCCTGGTGCTGACGAGGTTCAGATTGGTCTGGCCTGCTGAATTAATTCAGATGATTCAGTTGGATCATAGTAGGGAAATAGATTGGCCACACTGAATGTTGGGGAAATGTTCCAATCTTTGAGGAGTTCAAGTTGATATGACCTTTTGTTTATATTTGAACCCGAATTTAAATCTAAAGATGTGAATACATGAAAATATGGACATGGTTAAAGGTATATTTAATTTGAATCCAATCCGTTGACATGCTTATCTTTCAAGCATGCTGGAAGGTGCAACAGTTATCCTTATGTTCTAGAATTCAGTAAATAAAGTATTCAAATTTTACTTTCATTCAGATTGAGCCACCATTGAATTTGAGAAGTAACCTGTAGAATTTGCAAAACATGATGGCAGAAACGTGCATCCTCGATCGTTTGACCTTCATTTCTATGACATCTCCACATAGTTTTAGATCCAAGCTAGTTATAGCCACAAATAAAGACACAAGCAGAGAAACGTTAAAGTTAAGTTTGTGATGACCTTGATCAACATACCTTATATGACTCATACCTCTATGGCAACTTCTGTTTGACTTATTGATGGATGTCTCACACATATGCCACTATGTATAGTGCATTAGGGTCAACATCAGAGGGACTAGACATAAGTGCCAGGTCAACCACATGTGTAGGAGAACACCCATTGACAATCTCAAAGGGGGATTAGCCAGTAGAATGATTGATTGTACTATTATAACCAAACTCGGATTGCAACAATACTAAGTCCTGTGTTTTGACATCGTCAGTGACCAGCTCATGAAGTAGGTTTCCCCAAGTGTGATTGACAACCTTAGTTCGACCATCTGTTTTAGTATGATAAGCACTACTAAATTGTAACTTGGTTTTCAATAGGGCTTCCTAAGATTTCCAAAAGTATTTCATAAATTAGGTGTCAATGGTCCGAGGTGATGCTATGGGGCAGACCTTGTGAATGAGTTTTTTCTTATTTCAATTTGTGCTTTTTATTTATTTTTATTGTTATATGAGACATCACTTATTTATTACATTTATTTGATACTCATCATGATTTCTTACAGGCATATTTCTCTTCATACTAGTTTTGTTAATGTAATTAATAATTGGAAGTACAAGTCATGCTTATACACACATACATGTGGACATACATTTCTTGTCACACAGCATGCAGATCTGCACATGCATAATCCTACTCTCCAGACAAGTGCATGCATGGTTTGTGCGTTTAATTTTATTTATTAATGCTTTCTTTCGGAAAAGAAATTAGATTTGTAGTCATACTTCTTTGAATTTTCCTATGTATGGAGATGTATATGGACTGAATGGATCTTACTTTTCCTTTGCCACATTTAAATTTTGTAAATTGGGTCTGTTCTTATAAGTTTGGATGTAGGATCTTCACTGAATCTTATTAAGTACATAATGCTCAATCAAATTGTAGTAATTGATGCTCCTGCTGGGTTCTTATTGGAATGGTGGTCTGTTTTCTGGGACATATTCCTGGCAAGAACAAATGCAAAATGTTCGGATGCTGCTGCTTCATATCTCAAGGTGATAAGTGTTTGTATTTTTTTCTCATGGATTTCACTTGGTTCTTGTACAGTAATCATTTTGTTGTTCAGAGGCTAATACTGTCTACGGATACAGCAATTAAAGGAGAAAGACAAACAAATTCAATGTGATATTCCGAATCTTCAAATGATGCATGAACTGAGACAACAACAGACTCCAGACATGTGTTCTTCGCCTTTTATTGTTTGCTCAGGCCCAGGGATTCCTGAGCACATATCGAGACAGCCAGCTGCCTCCACAAGACTTTATGCAGAGTTACCTAGACATGGTTATGCACAACAGTTAGATTGTTCTGCCTATCTTGATGCTTCTCAAAAGCTTGTGACTGACCATTCTCGGTATTTCAGATTGATTTCTGTGCTTATGAATAAGTAGTGTCTGAATATGTATTTCTGTTACTGAGAGCATATTTTGCTGTAATGTCATGGTTGTTAATGGTTTATCTAAAGCTAATTTTTTCTTATTCAATTTACAGGGATGTAGCCCAAGTTTCAAGAAGGAACCTCTCTATGGCTTCAGGAGGTCTGTACCTTCCCCCTTCACAGGCATCTGTGAGTATCACACCATTCTGCTTTTCTGAATGGAACAGTTTGGGACACGGAAGATAAATGGTTCTGAATCTTATCAGTTTAATATCTTCCAGAGCAACATAGGTGATACAAATTTGGCTAAAAATGACAAAACTGGATCTTTGGATCCAGCATTGTGTGGTATACCAGCAGACATGCAGTCAAGATCTAGACCTCTAACAGGTTTTCTTTGTCACTCTTACATCTTATCAATGTCCATTGAATTATTGGAACTTTTCTTTTCACATACTGAATGTTTATAATGTTCTATTTTATTGCTTACTTGGGATGTTTTCCTTTCCCTTCCCTTTTCCTTTTCTGGGAACTCTATTTGAATCTATGTAACATGGGTACGTTAATTTTGGTGGAGTACCCATACCGGTTGGGTTCGACACCGATACAGGTATGGGTATGTAGTCGGACACGGCTCAGGTACCGGTCAACACGTACCAAGTACGGTCAACATACCTGGGTCCGTATCTGTCCAAAACCAGACTCGGTCAATGTTGACCGAGTCCATTTTCATCCAAAATTTAGGGTTTCTTTTTTTGGTTTTGGTATTTCCTTTCAAAAACACAGAGCCTCGATAGAACTCCAGCGAGGGCTCTGTTTTGCTCTTCTCCACCGCAGTTTGCTGAGGAAGAACTCCAACGACCTCTGGCAACCTCCAGCGGAAACAATTTGTGCCAACGTTGGCCGATTTGGGCGATATTTCTTCTGTCGACCTCCGGCGACATCCAACGACTTTCGGCGACCTCTAGCGTCCTTCCTGCATGAATTATTTTTCTTTTTATTGTCATTTTTAATCTTCCTTCTTTTCTTCGAAAATCATATTGTCCGTCCTTTCTCTTTTACATTTATACGACCATGTTCCACAATGCTGAGCCATTCCAATATTTTCTGTATTTGGTGCTTAAATCCTGCAAGAAAATGCAGGATTTAAATTGAGTCATTCCAGTTCAGCATTTAGCACTTAGATTCTAGTTCCACAATGTTGAGCCATGTTTTGGATGTAAAAATTCCACTGATGTTCATATTTGACTGTCTAGGGGGCTGAGTCGTGTTTTGGATATGAAAATTCAACTGATGTTCATATTTGACTGTCTAAGGGGCTGCTCGGTTGTCCATATTTTTAAAGTTTTTCATAGGTTTCTTAAACACATTGCTGCAGGAGCCGTTGATATATATTTTCTATGTTGTTTATTTGTTTATGTTGATATATATATTTTCTAAGTATTCCTTCTTGTTTATATATATATATATATATATATATATATATATATATATATATGAATTCCTAATTTTTTCTTTAGGGAAATGTAAACATCAGTCGCTGCTGGTCATTTCAAGCCTGAATGGATTTTGTATGCTATGTGCAGATATGAGTCCGGGGATTAAGCCACTGCCTCTCAATGGTGGGCCTTTAATGGTGAGTGCAATTCAATGTATGCTAGGACAGAGTTCCCAACTAACTTATGACTGGGGAGTTTTAGCACATTCTGGTTTGCAATCATTTGACAGGGAAGTGACCATTTTCAACTGCACTCAGCATGGGTCTCTCCTATGCAAAGGCCTGACAGATTACAGCAGTCTCAGCTGTTGATGCATCTTCAACAACGACAGCAGTTGACTGATGCTCCTGAAAATTGTAGATCTATGTTCACAGCAAATTGTTCTCAACCAGGCAAAGGTACTGGAAGAATTTCCTTGGGTTCTTTTCTGTTACAAAGATGCCCAATTTTTTGCCCGTGCTGGCACTCCTTTTGTAGGTTCTCCTATTCAACTTCCTTCGCAATTGATTGGTGCAGTTTCAGACAACCAAGCAGTATATCGCCCAGTGGTTAGCCTTATATCCTGTATACTAGATTTCTTACTGTCTTAAGGTGTTTGCATTAAATTTATCTGCTGAAAATTATTCAGTGACAAAATGCCGATTACAGAGAATATTATATTCCATTGCATATTGGCATTTTGTCTCTTGTTTTCGCCCATCTCATGGGCATGTTATCATCACCTGACTGACTGGAGTTGACTCCACATATTATGTTTCAATAATGTGTTTGCTTGGTAAATCCCCAAAACATGAACGTTATTTCTATCTGTTAATTAGGAAATCAAATGGACCAGCCAGTGCTTACCAAGGTCCTTAAAGGTCTTGTCAGGTAGGCGGAATTAGGTGACCTAGTTGACACTGAAAAAACAGTCAAAAGTTATTTATTTAAACTTGCAACTTTTGTGTAAAACTAAAAGCAGTTGAAGAAAATTCATATAACTAATTGAAAAGCTCAACTTATTTTAACACTTCTTTTACATTATAAAACAGGAAACTGGGTGCCCCTTTTGTTAGCTAGTTGCTTAGGCATCAAGATGGTCATAGGTGCTAGGTTTGCATTTGGGGGCCTAGGGACTTCAGATATTTCCTTCCGTGCAAGTTTTAATATGTAGCATACTAATGTAGTGGTACTTGGCTTTTCCATCATATTTCCATCATAATCCTCTCTTTTATGGTTCTTGTGGTCATCCAACATTTGATGGTTTGTTTCCTTATGTGCTTTGGCTGGTAACACTAAGGGACAACAGGTTCGACAAGACCAAGGACCACCACTAGAGGTTAGTTCTCTCCTGTCTTGAATATTTTGTGTACTTATGAACCTTGATAAGGTTTATGTCATTAGGCCTAATCCAGTTTGTGTTTGAATTCTATTTATTACATGCATGACATCTTCATACTAAATGTTGTTGAAGTGACCAGTATATTTGCAACAGAATTGCCGTAAGCGGAAAAAATCTGAGAATCTTGGAACTGCAAAAAGTGCTGGTATGGATGATTTTACAGGTGCTTCCTTCACCTCAGCACTGTCATCTGGTCATAGGAAGTCTGCAGGGAATGCATCGGGGCATAGTGGCATGTCAAGGAAGAATCAGCCGCATGTTTCTGTTGGAATGAGAGGAAATACACACCCTTTAGAGCAGCTGGTAACACGATCTTAACATAATTCATTTAGTTGCCTTGACAGATTTTCTCTCCTTTGGATGTCATCTAGGTGATGGATTTGTATGCTAAGTAACATAGACTCTTCAAAAAAAACACTGCACTCAAGTCGGCACACGTGGATGCAGGAACATGCAATTTTCTTTCTTTATTTATTGGGTCATTAATAAAATCATAGTTTGTAAATAATTAATTGGTAATTTTATTGTTGGTTAACTGCATGAGACAGTACACACGCACACACACAGATATTCTTTAGCACCTGCCCCCATGTCATCCTCATCTGTACACTGCACTTCCGTGACATAGTTTGTATGTTGCTTCAGGAAAACTTGGACAATTGTCACGCTGCTACCTCTTTAGAGGATGATGTCGACTCATTTCTTTCACACGATTATGAGAATGCTGTTGATTCTTTAGTTGGCACATCAAAAAGGAACTCTGATCCCCTAAATGGTAATTAACTTTTTAATTCTAGATTTTAATCTTTTAATTTTGTCTAGTAAGGCATTTTTTTTTTCTCCAGTGGATTCATTGTCTGAAGTTGCCTGCCTTCGTTCAAGCAATAGTAAGGTTGTTTGCTGCAGTTTTTCATCTGATGGAAAACTGTTAGCTAGTGCGGGTCATGACAAGAAGGTAACGTGCTGCAATGGTTTCCTCCCATGCACCTATTTCCTCATTTTTCAAATGCAAGTTATTGTGGCCTTGCAGGTTCTTCTTTGGAACATGGATACCCTGGAGACCAAGAGCTTACCAGATGTGCACGCACTGTTGATCACAGATGTCCGATTTAGGCCTAACTCAACATACTTAGCGACATCCTCATTTGACAGGACCTTGCGTTTATGGAATGCAGCAGAAGTATGGTTTTTGTTTGGCTTTCATCATAATCTCTTTCCTTTTGTTTGCAGAAGCTATTAAACAGAGTCAGTTTGACACTGTGTTTTTTCATTTTTCATCATGGGAAGAATGAAGTACACTAATGTGAAGTGGGTCAACAAGTGAAAACTACATAAACAGATTCACTAAATCAAGAGTTGAAGAATTGCAGTGAAAAGTAGCTCTTTAAATAGATGTATTTTTTCTACCTATCTGAAAAAAATTCATATTCTTTACAAGTGTGTGTCGTTGTTCCCACTAGTTTACTAAAGGGATGTACGTTTATCTTATTTTTGAGATTTAAAGACCTTAATGAACGTATAAACTCCCCCTCTATATGATGCAGACTGAAGCCAGCATTATGGTGGGTTGAGATTTGGTACATCGAGTGCCAAGGTTAGTTTAGGGCTGGGTTATTACAAATTAAATCAGAAGAAAGCATTATTTTCTGGAAAAGAATTCCGCAAGGTAATGTCAGAGGGACATATTCCAGTTGTGACTACAGATTTGGATAGTCTTTGAATGCATACTGTGAGATGTAGTTCTGCCACATTGCGAACAACAACGGACAGTAAACTAATGATGCAGTGATTAAAGGGTTAGCTCTAATCCCCAGAACAAACTACTATCTAAACGACAAGTAAGAAGGCAAATTGAAAGGAATGTAGAAAAAGCATAGAAATAAAGGAAGAAAATTACGTAAAAGAAGAGATTAGGGTTTTCATTAGACTTCCCCCCTAAATGAACCACACGTCCACCTTAAATAGAGATTTCTACCTACATTGGATCTTGGATCCATTATTAAATGACAGGACTGTGAAATTCAACTGATTTTCTGTCTGGTTATGCAGTTAGTATTGAAACTGATCTGCCAATCATGTCTTTTTTTTCTTTTATGACAATTTTTATAGAGTAGTTCACTGACTCATTGCAATTGGACTGTAGCCACTCCATTCTGTAGGCAGCCTTTCTGGGCATATGACACAGGTGATGTCATTGGACTTTCATCCAACAAATGAAGATCTTCTGTGTTCATGTGATGCTAATGGAGAAATCCGCTTTTGGAGTGTCAAAGACTCTACCACCCACTGTATCCTCAAGGTCAGATACCCTTTTCTGTTATGAAATAGCTGACTCATTTTATATTTGTGGAGGATGTCAGATATCTTGGTCCTAATTCATATGAGTTGGTGTAACCATGATACTGTTCTTTTACTTCTGATGTTTTCTATTGCCTGTATGGATCTTCACTTGTGTAAATGCTGATTTCTTTCCTTGTCTGATTGATTGAGTGATTCCATGTTGTTTCACCCTTTCTTTAGCATTAGTTCCGATAGTCCTTGCTTCTTAGTTTATTTTGGGGGTTCTTAGATGACATAGATGAATTCACCAGGATACACCCAGGTGGATTCAGTCAGTGTGCAGGCGCCATTGGGGAAAAGTCAGGGTCCAACCTCTTCTCCCCTGTTTGTAACACGTAGAGGCATACAACAAGGTAAACTTCATCCTTGTACGGATAATTTCTCTGCAGAAGATAAGTTGACAGCATTTACAAGATAACAAAGCATGAAGCAGAAACATTTCAACAACTCTATGTGAAATCTACTATCAGTGATCTCCTACAAAGAAAAAATTGGATGTAATTGAGAAATATTGGAGCAATGATCTACAAAAAGGAGATAAGTTCGATTTTCTAATTACTTCACAAACATGCTGTGTGCTTGATCTTTTGCATGAGTGAGCGCATGTGTGTGTGGAAAAAAACTGGTCAACTATAGGTCACTAACTTTGATTAAACAAATGGAAATAAAGAAAAACTTATGGGCACTGATGACGGCACTTGAAATGGGTATATTCGTGAATGTATTTATTTCAGACATATAATGGTAATTTCTTCTGTATCCGTTGGATTATGCATGCCACAATGTGAACCCATCATTTTACTTAATAAACATGATTTCATTGACTATAGGAGTTCTGCAAGGCAATATATGAAGTTATCTCTTTACTGCTGTTTGATCCGATTCTCTGTCATGGACTTCGACGGTTCTCACTCCACGTTATTTTCCAATTTCCTACCTCAATCAATGTCTGAAAAATTGATCATCATCAATTTTTTGACTTATAAAAAATAAATTATTCATTTCATCAAAATCTATTCTGTGTTCTGAGATCTTGATAGTTCAATGAAAATGTCATTTTTCATAAAAAACCAGAAAGATGACAATGAAACTGTGGCAGTCAATGTCGAAAATCGAAAGTCCGGAATAAATGCGTGGATGAAAAGGGATCAAAGCTCTTCTTGCATATCTGACGTCCATTCTTTCACAGGAGGGTAGTCGTAGGAATTAGGTGAATGCACAACCAAATAACTATGGGACAGTCCAGCTATGCCTTATTCTATTGATTTATGTATCTCAATATTGAATTTGAGAATCTAAAGAAGGGTTTCTTGATTGTGATGGAGTATTTGACAAAGTGAAGCTTGCTGTCGGTCAGCTAGCATTGGTTGGTGAACTATTTCTGATTGAGACGAAGTCCAGCAAAATGTTGCCAGTTTAGGACCCAAATATCACGTCTTTTCCACTACGCTATAGTGTTTTTCCATCCTTTCCTTGTTTGAAGATCCAAGGCCATGTTTGCTTGAATACGAGATGAATTTGATAGGCATTTTAGGGAATGTTGCATCATCAAAAGAGTTCAAAGGTGTTCTTTGTAGGCACTATTAAAGGGAGAGGGAGAGAAGACAGGAGATCAAGGAGGAAAGGGCTGAGGTAAACAAAACACTGAAGGAGGCGGTTGTATTTTACCCTCTCCTAATATCCCTCACCCCAGAAATGTTAGAAAAGTTCTGCTTTGTTATATATGCATGAAACCTGGACATGTCAAAGAGTCAAAAAGTAATAGATATACAAAGGGATGTTTATATAATAGGGGTGTTGCAATGGTTTTGGGAAGAAAAGTGGAAATCTGAGATTAATCCTAATCTCCCTTAAATAGAGATTAGTGGTCGACACAAAACTTACATCCAAGTGTACACATGATATAAAAAAACATTAAACAGAACCCTTGAACTTTTTTAAAGAATGCTGGTTCTGGGAGATTGTGTATTTGTTGGAAGAAACATGGTCTTGGTAGTAAAAAACAAAGAGCTGATGCACAATTAAGTACAAAAACAAAATATCATGCTATGACCTTTATTATGTCTGAATGGACATGAATCAGATATCTTTTGGCTAAATTAAGACTTAAGAGAAGCATTGCCAAAAATCCATTCTTTTCTATGACAACCAAAAATGAAACCTATTGAGATGGATCAACATTTTGTCATGCAAAAAAGTCGAGGATGGTGAATTGGAGACTAAGTACATTGGGACTGATACCAAATGGTAGGTCTTTTTTCTGAAAGAATTAACAGTAAGGAGGTTTTGATTTCTTAAGGGCAAATCAGGCATGATTCAGCAACTTGTTCAACTTGAGGAGTTCTTCAAGTGTGTTGTCTTTGAAGTCTTTTTCCACGTCTACATCTGATATGGACTCAAAATTCATATGCGCTTCATAAGGGCTTTTCAGTCATTTGGAGTCATATATTTATAAGCCTAATTAAGTGAGAGGATCAATCCAATGCGAAGAGGCTTCTGCCATTCAATGTTGGAGAAGGACCCCATAGCTTTTCAGATCATAATAGATCTGTTTTCTCTCCTTCTTACAACTCTACCATTCCTAGAATTACTATAGCTTCAAAATTGCTCCTTGGAAGCTGTTACACATTGGTATAAACAGGGAAGTGCAAAAGTGGTAGCTGGCTTCTTACTTTTGATACTCCACTCAATTGATTTCTTTCCAGCATTTTGGACCTGGTCAGTGGTGCTGCAATCAATGTTGTAAAAAGTGTATCGTAAGCCGTATCGGTCTGGCTTTACGATACGCTGTATCGTAAAATATCGTAACGTATCGTATTTTTTTTAAACACAAAAATTAATCAGAAAAAATAGAAAAGGTTCTAAAAAAATCAATAAAAATTAGCGTCTCGTAGCTCTATCGTAACCTATGTCACATAGGTACGGGTACGGGTACGGGTACAGACCATTTTTAAAAACCTTGGGTGCGGGGGTACGGCCGTACACACACATGCACATATACACATATAAAAAAATTACAAACAAAATGACATATTCATAAATCATAATTCAAAATTTATCATTTTTTATTCTCATTCTCCTCAGTCGCATAATTAACATACAAAATACATCAACTTTCTTGATTCTCCTAAGTTGCATCATCAATATTAGAAGGAACAACAGGTTTTGTAAGGTCCATATTAAGAGCATTCAAATCATGTAAAAAACATTAAAATGTAAAAAATGTTAAAATGTAAAAAACGTTAACATTAAAATCGGACAACTTTAGACTCGGTCAACTTTGATCGAGTCTGAAATAGGGTGAAAATGACCTTGGGTGCATTGACCGCACCGGGTGCGGTCAACGCAGTACCCCTTGCCGTACCCAGGGGCATACCCGTACCCGTACCGTGTCGTATTGGTACCGTATGGGTACTCCTCTTTAGGAGGAGTACCCATATGACAGAGATCGTAACGTATCGTAGTTGTATCGTAACTGTATCGTAGTCGTATCGTACGATACTACAGTGCTTGTATCGTAACTGTATGATACAGGTGGTGTATCGTATCGCATTTTTGAAACGCGACGATACTTACCGTACGATACTTACCGTACGATATGTACAACACTGGCTGCCATTGTTCCAAAATTTTTCACAAACCTTTGATAGTATCCTACTGTTAGAATGTATGTATCCCTTCTATACATACATATATGTATATACATTACATATCTTAGTCATCTAATATGTGTCATATAGACATATATATGTATTTTATAGGTTTGGGTACTTAGGATATTTATGTAACTTTTTACCTTCTTTTTGTCTTTTTATTTTCTGTATTTTCCTGTTTTACCCCTGCCCCTTTCTGATTTTATCCAAAGGGGACCCAAGGGGAGACTACTCCCAACGGCTAGAATTCTAGCCGTTGGAACTAGTCTCCAACGGCTAGCTCTCTCCTCTCTTTTGTCTTCTTCCTTATAAATAGTGTAGATTCTCTAGTGTAAGGTTATGGCTTTTTAGCCTACTTTATGTATCTCTTATTGTGATTAATTTAAGTTCTTTTTCACCTCTTGTTTGAGGGCTTGTGAGCTTGACTTATTGGTGGAAGCTTCAAGGCTGATTTGCTTGAAGTATTTGTCTCTTTGGGCCTGATTTACATGGTATCAGAGCAGCAAGATTGAAAACCTTGATTAAACATAACACTACTAAACTTGTCGAATCAGACCTTGGGAGCTTGTTGTAAACCATAAAGAGCTTTCTTAAGACCTAAAACTTTGTTTTTAGGTAGATCAAAACCAGGAGGAGCACTCATGAAAACTTCTTCCTGTAGTGACCATTTAAGAAGGCATTTTTAACATCCATTTAAAAAATAGTCCAATGTTTAATAAAAGCAATGGCAATAAGAATTCTAACAGAAGTCATGCGAGCAACATGAGTAAAGGTTTCTTCATAATCAATCCCATATTCTTGAGCATATCCCTTGGCAAGAAGTCTGGCCTTATATCTTTCTAAAGTTCCATCATTTCTAGTTTTGACTATATATATCCATTTACAACCAATAATCTTCTTTCTCAAATGAAGTTTGCTAGTGAATTAGTTGACAAAACAGGTATCTATAAAGTTGTGGATACTCCAGAAGCACTGGGAGTTAAAATGAAAATTGATGATGGAGAGATATTAGAGAATCCCACTCCTTTTCAGCAAATAGTTGGTGCTCTCTCATACCTCTCCATCACCAGACCTGACATTGCTCATGCCGTGCATGTGATAAGCCAATTTCAACAAAGACCCACCTTAGTTCACATGGGAGCGGCAATGCGGATCGTCCGTTATGTGAAAAACACTATCAACAAAGGACTATTTCTGTCTTCCTCTTCTATATTAGAATTAGTTGCTTATACAGATGCTGATTGAGGTGGAGATCCCAATAATAGGCACTTCACCACTGGTTTTTGTGTGTTTTTAGGTGATTCCTTAATTTCTTGGCGATGCAAGAAACAAAACAAGGTGTCACTATCGTCAACAGAAACTGAGTATCGTGCAATGGCAACTACAACAATGGAGATAGTGTGGCTCAAAAGCTTGTTGAAAGATATGAGAATTCATATCAAGGATCCTGTCAAGCTTTGTTGTGACAACAAAAATGCAATTTATATTGCTAGCAATCACACTTTTCACGAACGAACGACGCATATAGAGATGGATTGTCATTATGTTCGTGAAGAATTCTTTCAGAAAAATATTGATCTCTCTTATGTTTCTTCTAAATATCAACTAGGCGACTTCTTCACAAAGGCTCTTGCGGCAGCCAGATGGGCTGTGGAGGTCTGTAGTGATTTATCCATGCTTCTCAGAGAAACCTCAATTCAAAGTGGACCATGGAGTGGCTACCGTTTCAAAAATTTGCCAAGATAGAGGATATGTCTACATAACGAAACACGAATGAGCATGGCCATTTCTTGAGTTTGAGCATGCAAGTTCTTAAAATTGCTCTTCAACTTAAAAATAAAAGGTGCTATCATTATGAACATGCCATTTTGCTCATTGGCTTAACGAGCTGGTACATAAGATGATAGACCAGCATTTACATGATTGCATCTCTCCATGTTGGTGCGACTGGCTTTCACAACTACGTGCTTATTTGAATGATCTAGTGAAAGCTTATAGAAGTGGTTTTGCAATAATGTTTGACTGTTACTTAGTTTATTGTTAATGAGAGGGAAATCCTTGTTGCAATAAAAACTCTATCCGCAGTGTATTTTCACAGATATTTATTGTTGCCTAATGCATCAATATATTCCTATGTACAGGGTAACCATGAACTTATCTTGAATGAACTTACCTAGCTAGTATTTTTTTTTTCATTTTTCTATGCATCATTCAGTCATCAATAAAAGGTAGACCAGGACATACTGCCGAGTTTTACAACGCATGTATCCAACTGCTGCATCCTCGTTTCAGTCAATTAATGGGAGCATTCATGATCTTATGAATGTTACAGGGTGGTGCTTCAAAAGTGAGATTTCAACCTGGTTCTGGTCATTTTTTTGCCGCTGGAGCTGACAACGTGGTCAATGTATTTGATGTGGAATCTCACATCTGTGAATCTTCCCTGAAGGTTTATGTCATTCTTTGAAGATATCTAGATGCCTGTTGACTTTTTGTCTTGCATCTGATGGTGGCTTTATACAGGGCCATGGGAAGGATGTTCGCTCAATCTGCTGGAACTGGGATGGTAAAGTTTTAGCATCTGTAAGTGAGGATTGTGTGAGGGTTTGGCCGATGACAGCAAAACGTGGAGAAAGTACACATAAGCTGAGATCTAATGGCAACAAGTTCCAATCATGTGTATTCCATCCAGCTCACACGCACGTCCTTGTTGTGAGTGGTTATCAGGTGAGAACGTCAATTAAAAAGGTTACTGTTGACTTGCAGATAACTCCAAGACAGACGAAACCAAGTTCCTTCTCTCTGTGTGTGTGTGTGTATTACCAAGTCAGTTGATCTGCAGGCAATCTTGTGAATTAGCATTCGTTTTATCCTTGCATGCGCTTGCGGTGAATAGGTGGTACAAGTTACCGCACTTAATATTGAAGCATATGAAGCCAGTGGATGGTTTTACAATTGTCATTAGTTTAAAAAATGAGAAACATGCGAAGACTAGAATTTATCGTTTTGATGATCTGTAGAGCAGCTCAGCGTACAAACCCAGGTTCTGTGTTTGTCTGCGTGCAGAATACCCATGTTTCAGGAAGACCAATTTTTGAACTTTTTACACAGTTTCATCCGATAAGATGTTTCACATATATGGATGCTGGTACGGGTACAAATGTTGAGCAGTTTTCTTTGGTAGGGAGCACAGCCGTATGTGTATGTATATATATATATATATATATATATATATATATATATATATATATATATATATATATATATATATATATATGTGTGTGTGTGCGCGCGCACACACGCCTACCCATGCATATAATAAAATTTTTTGGTTAAGTAAATGCATAAATTCATTGTTTACATTCATAAAAAAATATTACTGGAAAAATACAAAAAGTAAGCCGCTGTATCAGGCCTGGACTCGTGTTGACCGGTATCAACATGAGTGTACCGCCTTTTCAGGCGCACCCACGTTTCATAGCTGAGAAATGAATCTGACAATAACTGATTTATTTAGTGGGTGGTGTATATATGTTAAACCCTTATTGTGTTCTGCTGCTTCACTTGTGACTAATATTCTACCTGATGGCAGTCAATCGAACTGTGGGACCTTGTGGCTGATCGGGTGACAACAGTGGCCGCCCACGATGGTATTATTGCTGGTTTGGCACAGTCACCGGTCACCGGAATGATTGCAACAGCCAGTCATGACAAGTGCGTGAAGCTCTGGAAATAAAAGTAGAGCGTAAGTTGGGATGAGTTTGTACATGATAGTCGTTGGAAGGTTACAGCATCTTGCTGAATTTTCATAGCTGGTTATCTAAGATTCAGTTTCTCTGATTAAGCATTTCTTTTCCGCAAAGGAACTCACCATTTTTTATACTAAATTTTTGCTTGTTTTTATTCTGTGGATCTCGACAGAAATGAAATAAAAGGGTCTTGTCATGGGTCAAGTGTGACCAGCCACCATTCTGATCACAATAGATATGCACACGCACATTTTCTCTTTTGTGTGTAACCACCATTCTTTTCTCTCTCTGTGTGTAACCACCATTCTGATCACAATAAATATGCTCTCTCTCTCTTTCTCTCTCTCTCTCATATATATATATATATATATATATATATATATATATATAAACCGTCGATTTAACCCCACGGGGGTCATTTGGCGTCGGCCGTCCGATCTTGCGCAATTGGACAGACCACGCTCTTTTGCGAACCCCACTGTCTCTCCTTTCTTACCCTCTCCGCCCGACTCTACCACCCGAACTCGACGCTCTTACTCTCTCCTCCCTTACCCTCTCCGCCCCTTCGACCTCTGACCGACGCCCCCTGCACCTCCGCCTCTGCGCCCGAGTGCCCCTCTGCGAGAATTGGCCCCCCCTTTGAATCGGCCGGTTGCTGCGACCCTTCAACCCTTGAACTGTGATCAAAATGGAACTTGAGGAGGCCACAAGAATCGGGCAACAATTTTGTTTTTTTAAGGCTTATTTGCGTTAATCGCCTCCGGCGACCAACATACGTCGAGATAAACAAATGACGATCAGCGAAACTGCAGCACCTCCGGTTGAATTGACGTGAAAAATGCGTTCTCTCGTAATAATGTGCATGGAGAGAAGCTGGTCTGCTTGTAAAGATTGGATGTTGACTCAAGCGTCGAAACCTACGATTCTCTCTATCTCTGTTTCATACATACACATAAACAGGGGCAGGGGCGGAGTCAGGATTTTCTTTAGGGACGAGCCGACAGTCCAACCTCTAATGCATGGAAAGAAGCTGGTCTGCTTGTAAAGATTGGATGTTGACTCAAGCGTCGAAACCTACGATTCTCTCTCTTTCTGTGTTTCACACATACACACAAACAGGGGCAGAGTCAGGATTTTCTTTAGAGACGGGCCGACAGGCCAACCTCTAGATCTGGGTAGGGCCAAATTGAATTCTAATTCAAAAATTACATGACACAATTAAAAAAATATATTTTTTTCAATATATTTTTTTTTTCATTGGCCAGGATGGGACCATGGCCTAAGCAGCCCCCCTTCCCTCCGCCCCTGCACACAAACATATATATATATATATATATATATATATATATATAAAGTTAATTGGATTTATCTAGTCATTTATTCGGCTCCCTCACACAGAGTTTGAAGATTTCAGCTTTATATATATATATATATGAGAGAAAGAGAGAGAGTAAAAACCTATTTTACGTAATTAGTAAAATATTTTTTTCTAATCTAACCTCGTAGATATGATTTTAAGAGTTACTTTATGAGAAATATATATTTAGTTAGTTGTTTTTTATTTTAAATAATATTGTCTTATAAGATTGGAATTTTGCTAGCAGGAAAGATCATTTTTTTTAGAAAAAAGATTTAAATTAAAACATGATTTATATTAAATTATTATTCGTAAACATATTAGAAAATGCATTTTTGTTTAAAACACGTTTTGGTCTGATATATATATATATATATATATATATATCAGACCAAAACGTGTTTTAAACAAAAATACATTATTCGTCTAACAGTACTTACCAATTCTTCATATATATTACACTTTTGTAATTTCTCACATATATTATATTTTTGTGGATAAACTAGCATAAACCCAACAATGTACTATGATCTAACCACCACCAAAGATTTTAGACATTAGCTAATCAGTTTGGGATTTTACAACAAATAATCTCCATTATGGTCTGTAGCATAGATGGGCTGGCAGGTTTCATTTTCCTGAACACTCTTCTTATAAATTGCAAATAAATTGTAAAGGATAGATCACGAACACTCTAATTGATGGGATGCGACGGAAGACTGTTCTTTCACCCATTAGAAATAATTCTACATTATCCAAGTTTACAAATTAACCGATTCTCCTTCATAATTAGTCGTAAGAGTCACTTGGAAATAAAGTCAATTCATGAATCTGTTCCATAAATCTTCAAAATAACGTTAATTAAATATTTTCATGAATCTACTTAAAAATTGAGTTAAATTCATGAAAATCGAGATCTTATGCAAAATTGAAATGAGATTGCTTCACAAATTTAGATACATTACTACAGTTTTCCATAAATCTGTCTTACCATGTTAAATCTGCCACACAGTTTCACTAACCTGCCGTATCTATGGGGCTGGTTCCCCTAGAGAGCATGTGTCGTGTTTGCTGCCATTCTGAACGTAAAATTGTTTCCGATAGTATGTGGTTCGTTGCAATCCTGGATGTAAAATCCCGGTGTGTCTATCTTGTTAAAAACTATTCAATTTCAACTTTCACAAAATATAAGTATCACAAAACGAGTTCATCCCTAGAATGATTTGATCATAAACAGAGAGGGGAATGTAAAGCCGTGTGGAGTTAACAACTTAACACGGCAAGGACCTTTTAGCGAGAGACCCTTTTTTCAAGGAAGTTTCCCATGCAAACATCACCAAGACGATAATGCTTCGAGCTCAAACTAGAGCCTCATATGCCGACGCTCACGAAGAGGTTTTGAGTTTTCCGATCTTCGCAAACATAAGGTTCTCCGTAAACATCTTCAGGGAAGAAACAGTTCATCCTTCAGCGGAAACAATTCAATTTAGGCTCTTGTTGAGTTGCATTTCCTTTTGCATCGAGGAACTTTTTAATTAACTATGAAGATTTGACTATATCAGATTTGATTCATTCTTTAGAGGTGGAGATCGCCACTGGAATGTCATAAACATCCATGTAGCGTTGTTTTGCAGGGTCTCAGCACCCTCAGGAACAACAAGAACTACGTAACTGTCAGCCGAGAAACTCCAGATTCCAAGTAAAAAAGCTTGCTCAAAACAATCGAAATGAGACTACCTAAAACACTGAACATTTTAAAAGCACTCGGTTCTCTCTGTCTTCAAACAGGGAAGTTGAGATGAAAATCTACGTCGTTCGTCGTCCGATTCTGAGGCAGAGAAGAATAGTACCAACAAAAGCTCATCAAAACTATGAACTCATTCATGCATGCAAAAGCCGACGGTCGAGGGGAGGGAAAGAGAAAGAGAAAGAGAAGGAGAAAGAGAAAGAGAGGTCCTAGTTTCCACTGTAGTCTGTATCAATCCTCTCCCTCTGAGCACGTCGCCTTGCTTCCTCACCCGCCTCGTCGGCTTGCTCCTTCGCCTCCTCCCCCTTCCCCACGATGGTCTCCTTGATCTTCTCTGTCGCTCCCTTCGCCGCCTCCCACGCGCTCTGAGCCCCCTGCTTCGCCTTCTCCCCGAGGTTCTGTGCCCCCTCCCTGGTCTTCTTCTCCGCGCTTTCCGCCGTCTCCCACGCCTTGTCCCTCACAGCCTCGGCAGCAGACGACGCCCTCTCCCTCCCCCTAGCCGCCGTCTCCGACGCAGACCTCCCGGCCTCGTCCGCACGCCTCTTCGCCGCGTCCATGCTCTCCTGCACCGTCTCCTTCGTGCTGTCCTTGCCCTCCTTCAACCCCTCCTTCGTCCTGTCCGCCATCTCCGACAGCCGTTCCGTCGCCTCCCCCGTCTTCTGCTTCGCCTTCTCCGCTACTTCCGATCCTTTCTCTCTCGCAGCATCCGCCGCCTCCGACGTTCGCTCGTTCGCCTGCTCCACCGTCTCCGATCCCTCGGCCTTCGCCTCCTCCGCCCGCATCTTCGCCTCCTCCATGGTCTCTCGGCCCTTCCCCTGAGCCTTCTCTTTCCCTTCCTTCACTGCCTCCTTGCCCCTCTCCGCGGCTTCCTTCGCTTTCTCCTTTGCCTCTCTTTCTTCGCACCCTCCATTTTTCTCCTGAACAAAACATTAATGGAAAATTGAACGAACACCCAATATTCAGTAGCAAGCAACAATGGCTTCTACAAATTCATATCTGCACATAATAACTTGACGACCGAATCTTTAATAGTTAGAATCTACGGCGGGCAGCTAAAGTATACGGCCACGGTACCTCAAGGTGCGAGTTGGACGCGGCCCGGAAGGTCAGCCTGCTAGATTTCCGGCTGAGAAGAGAGGAAGAGAAGGCACCGAGACGTTGAGGAACGCAGTACCTCAAGTTGACGCCGGCCACGGATCTGATCAACGCCATGATCGCTCGCTGTGTATTTTGGTTCAGGTGGCCTAAAGACAGGGTGGTATTATAAAGGTCCGGCGGACGGGAGGTGGACGGCTTAACATCAGGGGGCGTCTGTGACTGAAGGACACGCGAGCTGTGCATGTGTCGGCTCTTGGGAGCAAGACAGAACACGTGCCTGTAGTGTGAAATGAGAAATCGATCCACCTGGAAATCTCATTCCTTGTTGGATTTTGTAATTAGTTAATTTTCATTTTTAATTTTCCCCAAGGACATTTGATTGAATGAATCTTGATGATCCAGTTCATTCCTGCGCACTTTGTTCGATCGAACTAACGTGGAACCATGAATTCTATTTAATATGCTTTACACTGTTCAATTTACTTAACAATAAATTGTTTTTGCTCTAATTAGCTATTGTTCATTTTGGTTCTTGCACACATATCAATTTTTTTTTCTTTTAATTGAAGTTCACAATGAATTATTGTTTTATGAGTATTAAAAACATAGGCTTTCATAAGAAAATGTACTGGAAACTCATAAATTATTGACGAGTGAAGGCATGGATTAAAATATTTTTCCGTTTCAATTCCATAAGAAAGAAGAACATAGCTCACAGTCATGGTGATGAACTAAAATTCATGCTTTTTGCAACTTTTGATGACGCGTCATCCACCTCTCTAGAAAATTATCCATCACTTAGAAAATTTCGGGAGCTAGTTGAGTGCAACTTCCACTGGACCAGATGAACTAGATTCAAGCACTGCCTCTATTGAGGTTGATTCCGTAGAGCCATCCGCACAAGTCTCTTCCATCTTCCATTTAACCTGCATGTAGGTGGTTGTCAAGCATTAGATCGACTACTAAATTTAAGATTGTAAGAATTTTATTTTTCACTGGGAAGCGGAATAGTATTTTCAAAATTTGGCGGAACGTTAATTTTCAAAATATTAGATGGTAGATTTGAAGGGGCGGAGTTAGAAATTTTTTTAGTAAGAGACTAATGATATTTTCAAATTGGTATTTTCAAAATTTATACAGGAACCTAATAACATTTTTCAAAATTTTTACATAGACCAAATAAAAAATTTTAAAAATATAACTATAAAACCCCCATTCCCTCGCCTCTGGTCTTTGAGGTTTTGTATTCCTGGACAAGCGACTAAGTACCTTAGCTTGCAGGCGCAAGGCTGGCTTTTTCCATGAGTAAATCCTAAAAAACCAAAGAGATATGTTATGCTTAGATCAAACGGCTTTTGGTTGGCGCTTTAAACAATTTCTTTCGATTTTTTTTTTTTTTTGAGAAACTGTTCGGACTAAATCTAATTCTTGAAACAATGCTGTTTTGCGCTTATAGTCCTATAGCCGAACAGAAAAGGTGGCCTCGAGTGTCCGTTGAAGGATGCCAAGTTCTGAGATGAAACAGAGAAACAGTACAAAAACCGGTTAATTACAATGTCAGAACTCACCGGTAAGCTATGGTAACAGCACCGCTGGCCCTACCCATGGTTGGAAAATCAGGTCATGTTTCAGCCCCTGACCAGCAGAGCGTGGCCGGGCGAGGTAGTTCCTCGCTGGAGCCACCATGACCTTGTCCAGCTAGTTCAAGACTTGGTAGTGGATGTGGATTTGACCTCAGAGAGAGATAGACTAGTCCGGTAACTCGAGTAAGTCCAACGGATTCCAATTTGGTTGGAAGGGAAAGAATGTGTTGGAATATCCAATTTGAATTCCAACAGCTGACGTTGTCGCTCTGTAGCCGAACATGAGGCGTCATTGAGAACGTGCTGAACCTCAAAGAACATTCATGGCGACAGCGGGAGGCATAGCTAAGAAAGGATGGCAATATTACCACTACCAGCTACAAACTAATCCCCTGCTTACCAAGGCTCTCTCTCTCTCTCTGATTTTGGAAAGGCAAACTTAAGTTTCAGTCGAAATTTTGTTGGTGATTGGTGTTGATGCACAGGCTTTGACAGTCGGCGTTCTGGCAGGATGTAGCGATTCTATCTCGCAGAAGCTCTCCGGCATCCAGAGGCTTCAATTCAAACGGTTGCTTCTCAAAGTGGTCTGTCTTTCCTCTCCCTTAAAACTGAGTACTGATCATCTTTCGTTGTTGTTGGGCTATGTATGTCTAATGTCTTCTCACCTAAATGAAGTTTATTGTTGGGGGTTGTCATTGATTTCTTTTTGTAACTCCCTAAGCATTCTTCTGTTATGGCAAATGGTTTACCTGTGATATGGCCATTTATGTACCAATTTCGCGACATTGGTTTTTTAAGCCTAGCCATGTCCGAAAATTGTCACTCAAGCCTCTATGGCTTTTGGTAGTATGTAAAACCCCAGATGCTCGCTATGTTTATTGGCGCCCTTTGAGGCAAATATTGTCTTTGTTACCTGTTGAATTACATTTGGTACTATGCACTGATGTCACTGAGTTGTTTAAGTTGATGAGAGGTACATCTTTTTTTCTTTCATGAGCCAATTCAAGCAAACATGCTTTCCGTGCTCTGTCATAGCCTCCAGAACTTCGGGTTCATCCTTACCATTTGCAATAGTTACGACTTTCAGTGTGTTGGATATGAGAATGGAATATATACAAGTACATTCCTCTTAAAAATAGTTGGAGGATGGTACGAGATCTTAGTTGCCAGAAATCAGATGTGATAGTTCCATCTCGGGGATGTCACTTGCCTAATCCAGCCTAGCTTTGTCTGGCAAATATCTGTAGGATGCATTTCGGATTTACAATTTTGGGGCTAACGAGTTCATGTATTATTTTGGATGGTGTTTCGTCAACCCCTTTGGCTGGAACTATTCACTTTTCCACTGGCCTTAAGCTGATGTCTGGTGTGCTCTCTGTTAGTGGGCAATTGACGTTGGATGTTACTGAAAATACTAAAATACAATTGCACTATAAACATCTTTTGTCCTGCCAGTAGTTGTTCATGTGCGTTCTTGTGCGTCTTTTTTTTCTGGTAAATGATACATCTAGTTGATGGGGCGTGTATGTGCAGGTTTGTAGCTGTGCCCTATAGGTGCATGCTTTTATGATTTCATCTTCCAAACTTCACATGGAGCACGTGATTAGACAATTTCTGCATTGAATTCATTTTAGGCCTTGATTCTTATTTTTATTCATGCTTATACTATGTGCTTATGCTCAATTTCATGCCATTTCTGGCTGGTTCTGTTAATTGCATCCTTGTAGAACTGAAGCACATAAAATTGTTTCAATAAAATTCCATCCTCACTTTGTTACTGCAGTTGTATGGATTTGCATATGGAGGACCGTTTGGCCACTTCTTCCACAAGATAATGGATATTATTTTTCAAGGAAAAAAAGACAATAAAACAGCAGCCAAAAAGGTATTATGGTTAAACTTTCCATGGGTTGTTGTTCATTGTTAGTCTGCATATCTATTTGATGAGTACATGGATAGAATCTTAATGATGCTTATTAGGCTTTACTTTGCCGTCTATTGTGCTTGTATCATTTGTCAGTATTTTTCCTTTTCCTCTTCAAATTAATGAGTTTCAATTCTAAAATTTTTACTTGAACGTTTGCAACTAAATTTTAACATTTGTGCTGTTTTTTTGTGAAATTCTTAGATGCTAGTGGATGCAACATGTCCATGACATATTTTTGCCTTAATTATGCTGCCAGGTTCTGATCGAACAGCTAACTTCTTCACCATGGAACAATGTGCTGTTTATGATATACTATGGTGTGGTTGTGGAAGGTAATGACCTTAATTTTAACCTGCATGTGGAAAATCTATTAGATATATGGTTATACAAAAAAATATTTTTTCCTCTTGCTTTTCATGTCATAGTTCTAGAAAAGATGTTTGCTGATAATTAATGTAAACAGTACATGCTCACTGTATAATTACGTAATCTGCCTTGAAATTCTTTCTTTTTTTCATAAAATTGGTAAATACAAGGTCAAGGGGGTAGGTGAAGATCTGAGGAAGCCATGGGGTTGTCCGCTAAACTTTTTATGGTTGATGTTCTTTTTGTAGTAGCAGTTTATGGCCTGAATTATGAATACCATTGTACCATCCAATAAATAATTACTGACCATCTAAAATCTTAATAGGAAGTGGTTGTGTCTACCTGCCTTCTAGTTGTTTTTGAAGTATTGTTTGCTGTCAGACATAACTTAAATGTAAGATATAGCAGGCTCCAAAGGTTCTAATACAAAACATAAGAAAGAAGTAATTCAGTAAGTATAAAAAATCTGAGTTTCGGTTCACATGAACATGCAATTTGAACCAGGAAGACGGTTAATCCATGTGAAACCATGTGCATAAAAATCTCTGTTTCTTTGGCTACAAGGTACGAATGAAAGGTGAAGAGATAGATTCAGTATGATTTTTTTTGTTTGGTCCTGCATCAAAGACTGTAATTGCATTGGGTGTTAACATCTGGTATGTCACCTGATATGAAGTAGACTTTCTTCAACTGCATGGAGGACGGAGGACCTATAGTAGTCATACTCAACTGGTTAAACTAGTATTAAGAGTTAAGACCGTAGTTGGTCCATCCTCGTCAGATTCGTCATGGGTTATGGTACCTGAGCTTGGCCCAAGCCTGATAATAATCATGTAATGCAAGGTTTCAATCTGGGTGTCACCCTGGTCTGTAGCCACTACTCAAGCTGGCTTTGTCTCCACTTCAGCATAGAGACACCATCAATTAGTGCATGGGACTATTGATATGAGGATTTTTCATGGAACAAAATGAGGTATGATGTAAACTGGCATCCTGATGCATGGAGTATATGAATCCTGGAAAGCAAGGTTGATATGTCCACCATGATAAGCCTTACATGATTCTGATACTGATGTTAGTGTAATTACCGGGAGTTCTTATATCAGTCAAGAAATCAATAGGCAACTAAACTAAAAATTTTGTATCCAGAGTTTTTCACTTTCTGGAACTTTTCTTAGAATCAGAATTGTTCAGTCACTTATTTTAGTTATAATTTTATCGGATGTCTCTGAAGAGACCAGTGGCTTATTTTAGTTATTTCATAGCAGAAGTATGCATAGACATACTTTAGGAATTAGGTGCTGTTGTTTGTAGCCTCTTCAGGTTTACCATGGAGGTGTAGACCAGGACCACATCTGTCTGTGATTTACTTGGGTCAGACATGATTTGTGATAATCAAAAGGCCTAAAAGTGCATCCATCCAAAAACTGGCATTCTGTTAGAAGTCCCTCCTTTGATTACATAACTAATGTAAAGAGCCTTTGGGATTCTTGATATGGTTGATGTTGAGGTTTGGTTAGTGTTAAGTGTTGCTTTGTACAAACAAGATCAGAAAGAATGCAAAGCAGTCCAAGCTAAATAAATCATGCATTCCATCCTGTGACTAACATTTTATTAGAAGTCTCTTGCTTAATTATCATACAAAGGAATCCTAGTAGCTTTTGTTTGGTATGTTATCTTATATAAT
The DNA here is from genome assembly GCF_008831285.2 of Nymphaea colorata. NCBI lineage: Eukaryota > Viridiplantae > Streptophyta > Magnoliopsida > Nymphaeales > Nymphaeaceae > Nymphaea > Nymphaea colorata. The sequence continues at coordinate 6,536,399 of NC_045148.1, read as the reverse complement.
GCTGTTTTAGTATGTTGCATTTAATGCATTTCAGCCTTGTTATGGCTCTCTTTGACATGCACAAAAACAATCCTTGACTTGCAGTAAGTCAAACATAGTCTAGTTAAAATGAAGTGTTTTGTTGCCTCAGAGACTGGTTCTTCTGAAATTTGTCATGGTCTAGTCCTTATAAAAGTTAAGGTGATAGAAGCCTGTCTAGGCATACAGCGGGTCATGTCTATATCGCTAATGTCTGCCTTATGCTAGGCTGATGCAAAGTGATTATTTCTATCAATGTTCTTAAACTGATTACTTTCAAAGCACATCCTTGTGTTGTCCTTTCTTGAATTTTATAGAACATAAATGGGAGGTATTTGGATACAAAGATTATGATAAATTCTTTAGCAATATATTTGGTTTAGGCAATATTTTAAAGTATTTTTGTTTTTCATAGTATCTGCTTTTTTTTTTCAAAAATTTCTAATATGATGAGCATTGATCATTAATATTTCAGAGCCAATCCATAGGCCTGCTTAAGATCATAGATATCCTTTTTTTCAGTAAAAATATAGTGTCAGTAATGTCATCCCTAGATGCCAAGTAGATCCTTTATACATGCCACATCATGTTGGTTAACAACTTAGCATGTTAGAAGACTTTGGCACTGTTGGCATTGAAAATTATTATACATTGTTCTAAGATCTATATAATTTTCTGGTCTGAAAGTTCCATGGAAATCTAGGTCTAGGTCTTCTAATTCGTAAATCCTAGAATGTCCAGCAACTTTCTAGATTGAAATTATCTTGTTACTGAGAAGGTTTCCTTTTCTTATTTCACATTCCTTTTGTGCATAAAAGAATTCTTTGGCATGTACGGAGTACTTTAGGGTCTGCTTAAATTTGAAACTGATAGATGTCTTAACATTGTTTTGAGATATAAAGGCATGTCCAGATGCTGGAGAAGGGTGCCTGGATGGTTTGCCCATTTGTAATCTTCATTATTGGAACATGGTATAGAACATCTCATGACTCAGTTGTGCAATGAAATGTGTGGGACTGAGTTTTATCAACTTTCTTTTCCTGGCAATCGGGCATGCCATAAGTGAGAAATTCCGAGTAGCTTGCTTGACAATTTTGCTTGTCTGGATGATGTCAGACTTACTTTGTGCCCTTTGATTTCTTTCAAGGACTTTGCTTTTTCTGATTGAAATCATCGAAACATTCTCTTGAAAGTCTCTTTTACTTTGATAATTAAATACTTGGATTAAGATGCACCAATTTGAGCACTTTATCTGAGTGAGTTTAAGGTGCTAAAGCCTGCAATTCATCAGGATGGTTGAGGAATGAAGAAAAAAGTGCAGATTTTTGGGCACTCTCATTGAAGAGCATGCTTCTGTGGCCTACCATTTAGGATTCTACATAGTCATAACTTCCAGGAATTCTGCTGCGTGACTAGCAGTATTTTTGCTATAATGTTCTTGTTAACTAATTGTTCTTTGTCTAACTCTTGACAGTAATTTGATTAGCTGAAATTTACTTACTGATTTCACAATGGAATTTTCTGTCTGTAAGCATCATGTTTTTATATTTGATCTTTATTTTTGTTTTACTTAGTTAAGACTATTTGTGGCTCCACAGGAAGGCCATGGTTTCAGGTTAAAACCAGAATTAAGAAAGATTATCCGTCAGTTCAGTTGACTGCTTGGATGGTATATATATGGCCTTATTACACAGTGCTTCTTTCTTTGATGCTTTTTTCCCTTTTCTAGAGACTAACAAAAATCTTCAGTTTTGGCCCCTAGTTGGTTGGATAAATCACAGATATATGCCTTTGCAATTCCGTGTTATGTTCCATAGTTTTGTTGCGTGCGGCTGGTACATATTCTTGACTTTTCATAAATTATTTGCTATTTAGACTATTCAGTATTCACGAGATCAGTCATATAAGTTTGCTGCTTCTTTCATTATCAGGGGCATATTTCTGAATCTTCGTGCACGAACAATGTACTTGAAGTTGAGAGACATGTAATATAACTGTTGAATGATGTATGATTCGGGACTTGAGGTGGAGGGCTTGTCCGGTAATTCATGGAGCCATGGATTAGCATTTATTGAATCTGCAGTTGGCTTGGCTTTGTAATTTTCAGAAACCGTTCAAAAGTTACTGGTCCTATAGTCATTCTCATTCTGGCACCTGTCCATGATGTCCTCAATAGTTTCAGTTTGTAGGATAAGACACCCTTTTGTCAAATAATCAATTATTTGTGTGTTAGAGACACAAACTTGAAGCATGACACAAACTCTCTTTCTCTCTCTCTCTCTCACACACACATTCTCTCTCTCTCTCTCTCTCTCTCTCTCTCTCTCTCTCTCTCATGTTTTGATAGAAACTGGGGAAATTGGCAGATTGCTTAAATCATTGCTTTCTCTTGGCATGTGCCTAAATTGGATTTGAAAACCTGGCACTAAAAAAGCTTTTTACTAATTAGCGCTGGAAACAAGCTGATGCAATTACGTAATAGATGAATTTATTTACGTTCATCTATTTTCTCTTGACATTTGGCTAAGTTGCATATGAAACGTTCCCATAAGCAGAAGAAGAGATAAGGATGATACAGTTCTTCAGTTATTAGTCTTAGACAATGCTGGTGGTTGACGGACTACTGCCCGTAGTTGTGGAATGTCTTCTTCACTTAAATCTACAGTTTCTTTTTGTAGTTTGAACTTTGAATACACTATTTTCCATCTTGAGTTTTGACGATGGTAACCTTTTGAGAGCTTTCGCTCTGTCACTGTCACCTGAGTAACGTGCATCCTATTATTTTCATAAACATTTCCTCTTTAGATTCTCCACTTATCTGGGAAAGCCACTGCTTGTCCCACAATCTTGCATAGTTGATCTTTTGGAATGCCACCTCAAGCGAATTGACAAGTCTACTAGCTAAACCTAATTTAGTTATGCTTCACAGTTTCTTTATCATTTAGTTATCTTGCCTATCTGGTATCCTAACAAGCAGTTCATCTTATTATAGCTAATTCTTTTCCAAATATTTTCTTTTCTTAGCCCGAAATGAGTTATTTATACTGTTCTGTCATGACATAAGACTAGGTAGGCATCATTCAGATTCGATGCTATTTGATTCTGGCGAAACATCAATGCTTTTATAGGATTTAGATACTGTTGATTTAGGAGGCATGAGGCCAAAGATTTGAAAGAATGACCTATATCTGGCAATTGAAGATATCAACAGAGAAAAGGGAGAGACCAAGACGATTGAAAAACATTGTAAAATCACACAGAAAGAACAATTCTTGCGATTCATATGGAAAGTGATTTTAGAAAACTGGGGTGCAAGATACACACACCCACCCACCCCCATGTGTATGGTCACAGTTAAAACGGTTTAGGGGAAGAAAAGGATAAATACCACAGACCATCGTGAGAAAATAATAAAATGTTTGAAAGGTTCTGAACCAAGGACGAGATTGGACTTGAAGTAGTAAAAATCTGGAATTGCAAAATAATGGCATGATGTATGTGATCACACAAGTATGTCGCTGGTCCATATCCGTGTCTTTCAGTGCTGATCATGTATTCGATTGATCATTGAAGTCCTCACAGAAAAAATCCAGGCCTGCATTTGAGGGTCATGATAAGATAAGAGGCTTTGGAAAGAGGGCATGAATTGCTGCTGCATGAGAATGATTGTGTGACTAAGGAGAGCGAGTTGTGTTTACCCTATGCACACAGCAAATATACACCCATAAAAGAGGTGCGTAAGGTATTTGGGTGATTTCTAAAAAGAAATGTCATTTTTGATCTTTTATCTTTTTCATTATCCTCTTTATCTTTACCAAAAAGATTCTCCTTTTCAAGGGCATTTTGGTCATTATGCATTTTGGTGCACAATCTTTTTTGTGTACTGAGAGGTGCATATAACCAGTTTGGGTGACTGAGTGGACAAGACAAGTCTAGGCGATCAGGCAAAAAAATGAAACTAAACAATACATTTATGCATTTTTGAAACGGTTATGTTATTTCCCTATTTTTGAAACATTACATTTATACATTTATGCATACAAAAGTTTTCTTTTAGTGTGGACGAAAATCAATAACTGTAGAACCAATTGTCCTTTTTGTCTTTTCATAATTGTGTTGTCAGTAGCCTACTACTTCATGCTCAATTATGATAGGTAGTCATCAATTATAGTAGGCAGTAGACCGGATCTACAATGGTAGATAGTCATGAATTATAGTAGGTAGTAGGCTGCCTAGGCCCGTCTACTACCTACTATAATTGATGACTACCTACCATTATTGATGCATACTTGACCTAATTAATTTTTGTGTGTTCCTATGATCCGTCTACTATCTATTATAATTGATGACCACCTACCATAATTAATGCACGAAGTGGTAGGACAAGTGACTTAAATTTTTGTGTGTCCTTGTAATCCATCTACTATTTACTATAATTGATGATTGCCTACCATATTTGATGCACAAAGTGGTAGGACAAGTGACAATGGTGGAGACCACTAACGATGCAATTATAAAAAGACAATAATATTCCTGGTAAGCCAATAATTAAAGAGAGAGCATGCAACTAAAGAAAGAAAAGAGGAAAATGAAAAGGACCATCATTTTTAACCAACAAAAATTTTTAACAAGAAGGAAACCAAAATAGTTATCATCAACAAATATATCAACAAGAAAAGAAAATGATAGAGAATGAAAGCATACATATTTAGAGTGGGAGAGAAAATGAAATCACAGAAACCCATCTATGTCCTTCTGAGTGAAACCAGAGATATTTTCCACTTTTTTTAATGCTTCTTTCCACTTTCTCACCTCCTCAGGCTTTAGCTGCTCCTCGGATTCATGTCTTTGGAACGTGGAAGCAATAGGACCACTCTATTTTTTAATGTCCAGCGGATCCACGTCAAGGAACACAAGGATTATCTTTTTGTTGCACTCCACTACTTTGGCAAGCTCTTTTAAACACCACTTTGAATCAGCATAAGCCTTGGTAAAGATGGTAAAGATGGGGACGCAAATCTTAGATTTTTTGAAGTACACAAGCAGCCTTTCGATCTCCTCACCCTTTTCCAAGTTCTCGTTGTCTTTGAATGTGTTAATCCGACACAGCTTGAGGATCTCAAGTAAATGGTCAGTCAATCCTTCCCAGGTGTCTTCACCTCTAAAGCTGAGGAAAACATGGAATTTAGAACCATCTCTTGGTTGTCTCCTGGCAAAGACAACCAAGAGGGTCCCTCTCGACATTGTAAGCAATCGTGATGCCAAGTTCACTGGCCGGTTCTGGACCTGCTTGTTCGAGTTGCTAGGAACAAAGACCCTGCCTTGGCGTCTGGCTGGGGATGGCCTCGCATATCCAGGGCCATGGATGGTACTTACCAGGTCCCTAGGAAACAACAACAAGCCACAAGTTGGCAGCAACAGGCAACATGACAGAAATCCACAGGGAGTTTGAAATTTATGGTAGCCCAAAGGTCTTTGGTGTTTCTCCTATACACAAAGAGTAATCAACCCTTGCACCTATATAGGGACTACTATCGGTTCTGAAACACCTGGTAGCACCTGATAGCACGAATTTGAATATGGTGCCTTAGAGGGAATGACCAGATACTTAATCCCAATTGGGCCGAACAGTGCAGTATAACAGAGGGCACATGTATTGCTTTGACTATCTTGTAAGTTTTATTTGATGAAAAAAAGACTAAGTCCTCAAGTTGATGCAAAAATGGGTTATCCTTTGTTCATTCGAGTTTACTTATTCGTACAAGTGGTGGTTTGGCTAGTAAGTCTAGGCTGTAGACGTACACCATACAGGTGGAGAATGATAGAAAATTCGTCCCTGCAGCAGTTGGTATTAGAGTCAGGTTAGCCTATGACTACTGGTGTTGAGACTCAGGAGTCGAGACCTCTTGCTTTGAAGAATCGGTTGACTCACTCATGACTCAAGTGTCATATGCTTCATCAGATAACCACCAGATCATTGATCATCTAACCCTTCTTGAGAATCAGATGAATGAACTCGCTGCTCACTCGGTTGGCCTATTCGAAGATCTTCACAACGAGCTTGGGGAAACCATATTTGTTTGGCAGCAAGAACTTGCTATTGTGCGCCGTGCACTGGGAGCGGCTGCAGGGGAGACATCAAAGATAAAGGTCCCGGAGCCTAATAACATATCCGAATCCTATCGAATGTTATTAGTTAAATCTGAATCTGATCCAATTTCTTAATCAGATATTAACTTTTTTTCCATATCTGATTTTTCATGTATGGTTCAGTCAGATATCCGATTCAAATCAAATATATTGACATCCCTATTCAAAATGTGCTTGTAGTTTCTAAAGGAAAAAAAAATGTATATATATTAGCCAACATACATATGAGAAGAACACAAGAAGGTGATGGATAACCTCAATTACAGTAACTTGTAATGAGTCATAGCACCAAATGCCGAGAAACTTTTAAGTTTGTTCACTATATATGCTCATGTTCGATTGATTCATCACCCTTAATTTCATGCCAATGTTATTTGACTAGATCATACTTAAAAAACAAAATTTATGATATTCACCTTAAAGTTACCCATTAAGCATTATATTGAGAAACTACAGCTTTTAGGCAATCTGGTTCACGTTGAGCTTGATCAGCATAGTTAAAATGGAAGGTGATATGAACCCTATGACACATTTAGGCATAACCATGGATCCCACTAGACACATGGGCAGACTTGGCATAGGTTTAGGCATCCTAAGGGAAGTTAGGATAATCATACCCAGCATGGTCAAGGATGTTAGACTCAACCATTTTGACCCAGCCTAGCCTTGGTCAAGGTTCTCAAACTATCCCCCAGGACAAGTGGGAGGCCCTAGAGAAGCAGAGAAGCACAGTGCCACCTATTTTCATGCCCTCGAGAAGCACAGAGCCATCATGATCAACAACATCATTAAAGAAGGGGTCATGAGCTGGGCCTCTTTGAAGAGAGTCTGCACTCAATTATTGAACTCATGACTGCAAGCATTCAGTTGGCACACACTCGAAGCCTGAGCTTGAAAGATCTCGCTGCAGGTTTGGTACGTACAATAATTTAAAAGTTTTCTTTTAGTGTGTACGAAAATCAATAACTGAAGAACCAATTGTCCTTTTCATCTTTTCATAATTGTGTTGTTAGTAACCTACCATTTCGTGCCCAATTATGGTAGGTAGTCATCAATTATAGTAAGTAATAGACAGGCCCATCTACTACCTACTATAATTGATGACTACCTACCATTATTGATGCACACTTGAACTAGTTAATTTTTGTGTGTTCCAATGACCCATCTACTATCTACTATAATTGATGACCACTACCATAATTGAAGTGGTAAGACAAATGACTTTATTAATTTTGGTGTATCCTTATAGCCTGTTTACTATATACTATAATTGATGACTGCCTAACAAATTGATGCACAATGTAGTAGGACAAGTGACAATGGTGGAGACCACTGACAACACAATATTGAAAATATGATAATCTTCTTGGGAAGACAATAATTAAAGAGAGAAAACACAACTAAAGAAAGAAAACTGGAAAATGAAAAGGACCATCATATGAACCAACAAAAATTTTTAACAAGAAGGAAACCAAAAGAGATCAACAAGAAAAGAAAATGATAGAGATCATGATGGCATACATGTTTAGAGTGTGAGAAAAAATGAAATCATACATACCATATGTGTCCTTCTGAGTGAAACCGGAGATATTTCCCACTTTTTTTAATGCTTCTTTCCACTTTCTCACCTTCTGAGGCTTTAGCTGCTCCTCATATTCATTTCTTTGGAATGCAGAAGCAATAAGATCACTTTGTTTTTTAACTTCCAACGTATCCACGTCAACGAACACAAGGATTATCTTTTTTTGCACTCCACTAGTTTGGCAATTTCTTTTAAACACCACTTTGAATCAACATAAGCCTTGAAGAAGATGGGGAGACAGATCTTAGATTTTTTGATGTACGCACTCCTCACCTTTTCGAAGTTCTTGCTGTCTATGAATGTGTTAATGCCACACAGCCTGAGGACCTCAAGTAAATGTTCAGTGAATCTTCCCGAGTGTCTTCACCTCTGAAGCTGAGGAAAACATGGAATTCAGAAACATCTATGGCTCTTGGCAGACGACCAAGACGGTACCGTTTGACATTGTAAGTGATCGTGATGCCAAGTTCACTGGCTGGTTTTGGACCTGTTTGTTTGAGTTGCTAGGAACAAAGACCCTACCTTATCCCTTGGCTGGCGATGGCCTCGAGTATCTAGGGCCATGGGCGGTATTTACCTGGTCCTTAAGAAAAATCAACAGGCCACAACTCAACAGCAACAGGTAGTAGGGCAGAAATCCACAGGGAATCCAAAATTTTTGGTAGCCTAAGGGTCTTTGGTGTTTCTCCTGTATGCGAGGAGTAATCAACCCTTGCACCTATATAAGGACTACTATCGGTTGATGATTACCAGCCTCTCGACACGTGGCCACTGCAAAAGGAAGGCTGGGGCATCTGATAGCATGAATTTGAATACGGTTCCTTGGAGGGAATGCCTAGATACTTAAACTCAACTGGGCCGAGAAGTGTAGTAGAAGAGAGGGCACATGTATTGCTTTGACTATCTTGTAAGTTTTGCTTGATGAAAGAAGACTAAGTCCTCAAGTTGAGGCAAAGCTGGGTTATCCCTTGTTCATCTGAGTTTACTTGTTTGTACTAGTGATGGTTTGGCTGGTATGTCTAGGCTACAAACTTATGACGTATAGGTCGAGAACGATAGAAAAATTCATCTCTGTAATAGTTGGTATCAGAGCTAGGTTAGCTATGACTACTGGTGCTGAGACTCGGGAGTAGACACTCTCGCTCACTGAGATTCAAGTGTCATCTACTTCATCAAATAACCATCGGATCATTGAGCATCTTACCCTTCTTGAGAATCAAATGAAGGAACTTGCTGCTCGCTCGGTTGGCCTGTTCGAAGACCTTCACAATGAGCTTGGGGAAACCATAGTAGTCTGGCAGCAAGAACTTGCTGTTGTGCGCCGTGCACTGGGAGCGGCTGCAGAGGAGACGTCAAAGATAAAGGTCCCAGAGTCTAATAGTGTTAGATATAGGATGTTTGTCTAAAAATAAATCTTATCCAAATCATATCAAATATTTATGTAGGCACAACCATGTATCCCACTAGACACATGGGTAGACATGGCATAGGTTTAGGCATCCTAAGGGAAGTTAGGATAAGCGTACCCGGCATGGTCAAAGATGTTAGACTCAACCTTTTTGACCCAACCTACCACTTCGTGTTCAATTATGGTAGGTAGACATCAATTATAGAGGTAGTAGACGGGCCCACAATGGTGGGTAGTCAACAATTATAGTAGGTAGTAGACGGGTCTGTCTACTACCGACTACAATTGATGACTACCAATCATTATTGATGCACACTTGACTTAGTTAATTTTTGTGTGTTCATATGACCCGTCTATTATCTACTATAATTGATGACCACCTACCATATTGATGCACGAAGTGGTAAAACAAGTGATCTAGTTAATTTTTGTATGTCCTTATAGCCCTTCTACTACCTATTATTATTGATGACTGCCTACTATACTTGATGCACAAAGTGGTTGGACAAGTGACAATGGTGAAGAACACTGACAATGCAATTATGAAAAGACGATAATCTTCCTGAAAAGCCAATAATTAGAGAGAGAGCGCACAACTAACGAAAGAAAAGAGAAAAATAAAAAGCACCATCACATTTAATCAACAAAAATTTTAACAAGAAGGAAACCAAAACAGTTATCATCAACAAATATATCAACAAGAAAAAAAAATGATAGAGATCTTGATGGCATACATGTTTAGAGTGGGAGAGAAAATGAAGTCACACATACGCATATGTGTCCTTTCGAGTGAAACTGCAGACATTTCCCACTTTTTTTAATGCTTCTTTTCACTTTCTCACCTCCTCATGCTTTAGCTGCTCCCCGGATTCTTGTCTTCAGAATGCGGAAGCAAAAGGACCACTCTATTTTTTAATGTACAATGGATCCACATCAAAGAACACAAGGATTATCTTTTTGTTGCACTTCACTATTTTCGCTAAGGCTGGGCATCGGGCCGGGCCGGGCCGGCCCGGCCCGATAAAAATGTAAAAATGAAGCCCAATAACCTAAACGGGCTGGCCCGAGGCCCGGCCCGTTTCTAAACGGGCTGGCCCGAGGCCCGGCCCGTTTCTAAACGGGCTGGGCCGGGCCCAAGTCATATCGGGCCTCGGGCTTCGGTCAAGGCCCGAGGCCCGGCCCGGCCCGATTAATAATGGGCCGGGCGGGCTGAGATGGGCTTCGGCCCGGCCCGTTATTGAAAAAACTCAGACACAACGAATGCAGGAGGCAACACAATTTACAGCTTCAGATGATGAAACACCATGGAGTATCAAGTTCTTTTATAGGCACATTGATAGTTTACAGACTGAAGACCTTCACGGCAGCCGGCACACGGTCACCGGAGAAGGCAGCCGATGGCGACGGCGACGACCGGAGGAGCAGCCGATGGGCGAAGAGGAGGCAATGCCGCAAATGCAATCTCTCGAGTCTCGACGGGCGACGGTGACGACGGAAGGTCGAAAAGTAAACCATAACTCTCTAAGCTCAAGTTCATTTTTATTTAACCCTAGGTCCCTAACGAGTAATGTAGTTCATTTAAAAAAAAAAAAACAACGGGCTTCGCGGGCCGCCGCCGATCAAAGCGGCTGGCCCTTGCCCGGCCCGTTAGTTACCGGGCCGGGCCGAGCCCGGTAACTAACGGGCCGACTACTATAAAAGCAAGGCCCGGGCCCGGGACCGAGTCGGGCCGGGTACCGGGTACCCGGCGGCGGCCCGGCCCGGTGCCCAGGCTTAATTTTCGCAAGCTCTTTTAAACACCATTTTGAATCAGCATAAGCTATGGAGAAGATGGGAACACATATCTTAGATTTTTTGACGTACGCAAGCAGCCTCTTGATCTCCTCACCCTTTTCCAGGTTCTCGCTGTCTATGAATGTGTTAATGCCATGAAGCTTGAATACCTCATGTAAATGGTCAGTGAATCCTTCATGAGTGTCTTCACGTCTAAAGCTAAGGAAAACATGGAATTCAAAACTATCTATGGCTCTTGGCAAAGATGACCAAAGGGGTACATGTCGACATTGTAAGTGACCGTGATGCCAAGTTCATTGGCCTGTTCTGGATTTGATTGTTCAAGTTGTTGGGAACAAAGACCTTGCCCTATTCCCTGGCCGGGGATGGCTTGGCGTAGCCGGGGATGGCTTGGCGTAGCCAGGGCCATGGACGACACTTACATGGTCCCTAGGAAACAACAACAAACTACATCTCGGCAGAAACAAGTAGCAGCACAGAAATCCACATAGAGTCCAAAATTTATTGTAGCCCAAGGGTTTTGGTGTTTCTCTTGTATGCGAGGGGCAATCAACTCTTACACCTATATAGGGACTACTATCAGTTGAGGGTTACCAGCCCCTCGACACGTGGCCTCTATGAAAGGGAAGGCTGGGACACCTGGTAGCACCTGATAGCACAAATATGGATATGGTACCTCGGAGGGAACGGCCAGATACTTAAACTCAAGCACGCCGAGCAGTGTAGACTTAAACTCAAGCGGGCCGAACAGTGTAGTTGATAGGACCAGACCCGATAGCGACCAAAACCACTATCGAAAGCCGATCCTTCCCCCAAGATCTCTTGAGACAACCATAGGGAAATAGGCAAATTAAAAGATTACAATAATGTTGACCCGGTCGAACAACAACCCCAGCACAATTAAACCCTTAGGACGGAGTACAAGTGAGGTTACCCAACATGGTTTGAGCCTACTACAAAAATGTAGAGAGGTGTGAGGCTTATTACAACCAAGAGCGATACATAAAAACACCCAGCTCACTCAAACATTCATCCACAGCAAACCATCCTGTCATATATGCCTAGGCGGCCAAACCACACCTAAGCACCCATAGGTAGGCCTAGCAACCTGTGACTGTGTCCTTGGCACTCGTGCCTTAGAGGAGCCCCGGTTGGTTGCAAAGGCCAAAGGTTGGGTTCAAAGCAAATGCACCCTCCCCCCCTGCTATAGGGGTTTAGTTCTCACCTACCGGGGCTAGCCTGGTGTCAAAACCAGCAAGTATGACCGAGGGTAAGGGCCGGCAGCAATGCTGCACCTCGTTATTACAGCAACACTTCAATCTTCGACCACAAATCACGACTACACCTAACCATGTGCGCCAGGAGCACCCGCCAAACCTTGTCAACACAATACAAGGCGTATCAAGTTCAATTTAACAGCAAGAAGTAAAGAGTTGGTGGATGTAGAGGGAAGTCACTGGAGGACCATTTAAACCCCAGTCCATTGTAATGAGAAGGGGGAAGAAATCGCCGGTAAGCACCGGTGGCTGCATTGAATTCCCTCAAGTGCATCCTCGGTTGGGTCGACTTCAAGTGGGTTTGTGCCTTGGTGCATGTTGGTCAAGTGGATGTGCGACTCCTTCCTCTTTACTCGTTGGACACCTCAGCCCTAGCCATTCCCAAAGAGATGAGATAGGGACGGTTAGAAAATGAAAGAGGATGTGGTGTGCGTGGGACCTCCTCCTTCAATTTCGGTGTGGCGGTCTTTCCTTTTTGGATGAGGTTGCCTCCACTAATGCCGGCCGGTTAGGGTTTGCCCTTGAAGACGTAACTCCTTCACCAAAATGGGCACCAAACGCTTGCCTTTTTGAGCTCGGACCGTTCCAAACTCCTCCAAATGTGGCACTAAGATCTTTCCTTTTCGGTTGCTAGGACGCCCTCCAAAATCGGTGCCACTCCTTGCCTTTTCAAGTTCAAGTCCTCCATGCAAATGAGCAAAAGGGCAACAGGTGTCAAGCCCAAGATAACAAATTAATTAACGGAGAGGGGCATTACTGTAAATGTCATCGGATCACGTGGATTTCCCAAAATTCTCGTGAAGATTGGGAAAGCTGCCATCAGTGGGCAAATTCTGATGAGTTTGCCCTAGCACTGCCACCGAGACACTCGATTCTGGTTGTGGTCGATGGCTCTTTCAATGCTGGTTGGAATTGGTTCAAACTGACTCTCGGTCTTGGGCAGATCTAGCAGTGATTCCGCGGTCCTTCAATCAACCACCGGTTGGTAGAAAATGTCACTTTATCAGCCACCTCTTCCACAGGTTGTAGCAGTCCGGCCGGATGGTGTAATCAGTCTGATTGCCGTAGGAACTGAGCTGGTTCTCTCCCAAATATCACCGCCAATAACAGGGAATGAATGAGTAATCGAGGTGGGCGAGATATATCTTGATCAAGACCGGTGATCAGCTTCAAAAGAAACCGGTGTTAGACCACTGCTGTGAGCAATAGAATGCACCGGATTCTAAGTGACTTTTCAGCCTTGCTCGATCTACAATCTAGACCGAAATCATCCGATCTATACCCACGTTAGACAATTCTTGGACGGAATTGGGGGTATGTCAGCGATGTTAGGTCACCTAGATTGCTGGAAACAATACTTGAACGGAAGTACCGAGGAGCGAATCAGGTACTTGCCTTATCCAAAGATCACCAGTCGATGCCGCCTCAGATGTTGCTGCCAGAACCACGAGCATCGCCCACCTGAGCTGCTGTCCCAGATGTCGATTTCGGCCTCTAAACTCCCTTGTGGTTAGGGAGAATGCACCGAAAATCGGAATGATGCTTGCTGGTCAGGTTGTACGTGGTTTGAAGATTTGTGAGTGGTTGCCCGCAGCCGTTCCTCAAGATCGCCAACCGTAGTCTCCTTTCGGCCATGGAGAGGAAGAAGAAGAAGGTATAGATGAGGAAGAAGAGGAAGGAGGAGAAGGCCGTCAGGTTTGGTGAAGAATCCGGCAGCCGCTGGTCGGGGTAGAAGGAGAGAGAGACAAGAGATAAAGAAACTCAAATCTTCATTAACATCAATAATTGCCTAGGGTTTCCCCTTAACACAAAGCTTAAATAGTTCTTGACAATGTCTCTGTTTTCTTAAGGTCTCGAACTAAGACAGTACAAAAGCAAAGAGCAAAAGCAAGGCAATCCTTGCGTGACTCGGTCTGAGTGAGGCTCGACCGCTTTCTGAATCGTCTCAGACTTGGTGAGTCCGAGTTGCACCAATCTGGGTTCCGCCCAGACTCGTTTGTAACTGAAGAGCCTTGCAGCTTGCACCCGCCTAGGTTCGCCCTAGGCTGCTGGGTTCAGCTGTTGCACACGCCCAGGTTCGCCCTAGGCTGCTATCGTCTTGCTTGGGTTCAGTCTCAATATTCAAACTGGCTTGGCCTATATCGGGTCCTGTCCTACTGTCGGTGCACTGTTGTCCACGCATAACCTCACCTGGACGCTGGTCGTGCACTGCTATCTCACCATGGCTCACAACCTCCCCTTGATCCTGTCTTCTTGGCTGCTGCCTCCTGACGTCTAGAGCTATCAAAGATAGCCTCACAATGAAACTCATCACCCCCACCAACATTTCCTCCCACCGCGTTACCCTCACTTAGCCTACCATCGCCTTCGGTGGCTAACCCCCTCAAATCTGCTGGCGGCCCATGACGTGCCTGGCTGCACTTGGCCACATTGTCGGCTGGCCTCGACATCGTCCTAGGTAGGTCCGTATTAGTAGTAGAGGAGAGGGCACATGTTTTGCTTTTACTATCTTGTAAATTTTGCTTAATGAAAAAAGACTAAATCCTCAAGTTAAGGCAAAAGTGGATTATCCCTTGTTCATTCGAGTTTATTTGTTTGTATGAGTGGTGGTTTGGCTGGTATGTCTAGGCTACGGACTTATGCCGTATAGGTTGAGAACGATAGAAAATTCATCCCTGTAACAGTTGGTATCAAAGCTTGGTTAGACTATAACTACTGGTGCTGAGACTTAGGAGTACTCTCTCGCTTGGAAGAATCTGTTGGCTCACTAATGACTCAAGTGTCCTCTGTATGTTGAGATAACCACCAGATCATTGAGCATCTAACCCTTCTTGAGAATCAGATGAAAGAACTCGCTGCTTGCTTGGATGGCCTGTTCGAAGACCTTCACAATGAGCTTGGGGAAACCAGATTAGTCTGGTAGCATGAACTTGTTGTTGTGCACCGTGCGTTGATAGCGGCTGTAGGGGAGACATCAAAGACAAAGGTCCCGGAGCCTAATGGCATTAGATATAGGATACTTGTCTAAAAGTAAATCTTATCTAAATCAAATCGAATATTTATGTATATCCGAATCCAATTGAACGTCATTTCTTAAATCTAGATCCGATCCAATTTCTTAATCAGATATTAATTTTTTTTCCATATATGATTTTTCAGATATGGTTTGGTCAGATATCAAATTCAATTCAGATATATTGACATGCCTACTCAAAATGTGATTGTAGTTTCTCAAAGGAAAAAAAAAATCGTGCATCTATTAACCAACTTACATATGAAAAGAACACGGGAAGATGATGGATACCGTCAATTATGGTAGCTAGTAAATGAGTCATAGCACCAAATGCCGAGCAACTTTTAAGTTGGTTCACTATATATGTTCATGTTTGATTGATTCATCTACCTTAATTTCATACCAATATTATTTGACTATATCAAACTTAAAAAACAAAATTTATGATATTCACCTTAAAGTTACCCATTAAGCATTATATTGAGAAAATAATGCATTTAGGCAGTCAGGTTCAAGTTGAGCTCAATCGGCACAGTTAAAACGGAAAGTGATATGAACCCTATGAAACATTTAGGTACGACCATGGATCCCATTGGACACATGAGCACACTTGGCATAGGTTTAGGCATCCTTAGGGAAGTTAGGATAAGCCTACTTGGCATGGTCAAAGATGTTAGACTCAACCTTTTTGACCTAGCCTAGCCTTGGTCAAGGTTCTCAAGCTAGCCCCAAGCACAAGTGGGAGGCCCTGGAGAAGCTGAGAAGCACAGAGCCACCTATTTGCAGGCCCTTGAGAAGCACAGAGTCATCATAATCAACAACATCATTAAAGGGGTCTTGAGCTGGCCCTCTTTGAAGAGGGTCTGCACTCGATTATTGCACTCTTGACTGCAAGCTTTCAATTGGTACATACTCGAAGCTTAAGCTTGAAATATCTCGCTGCAGGTTTGGTACGTACAATAATTTAAAAGTTTTCTTTCAGTGTGGACGAAAATCAATAACTAGAGAACCAATTGTCCTTTTCATCTTTTCATAATTGTGTTACTAGTAGCCTACTACTTCGTGCTCAATTATAGTAAGTAGTCATCAATTATAGTAGGTAGTAGATAGACCCACAATGGTAGGTAGTCATCAATTATAGTAGGTAGTAGACGGGTCCATCTACACTACCTTCCATTATTGATGCACACTTGAACTAGTTAATTTTTGTGTGTTCTAATGGTGGAGACCACTGACAACACAATTATGAAAGGACGATAATTTTTCTGGCAAGCCAATAATTAAAAAGAGAGACAATGGAAAATGACCATCATATTTAACCAACAAAAACTTTTAACAAGAAGGAAACCAAAACAATTGTCATCAACAAATATATCAAGATAGAGATCATGACGGCATACATGTTAAAGAGTGGGAGAGAAAATGAAATCACACATACCCATCTGTGTCCTTCCGAGTGAAACCAGAGATATTTTCCACTTTCTTTAATGCTTCTTTCCACTTTCTCACCTCCTCAGGCTTTAGCTGCTCCTCAGGTTCATGTCTTTGGAACGCAGAAGTATAAGGACCACTCTGTTTTTTAATGACCAACAGATCCATGTCAAGGAACACAAGGATTGTCATTTTGTTGCACTCAACTACTTTGGCAAGCTCTTTTAAACACCACTTTGAATCAACATAAGCCTTGGAGAAGATGGGGACACAGATCTTAGACTTTTTGATGTACGCAGGCAGCCTCTTGATCTCCTCACACTTTTCTAGGTTCTCGCTGTCTATGAATGTGTTAATGCCATGCAGCTTGCTGCTTGAGGACCTCCTGTAAATGGTCAGTGAATCCTTCCCGATTGTCTTCACCTCTAAAGCTAAAGGAAACATGGAATTCAGAACCATTTATGGCTCATGGCAAAGACGACCAAGGGCTGAGGGCTCTAGCTTTGGCTGTGTCTCTCATTCCCCAGTGTATCCCATAATAGTTTCATCATTTTGAGGGCTAATAGGTGCGGAAGAGATATCCATAAGTTTGGGTGATGAATTTTCCTCTTTCTTCGCAGGGATGAGAGAGGCGTATTGCTCTGTTTTAAGAACTTGAGATTTATAAGAACTATGACTTTTTTCCCTCTAAAAGTAGGAGATGGAATTAAGGTGCCTTCTTACTCGTACCGTTTCCCATTGGGTGCCTCCATCAAGAATTTGTCGTCTTTCTGTAAAATGTTCTCCAAATTCATAAACATATTTTATTTTGGGTTCTTCAACTGTCGTACTATAAATAAGCATCACAGGAAATATATAAAAAAAAGGTTTTCCTATACATGACGTTTTGGATGACACCCCTCAAAAATCAAGTTTTGTAAAAATTTTGTTTTATAGCAATTTTTGTAAAAGGGTTTTTCAAAATGAGTTTTATGTTGGATGATACATCGAAAATGCAAATATTTTTTGAAAACACGATTTTGGCAAAACCGAAATTTCATGTCATCCATCCAAACTTTGTTAATAAAACAGGTTTTACTTCCAAAACCTGGTTTTGGCCCTTTTGGGTTGCCATCTAAATGAGTGCTCTTCATTAATGTGCATGCATTTTTTTTTATAAAGTTTCATGTATTGTACAATAAGAAAAAATAGTTTTATTTTCCTTTCTCCTTTTTGCTATGAATAAATGGAAGTGGCACGCGGTCCTCTTACTGAGTGGTTTCTGAATAGAGACTGACGGAATGAGGAATATTAAATTGTTTCAAAGTTGGTAAAGTTAATTGAAGAATGTTGATAAAAAAAACAAAGGAAAAAAGAGAGCGTTGTCGTTAATACTGAAAAAAAAAAGTCCATATAAAGAAACAGCTTCATAAAAGGAATATTATATTCTCATAAGGCAAGATGTGCAGATGCTGAATTCCACGTTCCGTCATAACATTATCTAAGGTATGGTCTGGAGATGAGTGATATGGATTCTTTTACATAGTGAAAAAAAAATGTAATCTGTACATGAACAATTAATATACCCATAATAAGCCGTGAATGGGAGTGAAAATTTCTTTTTTATACCTTAATCGACTGAAGGCACTATATAATGTCATCTGGTTGACGGTGTATGGAAGGACCAATAAGCCTGAAGAACTAACTGCTTCAGTTATGAGTTTGTGACTTTTGTTATTTTGGTTCCATTGGCTCACATTTGGATTTCATTTTATACGAATTTAACTGACCGATATTTTGATCAGTCCACATCGGTGTTCCTTGTCCGTAAAAAGAATGGGGATTGAATTTAAAATTTTGAAAAACCGCACGCCAGTGACATGACTCATCAAAATCTTGAATGTCGCCAGTCAGAAGCCGGAAAGCTGTGGACCAGTAAGCGACAAGTTGGGAGATGAGTCAGATGACGTGCCTTACGAGACATCTTCTACCCGCAAAAAGATAGTTCTTTCATTTTCCAGCCACTGAGTTTGGGAGAAACTTCTTCCACTAGATTGTCACAGGGACTTTCAGTAAGTTTACCTTCAAAGAGAGGGAGGTCGAGATAGGCACTTGGCAGGGAGCCTATCGTCCAACCAAGGTTGACTGCGTTATCATTCATGACATGAGGAGGAGGCACTACGAAGGGGACAATGGCAGACTTGGAGGGTTTAAAAACCATAGATGCTGTACTCTTAAAGTCGTCAAGCACCGCTTTAATACAATTCACCGATCGCAGGTATGCTCTATAGAACATGATGACATCATCTGCGAAAGCCAGAACAAGGTAGAGGGGAGGCAAACCTCTAAGTCTAGAAAAATGTTATTCACATCCTTTTGATGGAGAGATTTCCTCATGCATATACAAACAAACGAATATGCCCTACAGCAAGATTTTGTTCATGCTAAATAACCGAATCAAAATTTTAACTGTAGTGCAAACGTACCTAAATCCATCTGAACAGCCAGACAATGAGATCATAGTAGGATCTTCCAGGGTTTATGCGGAGCACGTGTGGTTTCTCTCAAATGGAGAAGAGACAACTCCAGAAAGCGAAGTTTCAACTCTATTCTTCTCTCTGCACGACCCCAGGGACCACTATCTTTTATATTATAAGCAATTACAGATTTAACCCATCAAAGAATCTGTAATTGCGTATAGGTATCTATACATTATGAAAATACCCCATACTTTATTAAATGACGTGATATCTCAAAACGCAAGCACTTAACCAGATATTTACATTAAGATAGTCAGTGTCAAAAATTCTTCATTGACATATGTTGGCCTACCAAATGATTCTTACAATCTTCCACTTGGGCCAAATATGTCTTTATACATTCAGACATTACATAAAACCTTAGGAGCTCATAACTATTATCTTATTAAACGTCATTTTCACCAATCTCATCCATGATCATATCAACACAGAACCAATGCGGCTTTTGCTATATTAAAATTAGCTAAACTTTCAATGATCACAAATGTTGATATAATTAATGTCATAGACAGACCTGGTATGGATGTATAACATGAGAATTACATATAATGTGATTACAACATCTCTATTCTCAACTGGTCCTACTTTAAAACCTTATGGAGATCAAAAAACACAAACACAGAATGGAATGTTACAAAGAAATTTAAACTATATTATGCAGAAAAATGAACATGTGTCTATACATAAGAGCGAACAAAATACAAACTCCCACTAAACCAGCACATCATCAAAAGATAAACCTCCGTGTAAACAACATATTCGTGAAAGACCTTGGGTGTTAAACCTTTAGTAAGCAGATCCGCAATCATAGAGTTTGTCCCAACATGCTCTAAAGATACCTGACCATTCTCTATCCTCTCATTAACAGCAAAAAACTTAATGCCAATGTGTTTCGACTTTGACAAACTGCGGCTGTTATTAGAGTACATGGCTGCTGAATTATTGTCACATAATAACCTTAGTGGTCTTTCTACACCATTCACAATGCGCAGCCCCGTGACAAAATTCCGCAACCACAAAACATGGTTGGATGCCTCCTAACATGTTATGAATTTTGCTGTCATGGTTGAAGTAGCTACTAGTGTCTGTTTGACACTTTTCCAGGATATAGATCCTCCAACCAATAGAAATACATAGCCTGAAGTAGACTTCCTACTGTCTTGACACCCAGCAAAGTCAGAATCTGAATACCTAATGATCTCCAACTGGTCTGACTTCTTGTATATGAGCATAAAATCTTTTGTTTTTTGTAAATATCTCAATACACTTGTGGTTGCTTTCCAATGATCCATACTAAGATTACTTAAGTATCTGCCTAACATTCCAACGATAAATGCAATATCTGGATGATTTCAAACTTGAACATACATAAGGCTTCCCACAACAGATGAATAGGAAATCCTTTCCATTTCTTTAGATTCGAGTTCACTTTTAGGGCACTGTTGGAGACTAAACTTGTCTCCTCTAGCAACTAGAGTATCTCCTGGTTTGCAATCTTTCATGCCATATAACTAAAGCATCTTATCAATGTAGGTCTTTTGTGATAATCCAATAATATCCCGAGAACGATCTCGAAATATCTGGATCTTCAATACAAAAGATGCATCACCAAGTTCTTTCATGTCAAACTTTGTTGACAAAAATTTCTCAGTTTCATGTAATATATCATCAACATATAAAACCAGAAAGATAAATTTACCTCCACTGAACTTTTGGTATACACATTCATCAACCATATTAGTCTCGAAACCAAATGAAACTATAGTTTGATGAAATTTGTAATATCACTGACAGAAAGCTTGCTTTAGCCCATAAATGGATTTCTTGAGTTTGCAGACCATTTTCTATGTATCCCCTGAAACAAAGTTTTCTGGTTGCACTATATATATCGTTTCATTAATGTCTCCATTTAGAAATGCTATCTTTACATCCATTTGATGCAGCTCTAAGTCAAAATGAGCTACAAGTTCCATTATGGTTCTGAAAGAGTCTTTCGACGAAATTGGAGAGAAAGTCTCTGTATAATCAATGTCTTCCCTTTGAGTAAAGCCCTTTGCGATAAGACGTGCTTTATACATTTTAACATTTCTTAATGAATTTTTCTTGGTTTTAAATATCCATTTACAACCAATGGGGTTCACACCTTCAGGCAAGAGAACAATGTCCCATACGTCATTATCCATCATGGACTTTATTTCCTCATTCATGACATCTATCCACTGATGAGATTTAGAACTCTTTATCACTTGCTGGACGTTAATAGGATCATCCTCCATTAAGCCCATATCAACATCATGTTCTTGGAGATAGACAAAATCATTTGAAATTGTGCTTCTCATTTCTTTAGTAGATCTCCTTAGTGGCACCTCTACTTGATTTTCTTGAGGTTGTTGAGTTTGTTCTTTAGTGGTTTGAGTAGGGAGACCATAATCATTGCCTTCTTCTGAATATGTTGATGAAACAATGGTAGGAACGAAGACCTGACTATTGCTTACAACATCTGTATGATAGACTCAGGCCCATCTTCAAAGGCAATACTTCTTACCTAATCACCTCCCCTAAACTCAATATCCTCAAAGAAATGGGCTTTTTCCGTTTTATAGAAAAACTTACTGGTTGGATTATAAAACTTATAACCCCTTAATGTTTGTTCATTTTTCATTTATACATTCAATGCGAACATTAAAGTCTGCAAAATCAAGGGATTCAATAATTTCATTCGACATAAGCCTTTTGATCTTCTTTTCAGGGATATGTTCTAAGCGCCTATGCCACAACATAGCAAAATTCTCTTTTGCTAATTTTCTTTTAATACCACTAGACGTAACATGCAAGGTTTCATGATATGAAGCAACTATATCAAGCAAATAAAGGTTATCGCTATCAAACAAAGAACTAGTGACAATCAAATTTGAGTGTAGAAACAACTTAAATTTACTTCCTCCAATGAACAATAATAACCAAGTTTGTCTAGTAAGGAAATATAAATCAAATTCCGTCTAAAAGACGGTACTACATAAGTTTCTGTCAAATTTAAATAACAACCAATCTTTAACAATAACCGAAAATCTGCTATGGCTTCAACCTTCGTCTTTTTGCCATTGCCCACATAGATGAATCTTTTAGCATCATTTGACGTCCGACAATTTAGGCAGCCCTGCATAGAAACACTTATGTGAGTAGTAGTACCCGAATCTAACCACCAAGTGTGTCTGCGTACTGAAATTAAATTAACCTCAGAACAAACCAAAGTGAGAAGTGTACATTTCCTTTCATGTTATGTGTGATACTTGGTACAATCCTTCTTCATATGACCTTCACCCTTGCAAAAGAAGCACCATGATTTGCTTTGCTTATGCTTCTTCTATTTCTTAATGAATGAATGGTCAACTGCAACTTCCTTAATAGTCTTTCTTTTCTTACTTTTAGGCGTAGTAGCCAAATGAGCACTTTCTATCTTATCATGCTTCATTCACTCCTCTTCGTCCACACAGTGCGAAATGAGCTCATTAAGAGTTCATTTCTCTTTCTGACAGTTATAACTAATTTTAAACTGTCCATATTGTGGTGGAAGAGAAAGGAGAACTATATGCACTATGAAGTCTTCAGGTAACTTCAGATCTAGTGCCTATAGTTTTGAAGCAAGATGAGACATTTCCATAATGTGCTCCCATATGTTTCCCTTGTCTTTATATTTCAGCAACACAAGTTTAGTCAAAAGAGTACTTATTTCACCCTTTTCGTTTTTAGCAAAACGCTTTTCAATTTCTTCAAGGAATGCCTTGGCACTAGCCTTTTTAGTAATTGAGCTCCTAAAGTTTCCTGAGATTGATTTCTTCATGATCATTAGACACATGCGGTTTGAGCGCTCCCACCGTTCAAAGTTCCGCTTATCCTCATGGGAACTTTCATCTGTTAACTCAGGTGGGGACGACTCCCTAAATGCAAGGTCTAAATCCATGCAACCCAGAACAATCATAACAGTTTCTTTCCAATCCTTAAAATTTGAACCATTTAACTCATGAATAGTACTCAAATTTACAGATATCATAGAAGTAGAACTCATTATACAAAAAACAAAAACACCAAACGTGCTCACAATCAATACATGTACATAAATGAAATAACAAATATAAATGAATTTAAATACAATGACCTAAATCTCATCACAAGGTACCGGTGCAACATTAGTATCCAATCCTTGGATTGAAATATTAACTGCAAGTGGTATTCTTGGTCGACAATGAATATAGATAATTAGCTCTGTCAAATAACGAGCCCATCTTTGGATTGACTCATTATTCACATGAAAACCTGAAAATTATCATATATTCATTACCTTCTATGCTTAAACCTGACCAAGCAATAATCTTCCTTTGGGTTGATCATTACCCGCATGGTTTAAGTATACTATCATCTAATGTTCGAAACAGACAAATTCCTACAAGAGATGTCAGTTTGGCGACATAAAGTATAAATCTACTCATTTTGAACAATAGACATGACCAAAGATCAAATTCATAGTCCAAATATTTATCTAAGGTACACCTACAATTTTAATAACATGCAAAACATGATACATATATTAAAATTCACATACTAAATTGCCTTACATTGAATTCAAAACCAAATGATTTAATGAAACAGGCCCAAAATAGTCCAAAATTTTATAAACCGGTACCATAATTGTGCTTAAGTAGGTCAAGAACCATTGAATCGGCCTTAAAATGGCCCGTATCATTCTTAAACCGCAACTAAAACACCCACATGACCCTAAATAGGATGGAACCAGTTTAAAAATTGGACGAACTTGTTAAAAATGGACCGATTCGGTTTTGAAACCCACTGACCCGATTGAAAAATGGCTAAAATCAGTTCCAAAACTGAATGAACCGGTTTGAAAAGTCCTGAATCGGTCTAAAAATCAATTGAATCGGTCTGAAAAGAGGTATGAATCGGTAAGAACCGTTTTAAAATTGAACTGAATCGGCTCAGAAAAGTATGAACCAGTTCTGAATCGAAGTGCGATCTTAAACCGAAGAACCAGTACGATTCTCTTCAGAATCAGTTTGACAAAAGAACCGCATTTTCAAAATTCAAATCATATGGATACAGGTCAGGTCCGACATGACCCGTCCCGGATCCGAAAGATCCGTATTTTAAAAATTTAAACCTTATGGATAGGGGTTGGGTGCAACATGACCCGACCTGGATCCGAAATTCTTACCACAAGAGGTAGGCGAAAACTTTTTTTTTTTTAAATTCTTATGCATCCGGGTCGAGTCTATCATGACCCGGCCTGGTCCGACCGCCTACTGCGCGAGCGGTTTCACCGTTCGCCTTTTCTTAAGATTCAGATGGATCCAGATCGGGTCCGTCATGACTCGACCTGGGTCCAACCTCCTACCGCTCAACCGCGTGAGCGGTTTCAGGCAGCGGCTCCACCGCTCACCTGCCGAACGGTAGGCGAACGGTGGAACTCCGCCGGCAGGCCACCCAACAGCGTGGGTGGCTGCCGGCGGGTCGCGCCAGGATGGCCGGAAGTCGGCTGTCGCCTAACGGCCTGCCGACGCCTGCCGAAACGGTCGGATCCTGACCGTCCCCTTATATTCCTGCTTTTTGCCTCTTTTGCGACTGCAACGGAAGCCCGACGGCTTCCATCGCATCGCCCACGTTGTTCGCCTCATGGTGGGTGCCAGCGATTCGTCCCTTGATGGCCGGAAGCCGGCCGTCCCCTTTCCCTTCCTTCTTTCTGCTGTAGCAATGGAAGCCCTTTTGGCTTCGTTGTTGGGTGGGTTCCGGCGTGTCGCGCAATGACGACTGGAAGCAGGGCCGGCCGTCACCCCTCCCTCCTCTTCATCTTTTGTGGCTGCAACGGAAGCCCGATGGCTTCCATCACCCACCTGCAACGGAGGAAGGGGTATACGCACTAGTGCCCTCTTCACCCATCCATGTAGATCATCGTTGGGACACCATTGATCACTGAATCACTACTGAAGAAAGGAAAAGATACAAAAGGGAAGAACACACAAAGTTCATCCAAAAATTGTACGGATGCTTCAAGAATTAACCCAAAAAAATTCAATGATTTAACAATAAATATAGGCTCTAATACCAATTAATGGGGAGATTTCCTCATGTATATACAAACAAATGAATTTGCCCTAAAGTAGGATCTCGTTCATGGTAAATCACTGGATCAAAACTTTAACTGTAGCAGAAGCGTACCTGAATTCATCTGAACAACTAGGTGGTGAGATCACAGTAGGATCTTCCAAGGTCTGTGTGGAGCACGTGCAGTTTCTCTCAGACAGGGAAGAGACAACCCTAAAAAGCGAAGTTTCAACTCTATTATTCTCTTTGCACGACCCCAGGGACCACTACCTTTTATATTATGAGCAATTAAGGATTCAACCCATCAAAGAATTTGTAATTGCTTATAGGTATGTATACTATAAAAATACCTAATACCATATTAAATGACGTGATATCCTAAAACACAATGACTTAACCAGATATTTACATTAAGATAGCCATAGTGTCTGAAATTCCTCATTAACCTATGCTGGCCCACCAAATGATTCTTACACGTTTTTCATGTTTGAGCCTTCAAATAAACATGTCCATCAACACAGTGAACAAGTGTAGGGAAAGGGATCTCCCTATCTAAGGCCTCTTTGATAGTTGAAGAAATGGCCCTTAGTCCCATTGGCTATCACTGACTGTGAGGAAGACAAGACTCACATCATAATTCTATAGATACCAATCCTCATGAAACCCCATGCATTAGAGAGAATGAAGAGCCAGTTTGCCCGATCATAGGCCTTCGAGGGATCCAATTGGAGAAGAACTGAGGCAGCTTCGTGCCTATAGAACCTTGGTGCCTATAGAGCCCAAAGGTATTTCGTGGGCAGTCAAGATTTGATCCTCAATGAGGAGATTGAGAGCACAACAATTGTTGGTTTCCAGATTTTAAGTTTGCTACCAGCCAATGTTAAAAATGGGAAAGGAAGGAAGTTGAAATTTTGAATGATTGGGATCAAGAGTCAAGATTCTCTCACTTGAAAGAATTCATTGGCTCATTAACGACTCAAGTGTCTTCTGCTTCATCGGATAACCATCAGATCTTTGAGCATCTGACCCTCCTTGAGAATTAGATGAAGGGACTCACTGCTTGTTCGGATGGCATGTTTGTAGATGTTCTTAACGAGCTTGAAGAAACTAGACTAGTCTCGCAGTAAGAACTTGTTGTTGTGCATTGTGCACCGGGAGCGGCCATAGAGGAGACGTCAAAAATAAAATGCGAGAACCTAAACCTTTCAATGGTGCCCATTATTCGAAGGACCTTGAGAGCTACCTTTGGGAGATAGAGCAATATTTCAAAGTTGTACATAACAAAGAGGATGACAAAGTCACTGTCGTGGTTATGTATTTATATAGTGACACCAAATTGTGATGGCGGACCAAGCTAGAAGAAGGTAGTCATGCAGGCAAGGCGTGTATCTCTACTTGGGCAGAAATGAAGTAGGAACTTACGCATCAGTTCCTGCCTTCGAATGTCGCATGGATTGCTTGAGAATGTCTGCGACGTCTTAAGCAGTTCGAGACCATTCGAGATTATGTCAATGCATTTTTTTCATTAATGTTTGACATAGAGAACATGGTGGAAGAAAGACCCATCAAATTAGTTGCTATGCCCAGGAAAGACTGAAGTTCCGACACATTTGTGAGGGTTGGCCAATCAACGATGGCAAGAACCTTTTGAGAATCCATCTCCATCTTTCTATGGTTGATGAAGTGGCCTAAAAAGGGGACCCTTGGCTGAGCGAATGTGCATTTTTCCTACTTCAAATATAACTTATTCTCTCGCAACTTAGAGAACACCAATTTTAAGTGCTAGACGTGAAAACTATAAACAAACTATAAATCATAATGTCGTCCAAGTACACAACCACAAAATCATCGACGTAAGGCTCAAACACATTATTCATTAAATAATAAAATGTGGTTGGTGCATTACAAAGCTCAAAAGGCATTACAATGTATTCAAACAAGCCATAACAAGTAATACATGCAGCTTTCAGCTCATCCCCCTATGCAATCCTCACCTGATAATACCCAGACCACAAATCCAATTTAGTGAAAATTTGGGTGTTAAATGGTTGATCGAACGAGTCTTCCACTCAAGGAACAAAGTGCTTGTTCTTGACAATGAGCTTGTTCAAAGCTCTGTAGTCCACACACATCTGTAGAGAACCATCCTTCTTGCATTGGAACAAGAATCACACTCCATAAGAGGCCTTCATGTAGACAGCATCCAACAATTCATCGAGCTCTCATCGCAGTTTGGCCAACTCTGGAAGGGACATCCGATATGGGGCCTGGGCAGGAGGCCGAGCGCTTGGCACCAATTCTATTTCATTGTATTTGTCATGTCTTAGTGGCGACTCCTTCCACATTTCTTTGGGCACAACATCTGAGAATCTGTCGAGTAATTCCTGCACTGAGGGGGGATACTACCTTACTCAGGGTCTGGGTCAACTTCTTTCAAAGCAGCAAGAAAGGTCAGCTCTTCACATCTCAATCCATCCTTAAATTGCAAGGATGAAATAGCTTTTGTAGTGGCCATGTCTGACACCAAAGGAATTAGGCAAGAGATTTTCTCATATGAGATAATTAATGACTTCAGGTGTGGCCAGAGTTTAGAAAATCCACACCTAGCATTATGTCAAAATCATCTTGTGCGCAGACCGTGAAATTACACTTACCCAACCAAGGTTCAACTTATGTCCTAACGGCTTCTGCTTCACCATTGGTAGCCGAACGGACAACATTGATGGCTTTCACGTGGCTGGCATTTGACATCACAATAAGGCCGAAGTGCTCCACCAGATGACTAGCCACAAAATTGTGGGTCGCTCCTGTGTCCATCAAAGCATGAATGAGAACTTCATTCAACCAGACCATAACTTACAACAACCCATAATTTAAGACAGTGTTCCTGGAAAGCTGGCAAGTTCTCAATGTTCTCCATATCAAGCATTAATGAAGGCCTTGACATAATCTCGAATGGTCTACTGACTAGCTTAATGTTTCTGCATCTAATTATAGAGAGGGGCGTGCCGTAGATCAACACACTCAAATTACTATGTTTGTTCTGATTGTCTACAAACCATACTTTTGGAGAGAAACTTAATTTGGGAGGAAATCTGGCACCATTTTTGGTAGCAGAAAGAAAATATCTCCAGTTGGAACTTCAAACAGATTTTCTATCAATCGGGATACTTCTGGCATGGGACGATGGGTGATGGAGAGATAAAGTGATCTCGAGAGAGTAGGGATTTTTTTTTCCAAGATAAAAATCTTAAATAATAACCTCAAGGGTGTAAAATTTTATTTTTTTACCAAGAGCATCGTCAAATATACTTGGGGATAACTGGTCTCCACCAATTGAGTGACTTGTAATAATGGTTAGATTGAACCATATTTGATATGAAAGTGTTAATTTCAAGCGTTGAATTTGTCAATTTTGATAAGAAAAAATTGAAAAAAAAACAATCAATTATAGATTGTCTGCGACATGGATAAGTACATACAATCTTTGTTTGGACTTCATTGGGTAATGAATATTATAAATATATAGTCTCAACATTTCAAGTTTATTGCTTGATCATGGTTTTCTTTATTGAGCATACTTCCCAAAGAGGTTGGTGTAATGGCTTGGGTAGGGGACTGGTATGCAGTCTTGTTGCGGTCATCATCCCTTATGTATGCTGCATATGGGGTTCACCTATGCACAAATTGAAGCAAAACAGCATTCTAAGGTACTAAAAGAAGGCATGGTGCTTTGGGGATGAGGAAGGGTAGGAACTTCAACTTTTTTGTTCCAATGTAAAGTTGCTGGGAGATAGCTTCCATCTTTTATTTCAGAGAATTTTTTTTGTACAGAATGAATAATGTCTACATAATGGAGAGAACAATGTTCACAAAAGTAAAAAATCAAAAGAAAACCAAGAATAAAGACTGCAGGTATCGAACAATTCGATGACTAAAAAACTGGCATCTCCACACAGCTGCCAGGTTAACATACTCTTCCTACTCACCCAACTTCTATATTATACTAGGTGGTACTCAGATTTGACAACTTTTCACTTAATTAGTCACCTTTTTATCAAAAGAAATTTACTTGTTTTATGTATTTGTCATTATCCATTTCACAATAACAATTTGCTGAGAGTTATGCCCCCTGCCATTATTAATACCAAAATGTTTGGGAAAGGTTAGCAGGAACATACATGCTAATCTTCACAAGAAAAAACCAAAGACTCAACCCTTCAACAAAAAAACAAAAGAAAAAAACAAAAAAAAGAGATAAAAACCTACTATTGACAGTTGTTAGTTTGCACAAAATAATCACCCATATCATTAGGTGCATTTGATCCGGAGAACTAAAGCTGAGGGATTGCCCCCAGAATTCACTGACAAAAAATAAGAGAGTAATTACAACAAAAATGGAATCGGTTGGATCCTAAGCATTTACAAAATATCATTGTATGACCTCCAGTCTGGAGAAGGCTGATGTCGCACTTTGCAGATAGTGGCTTTGTCCACTCTTTTGAGCAAATGGAACACCTTAGGTGTTGGGTCATCTTCAAGTAAGACTAGATGTTTTGCAGTACACTTGTGGAGCCTCCTAAAACCTGTTGAACAGTATCTTCTCTTAAGCATTTGCAGCAACGACTGATCCAACTCTCACTGTTACATGTCACCTTAATGACGCCAACACATCTTTATGTTTTCTAGACTGCTAGTAAGCTATGCTACAGTAGCCAGACTTCATCATCAGCTCTACCTCCATCACTCCAGCATAGGCCTGGCATCGGGCCAGGCTGACGGTGAAACAAGCTAAAGAAATACAATTTTTTTTTAACTGCTAAACGGGTTGGGTCAGGCCGGGCCGGCAGCGAAACAAGCTAAAGAAGTACAATTTTTTCAAAGAAAAATACAAACACCATAAACCCCAAAATCTTGCATAAGAAAACCGAAACGAGGAAACCGAAACAAGAACAAAAAGCAAGCATAGCCTCTGGATTACACCGAAGGAAAAAAGGGATGAGAATTCAGGCAAGTCATTAGACTTCACCTGCTTGAGATGTCTGAGCAACCGGTGATATCTGCTTGAGATTCTTCAGCGAGACGGAGGACCCCGCCAAAAAGAACGATGCAAACCTCGACATTATGATCTCTTTTTGTTTTTTCCCCCTTTCTGAGAATTTCCTTTGAAAAGTCTCCCGCGGGCATATTTGTAGGGCCTTGAGCGACAATTATTTTTCATTTCTGACCTTACAGATGAAATGATTCCCCTTCTTCTATTGACATTTTTGTTTAGAATTAAACAGGATGAAGCCCCACGGTTGTCATTTCATGGTCATCATGTTAGTTGTCTCCACTTACTGGCAGACCGGCGGTGCGGTGATGGTGGCGATGGCAGACCAGAGGTGTGGCAATGGTGATAGTGACGGTGCTACGATGGTGGCTCTACCCTGACAGAGGCAGAGCCGCACAACTCTCTCTCTATCAAATGAAAAATGCAAACTCGAGTATCGACTATTGAATGTCAACCCAACAATTCGACTTAACGGGCCCCAACAGGCCAAGTGTGATAACCTGGACCCAGCCCGTTATGATGTTGGGCCGGGCCGGGAGCAACGGGCGACAGCCCGAAAATGAAAATACTATGCCTGCACCCTGACCTACCGGGCCGGGTACCGGGTACCCACCGACGACCCAGCCCCGCACCTAGACCTACTCCAACATGCTATGCCAAAAATGTACCACCCCCTACTCTCCCTAACTAGAGCTGCCATATCCTGCTGTCCTTGTTAAGACACACTGCAATGTGCATGTTATAGTAAGTGCTATGATCCCACTTCTAAAAACCATATGACAACCCCACCACTAACCATGTTTGGATAGCATGTCTCTCATTCTGCTTCCATTCTCTAGAGAAAATAAAATGTTGCAGTAACTCCATAGCACCTTACCACTGGAACCAGGTTTTGTGGATTTCTTTTGTTCAGTTGCAAACAAATTGACAAGCAGGTTTTGATGAATGCACCAAGCTCAATTGTAGGATCTCATTTCTCCACATTTACTCTGTTCTCCCATCCGATTAGAAAATTACTGAAAAAAGTCCCAGGTCCTTCTGCCTTCAAGATGCTGACGCAGTCTACGCACTAAAGTCTTCACAATGGAGGTAATAAGGACTTGTCTAGCACCTTCACTTCACTCCTCAACGGTCCACCTCTGGGGATAAGCAAAATAGACATACC
Source organism: Nymphaea colorata (assembly GCF_008831285.2). NCBI lineage: Eukaryota > Viridiplantae > Streptophyta > Magnoliopsida > Nymphaeales > Nymphaeaceae > Nymphaea > Nymphaea colorata. The sequence continues at coordinate 6,504,875 of NC_045148.1, read as the reverse complement.
ATGGGAGCCATCTCCAAAATACGATGTGCTCGCAGCTCTAACACTTCCAATCATGTTAACTGAGGTGACATTGAAGTAAAGCATGTTTAAAGACCCGCTATATTTGTTGTCACAACATATCCTCGTCTGTGTTATAATCGTATTCCCCCAAAAAGAATGTTTAAGAAGACAATAACCAGCCCAAAAACAACTCTCAATGATGACGCAAACGCTTTCAAACTTCAACAATATATGTGTCCAATAATTACGTAGCTAATGACAGCTTTCAACAATAATAAAATAGCCCAAACCAACTAGTTTGATAGTCAGACATGCACAAAATGGCTGAAAATCGAAATCACAGGGACGCAAGCATAAGATCGAGTTTTCAACACCAATATTGCAGCAATATATGCCAAGATATATGCTAAAAAATGCAGAAAATAAGAGACCAATTTACGTGAAAAAACCCCAATAATGGGATAAAAATCCATGGGCAAGAGAGATTTATTTATACTTCAAAGATGCATTACAACCACATCAACATGTGTTGTTCTTCATGCAGAGAATAGCATAAATCATTCTCAAGAATGAATGCACAAGAAAAGAACAAGAAAAAAAATCACCGTATGTTCTTTTCTTTTTCTTGTTTTATTCACTTTCTCTCTCTACACTTGCACCCACACGACTGCACAAACCCACAGCCATGCTCTTCTTCCTCTTTCCTTCTTGCCTACCTCCTCTCCTTCTCTTCTTTGCTTTCCTCTTCCCCTTCTCCTTGCTTGGTGTTAGCCACAATGGAAGAGCCTTCTTTTTCCCCAAAAGAAAACATGAGAGAGAGAAGGTCGTCGGTGATGGAGGCACCATCGGGTGCCCCCTCCCCTTTTCCTCCGTTCGTCACTTAAGTGACGGGTCGGATCGGGTCCTCACTTGAGGCTGGATCCGACCCAACAAAATGAACAAAATTAATGCACTGCCATTCTTCTCTTCAGATAGAGACTTAGTCATCATATCTGCAGGATTCTTCTCCGTATATATCTTCTCTAACTGAATCAGTTTTTGCTCAAGCACATCACGAATCCAATGATATCTGACTTCAATGTGCTTGATCCTTGAGTGAAACGCTAAATTCTTCGCCAAGTATATAACACTTTGGCTATCACAATGCAACACATATGTCTTCTGACTAAGGCTTATATCATAAAGAAAACTCTTCATCCACAACAAATCTTTACAAGCTTCAGTTGCTGCAATATATTCTACTTCTGTAATGGAAAGAGCAACACATTTCTGCAACCTAGACTGCCATGATACAGATCCCCTACAAAAGTAAAGACATAACCAGAAGGAGACTTTTTAGAGTTCAAGTCACCTGCCATGTCTGCATCAACAAACCGTTGTATATGTGGATTAGATTCACGAAAACACAAACAGTAATTGGAAGTATGTTTAAGATACCTTAGGATCCACTTCACTGCTGCCCAATGCTCCTTGCTTGGATTTGACAAGAACCTGCTAACTACACCAACTGCATAAGCCAAGTCTGGACGTGTGCAAACCATAGTATACATGAGACTCCCAACTGCAGAGGCATATGGTACATTCTCCATTCTTTCTTTCTCATCTTCTGAGGATGGACATTGTTCATTTCTCAATTTAAAATGTACTGCTAAAAGTGTACTTACTGTTTTGGCATCTTTCATGCTGAACTTGCTAAGCACCTTCTCAATATATTTCTCTTGTGATAACCACAACTTCTTGACCTTCTTATCACGAGCAATCCTCATGCCTAACAATTGTTGTGCTGGCCCCAAGTCTTTCAAATCAAAGAACTTTCTCATGTCCTTCTTCAATTGACTAATCAATTGATAGTCCTGTCCAACAATAAGCATGTCATCTACATATAACAACAAGATAGTGAAGTTACCTGATGAGAACTCTCTGATGTAGACACAATGATCTATAGCTGACCTGCGATACTTTTGATTTATCATAAACACATCAAATTTCTTGTACCACTGCTTAGGTGCTTGTTTAAGTCCATACAATCTCTTCTTGAACTTACAAACCAAGTGTTTCTTCCTAGCAACCACAAAACCTTCTGTTTGTGTCATGTAGATTTCTTCTTCTAGATCTCCATGAAGAAAAACAGTTTTTACATCTAACTGTTCCAACTCCAAGTCTAAACATTCCACCAAACCAAGTATTACTCTGATAGATGACATTTTAACCACATAAGAAAAAATTTCATCAAAATCAATACATTTTTTCTGCTTGAAACCTTTCACCACTAACCGAGCTTTGTATCTCAACTTACCTTGACCTTCATTTTTAAACTTGTAGACCCACTTGTTTTGCAACACTTTCTTACCTTTTGGTAGCTCTACCAAATCAAAAGTGTGATTCTTATACAACGAATTCATCTCTTCCTGTATAGCTTTAATCCATTCATCTTTATGAACATCATCTAGCAAGTCTGCATAGGATTCTGACTCTCCACTATCTGTAAACATAATATATTCATCAATAGAATATCTAGTAGCTGGTATACGTGTTCTTTTACCTCTCTCAAATTGCTCTTCATTTGGTTCTAAATGATGAGGAAACTCCCCCTCCAACTCATGCTCATGACCAGTTTGAGTCTCCACAAGGCTACCATATGTATACTGCTCCTCTACCTCTATTTATTCTTCATCTACATTTTCACCTGTCTCACCATGCTCGGATGAAAATTCTTCAGGTTCTGAACAGGTTGGCTCATGAACACAACTAGCATTCACACCTAACTTTGTGTCTCTCATGACATCTTCAGTAGTCTGATCCTCTCTGAAAACAACATCACGACTTCTATAGATTTTGTCATTCTTTGGATTTCATAACCTGTAACCAAATTCATCATCTGCATAACCAAGAAATATTAGAGGAATAGTTTTATCATCTAGTTTGGTTCTATATTCTTTAGGTACATGTATGAATGCTTTGCAACTAAAAACTTTGAGGTGATCATACTTAACTTCTTCATCTGACCAAACTCACTTTGGAATATCTCTATTTAGAGGCGCTGAAGGAGATCTGTTTATTAAATAAACTGCAGTACACATTACCTCTGCCTAAAAATTCTTAGGCAACTTAGAGCTAAATAGCAAATTTCTGACTCTCTCAATTATAGTTCTATTCATCCTTTCTGCAACTTTATTATGCTGTGGAGTATAAGGAACTGTCTTTTCATGTTTAATACCATGCTTTAGACAATACTCTCATAAAGAAGATGATATGCACTCACCACAATTATCTGTACGTAGTCTCTTCATCTTCTTATCAGTTTTGTGCTCAACTGCTGCATGAAAAGTCGTGAAGATGCTACTTATTTCACTTTTGTTTTTCATTGTAAACACCCACACCTTCCTAGATGCATTATCAATAAATGTACAAAATAGGATACTCTACCTTTAGATGTCATATTTATAGGTCCACATACATCTGAATAAACTAAATCTAATACATCTTTAGTTTTTAAAGAGCATTTTTTTTTCAAAAAAAACTCTATGCAACTTACCAACCAAGAAGGTTATTTTTCAACATTTACTTCTCCACTTCCCTCAAATTTTAGTATGCATCCAGCGTTTGAGTTCGAACACCATCCCTCTAGTTGGGGTGCAAGAGATACTGAATTCAAAAGCAATCCACTGTCACACTTCTTTAGCTTTGCTGCAGTGGATGAGCAAATGGTCATTAATCTCTTCAGCAAAACTGAAAAAAGAATACTGGTTCGTAATAAAAAACCATATTTCTTGCAGTCTATCCAGGGTGGTAACCCGCCCTCACACGCACGTAAGATACGTAAATCAGTAAGTACTATCAGGCGCATCACCCAACCAAACATCCTTCCATCAGATTTCTTCTATGCTAGCCACTCTGCAGTAATGTCCCTGCGTTACAACAATCCTTGCGATTATCCCTTCAGACAATAGTATGATCCCCACTAGAAAAATGCGTAAATCTCTAAATCTCTAAAGCCCATTCTCAGCCCTTTCTCGCTTCTCATTCCCTCGACTGATGCTCCAGACAATCTTGCTTAATGGAAATGGTGAGTTCATTCGTCACTCTCATGTAATCATCATTCCAAACATGATCAATTAAGAAGGCCTCATTCCATGGATCCAACAAAAAATGACAGCATTTCGCTTCCCCAATTCTCCATTCTGTCTTATATTGAATCCAACTCCACCCCCACAACAACCGTTTCCACCCCCAAGAGCCTTTTGGAGAACCATTATAAGAGACTATAAGCTATGTTTCTGATGATGTTTATCTTTGTAAAGTTGGGCACGTAGGCCATTATCTAGCAGAACCCTACAACATCTACTCTCCAAGAAGGCTCTGTTCATCTCCTCCATACATTTCAGCCCAATGCCACCCTCAACACAGGGACGACATAACTTTCTCCATCCCATATGGAGGAGGTGTTTTCGAGTTTTCATTATCATTCCAAAGAAATCTCATGCAAACCAGCTCCAACTTTTCAATGACCTATTTGGGAAGGCAGAAAACTATCATCCAATAATAAGGGAGCGTACATAACACATACTTTAGAAGGATAATCCGCCTGGCAGATAAGAAGATTCTCGCTTTCCAACTAGTCAATCTCTTTTCTATCTTGACAAACAAAGACATGCACAATTCAGTCATAATTCTCCTATAGAAAATAGGCACACCTAGCCAATTTGAATTTTTTTTGCTGCAGCTACAGTGGATTTCCTGGCAAGCAAACGTGCCTTAATGAAATGCCTTAACTAGAGAATATATATATATGAATTTCTTTAAAGGAATATTGAAATGTGCTGTATAGAGGCATGAAGAAGCTTCGTTAGATGTGGAGAAACACTACTTTTTGCTTCTCCAAACTTGGGTGGTATTTAGAGCGTGTGTTTTTAGATTTAGTCGAAAGTGGCTCAAGTCTTGAGGACAAAGAAGTTGGATCCTTTTGAAGAAAAAACATTGCTTGGGCTTGGAGAAACACTGTCTAGCTTTTGCTTCTCCATACTTTGCTGGGAACTTTTTCACTCGTCTAATATTGTGGATTTAAGCCAAAGCGGGGTTCCAATGGAACCTGTTGAGGGACAGCCGTTAAATAGGATAAATGTTGTCTTCATTGGTTAGTGGTTACCCTGCTACGCACAAAGCTCTACAAACTATGTGATCTTAAAATCAGAAATTGCTTACAAGCAAAGACGTTACTATTTTTGAAAATACATTTCCCATCAAACAGGGGTGGAGGCAGGTGTGAGCACATGTCGGACATTGCCCACATGAAATCATAAAAATAGTTATTTTTTTAATGACACCTCAAAGCAATTTTTCTTATTTATATGTTGATGCCCTTAAAAATTACAAAACTTATTACTAGCCCCTTAGGCTTTGTAAAATCTTTTGTTCTATATCTAACACATAGGTGCTCCATCCTATCTTGTCAAAAACTCTTTTGAAGTTTCACTTTGGTAAAAATACTGCAATTTTAACTCTCTTATAGAAGGTGAGCTTCATGAGCTACCAGAATCTGCAATTATTGTTCCTCATGTAGCATGCTTGTTAGAGAATAATTTTGGGGTAAGCCGTAAGCACAGTTTCATATGCATCCCCATTTCAAACAGTTTGGTATGATTTGCTTGTTTTTTTAAAATAACATATATTTTAGTTTGAATTTTTTTCACATACTAGTGCCCTACAGCCAAAAATTTCTGGCTCTGCCACTGACCTCAATTCGACCGAAAGTGAATCTGCTGAAAACAACCACGTTCCAGAATTATGCACCGAAAGTTCTCAATCTGACCTTGAAAATACTTTTCCTATTGAAGTGACTGATGCCCCAATTGTTTCACTAGCTGATCAAAATCAAACCTTCCATTGGGCGACCAACTGAAGAACGGAACCCTCAGTACTGTTGAGAGATTGCTACTGCAGAGGAGGTGTTAAAAAGGTCACCTGCACCAGTGTCATCAAGGAGGTCTGCAACCAAGTACCCATTGTCCCAGGTTCTTTGCTTTTCCTGTTTTCAACTTGTCATTGTGCTTTTCTGTTAAACATCTCTGCGTACAAAACATGAATTGATCCTAATGAATTTAAATTTCTTTAATAGAGCAGTTCGCAATTCCTTCAAGGCCTCAAGGCTTTCCAATGCTGCAACAGGAGCAGGCAGAGCTTCAATGCTCCCACACGTAAACTAGCTGTAATTTATGTATCACGCTCAGTGATCCCAACTGAGTTAAGCAGAGATTTGAGATGACAGATGAAACTATGTACATTTTATCTGTCGAAGGGGATTAATAAGGCGTTTCTGTGACATTCGGCCATTATGGGATAATAGAAAGCTATATGTTTCTTACTTTTTCTATTTAAAACCAATATACAAACATTTGAACATATTTAACAACAAAAACAAAGCCTTAATATATTATATATCCCTGATCAGATTACACTAAAAATGGTGTGCGACAGACAATATTGACAAACATGGTAATAGTACTTTAAGATTTAAGGACAACATTACAAGGAATAAGATGTACTTAATAAGGAAAAGTACAGAAATATACCTTTGATAAGCAACCATAATGGATGCATCAATCACGTCCTTTTCTGCTGACTGGAAGTGAATCGGTTCAAATAAAATTCAATGTCACTGCCCACAGTTGGTACATCAGCCTCTAACTAGCTGCCCATCATTAGCCACGCAAATGAGTTAAACCAAACACATAGAAAGCAAAACTCAAAAAGGAGGCAAGACTCCCCACGCCAATCCTTTTGCAGCTCAGTGCACAATGCTAGTCTCCCGGGCTTCTAGAGCCATGGTGACTGTCAAATTCAGATACATCATTTGGAATAACTCTCTTCTTTGAGTGCCCCATTCCATGCCGTACAACAAAAAGGAAAGAAACAATAGTTATCGCAATTGAGATGCATCGGGTAGAAACAAACAATGTTGAGAACGAATCCTTCTCCTAACTCATAAGATAAAAAGAATCTACACATTTCTACTTTTTTCAAAATTAAAAAATAAACATGAAAATATGAAAGGAAGTGGAAAGAAATATATCAGGTAAAAACTTAAGATTTGCGTGGGCTTGCTTCATTTTGGTGAGGAATTCAAATGAATGTAACACCAACAGTTCTAACTTTTTTCATTTTAAAGACGATCACCGACCTTTGCATTTACAAGAAATCTTAGGCAGATTCAAGCTAGAAATTTGAACTTCGATTCTCAACTCAACAGGTTGGACAAAAACTTATGCGTGTCAAGCAAAATTCCAAAAAAAAAAAAAGGAAACAGTAGACCTACGAAAAAACACATAGTCAATGCGGGTAAATTACCACCATCTTTCCAAAATCGAAAGATAGGCAATAGAGATTGTGAATCTCTCTGGAAATGACAGATGAAAAGAAAATGAACTATTGACAGTGGTGCTGGTCATAGTAGATTGAAGTTACGCTATTTCTTGCTTCGATTTGAAAATGACACTTAAGATGGACAACTTACCATGATATATAATTCTGCAGATTGTAATAATGATCTTGCAGAGTATTGGGACAAGCTTTCGTTGGGAAATAGGGCTGCTGCTCCAAACGCAAACACCACCCACGTACCATAAATCTGGTAAGAAGAGAAATGCCCAAGCGTTTTGCAGTTTGGATATATCTGTTGTGACCTCTATGCCAAAGCAATGCTCTGACTGCCCTGTGTTCACGATTCTCTCCTCTCTCGAGTTGAATTAGTCTTCCGCCCTTGAATTCAACAGTTTAATCTCTGAGGCATCTCAATATCATCGGTCGTGATAGCTAAGTTCAACCCCGGGCGTCCTCTTCTCCACCACCTAAATGGCTATCTGGAAGCATGAAGTGTAGCTGCCGCTGTCCTGTTGCCCACCCTCGCAGGAGAGACCCTAACGTCACCAAGCTTCAGGAGGTTCCCTGAGAAATACAAGATGATCATATCTTATGAATATAACATTTTTCACAAATTCCCAGATTCTCCAGTAAAAACCAAAGCGCAGAAAGAAACAAAACCCAGAGCACTTCGCGCCCTGACATAGTTTAGAATTTGGCCTCCCTCTGCTACTATGGAGAACACCTCTTCCTCATTCCTCAAGTTTCCTTTCTTGTTTATAAGTTAGACGGTTTGTTTAGAAATAAGTAATTATCAATTTATTATAAGTAATTATCAATTTATTATATCTAAAGCTTATGCTGAAAGTGCATTTAGCTTTTTAAAGGAAAATTATTTAACATTAGTGGGTATTTACATTGCGTACAGCAGGGTTGGTAAATCTTAAATGAGTTTTGGTTAAATGTTATTACTACAATTATGTAGCCACCGTTATATATATATATATATATATAATGTTGTATTGCTGCAAGACATGGCCATTTATTGTACAAATGTTCGAAAATATGTATATATTAATTATTTATGCTGTTAACATGTACTATATATGATTATGGACAATTATGAAAGGAAACATCCTTAAAAATTAGTATCTTGCTAATTTCATTTCCACAAAAAGTATAATCAAAATTCTAAAGTATTCAATTTTGTTGTAAAATTATAGATTTCCAAATATTGTGGATGCTGCTACAAGAAATATCGAATCAATTGCATTGTATTAATGAAAATGCAATTACTCAAGACATAATTTATGTTTTTTCACTCGTTATTTGTGCCTCTTCTACTTTAAATTTCTCACTCTACCACTTTCAGTAGCCTATTATAAGAATAAATATTTAAATGATCTAGTGAAGATAAATAATTAAAAGAGAATACTATGCATCCAATACCTTGTTCCATGTCTTGTTTTTCCACATAAATGTTATAAGATTTTTGCGGAAAGAAAAAATGAAAATTTCCAAATATTTCATGGAAAAAAGAAAAATATATTTCAAGAATTTTTTTATTGATGATGTTTGATGCAATAGGGTACAGTGAAAAACTACTTTTCCAACTAACAAAACCTGAAAAGCCTTTTCTTAGACATCAAACACTCCCAAACACTCCCTTCGATGTGTGAAAATTTTCGAGTATTAGGTTAGTTATGTTAAGTAGTATATATTGTTTTAGATGTTGTTGTGGCGAGTAAACGATAATATTTGATTAATTATTGTATACATAGATGGCTTGCATAATTGGAAAATTTGTTCAATTTTTTCATTCTATTTGCCATTGTCCATTTCCACCATCTCAAGAGATCCATCGATGGTTGTTTTTGTTAGCTGGTCCAAAACCAACCGACTTAAAAGAATTTGGTCGGATCTGACATTGGGAAATATCAACAGAAGAATTTGTCCCAATAAAAAAAAATTGCACCAATGTATGGTGTTGGTTGGATTTGAAGCAATTCCAATTTGAAATGGGCTCCAAATTAAGTCCGATGGATCAGATTTATTTGAAAAAATACAAATGGTATTCACGAGATTATGCATTCGAGATTGAAGCAGAATCGTAGCAGTGGATTGGTCTTGAAAAGGCAAAGAGAAAATGACGTTTTCTGACAGGAGTTTGTGGTCGATGTAGCATTGCATTAAAAATTTAAAAGAAAGGGAGAAATGGGAGGCTACTCCATCTACTATTCCATAAGAGAGAAAAATGAAGGGTATCCTTACTTAAAACCATGCTTTTAGTTCAACTAAACAGTTTTGACACATCCATCGATACGAGTAATGTTCCAAACCATTCTCTCGTCCTTTAGGAGAACCGGAGAACTGGGGGGTTGCCCCAGAATTTATTGACAAAAAATGAGAGAATATTTACATAATAAAAATGAGATCAGTGCGATCCTATACATTTACAAAATGTCCTCGTATGGCCTTCAGTCTGGAGGAGGCCGACACCAAACTTTGCTGATAGTGGCACTGTCCGCTCTTTTGAGCAGGTGAAACACCTCAGGCGTTGGGTCATCTCTAATAAAAACCAGATTGTTTTGCAATCGACATGTGGAGCCACCCAAAACCTGTTGCACAGAATCGTCTCTCAAGCATTTGCAGCAGCGGCCGATGAAACACCCATTGTTACAAATCACCTTAATAATGTCACAATGCCTATTGATTTCCTGCACTACAGTGCTGGAGTAACTCTACTACCATCATTCCTGCAAAAGATGCCAAAGACGTAATGCCCACTACTCTCCCTAACTAGACCAGACACATTCCTATTGTCCTTGTTAAGATGCACCACAATGTGGATATTATAGGAAGTTCCATGCCCCCACCTCCAATAACCCCAAGGTAATCTTACCTCTAACCAAGTTTGGATAGCTTGTCTATCACATTGCTTCCAGTCTCTAGAGATAATGAAATCACTACAATAACTCCATAGTGCCTTACCACTAGAGCTCCTAGCAGGTCTTTCCTCGTGCTTGTAGTTGTTGCGCCATTTCCAAATATGCCAAAGGATTATGTGCAGCAAGTTCTTCCAGCACTTGAAAAGGATCTTGTTTTTAAGTTTGCGAGAAGTCCACCAAACAAAAGCATCCTGTTGGCTGAAAATTGCTCTGCCCAAACTTCCTAATAACTAACTTCTACAGGCTTTTGATTTCTCTGCAATGAAGGAAAACATGGTTAATATCTTCCTGAGCTTTTTTGCATATATAACATCTGGAAGTTAGTTGGAGCCCATGCTTTTGGGCTCTTGCATCAACATGGAGGCGACCTTCAACAGCCAAGTAAGTAGGTCCATGTAACACAGGGAAGGGCTCCAACTTTTCAAAAGAAATTCCTCCAAGGCTGAATGGGGCTGCATGCTCGCAACCCATCTCGTCCTTCAAATTTGGAGCCTTCATCATCATCATTAAGGTTGGGCACGGAGCCAGGATGTGCCGCCATTGGGTACTCGATACTTAGCATGACTCAGACCCATGCTCGGGCACAAGAAAAAGGGATGCGGGCCAGCCGTGTGAGCCGATAATTAGTTATTTATTTTTTAATTAATTTATATATATATTTATAATATTTTATTATAATTAATTATATAAAGCCCCGCTTGGTCTCGAGGCTGGGTTTTTGAGTCGGGTCCAACCAGAGCCCGGTTTTTGGGTGTCGGAACAGCCCAATCATTATTAAAGTCATCTTCAAGGAGGACATGGTCTTCTTCCATTTCCATTACCACTGCCACGTCTACTGGTGATGAGATCATGCCATTTAAAATCAGTTCTAATGACCAGCACATTTTCCGATAGCTAAATCTCACGTATGGAAACAAGAAAGACAAGCTTTGCTGACTGCTATGAGGCCCAGCAATGAGATTCCCTCCCATCTTGAAGCTCCTTAAACTTCCAAGGAGTGCTTGCTGCAACAAACGAAAGCTGTATCCCCTTATTCCTTAAGAACAATAAGTAACTAAAGAGGAAAAGGAAAACAAAAAAGAAAGAAGAAAACTTAATTATTCATTGTATATTGATGCTCATTAAGGAATAAAATGACTGACTGATAAAAAAAATAATCCATGTGAAAATGCTCTAGTATAATAACAAAAGCGAAAAACAACCTTGAAAATAGTCAAAACAATAAAAACACTCCGTAGAACAGAGGAGGAAAGGTGAGGGATAGTGTGAAGCTGCTTGCATCCGGATACATTAAGCATTTCTAGAGGAGCTGCTTATACACGAAGGAAGGCTCCCGAAATTGCTTCCAGACAAGACCAACACTTCCAATGATGTCAAGTGTGACATCCCAGGGAGAAGAACATGGTTTTGAGTAATATTGCTCAATTTCAGGTGCTCCAGATTTGTGAAGCACCCAGGCCATGGAGGGAGTTCGACAATTCCAGTTTCCGATAGATCCAAGCTTCACCTGATGTTCTTAATCTGCTAAGAGATAAATCCCGAAGTCGTCCCAATGAAGCATCATGATCTGGCAGAGTTTCGAGGCTCGAACATCCCAACTCTATGAACTTTACATCTTTTAGTTCTTCGATGGTGGGAGTCGCTGTCTCCGAGTCAAGGCATCTTACACTTAAACTGATCTCAGTTTATTCCCATGAGCACATCTCATTAATGAATAGAAGAATATTGTCGCAGTCCACTGCAAAGGTGCAGAGTTGTTTCAATTGTCCAGTGCTTTGAGGGACTGACATTTTAATTTCACGTACTTAAGATTAAGATTTTGCATCCCCATTCCAGAAATCGGATGTGTTTGGTTGACAACATTTTAATACCAAGGATTCCATTCCCATGTTTGTTGAAATTATGGAAAAAAATGTCGGATGTTGCTGGTGATGAGATTCGCGCATGAACCAAAATTGAATGATGGTCTTGAGTTGAAGCAATTCCACGCTCAATATAGAATTACAGAATGCGTATATACACAAATGTGACGAGACATAAACTAGCGAACAAGTTTGAAGGTATAATAGGAACAAAAAAAATTCAAAGAACGAAGAAATCGGAGTATTGCAACAGACTAAAGCCTCAAACTCTCACATAATAGATGTGTTTAAAAAATGCATGACCCGAACAGAAGCTCAAACCCTCACGACACAGGCTTCACCAACTCCAAACTAAGGCAGAGACATGAAAACACTGAAAAATAGCTCTTAAACAGACATCAAAAATGGGAACTGGAGAAGACCTAGAGTGGGTGCTCTTGTGATGGCTGCGGCTGAATAATAGCTACTTGTTGCAGCAGACGATGCTAAGACAAAAGAGGGCATTGTGACATACAAAACCAAAAATGGTGAAATGAAAGACTTAAAAGACGTAAAGATGGCCTGGAGGCACTGCAGCTGATGGCGGATGGTGCTGCACTTGCACGGTCGATGGTTGCTGCAGTGAACAAGGACAATGTGAGGTCAGTGGTAGCTGCAGTGAACAGGGAAGATGCGAGAGAGGCGAAAAGCAATGGCGGTCCACCACCGTGGGTTGTGTGTGTGTGAGAGAGAGAGAGAGAGAGAGAGAGAGAGAGAGAGGGCCTAGCTGCAAGAGATTTTTAGCTGAATATTGTAATGGGTTGGGCCCATGTTGGGCTAAAGGGCAGCCTGATGTGGGCACCGCAGATAGATAGGTAGGCTTAAGTCCAGTTTTTTTAAAACTTCTATAAGGGTTTAGTCAGGCTGGGGTGGGCAGTTGCCCATGCCAGCCGGTGCGGTGTAAGCCCAAACAGGGCTTTCATAGATGTTGACCGCTCGCCTCTTAAGGGATTCAAATCAGTGCAAACAAATCCCAACTCTGATATCAAGGGTAAGAATCATTTTTTAAAAAACATGGATGGGGTGAAAAGAATGATAGTTAACGGCACACATATGCCAACATCATGATAATGATGGAAAGGATCATCATAAAAATTAAGACGATGAATTATAGAAATCCAAAAATCAAGGAACGTTTTGTTGATAATGAATATCTTGTAACAACTCCTTAAAATAAGGAATTATCTCAACTGTAATGCCTATATAATTGCATTTGCGCAGTTAATGAATATTGAATAGGAAGGTCTCACCGTTTGTCGTAAACGGGAGATGTCAATTAATTGCATTTTAAGATTGCGGTGCTATACAATCTGGCAATACTTCAATTTCGTCATCAAGTCTTTCCATTAATTGCATTTTAAGATTTAAGATTGCAGTGCTATACAATCTGGCAACTCTTCAATTTTGTAATGGTGATAAAGATGATAAAGCAGTTACCAACTCAACTCAGAACATGAACCTGAAATTTCAAAACCATGCAGATCGAGGATAATCCCCTTGAAGTTGCCCCAGAGGGGGCAGGGCTTCTGTAAATTTAGATGCTCTAGTTGTTAGCTTCTCTATTGAAGTCAGTTTGCTCTTAATTCCAGTTTAATGAAAACCAAGGTTCTTGAGCAACTTCATGTCCCTTAATTTTTCAGGTGAAGAGGAGAGATCAAAATGCTGACTAAGAACAAGGACTTTCAAGGAAGTTAAATGACATGTGATGTAGGGAAGTCCCTCCAATGCGTTGCATCCTGTTATCAATGGAGACTTCAAGTTCTCAAGAGTCCCGACCGAGTCTTGAACTTCAGTCAGCATCAATTTTGTAGAGTCAACTCCTATAAGTAAGGGATAAACCAGAAATCTGGCCTAACAGTTATTCGCTTGGCACAAAGACCAAGCCTCTTTAATTTCTTCATCACATGCACAATACTCCTAAGTCTCTTTAATTTCTTCAATCACCTCCATAATACGCTTACTAGTTTTTCTTTTTTCTCATTTTTCTTCAACTATATATAAATGAGAAAATAAGTGGGCGAAATAAATCCCTGGTTATCTTTTTTTTTTTTCGTTATGCAAAATAGCTCGAAAACTCATCATATACAAAAATTCCCAATTGTATATTTACCATAATTTTATAAAAGTGAAAGAAGATTGAAGAACAATGGAGAAAGCTACGTTTAACTTGCTTGTGCAATGCATCAAATAAAAAATCAGCTTGTCATTTAAATGAATACTGCAGCCATTGTAACCCTTATTAATATCAAATTAAGTACCATGGCTGTTGGTCAACCATTGCAACCTCAACTTGCGTTGTTCGATAAGTTAAGTCCTTTTCCGTCTACATATATATATATATATATATATATATATATATATATATAGCCACTGCCGACTTCCCCTTCTGCCGGATGGTCCGCCGGCCAGGGGAGGCCGGCCGCGGTGATGGGGAAGGCAACGGCCTCCCCTCTACTTTTTTTCTTTTTTCATTAAAAAAAAAAAATTATGCGGGGGGTGGGGGGGTGTGTGGGCGACGGCCTCCCCCTTTGTTTTTCTTTATTTCGTTAAAAGAAAAGGTTGAGACAGGGAGGCCATCGCGGCAGGAGGTTGCCGCCTGGGGGAGGCTACGGTCTTCCCTGCATCATCAAATATCTCATGAACGTGAAAGAAAAAAAAGGAGCTGAATGCTCATAAAAGATCGGGGAGCTGAATGCTCCATTTCCAGTTTAATTTGTTGATGGGGAGAGAGAAAGAGAGAGATTGTTCAGAAATAGTAACATGTTCATAAGCGATCGAGAATCTATGATTAGTCTAATTTATTGAAGGGAACAAGCTGAACTGGACATTCAAACACAAGAGGAGCAAAAGCAAACCAAACAAGGCCGAGTTAGTGTGTCACTAGTTCATCTGCTAGATGGCTTGGCAACACATAATGTCATAAACCCTTTACATAAAATTAACATTTCTGCTAAGATTGGCTGTTGGATGCGCAGGTCCATTGATTTACCAGTAGAGCCAAATTGGCATACGAAGAACCACCTTCCTCCACAGCTTTCCTTGCCAACTCTTTCATCCTCAAAGTCTTCTCCCTCGCCCTTCTCCCCTCTTCCTCTTCCATCAGCTTTCTCACTGCCTCTCCCACAACTTTCGCCTCCACCAACGCTTCGTCGTCGTCCTCTTCCTTCTTCAGCCGCCCGCACAGAATTCCCAGCTCCTTTGCCAGCACAAACGCATTGAGACGCTGCTCCGCATAGAGCGGCCAGCCGACCATCGGCACCCCGAACCAAATGGTCTCCATTACCGAGTTCCACCCGCAGTGAGTCACAAACCCGCCCACTGCGGGGTGAGCCAGGATCGATATCTGCGGGGTTGACTCCGTCCAGACCATGCCCAGATTCTTGGTTCGCTCCAGGAACCCATCCGGCAGCGCCGCCTGCAGATCCGTTTCCTTCGATCCCGACTGAAACCTGACGGACCACAGGAACCTGTGCCCGCTAAGTTCCAGACCCAGAGCAATTTCCCTAGCCTGCTCGGTCGAGAAGGTGCCCACGCTGCCCAAACATAGGAAAACGACCGACAAGTTTGGCTGGGCGTCGAGCCACTTGATGCAAGGGTGGTCAGCAAACTGGGCCTGCCTGCCGTCAAGCCCGAGCAAGGGCCCGACTGGGTATATGGATGGCATGGTTTGCCCGGCCGGCAGGTACGCGCCTTGGACCAAGCCTTCTACAGCCTTGGTCTCCAGGTCACTGAAAGTGTCCACAATGATTCCTTGAGCCTTAGTGTATTGCCTTGAGCTGTTAAGGAACCAAGTGTACGCTGGGCTCTGCTTTTTCCCAAGAACAGAGATGATGTCCAGCGGCGGCACCATGTGCAGGCCTGCAACATCAATTCCTTTCATCTGCACCTTCCACTCATCTTCCTTGTACTTCTGGTCTAGCACTGGAAGGTGAAGCACGAGGCCGAGTCCGGTAGCGCTGGTGATTAAGATGTATGCCGGCACCCCGAGGTCGGCGGCGACATCGATCATGGTGGTTCCGAATATATCAACAACGAAGGCCGGGACAGCAACGTTTGTATTTAGGATGGAAGCAAGAGCATCGGCGACCATGGGTTTTAGCCGGTCCACATTGCTGCTGAGGGTTTCCGCCAGATTCATCTGTCCACCAGTCAGGGGCTCAACGCATGGGAGCTCGATGAAGCTCAAGCGAGGCGTGAGAGGCCGGGTAGCGGCATCGGAGATGAGGAGAATGGTGATGTTGAGGTCCGCGTGGCTGCGGAGAAGGCGGTTGGAGAGCCGGATCATGGCGATCAAGTGGCTTTGCAGCGGTCCAGGAAACATCACTATGGTTACCCCCATCTTCAATTCAGTGACGCCAGGGAAAGGAGATGGAGTAATATATATATAGTGCGTCAGAGTGAATGCTGGAACCCGCTAATTACCCTTAACAAAGTGATCGGAATCTCATCGGCTTGCCTGCGAAGGCCACGTGGAAGTAGATGGACGGTCAATGGGCGATGGATATTTTACTCCTCTCGCCCGGACGGAAGAAATAAGCTGGGAGTGTTTGATAATTGGAATTGTTAAAGGAAAAATACAAGCAGAAAATTTTTCTCTTACCCAGTAAATGCGCACCTAACAGCGGGAAGGGAACACCTAACAGGGTATTAGAGTATCATGTGTAATTAAAAAAAAAAAAATCTACAATATGTCCCAGTGTGGGGCTTCGGGACCGAGCCTGGCCCACCCCTTCTCAATTAACATTAAAATAATTTTTACTGTAAAATAATATAAAAATATGATTTATCATAATAATAATTATATAATTGTATATAACAAATAATAAAATAATGTTTAAATATAAATTATAGAGCTGATCTGGGCCCACCATGCCCAACAACTTATGGTTGGGCTAGGCCGGGTGGGGTATACCTAGGCCTGTGCTCAGGCTTTTTCCCCAAAAACAATTCAACCATCACAATGAAAAAGTATTGATTCACCCTCGGTTGCAACCTCACAAATTTAGAAATCATGCATTTCCAAAATCATATTTTCATGTAGTTAAAAAGACTTAAAGAAAAAACTCAACAGAAAATGAAATTTATAGGTATATCAAAATAAACCATTTAATACTTGGTCTGCACAACGAGTCGAGCCGAGCCAGCTTAGGCTTGGCTCAAACTAGACCAAAAAGACTTCGTCTCGTGCTCGATTCATTTATAAACAAGTATAGTTCGACCTTACAAAGATACTTGAAATGATAAACGAGTCAAGTTCGAGTTTCAGGTACTTGATTTGACTCGCAAACCGATACTCTATATAATATTACCAAAATAGGTTCACCAAATCACCAATTTTAACTTTTAGGGTAAAAGAATTTGTTCACAAGTTACACAAGTTAATGCTTACACGAATTAAACGAATTAATGCTTACATGAGTTAAAGCTCAACGAGTTAAATGGGTTAAACGAGTCAAGTTCAAGCTCCATTTTGTGTATTTGAGTCGAGCGTGAGCTTGCTATAGGAGCTGAGCCAATCTTAAGCTCGAGTTTTTCCAACCAAGTCGAGCTCAAGCTGGCCAAACTTGGGCTCGACTCGGCTCATGTTCAGCCCTATTTAATGGGGCCTTAAATAGCCTTTACGGCTTTAGTAAATTGAAAATGATAGACAATTAAGTTATTTACATCAAGGTCATTTTCTTTTTGCAGTAAAATAAAGTAAAAAAAAAGAAAAAAATCTTTGAGTTGCTTATCCTTGAATTAAGCTTAAATGATTGTGTTATTCCAATGCAAAATTTGAGGTTTACATTGGGAAGTAATAAAAATTTCAACAAAAGTTTTGTTTATTCTGTCAGCAAAAAAGAATTATGATCAATAAAATGAGATAACGTAAGCCCTATCAATATTCCTTCATTGTTTTGATTGATGGTTTGGTCAATAAAAGGCAGGCAGCCTTCCCCCCGTCAAGTGGTTTGCAGGCGTAAGCCTATAAATGAAAAACAGCCAAAAAATGAAGTCCAAAAATGAAAATTTTCCCTTAATTGTTGTCAAGTACATCTTGCAAATACAAAATGCTCCCATCGCAGTTAATTTGGACTATTATTTTCTTCAAAAGCCACTGAAAGTCTTGCTAAAGCACATGTTTATGCACGAGTCTTTTTCAAATTTCATCAAGAAATAAAGTCACCTTTTCTCAACATCAGCATGTCGCAAATTTAGACACTTGGCACCGTCCGCTTGGCCATCCGAACATGGACATAGTTCAGTTTCTTCATAAAAATAAGCTTATTTCTAATTCCGAGAATTATGCTTCTGGTTTATGTCTTAGTCGTATGTTAATGTTAGTCAAGTCTACTAATCTTCCTTTTGATGCCATCGTTATTTGAAAAAGTCCCTTATGACTTCTGGGACCTATACCCTATTGTTTCTGAATTAAGTGTTTAAATATTACTTGGCTACTGTTGTTGATTGTTTTCGCAATACCTGGTTACGTCCTCTTAGAGTGACTGTCTTTCTAAGTTTCAATAATTTTATTTTACGGTTGGAACCCAAATTCCAACACCCATTTCAAAGTATTCAAATTAACAAATGGGGGTTGTCAATTTATTAGCATTGAATTCCAAAATTCAATGAAGATAAATGGTATTAAACATAGTGTCTCTTGCAATAAAACACTCGAGTTTAGTGAAGACAACGACGTATAGTCGACTTGGGCCTGTGAATGTTGTTTTTATGCCTTGATGCCTTTAAGATATTGGACGGATGATTTCTTCATTGTTGCTTGGATGATCAATCGATTGCAGACAGATGTTCTTGGAATCATATCTCCATATGAAGAAGTTTTATTTAAACAGTCAGATTAGTCGTATTGATGTATATTTGGGTCATGCTGCTACCCCACATCTTGGAGATTATATCCGCGGCATAAGTTTGACCCCCACTCACTTTGTCACTATCTTGTGTTTGCTTGGGATATATTGGTATCTACAAAGGACGTTGCTGCTTTGTGCTTATATCGGCCATCATGTTCGATGATGAGTGACTGCTGCTTGTCCAACTTCAAAATCCTTCCTCGACGTCTACGGCTATAACTCACTTCAATGACTGGATCTTTCCCCATGATCACCATCAATCAAATGCTGAATTAAACCACAACGATATTTGCCATCTATCAAGTGTTGAGCACATTAGGCTGACTACTATCCCGAATGACGATCATGTTGAGCCGCCTATATATCATTTCATCTCCACCATTTTGCACATGGTGAACAGCATGGCGTCCTTGGGCATGGTTAACAACATGCTCGTCACATGCTTCTCCAACTAATAACTAGGCATGACATGGTCTGTCACTCTAAATCAGTGACTATCAACCCCAACCCAAAGTACTTTCTAGCAGACTTATCAATCCCTAGAGAACCCAAAGATATAAAGGCTGCACTACAAGATCCCCATTAGTATGATGTCATGAAAGAAGAAATTCCAGTCCTTGACTCTACACAAACTTGGAATATCATTCCTTGATGGATCCCCTTACTGAACATGGTCGGCTCAGGAAGCATGAAACTGGTTTTATACACAGGCCTATGCACTTGTGCATCCTATATGCATAGGCCTATGCGTTTGATATCGACCCTTGGAAGTGGTTTAAGGGACTTCAGCAAGTGGGCCAGTGAAACTCATGTCATGCACCAGAGACTATGCATGGTTTAACTGGTTTTCTACCTTGCTCATGAAAATGGGTTCACATGAAGCAATGCTGATTCCTCTCCTTTCATTTGGGATACCATAGAAGCACAACATACCTCATTCTCTATGAGGATGACATGATTATTACAACTGGCAGCCCTTCCACGCTCATGCAGGACATTATATCCCACATCAGTAAAGAATTTGCAATGAAAGCCACCTGCCTCTCTTTTTTCTTTCTTTCTTCCTCCATTTGCGTGGTTATCTGGTATGCTTCCTGTTCCCAATAACATATTCACACATTTTCATATATGTTGCTATTCTTCAAAAATATAATGCATATAATATATTCTTTTAAGCATCTAAGTTGGGGATGGTTAGCTTTGAAGAATTAAATTTTCTAGTTTTATGTACTTGTGTTGCACTGTTAATGGCCAATAACTTGCAAAAAGAGAATAAATCTAGGTTAAGAACAAGCGAAATTTAGTACAAAGAAGTAGTTTGGGTCACTTCCATATAAAAAGTACTCAGGTGTGTCCAAGTACCTGATTTGCCTTGTCCATAAGCAACATAGGTATGTGGTGACCTTACTAAAATACCCATTTGACTCAGTTGAATGCCATTATCAATATATATATATATATATATATATATATATATATATATATATATATATATCACATACCCATTTCTAGAATAATTGAATATATGTGCATAGTTTTGCCACAATATAACAGGAATGTCCATTAGCTTGACATCCGTCTTAAAGGAGAAACAAAAGAAAAAGAAATTAAGACATAAAAGGGTATATCCAGAACTCAAAATCTTGAACATACTGGAAAACCTGTGCTATATGCAGCAATTGAGTTAATGTACATTGAATTATTGACCTCCAACTTCAAAGCGTCTTAATCTCGTCCTACTTGCTGTCATGAGGTCATGTTTGTATTCACAAAGTGTATTTATATCAACACCGTTGGCATGCACAAAAGGGACGGAAAAAAAAAATAAAAACGTAAAGGTGTAAATAATTAATATTGCTGCAACCATTGATCGGAAAGCATATATATAGTCACCGTGAAATATTTTCCCAGCCAAAACACGAAGTTGGCATGTTGTTGGTCTTGCAGTTGGTTTATGGGATTATGTGTTCAGGCTTGAGTGATCAGCGTAGGCCCAAAGTATAAGGTTTTGAAAGGAATAGTGAGAAAAGTTAAAGCACTTTCACAAATATTTAATTTCCTTTTCTGGAAAAATTAAAAAAAAAAAAGACTAAATGAAGAAAAAAAGAAAGAATCAGAAATTTTCATCATGATATTTTGAAAAGTGGCTGCCACATTGAAAATATCACATACTTGGGCTCTGTATATCCCATAATAGTTTCATCATTTTGAAGGCTAATAGCTGCAGAAGAGATATCCATAAGTTTGGGTGATGAATTTTCCTCTTTCTGCGCAGGAACAAGAGAGGTGCATTGCTCTGTTTTAAGAACTTGAAATTTATAAGAACTAGGACTTTTTTCCCTCTAAAAGTAGGACATGGAATGAAGGTGCCTTCTCCTCATACCGTTTCCCATTGGGTGCCTCCATCAAGTTGGTCGTCTTTCTGCAAAGTGTTCTCTAAATTCATAAAACAATATTTTATTTTGGGTTCTTCAACTGTAGTACTGCAAATAAGCATCACAGGAAATACCAAGAAGCTTCCAATTGGGGTCCATTCTAGGGATTGGAATTTGACGTAACGTTGATAAAAAATAGGTTTTCCTAGACACGGCGTTTTGGATGACACCCCTCAAAAATCAAGTTTTGTGAGAATTTTGTTTTATAGCCATTTTTGTAAAAGGGTTTTTCAAAATGACTTTTATACTGGATGATACCTCGAAAATGCAAATATTTTGTGAAAACAGGATTTTGGCAAAACCCAAATTTCATGTCATCCATCCAAAGCTTTGTTAAAAGAGCAGGTTTTACTTCCAAAACCTGCTTTTGGGTTGTCATCTAAATGAGTGTCCTTCATTAATGTGCATGCATTTTTTCTTTATAAAGTTTCATATATTGTACAAAAAGAAAGAATAATTTTATTTTACTTTCTCCTTTTTGCTATGAATAATTGGAAGACATGCGGTCCTCCTGCAGAGTGGGTTCTGAAGAGAGGCTGACGGAATGACAATTATTAAAATGTTTCAAAGTTTGAAAAGTTAATTGAAGAATGACGATAAAAAAAAGAAGGGAATAAAAAGGGAGCATTGTCATTGGAAAAGTCTAAAGCTTATGCTGAAACTGCTTTTAGCTTTTTAAAGGAAAATTATTTAACATTAGTGGGTATTTACATTGCGTAGAGCAGGGTTGGTAAATCTTAAATGAGTTTTGGTTAAATGTTATTATTACCATTCTTTAGCCACTTATATATATATATATATATATATATATATATTCCCGCAAGACATGGGCATTTATTGTACAAATGTTCAAAAATATGTATATATTAATTATTTATGCAGCTAACATGTACTATATATGATTATGCACAATTATGAGAGGAAACATCCTTAAAAGGTAGTATCTTGCTAATTTTATTTCTATAGAAAGTATAATCCAAATTCTTAAGTATTCAATTTTGTTGTAAATATGTAGATTTTCAACTATTGTGTATGCTGCTGCAAGAAATATGTACTCAATTGCATTGTATTATTGGAAATGCAATTACTCAAGACATTATGTATGTTTTTCACTCACTATTTTTGTGCCTCTTCTACCTTAAATTTCTCACTCTGCCACTTTCAGTAGCATATTATAAGAATAAATATTTAAATGATCTAGTGAAGACAAATAATTAAAAAAGAACACTAAGCATCCAATACCTTATTCCATGCCTTACTTTGTTCAAGTATGTACGGCAGTTGAAGCTTTTCACAGAAATGAGAAATCACAGCCAAAAGTGTCAAATGCTTCCCTCGCCAGAGCTTTACAACAAGTGGATTTTTTTTTTCTAAATTAATACTTACCTGAGAGAACTTGGAATTAAAAATGATTCACAAAGCTGGGGGCCACATTTGACGGCTGAAATGGGAAAGCTAGGAGTCTTTCTATTGTGTGGTGCTTAATTTTTTTCCACATAAATGTTATAATGTTTTTGGGGGAAGAAAAATTGAAAATTTCCAAATATTTCACGGAAAAAAGAAAAATATATTTCAAGAATCTTTTTATTGATGATGTTTAATGCAAGGGGGTATAGTGAAAAACCACTTTTCCAACTAACAAGACAAGAAAATCCTTTCGACGTGTGAAAATTTTTTAGTATTAGGTTAGTGATGTAAAGTAGTATATATTGGTTGCACTACAAGATCCCCATTAGTATGATGCCATGAAAGAAGAAATTCAAGTTCTTGACTCTACACAAACTTTGAATCTCATTCCCTGATGGATCCGCTCCCAGGCTCACGAAGCATGAAGCTCGTTATATGCACAGGCCTGTACACTGGTGCATCATATATGCATAGGCCCATGTGCTTGACACCGACCCTTGGGAGTGGTTTAGGGGCTGTTTGCAAGTGGGCCAGGGAAACTCATGTCATGCACCAGGGACTATGCATGGTGCACCCTGGTTCACCTAACCACCTCTTCAAGTTATACCTAGTCACCAAAGGTTTCACTCAGAAGGAATCAACCATGTTGAAAAATCGGACTTCATCAAGCACGTACTACTATAGATTTTGTATTGAGTATCTCTCAGATACATGGATGGATGTGTGACAACTTGATGTTAAGAATGCGTTGCTTCTTGGAATTCCTGATGAACTAGTCTACATGGAGCAAAGCACATGGTTTGGATGACAAACAACAGCTCAACTATATTTGTTGATTGAATCACACACTCTAACGACTCAATTAGCAATCTTCAATAAAATGGCAAACGTTTGACTGGCTTACTACCGTGGTCCTTAAAATGGGTTCACATGCAGCAATGCTGATTCCTCTCCTTTTATTTGGGATACCGATAGAGGCACAACATACCTCATTCTCTATGTTGATGACATTATTTTTATAACTGGCAGCCCTGCCATGCTCTTACAGGACATTATATCCCACATCAGTAAAGAATTTGCAATGAAGGCCACCCTCCTCTCTTTTTTGCTTTCCTTCTTCCTCCATTTGCATGGTTATCTGGTATGCTTTCGGTTCGCAATGACATATTCACACAGTTTCATATATGTTGCTATTCTTCAAAAATAGAATGCATATAATATTTTGTTTTAAGCATCTAAGTTGCAGATGGTTAGCTTTGAAGAATTAAACTTTCAAGTTTATGTACTTGTGTTGCACCGTTGATTCACCAATAGTGCATGTTAAAGACCAATAACTTGCAAAAAGAGAACAAAGTCTACGTTAGAAACAAGCAAAATTTAGTACGAAGAAGTTTAGATCACTTCGATCCAAAAAGTACTCAGGTGTGTTCAAGTACCTGCTTTGCGTGGTCTGTACGCGACATAGGTATGGGGGGACCTTACTAAAATACTCATTTGATTCAGTTGAACGCCATTGTCAATATATATATACTCACACACCCAATTTGTAGAATAATTGAATATATGTGCATAGTTTCCCCACAATAGAACAGGAATGTCCGTTAGCTTGACATCCGTCTCAAAGGAGAAACAAAAGAAAAAGAAACTAAGACAAATAATTTGGTATATCAAGAAATCAAAATCTTGAACATACTGGGAAACCCGTGCTATATGCAGCAATTGAGTTAATGTATATTGAATTATTGACCTCCTCCAACTTAAAAGTGTCTTAATCTTGGCCTGCTCGCTGTCATGAGGTCATGTTTGGATTCACAATGTGTATTTACATCAACACCATTGGCAAGCACAAAAGGGGCGAAAAAAAAACAAATCAAAACGTAAAGGTGAAAATAATTAATATTGCTGCAACCGTTAATTGGAAAACATATATATGGTCACCGTGAAATAGTTTCCCAGCCAAAACACGAAGATGGCATGTTGTTGGTCTTGCAGTTGTTTTAAGGGATTATGTGTTCAGGCTTGAGTGATCAGCATAGACCCAAAGTATAAGGTTTTAAATGAAATAATGAGAAAAATTAAAGCACTTTCTCAAATATTTTGATTACCTTTTCTGGAAAAAAAAAAGAAAACTAAATGAAGAAAAAAAGAAACAATCAGAAATTATCATAATGATATTTTGAAAAGTGGCTGCCACATTCAAAATATCACATACTTTTAGTTTCTTGCTTATTTTTTCATTCTTTTCAAAATAACCTTGATGTATTAATTTTTGCTTTTAGAGGTTTCTTTTAACATACGATCAAATTTTTTTTTTTTTTGATCAATTGTATTGTAGGAAACTTAACAGAAAAACCAAATTTCCATATTTTTCTATCATTTCTTCTGCTCCTTCTAATTTCGGAAATGTTATTGAAAAAACAAACTTGTCCTTAATATGTGAGGAAACTAGCTTCCCATTAACAACACGATAATGATATTGGTGACTCTGAGTTAAAGTCAAAGAAGATTAAAGAACAATGGAGAAAACAGCGTCTAACTTGCTCGTGCAATGCATCAAATAGAAAAACTAGCTTGTCATTTAAGATGAATGCCGCAGCTATTGTAACCCTTAATATCAAATTAAGTACCATGGCTGTCGATCAACCATTGCAACCTCAACCTGCATCATTCATCTGCTCGCTAATGATAATGGAATAAGTTAAGTCCTTTTGCATATATATATATATATATATATATATATATATATATATATATATATACATGAGAATGTCTTTTGTCACGGTCCAGTGCAGAAGCTGAGTATAAAGCGATGGCTACTACAGCGAGTGAACTTGTTTGGGTTAAATCTCTCATTTGTGAAATGAGATTCAAAGTTGAAAACCAGTTCCTATGTATTGTGACAATCAAGCGGCGATACACGTTGCAGCTAATTTAGTCTTTCATGAGCACACTAAACACATAAAAATTGACTGCCATTATGTGCGTGAACAGGTTCAAAAAAAGGTGATTACAACTCCATATACTAGAAGCAATGATCAGTTTGCTAGTGGATTAACTAAAGGCTTGAATATGAAACAGCTTGAGGAGCTAAAATTCAAGTGGGGCTGCTATAATCTTTGCACTCCACTTGAGGGGGAGTGTTGAAGAAAGCGTTTTATGCACGTCAACATGGTGTCAGAGCGTTAAGCATTTCCGCTGAGGTTGTTGGGGCTTTGATCCTAAGTTTCAGAGAGCTTGCAATGAATTTTTGTCGAGGAGTCAAGTAGACACACCAAACTCCTCTGTCCAGGCGTGACTTTCTCTCTCACGCATACTTGGTTGGAGACGACTCAAGGGTCAAGCAAGGGGGCGTTGGATTCTGGCCTGTGTCTACTATTTTTGGACCATGTTACAGATCTTTTGAATGATTCTGCGAAGAACGATGGATTTTACAAAAACTGCAGGTTTCTGAAGCTTTCTGCGAACTTGAGGAACAGTCAGAATGCAAGAAGAAATCTTCACACGATTTCTCTCTAGTGCTGATTTGCAGCTGAAACTAGAGGCGTCCACTCCTCACCCCGTCAGTGAGTTCCTATCCAATTTTCAGTTATGCGAGTTGGAGGTGATTTTTAAAAATTCAGCGACTGTTTGCTGGGCCTGGACGAGGCTTGAGCAGACCTGATCTCCTTATTCTCATCGTCGTGAGCATCATGGCTAAAACAGGTAACAATCGAGTCATTGAGAAGATTGTTGTTCAAGAGCAACCCAATCCTGCTATTAAAATCACGTCGGTGCTTATCAATGGAATAAATTATATTGGATGGTCAAAATCAGCAACGTTGTTTTTGAGATGAAAATCAAAACTTGAATATGTTACTGGTGATTTCCCAGAACCAGATGAGAATAGCTCCTTCTACAAGGAGTGGAAAATGACCAATCACATGGTTATGTCTTGGTTGATGAATTCTATGGAACCGAGAATTCAACTAGGTTTTTTTTTTTTGCTGAAACTACTGCACAAATTTGGAAAATGATCAAAGAGCTGTATAGTGAGAAAAACAATATTTCTAGGATGTTTCATTTATAAAAAAGATTTATATTATAAAGAAAGATCATAACCTAAGAAATTACCGTTTGAAAAATCTAGAGAAACTTCATCCTCGGCATCAGTGGCTGCTACCAAATCTAAAGAGACTAATGATTCTACAGCGGTCTTAGAAGAAATTTCAGAATTGCTAAAGCACATGTCCATCAAGCAAGAAGTCGTAGCTGCATCAACAAGCAATTCCACTCTGTGTAACCCCAAATGTATGTTTTCTAATACTTGGGTGTTGGATTCCGGGGCGAGTGACCACATGGCCATGGATCGACATCTACTCAAGAACTATTCCACTCATAATATTGATAAATATATTACTATAGCAAATGGGTCTTCTATACATGTGAGTGGTATTGGTGAAATGCCATTTTTAAATCAACCTATTAGCTCTAAAATTATGCACATGCGAGATTCGAATTCTAATCTGTTATATAGATTGAAACTTACAAGAGAACCTAATTGTTGTGTTACTTTCTCTCCAGTTGATACAATTGTTCAGGACATTGCAGCGAGGAAGATGATTGGTAAGGGAGAATTACACCACATCGTTTATTGGCTGGACAACACAAGTAGTGCACTGATCACAAGTTCTAAATGAAATGGAGAGTTATGGCACCAGCGGTTTGGACATGTGTCAAGTCAAACTTTGAAAGTTCTAATGTCTGATTTAGTCTTTAATTCGCAGCTATGTGACATTTGCAAATTTGCCAAGATGTTTAGATTACCGTTTGGTGGTATAGAAAATCATATTAACAATTTTTTGAGTTAGTATTCTGATGTTTGGGGCCCTGCGCCTACTAATTCCTATACTGGATATCATTACTATGTGACTTTCATTGATGATTGTTCTAAAATGACATGGTTGTACCTGCTAAAATCTAAAAATGAAATTTTTTCAAAGTTTTAGGAGTTTTTCAGGATGATTGAAACTTAGTATAATGCTCGTGTGGAAACCCTGAGATCAAACAATGGAACTGAGTACAAAAATCAAGAATTTGATCAATTTAAGAAAATGTATGACATTACTCTTCAATTTACATGTGTGGATACTCCCCAATAGAATGGGGTGGCTGAGAGAAAAAATTGACTTTTGTTAGAAACTACTCGCTCATTACTATTCCAAATGTCAGTAACAAAAAGTTTTTGGAGTGATGCGGTTATGACAACATGTTATATTATAAACAGGCTTCCATCAAGACATTTGAATAATAAATCTCCAATGAAAATTCTTATGAACAGACCTATCAAAATTGCACACTTAAGGACTTTTGGGTGTGTAGTTTTTGTCAAATGCAAAAGATCTGACAAGTTAAGTCAACGAGCCAAGCGGTGTGTTTTCTTGGGGTATTCTTCATCAGAAAAAGGATATCGGTGCTTCGATTTAGAAACCAACCAAGTGTTGATCTCACGAGATATTTGTTTTGATGAGCAGGAACCATGCTTTAAGGCCATTGTGCGAAAAGGGAAGTCACTAAACCATAATACTACACATAGAATGGAGGACTATAAAGAGTTTGATATGTTTATTGCTTCACCTCAACCACAAGTAGACCTTAATGAGGTGACTGATGAAGGTGATGCTGAAGATGGTGTTTCTAACGAGGGTGAAGCTATCCAAAATTCAATTCTAGAGACTATAGTAAGAAGATCAGAAAGGGACACGTACCCTCCAAGGTATTTGCACGACTATGTTACTTATTCTACTCAAACATTTTCAATTAATTATTATCCATGATTGGGTATCATCCAAACATGTTGGATATTTGAGCAATATATTTAAAATTATTGATTCAAATTCCTATCAAGAAGCTATGAAAAACTGTGTTTGGGTAGAAGCGATTAATGAAGAGCTAAGTGCACTTCACAAAAATAACACTTGGGAACTCGTTCAAGTGCCAAATGATAAGAATGTGATTGGTTGTATGTGGATTTTTAAAACTAAGTATCATAGTGATGGTACCATAGAGCGACACAAAGCTTGGCTTGTAGTAAAAGGCTACTCTCAAACTCATGGATTGGACTATGATGAAACATTTGCTCCAGTTGTTAAAATGAATACTATCATAATTATTTTATCCAATGCTTGCAATCTCAATTGGCAACTCTTTCAATTAGATGTGAAAAATGCATTTTTACAAGGTGATTTGAACGAGAAAGTATATATGCAATTACCTCCAGGTACCCACAAGAAGGAAAACCAAACTTAGTATGCAAACTCAAAAAGTCTATATATGGTCTTAAACAATCTCCCTGTGCATGACATCAAAAACTAGGCACTACTTTAGAAGATAGAAGATTCAAACGTAGTCTTTGCAGACAACTCATATTTATCAAAAGGGCTGAAGAGACAATAGTGATAATTTTTGTTTATGTAGATGATATTATTTTAACAGAAAATGATCATGACCAAATTTCTGCCACCAAACTTTTGAAATAAAAGATTTGAGAAAGTTGAGATATTTTCTTGGGATAGAAATATCTAAATCAAAGAAAGACGTCTTTATGTCTCAAAGAAAACACACCCTTGATCTTCTTAAGGAGACCAGAAAAACTTAGAGCTAAGCCTGCCTTGACACCTATTGAACCCTACATAAAATTGATGTAGAAGATGATGAAGCTCTGGAAGATGTTTCTAGATATTAACGATTGGTTGGAAGACTGATTTATCTTATGGTAACACGACCTGATATTTCGTTTGCCGTTAGTCGGGTCAGCCAGTTTATGCATTTCCCAAAGAATATACGTATGAAAGTTATTGATAGAATTTTGAGATATTTGAAAGGCTCTCCAGGTCAAGGATTATGGTACAAGAAAAATGAAAACATTGATATTAGGGTAGCGTTTGATAGGCTGGAATTTTATTGTAGCATACGAAATTTATTTCAAATTTTCAAAAGTTTTCTAGTTTCAAACAGGTGTTTTTTTTTTTACCGTTGGGGCTCAAAACGGAAAAAAAATTCTGGAAATATTATTCCAGATTTAAGCCAGAAATATTTTTCCGATTTTTTTTTTTTTACCGTTGGGGTGGAAGAAGGGACGGGGAGAAAGAAGGGAAGAAGGGAAGGAGGAAGAAGGGAAGAAGGGAGGAGGAAGAAGGGAAGGAGCAAGGAGGAGAAGAAGGGACGGGGAGGAAGAAGGGAAGGAGGGAGGAGGAAGAAGAGAGGAGGAGGAAGAAGGAGCAAGAAGGGAAGGAGAGAGGAGGAAGAAGGGAGGCGGAGGAAAAGGGGAAGGAGAGATGAGGAAGAAGGGAGGCGGAGGAAGAAGAGGGAGGAGGAAGCAGGGAGGCGGAAGAAGAAGGGAAGAAAGGAGGCGGAGGAAAAGGGGAAGGAGAGAAGAAGAAGAAGGGAGGCAGAGGAAGAAGAGGGAGGAGGAAGCAGGGAGGCAGAAGAAGAAGGGAAGGAGGGAGGAGGAAGAAGGGAAGGAGGGTGGAGGAAGAAAGAGGAAGAATGGAAGCAGAAGAAGAAGGGAAGGAGGGAGGAGGAAGAAGGGAAGGAGGGTGGAGGAAGAAAGAGGAAGAATGGAAGGAGGGAGGAACAAGTAGAATATGGAATGGGAGGTGGAGGAAGAAGAGGGAACCCATGGATTTTAGTGACGAATGCTTCAATGTGGTGCTCTGAGTGTGGTGTTGAGGAATTTGGTGCTTCTCCCTCCTTCCCTTCTTTCTCCTCTCTCCTCCCTTCTTTTCCTAAACCTGGAAATATATTTCTATTTCAACAAACTAAGAAATAAGTTTCTGGAAATTTGTTTCTCATCATCACACACATATTAAAATTGGAAATAAGAAAGATTTTTCTCATTCCATTTTTTCAAGAAATATATTTCTAGAAATATATTTCTAGCCATCAAACACTACCTAGAGGATTCACAGATGCTGATTGAGCTGACAGCACAGATAGAAAATCCACATCAAGATATTGTGTTTTTGTTGGAGGAAATTTAATGACAAGGAAAAGTAGAAAATAACATACAGTGTCACGATCCAGTGCAAAAGCAGAGTATAGAGCGATGGCTACTACGGCGAGTGAACTTATTTGAGTTAAATTTCTAATTTGTGAAATGCGATTCAAAGTTGAAAAACCAGTTTCTATGCATTGTGACAATCAAGCGGCGATACACATTGCGGCTAATTCAGTCTTTCATGAGTGCACTAAACACATTGAAATTGACTGTCATTATATGCGTGGACAAGCTCAGAAAAAAGTGTTTACAACTTCATATACTAGAAGCAATGATCAGCTTGCCGATGGATTAACTAAAGGCTTCGATATGAAATGGCTTGAGGAGCTAAAATTCAAGTGGGGTTGTTGTAATCTCTACGCCTCACTTGAGGGGGAGTGTTGAAGAAAGGGTTTTATGCACGTCCCTTTTGAACGGTTATATTTATAATGACGTATCTCATTTTCTAATTTTTCATTTTTATGTTGGCAGTTATTTTGGACAATTATCATCTCCTACCTTTTGTTAGTTCTCTTATGGTGGAGGTGTGGTAAATTTTGTTGGTTTTCTCACTTCTCACTTATAAAAGAACTCGCTGTTACTGTGAGAAAGCAGCCATCATGTCGTCTTGTGTGTGGACTTGTGTGTGGACGTAGGCCATTGATAAGGCTCAACCACCTTAAGCTTTGTGTGTTTGGTATGTCTTTTTTTCTCTCTTATTTTAACATCTTTTCTTCCCACTGCCGACTTCCCTTGCTGGCCAGGAGAGGCTGGCGGCAGTGACGGGGAAACAACGTCCTCCACTTTGCTTTTTTCTCTTTTCATTTAAAAAATTTATGCTGGGGAGTATGTCGCCTCCGCCGACTTGGGGATGTCGGTGGGCGGTCCGTGTCGGGGTAGGCGATGGCCTTCCCCTTTGTTTTTCACTTATTTCGATAAAAGAAAAGGTTGAGACTGGGAGGCAATCACCTCCCCCAAGCAGCAGGAGCTCGCCGCCCAGGAAGGCAACGGCCTTCCCTGCATCAAATGATGCATAAACGTGAAAAAAAAGGGGCTGAATGCTCATAAGCGATCAAGGAGCTGAATGCTCCTTATCCAGTTTAATTTGTTGATGGGGAGAGAGGAAGGGGGAGATTGTTCAGAAATAGTAACATGTTCGTAAGCGATCGAGAATCCATTATTAGTCTAATTTATTGAAGGGAACAAGCTAAACTGGACATTGAAACACGAGAGGAGCAACAGCAAACCAAACAAGGCCGAGTTAGTGAGTCACTAGTCCATCTGCTAGATGGCTTGGCAACACATAAACAACCCTTTACATAAAATTAACATTTCTGCTAAGATTGGCTGTTGGATGCGCAGGTCCATTGTTTTACCAGTAGAGCCAAATTGGCATACGAAGAACCACCTTCCTCCACAGCTTTCCTTCCCAACTCTTTCATCCTCAAAGTTTTCTCCCTCGCCCTTCTACCCTCTTCCTCTTCCATCAGCCTTCTCACTGTCTCTCCCACATCTTTCGCCTCCACCAACGCTTCGTCGTCGTCCTCCTCCTTCTTCAGCCGCCCGCACAGAATTCCCAGCTCCTTTGCCAGCACAAACGCATTGAGACGCTGCTCCGCATAGAGCGGCCAGCCGACCATCGGCACCCCGAACCACATGGTCTCCAGTACCGAGTTCCATCCGCAGTGAGTCACAAACCCGCCCACTGCTGGGTGAGCCAGGATCGATACCTGCGGGGCCGACTCCGTCCAGACCAGGCCCAGACTTTTGGTTCGCTCCAGGAACCCATCCGGCAGCGCCGCCTGTAGATCTGTTTCCTTCGATCCCGACTGAACCCTGAGTGACCACAGAAACCCATGCCCGCTAAGTTCCAGACCCAGAGCAATTTCCCTAGCCTGCTCGGTCGAGAAGGTGCCCATGCCGCCAAAACATAGGAAAACGATGGACGAGTTCGGCTGGCCGTCGAGCCACTTGATGCAAGGGTGGTCTGCAAACTCGGCCTGCCTGCCGTCAAGCCCGAGCAAGGGCCCGACTGGGTATATGGATGGCATGGTGTGTCCCGCGGGCAGGTACGCGCCTTGGGCCAAGGCTTCTAGAGCCTTTGTCTCCAGGTCATTGAAAGAATTCACAATGATTCCTTGAGCCTTAACGTATTGTCTTGAGCTGTTAAGGAACCAAGTGTACGCTGGGCTCTGCTTGTACCCAAGGACAGAGATGAAGTCCAGCGGCGGCACCATGTGCAGGCCTGCAACATCAATTCCTTCCATGTGCGCCCTCCACTCATCTTCCTTGTACTTCGAGTCTACCACTGGAAGGTGAAGAAAGACACCGAGTCCGGTGGCGCTGGTGGTG
Organism: Nymphaea colorata; assembly: GCF_008831285.2. Taxonomy (NCBI): domain Eukaryota; kingdom Viridiplantae; phylum Streptophyta; class Magnoliopsida; order Nymphaeales; family Nymphaeaceae; genus Nymphaea; species Nymphaea colorata. The sequence goes on along the minus strand of NC_045148.1, from coordinate 6,471,611 downwards.
AAGAAGATGTATGCCGGCACCCCGAGGTCGGCGGCGACATCGATCATGGTGGTTCCGAACATACCAACAACGAAGGCCGGGACTGCAACGTTTGTATTTAGGATGGAAGCAAGAGCATCGGCGACCACGGGTTTTAGCCGGTCAACATGGCCGATGAGGGTTTCCGCCAGATTCATCTGTGCACCAGTCGAGGGCTCAACGTATGGGAGCTCGATGAAGCTCAAGCGAGGGGTGAGAGGCCGGGTAGCGGCATTGCGGCTGAGGAGAATGGTGATGTTGAGGTCGGCGTGGTGGCGGAGAAGGCGGTTGGAGAGCTCGATCATGGGGACCGAGTGGCTTTCCAAGGGTCCAGGAAACATCACTATGGTCACCCCCATTTTCCATTCATTGATGCCAGTGCTGGAGATGGAGTTATATATATATATATATATATACCGCTTTTTAAAGTCACCGGATCAGTTTAATCCAATCTAATACATGATTAAGAGTGAAAAATGAGAAAAACCTTATCAATAGTTTCTTCTTAAAACTTTTTTCTTTTTGTTTTTCTTTCAATTAAGATTGATGACTTATTTCTTTTTGTTTTTCTTTCAATTAAGATTGATGACTTATTTAAATGACTGACTTTGGGCAAGAGTCATCATTTGTTCGCTCTTCTATATATATATAGTGATGGAAACATTACAGTTGAAAACTGTGGGTCATCCTGACCCCCTAGTTTTGAAGTTTTGAACTGAGTCAGAAACTTTCGACGAGCAATGAGAAAGTTTCCCAAAGATTTAGGTCCAAGACGGACTGGGACAGACTCGAGGCGTGTGGTAACGTGAAAAGGTTGGCTAGGACAGCGCGGACAGGGTGGCATGACCCCAGGCCAGTCCGTGGTGTGGCCTCGGCAGCCTGGACATCCGGCCCTCATGCGTCGGACAAACCTGCCGTGCAGAGTGTGGGGAAAGAAGGAGATCCACCCAGATTCCGCCTGCTCTGCCGCTTGTCGATATGCAGACCTGGCTGGCCGCACAGCAGACGGCACGTGGCTGCCGGCCACCGCTCACAGTCCTTAAGTAAGGAGCATGCTTTTCCTTAAGTAAATATTGTGGGCATTTGATAGTATCTCAACAAAATTTAGAAATGGTCTTTTGGAGCAAGACCAGGTTTTGACGAAACGTGATTTTTGATTGTCATCCAAACACCTCCATAATTTTTCCAAATAAAGCGAAGGGTGAGCAAGCAACATTGCAGTCACTGCCCTACCAACCTTGTGGGGGTTGCCACCAGGGATGGAGCCAATTGGAGGCTCGGAGGAGCCATGGCTGCCCCAGATTTTGAAAATTAAATTTTTACATGCTAAAAATTTTAAAATTTAGTTCGGTATTGATTAATAAATTTGAAAAAAACAGCAGATCCATGTGAAAGGTTTTCAAAAAATTTTAAACTGGCCCTTATAAAATGTTTAAAAAATACAGAAGCGTCATGTGTAATTAAAAACAAAAGTCTATAATATGTCCCCAAATAGGCCTGGGCTCTCTTGATCAGGATCAAGACATCCCAGTGTGATGCTTCGTGCCCGAGCCTCGCTCACCGCTTCTCAATTAACATTAAAAATATTATTTAATATAAAATAATATATAAATATAATTTATCATAATATATATATAATTATATATAATAAATAATAAAATAATAATTAAATATAAAAATTATGGAGCTGAGCTGGGCCCACCGTGCTGCCCGACAATTTATGGTTGGGGCCGGCTTTGGGGCCAGGGCTAAGCCAGGTAGGGCGTACCTAGCCTGGTGCTGAGGCTTATCTCCAAACAATTCAACCATGACAATGAAAAAGTATTCTCGATTCCCCCTTGGTTGCAACCTCACAAATTTCGAAATCATGCATTTCTAAAATTATATTTTCATGTAGTTAAAAAGACTTTTAAACAAAAACTCAACAGAAAATGAGATTTATAGGTATATGAGAATAAACCATTTAATACTTGGGCTGCACAACAAGCCGAGCCAACTTAGGCTTGGTTCGAACTAGATCAAAAAACTAGGTTCGAGCTCGATTCATTTATAAACGAGTAGAGTTCAAGCTTACAAAGATGCTTGAAATGATAAACGAGTCAAGTTCTAGTTTCAAGTACTCGATTGGTTTATACTCGACTCGACTTGTAGACCGGTACTTTATATAATATTGCCAAAATAGGTTTACCAAATCACCAATTTTAACTTTTAGGGCAAAAGCAATTTTTCACAAGTTATATAAGTTAATGCTTACATGAGTTAAACGAGTTAATGCTTACATGAGTTAACACTAAATGAGTTAAATGGGTTAAACAAGTCAAGTTCAAGTTCCATTTTGTGTAGTCGAGTCGAGCTTGAGCTTGCTCAGGAGCTTGACTCGAGTTCGTGCCAATCTTAAGCTCGAGTTTTTCCAACCGAGTCGAGCTCAAGCTGGCCAAACTTGGGCTCGACTCGGCTCATGTGCAGCCCCTATTTAATACATCCTTAAATAGCCTTCAGTGCGAATCTTTATTTGTTTTTTATGGGGAGAAGGAAGTTAATTAACTATGTTTAGATGCAAATACTTTGGGTGCCAAAAGTTAAAGGTTGTGTCTGGATTGCACCCCCCAAATATGTGACAAGCTTGTTTTCTTACCCTGCAATTGTTGAAACGTAGTTTGTGTGTTTGGGTGACAAGATAAAAATGAAACGTTTTGTGACAAACCCGGTGATCAGTAGGGGAGGCCAAGTTAGTCACACCTTATCAAAAAAACTGTTTAATTATTCTCAAACTCAATTTCAAACTCATTGAAGCACATCTTAAAGGTTCTAAAACGGCATTTAAAGGTACTAACCAAACGTGCCTAAGACTAAAAGCTCTTAAGAGAGCGTCCTATAAAATGTACAAAACAAAAAAGAGAAAAAGGTAAGAAAATAAAAACATGCTCCTAATTTGTTAGAAAGATGAGGTGTCTGTTGAAGATCTTGGCAATATCTTATCAAATGAGCAAGGATAATCTGATCAGATTGTGTGTAATATTTGCCACATTTATCTCCATGATTTAAGGATATAAAGTCTTGGCATTGTAAAGTCTACCATGTTGGTTCCTATACATAACCCAGCCCATATGCACAATCAAATGAATAAAGAGCTCTCTCTCTCTCTCTCTCTCTCTCTCTCCCCCCATGATACCTTCCTCTTATTCTCAAATGAACGTCAACATAGTATCAGAGCATCATTAATTTGTGAAGAAGATAGCAGCAAGTAAACATGGACTGGAGAAGGACCAGGTGCTTACAATGGTATGGACGAGTTCATACTACATTCATCATTATGATGGACCAGGTACGGCCCTTGTGTCCCATGTTTTGACTGGAGATAATTACATGATGTGGTGGCACAAAGCTATGACTATGGCTCTCAGCGCCAAGAACAAACTCGGCTTTGTTGTTGAGTTGATTCTAAAGCATGAGAGTTTGTCTTCTCTTGGAATCAAATGGGAACAATGCAATAATCTTGTGCACTCATGGATTTTGAATTCTATCCATAAAGATTTGTCACCTAGTGTGGTTTATGTTAAATCTGCAATGACAATTTGGAAGGAACTCGAGGCTAGATATTCCCAAGCCAATAAACCTGGCATAGACCAAATACAACACCAAATAATAAACTGCAAACTCTAATTGCAGTTTATTATACCAAGATGAAAGGTCTCGTTGTGCAATCCAGCGACGGAGGAAAAAGATTCACGTTAAAGAAAGGGAAATACCACAGCTAAATGCTATCTTATCGTCGGATTTCCCAACAAGTATGGCTCCTCTAGTGCACAAACAAGTAGGGGCAGAGCCAGGATTTTTTCTCAGGGCGGGCCGAACGGTCCAATGAACTATAATACATTATATATATATATATATATATATATATATACTCACACACTTTAGATATTTGCAAGCCACAGTGTAGTAGAAGTGAACATATGTCGTATAAAATTGCCCACGTCATGAACGTGAAGCGCGACCTGTCCTACGGCACATTTTAATAATTGTTTGTGTCATTAGCACAAAACATGATCTGTCCTAAACAGATAAGGTGCTCTATTTCTATTAGAGTGACGTAGGTGTGAACATAAAGTGGACATACAAATATCACAACAAAATATAGCAAACAAAGACATCTACAAATTAGAAAACCAAAATAAATATTACTTACCTAAAACAAGCATTTTTGCATTCTTTCTATACAATACAATCAGTTTTTGCCTTTATTTTTATTGAAAATAGTTTCATATCATCATTCATTCACCTGCACAATAAAATGTAAATAAAAGATATATCATTTATTATTGCAACTAAATAATAACTCAAATAAACATTAACATAAAAAAGATACAACAAAATACTTTACATATTGTAATTGTGCTCTACGGCTTTTCATCTTATAAAAGGCATCAATAATATCATCTGAATCAAACATTTGAGCAATTTCTTTCTCAATATACAAAAGTAAACAATCTGCAAAGAATTCATCCTCCATTTTGTTACGCAACTTTGTTTTAATAAGTTTCATAGCAGAGAATGCCCTTTCTGTGGTTGCAGTGGAGACAAAAAGTGTTAGAATGAGACTAAGCAACTTGTATACATAAGGATATTCTTCACTTTTTCTACTTCGTATCAATACTTCACATACATCTGATAGTGTACCCAAATTTTGAAAACTTGGATGATGACAAATATCATTCTTGTAATGTCTCAACTGATAGTTTAAACTCATAAAATCTGAGTCTAGAAAATCTTTAGGATAGAACTTCTCTGTAAGAGTGTATGCATCTTGTGCATTAAAAGACTCATATTGATCTCTAGGGTTGAATGTCGACATCAAACGAAGTATTTCCATAGAATTCTCATTAAATCTATTATTCAACTCTACCAACTGAGAATCAATGGCAGCAATAAAAATATCAACATGATAATGATGTCTCACTGTAATGAAATTACGTTCACGACGAGAACATGATCCTCTTACAAAATATTGAGCATCCATATCTGGAATAGGGATATCATGTGTCATACAAAATGCTCCCACAGTATCTATAAATGAATCCCAACCAGTCTCTCTAAGTTTTTGTAGAAACTTTTTTGAATTATAAACCAAAACCATTGCATTTAGAATGTCTTGTCTTTCCCTCTGCAATGCCTGACAAAGAATATCACTTTGTCCCAAAATTTCTTGTATCAAATGCAAAATAAATACAAAGTCAAATGATGTTATCATTTTGTAAGCTGAATTACCTTCACCCCGTATTTGATATGTTGATCCAATGTCTCTTAAATTTTTCAATACTACACATGTTGCATAGAACATTTTTATCAAACTGCACACGGACGAAAAATGAGATCCCCATCTAGTATCACCAGACCATTGTAGTGATTCAATTTGATTAAGTCATCTTCTTGTTTGAAGTTCATCTATAGCAATTCTAAATGCAATTTCGTTCGCTTGAGCTTCGTGCAATTCATCATTGCGTTTACTGCTTGCACTAACAACATTAATTACATATGTCAACTGTTCAAAAAAGCTATGAACATCAACAACTTCTCTTGAAGCTGCAACAAGTGCAAGTTGTAATCTATGAGCAAAACAATGAACATAATATGCATGAGGACATTCATTCAAAATTAATGCTTGCAATCCATTCCATTCACCTCGTATATTACTTGCACCATCATATCCTTGACCCCGTATATCTTGAATACTGAGATTATGTTGAGACAACAAAGTGAAAACTGCATTCTTCAATGTAATTGCTGTAGTATCCCTCACATGCACAACATCTAAAAATCGCTCTTGAACTTGACCTTGCTTATTAACAAATCTAAGAACAACAGCCATTTGCTCTCTCTTGGACTCATCTCGAGCTTCATCAATAATAATACAATATTTAGCATCACCAATTGCTTCTATAATTTTAGCTCTCACTTTACTTGTAAAAACATGTAAAATTTCTTTCTGAACTGTTGGTGATGTATATTTAGCATTTTTTGGGGCATTATCCAAAACAACTTGTGCAACTCTGTCATTATAATTAGCTAAAATTTTAATGAACTCAATAAAGTTACCTTGATTTAATGAACTTGAACTTTCATCATGCCCTCTAAAAGCACAAGCTTGGAATGCCAACCAATGAACTGCGTCCACAGATGCCTTCAATCTCAAACGATTGTTGTAAACAAGCTCTGAACTTTGCTTTTCAATCATTTTATCTATGTGTATGTTTTGACGACTTAAGTCATTAAATGCTCGCACATTCATATTATGAGGTGAATTTTGACTTGTCCCTTCATGACTACGAAAAACACATGTTTTCTCACTACCTTAATTCCATGTCAGAGAAAGGTCCACCTGTTAAGTTATGTCTGAAATGGCCACCAATGTGTCCTTTTTCTTGGAGAAAAATAAAAATTTCAAGGCTTCTTTCAGCTATTCAAATGTATATGTGCCCATATTCTTATCATGTTCAAGTGGTTGGAGTTTGCAACTGAATTGATTCAGCTCCATAGAAGCTTGTTCTTATCATAATTTGGTCTGTATCTATCTAACCCAGCCTTAAAAATAAAAAATTTTCTCATTTCATAATGATGAAATTGTTGCAAGTCCCCTTTATAAGGAAGTTCCAATGTTAATTTTATCTATTTATGTGATTGTATGGGGTATTGCCGCTGAAAGTAAAAAGAATGCCGTGGGTACTAAAAACATGACTGCAAAGTAAAAAACATGCGAGAAGCCGAGAACGGCAGCCATCAATGAAGCATTGAAGCCCATAAACAGTTAGTGGATGTAGGGAAAAGTCTGCCAAGCCACGTTAAGATTATGTTCACAAAACATCAAAATCCTAGAAATTAAGACTAGGAAAAATAAATCACGGCCAGAAAAGTCATGGAAAACAATGAAACTGTGAAAGATCAAGGTTAAAAAATAAATAATGTGCATAATAGAAATTAGAAACCCACCATAGAGAAAAGAAAAATGACAGAAAAGGTTAACAGAAAATGGCCCCACGGCCCCCACCATATTTTACTAAGCAACAAAAATCAACACCAACAGGTCCAACAGACCAACACCATTATAATAAAGAATGGAAGAAAGTCAGGAAATGGCCCCACCTCTTCCTGAAGCCAGCAGCGACCAGCGTGCTCGTGCTCAGCACCTGTTGTCTCTTCCTTTTCGTCTCTCCTACAGGCTGCAGAGTCGCAGACCTTCTCCAGTGCTCGTTAGTCGGTTTAGGTAGTCGCCTAGTCGGTGCTCCCTTTTTTTCTCCTAGGCCACTGCTATCAGACCCTCTTCCTCTCTCTTTGTCTCTGGTTTTCTCTCCTTCATGCGTTTTCCCTTTTTTGAAAACCTAGGCCAAGCAAAAGTGGGGCGGGCCATGGCCATGGAGTTGGAGTTGGATCCGGGTAGGGCCAATTTAAACCCGGATCTAAATACTACATAGAAGCTCTAAAATTTTCAAATTTTTATAATTAAATTTTTTTTCCTCCGCCTGGGGTAGGGCCATGGCCCAGGCGGCCCCCCCCTCCCTCCGCCACTGTAAACAAGACGGAAGGCGAATGCCACAGGGTCCACCGGCAACCAGTCTACCACCCACTCACTCTGTTAGTGACCAGTCCAATACCTAATTATTTTAAAAATTTCTTGAGTTCATGGAGAAATCCAAACAAGATACCAATGAACCCAAAATGAATCGTTAGGTGACCGTTTACATCAGTTCTTGTCACATCCAACCAACCTTGGATCCTAGGTGTCGGTGCAATGCACCATATTGGTCAATGGATCCTAGGCTGACATTGCACATGTTGGTGATGCGATCATCTCTCCCACCATCAATCTTAAAAATGTCCCAACTTTCAGTTTTACCTATTGTAAACCAACGACTAGAAGATTTCCAAGCTTTGTGGTGATTCAAAATGCGATGTAAGGATTAATGAAAACTTTTGTTTGCTGCAGGAGTATCACTCAATGACTACAATTGGAATGGGTAGGTTGAGAGGTGGCTTGTATGTCCTGGATGAGGCAACAGTTGCAGCCGGCATGTCCATGACCAGACCCAATCCTTGGCATCTTAGAGTCGGGCATGCCTCTAACTATAAGCTCCTTATTTTGTCTTGTTTGAAACATTGATTTTATAAACCTGTTGATAATTGTGATACTTGTTTCATTGCTAAGAGCACAAGATCTTCGCTTCCAAATAATTCTATTTCTAACCATGCTCCATTTGAATGATTCATTGTGACATGTGGGGAGGTTAGCAGACACCTTCATTAAGTAATGCACATTATTTTTTAACAATTGTTGATCATTTTTTCTGTTCCACATGGTCTACATTATGAGACATAAGTCTTAAGTTTTGAGCATGCTTAATGATTTTGTCATCTTTATACAAAATTAGTTTCAAACAAAAAACAAAGTTCTTAAAAGTGACAATGTGACTAAATTCTTTTCTTAAAACATGCAAAGATTTCTTCAAGAAAAGGAAATAGATTGTCAACATAGGTGTGTTTGCATGCCACAATAGAATGGTATCGTTGAGTGCAAGCATAAGGATCTCTTAAGCTTGGCTCGATCATAATTTTTTCAAGCCAAATTGCCTATCAAATTTTGGGGAGAATGCATTACTAATGCTGCCCATCTTCTTAATAGGTTGCCCAATAATGCGTTGAACAATAAAACCCCTTACAAAGTTTTATACAAGCAAACACCTAATTATAAACATTTACATGTATTTGGATTTTTGTGCTATGCTCATAATATTTATAAGTCATAATTTTGGTATGCATGCAAGAATACATATATTCCTTGGGTACCCATATGGCCCAGCCGCATACCAAGTTTATGATTTCGAAAATAATGATTTATTTACTAGCAAGGATGAGTGTTTTTGTGAGAACTACTTTCTTTATAAGAACCAAAACGTCACTATTGTAGATGAATGTGCAGTCCTTCCTCTACCTTTTAATGATGAAATCTTAGGTGAGCATGAGATTTTGTCTAACCCCATTCAAGAACGAGAGGTGCCCATTCTCAACCAAGACTCAAATGATAATCACCATGACATTCAATCTCATGACCAACCGGTTAACCAGCTTAACCAAATGGAAGACCCTAACGCATCTACATTATACACCACCAATAATTCTTTCCAACTCTGCTGGTCATCTCGTCCTAAACGTATGCCTAATCACCTCAAGGACTACAAATGCTTCTCAACACAACCTGTGAACAATGAGTTGTTGAAGGGCACTGATGGTTGGGATGTGCCAAAAGGTACTTGTTATCTTATTGCATCATATGTTGATGACATCAATTTCACTCTTAGTTATAAATGCTGCACGACTACCCTAATTGAGCAATTGAAAGTTATAAAGCATGATTTGTTGCAAAGGGGTACACACAGACAAAAGGAGTGGGATATAATGAGACCTTTGCTTCTGTCGCCAAAGTTTCTACTGTTCATTGCTTGTTGACCATTGCAGCTATCAAAAACTACTGTCTCTTCCAAGTTGATGTCAACAATACATTTCTACATGAAGATTTGGAGGAGGAAGTATACATGCAATTTCTACAAGTCTATCTACAAACTCAAGCAATCCTCATTCAATTGGTTTTGAAAATTTATCACATATCTCAAGAACTTGGGACTATCTTAATGGAAGGCCAATTATTCATTGTTTTCTAAAACCACCACTAGAGGTAAAAAAAAAATTGTGATGCATGTGGGTGATATAAACATTACAGGTGATGATTTGGTGGAAATCAACAATCTCAAGCTCATGATGAATGAGAAATTCAAATTATAGGACCTGTACAAAATAAGTTACATACTTGGAATTGAAGTCTCCAAATCTGAGAAGGGGATATTCATGTTGCAGAAGAAATATCTGCATAATATTCTTCATAAAACATGGGATATGGGAGCTAAACCATATGGCACACTTATCGAGCAACATTTGAAGATTGATAATGAAACTGGGAAGACTTTTGAAAATGCAAGTCAATGTAAAAAGATAACTGGAGAACTTTTATATTTGACTATAATGTGACCTGATATTGTGCTTATAAATGAGCCAACTCAGCATCCCTCGTAGAGAACCTATGCAAACCATGCCTATTAAAACCAAATGTGGTGTTGTACGGTATGAGTTGTTTGGGTGAAGAAAAGTCAGATGATATGCTGGTATCATGAGTATCGTACGATACAAGGGATGTATTGTACAATGTGTACAATTCCCCATGTATCGTATGATATGGGTTAGTTTTAAAAAAAGGGGGTCTGAGGGCTCCTTTCACTCCTTTGGTTAAAACCGTGCTTTCTCTCCCTCATGCTAAACTTTTCTACAAGTTGTGAGAGGGAGAGATATTGCTGGTTTCTCCAAGAAAGTCACTCATTTGATGAAGAAACCATCTTGTTGGGCCTAAAGGTTTGCTCGTGGGAACAGTGGGTGCTTGATTTTTTCTTGAAAAAATAGCGTTTTCAACATTTTAGAGCTACTAACACAAAAGAGGTATAAAATTTGTCATTACCATTGACTTTTCTTATTTTTTATTACTACTTGCTAGCAACTATTGTAGATTTTTAGTTTTTAAAGATCCCACGCAGCAGTGGTGTTCAAGGATGAAGCATAATAATAGGTTAAAATAAAATGTAATTTTTGTGTGTGAAACATAAGCGGGAGGGATATCGAGCTTTAAACATCATATAGCTGAGATACACACCGATGTGGCTAAGTGCGATGGTTCTAGAGAAAAGTCGGTGCCTGCATTCGTTACACATCAATGTATGGAAATGCTCAGTACAAATAAAGCAATTAGAATTGAGAAAGAAATGAATGATGCTGAGGTAGGATACAAAGATCCCATTGAGCTTGAAGAGGAAGGAAGCGAAGATGGAAGCATTAAACTTGAAGAAGATGATGTTGGTGCCACCTTGGGAACAAGTAAAAAGAAAGGTGTCATGCACGGAGGCAATTCTTCAGGTTATGGTAAAAGAAGAAGAGGTGGTGCAACTATAAGTTCAAAAGGACGTGGCATAAGCCAAAGTGGTGGTCATAGTTGTGGAGGAAGAGCCCATAGAGTATCAACTGGCAGGTCGAGTGTTGGGTCTGGTTCGATCTATAATTTTTTTCCACCTTAAACTACTGTAGGTGCTCGGCCTGAACTTCATACAACCATGTGTTCTAAAGACATTGTGCAAAAAGTAGATGATACAATAGGCAGGTGGTTTTTTTATGCATCTGTTCCCTTTAATACAGCCAATTGTTTTCAATTTCAAGCTATAGAAAATGCCATTGCTAGTGTGGGCCGAGGGTACAAAATGCCTTCTTATCATAAATTGCGAGGTTAAAATCTTAACAATGCAATTAGAGATGGTAAAAAATATCGTGATGATTTGAAAATGACCTAGAATGAAACATGATATACTGTGATGTCAGATGGTTGGACAGACAAGAGGAAACTTCTTTGTATACTACCATTTACATACAATGTTCTTGAAATCTATTGACATGTTTGATACTCCTAAGACTTCTAGGACTTTGTTTACATTTTTTTATAAAGTCGTGCAAGTAGTTAGGCCTCAAACCATTGTGAAATTTATTATAGACAATGAAGAAAATTATGAACATGCATATTACAGACAACGCAAAAAATTATAAAAGATGCATGTGAGATGTTAACAACATGATATGGGCCATTCTATTGGAGTACATGTGCTGCTCATTACTTAAACTTAATGTTTGAAGATCTTGGTGAAAGAAATAATTTGAAATTCTCAGTTCAACAATGCCAAAAAGTCACTAAGTACATTTACAATCATGCTTATGTTTTGAGTTTAATGAGGAAATTCATAAATGGGGTTGAATTGATTTGACCTACATAGACAAGGTTTGGCACAAATGTTTTGATTGTGCATGGTAAAGTCAAGGAAAAAAATCCTCTAACGCAAATATTCTTAAGTGATGAATGGGTTGCATATCCACAAACCTATAAAATGCTTGCTACTACAATTGTTCATACTATGTTCAGTTATGAATTTTGGAAATCATGCACGATGTTGTTGAAGATTTGTTTACCTTTAGTGAAAGTCCTCAGATTGATTGATAGTGAACAAAGATCTTCTGTAGGATATTTGTATGAAGCAATGGACAGAGCGAAGGAGAGCATTAGAGATAATCTAAAGGAAAAAAAAGTTGTATATGCATATATGAAGTATTATAGATCACATGTGGTATAGAAAACTTCATCATCCACTTCATGCAGCAGCCTACCACCTAAATCCTTCTATTATATATCTTCCTACTTTTAAAAATGATAGAGAGGTCGAGTATGATATATTGAACTGCATTGATGTATTAGTCACTGACCATACAAAACGAGATTCTATCCATTCAGAGATCTACAAGTAGGATACTTGTTTTGGTATCATGGAGAAAGATATCACGAATTGGTTAAGTTTTTCTCTTGTTAAATTTTGTAGGCAATTATTAGATGGAACATCAATGGAGACACTCAATTTGATTCTATAAGCCTAGATCATTTAGATATATTGGATTCTTAGGTTGAACCTAAAAAAGAACCGTGCTTGATTGGAATGATCTTGACTTTTTTAACAACCTTGAAGGACTTGAAGAATTTGCTGAAGGAAGGCCATGAAATGTAGATCTTGATATTCTATTTGAAGGCATTGGAACAATTCCTAAAGACAATGAGAAGGAAGATGAAAATGAAGACAAAAATGAAGATGAAGATGAAGATTAGATTAACAATTTAACACATTGATTGATGCTAGTCATGTGTATTGGTGATGACTGATGGTTGAGAACTTGAGTTGAACTGTGTGATGAATTTGTGATGACTTATAATATGTGATGAATTGTGTGATGAGTTTTCTTGACTTTTCTGACTTTATAGTAATTTTTTTGTTTTTTTTTATTTTTTACTTTTTCAAAATTTTTTTGTAATTAAAAAATTAAATTTTGTGATACATTACGGTACATTTACAATATGTGATACGATACACCTTTTAGAACACTAATTAAAATTGTACCTAAAAACATTTAGGCACAGTTCCTTGTTTTTGTCAACGATTTCTATATGTATAATTTCTATATGTATAATTTGTGGCAACATTTATAATTTATATAAATATATATATATATATATATACATAGAGAGAGAGAGAGAGAGTATCAATACAAAAAAATGTTAATTTGTATTATCCAAATAATATTTTTACATAATTGAAAGTTACACATGTTTAATACCAACCTGCTACAAACTAAACCTTGTTTCAAACAATGCAAAAGCTCAGCTATGTCACCAGAATTTTCAAGTGGCAGAGTTGCATATTCTCCATTGAGGATTCACCGAGATGTATCTGTGCATAATTGCTGATCACATCCATCTCTTTATAAGTGATCTCTTCTTTCCTCTACCTTCTCAATCTTTTCTGTGTCCCAAGGCTTGCATCTTCAGCAGGCTTAATAAAAGCACTTGAGAACCCCGGCTGATCTATTGATTGCAGAACCAGAAAGACTAAGAACTGATTTGGTTTTCCCAAAAAATTGAAACGGTCCATTCATTTCTCTTGTTTTTCCATTTGGTCCAATATTCTAATCAAGGGATGCATCACGAGTTGAAGCTTTTCTTCAAATGCCTTTCCTTTGTTCAGTGCATCCTTTTCTAACACAAACCCATTTGCTAGCAGGCTGCTCACAACTTCTTCAATGTTATAGACTGCAGAACCAGCAGCATTTGGTGTCACACTTTCCCTATCCTATGCACAAGAAGCGTGGCCATTGACAGGGTTTGAAAAGACTTGCTTTTTTTTTTTCATTTAAAGATTTAAGATCGTATTGCCAATTAATTGACAAAAGGAGCACACCAGCACAGAAAATAAAAAAGAAGTGACACATTTGACATATAGATAGTCCTAGCTCTTGCCACCATATCTTCATTAACATGTTGCGGGCCCTCTTTTATGTAACTGTTCGAGCAAATAAAACATAGAATGTCAAAAAAAAAGTAAGAACAACATGACACTAGAAAGAGATACAAGGACATGATGTTCCTTAACATTGACAATGATAGAATTTACAACCTCTAAAAAAACTCTTCAAGTATTTGAATAACCTCTAAAAGGACCCAGAATTAACAAACTCTTCCAGTTATTATTTAGTTTCATTTTCTTGAACTTGAATCCATCTAGAATCAGCATCCCAAATGAAGTTAGACATGAGCAAACTACATGGTGCCTATATGAGTAATGAAACAAGACCGACCCATATAGAGACTTACATATGAGCATTAATATATCCATCACTTATTAAGAATTTCCAAAGAAGTGACGGTGGTAAGCATACAATGGATATTACCTTGTAATATGCAGTTTAGACACATAGAGGATAGCAGTTTAGACACATAGAGGAAAGCAACAAAGTCGATTCATAGACGACTTTTTGAAGGAGTGTCATTCCATCTCCAAGGTCCAATAATATGCTGGGAGAGGGTACAAACCCTAAGGGAACTTCATCGCTTAGGGTTTGAACAGGGGCAGAGGGAGGGGGAGGCCTGCTTAGGCTGTGGCCCCAACTCAGCTAATTGAAAAAAAAAATACATAAAAAAAGTTGAAATTTTTTAGTTGCGTAATGTATTTTTTGGATTAGAGTTTAGTTTTGTCCTACCCAGATAAGTTCATTGGACCGTTTGACCTACCCCTGAAAAAAAACCTTGCTCTCCACCTGCTCGTGAACCCTAATCTGCCCTAAACCCGCTTCCCCGTACTCATACCTATGTTACATTGCTCACCATGGTTCTTTTCAGGAAGCACGCTATCGCTCGGAAAGAATAAGGGTTCCACAAGTCGATAGGCAGCTCAAGAAGATGAATCCATATGACAATGGTCGCATCTTCCTCCAATTTCAGTTCCTTACCCGGCCTCCAAACGACTAGTCACCAAAGTGCTCGATCTACATGCAAGTCCTCTTGAGCATCAATCTTTCAACTTCTTCGTCTATATCCACCAGCACCAGCAACCTCCCGTTACCTATGACTGAGAACTTGGGGTTCCTGATGTCTTCCATTGGGCTTTTAGGGTTTCAAAGGTATAGCTATAGTCCGCTCCTCTTCTCGTCGGGCACGGAGACAGTTTGATAGGTCGGGCCTTTCCTTCATATCCACGATATCCGCCCAAGAGCGAGCAGCTGCTTTCACTGTCTGAACGGAAGACATCGCCTGCTGCGAATGGAGGATGTGCAGAGAAACTTTATATGTATTAGAAGCAATATATGAGAAAATGCAATCATGATCAACAACTAGAAATACTCTTGGAGATTAGAAAATGCACGATTGAAATATCTCAGTCCTAACGCAACTGACCAGTCCATAGTTGATGGCAAGGATGATAATTAAGAATCAGATAAGATGTAGAAGCAATTGATAATGATTTTAGATGTCTAAACCACCGTACATGCGTCTACGAATACACCTGGAACATTCTAGCATGATGATCATCGAAGACCATGGATCAGAAAAAAACATAAAGCTTTAGGGTGAAGAAGAAAATTACAAAGCAAATCACTTCAATGGAACAAAAGGGAGGCGGGCTCAAAAGGGAGAACCTAGAAGCCTTATGCTGCGAGACAGAATCCCCATGAAGCAATAACTTAGATGCATCTAGAACTGATCTGGCGTCTCCTATCTTGATGCCGGAAAATGTATTCTGTACAAAACAAAAAAGTGATTGGCATAAAAAAAACTCATTAAAAGAAGAATCCACAACAGGGCTTTGAATCAAGAGAAAGTAAAGAACAAAGAATAAGGTCACCCCCATTTTCAATTCAGTGATGACTCTGCCCATCATCTACTATTAATCAACACATTCGTTTTCTTGTGTGATATATATATATAATCAAATTCATCAAATCTAACATGATCGATCATCTAATATTAATTAACATATTCTTTTTCTTATTTTCTTTCACTTAAAATAGATGGATTTGGTTAGGTAGCTAAGTGTCTTTAGATATCATTTACTTTTTTACATACCACTCATCTAACCAAGGCTTCATTAGACACAAATAGATGGTTGAGAGGAAAATATAGAAGCAGATAATAGATTACAAAAATGCCTATTACCTTTTTCTCATTATTTTTCTTTTAATTGTCTATCATGATGGATTGAATGACATTGGTTAGATAACTGGGTGACTCTATAAAGCCAGAAACACCATTCAATTTATATATATATATATATATATATATATATATATATATATATATATATATATATATATATAATTTTTACATTTAAGCAATGTGGGTCATCCTGACCAGCAGAACTCCAATTAGAGGTTATTGAAAATGACACGGAGTGTCCCTTTGAATTTGGTTCAATGCAGTAATGGATTGAAATTTTTTGAGTGAGAGACATTAATAGTATATATTTTAAACTTGAAGAAGAACTCATGCATAAATGATTAAAAGTGATTAAGGTTTTACCAAATAAAATAAAACAAATTTTGTGGATTGGTGTGGTCTAGGAAGGTCAATATATATTATTTGAATTGGATATCCCATTGAATTGATCCGAAAAAATCGGATATGCAAAAAAAATTAATATCTTATTAAAAAATTGGATCGGATTCAAATTTAAGAAATGACATCCAATCGGGTTCGGATATACATAAATATCTTATTGGATTCAGATTTAGATATGGATTGGATTTATTTTTAGACAATATCTTATATCTAATGGTCTTATATTTTCAAAATTGGAAAAGTTCGGTTCAAAATTTGGATTCATATATAACTCTTCTTTATTCATATTTGACTCTGAATTCGAATCTCAATATGTGAATATCCAAAAAAAAAGATATGATTAGGGATATATTTGATTTGAATCTGATCCATTCACATCCCTAGTGTAGGCAACTGCCCACATCAACCCACACTTGTCGCCACAGCTAGTTCAATTTTGTGAAAATGATCGTTAAAATTTATTAGTTGACCACAATATCCTCAAATTTCTCGAAATTAAAATATTTAAATTCCTCTTTTATTTCCATTTAAATTAAACCATCCCTCCCTCCCTCTCCCACGTTTAGTTTCCTACAGCTGCGCTATGTCTATCGTCACCACTCCACATTTTGTCTAGTTTTAGTGAACCTTGTGGCTTGCTTTTCATTATTCTTTCTTCGATATTCCTATTTTTTTTCTGTCCTTTTCGGAGCTTGATTTTGTTTATCTTTAATTGCACGCCAGAATATTTTTCTGACCATATTTTGTCCAAAAATTAATTACCAACTTTTTTGCAGATGTTTATTTAAATTGTAAACAACAATTATTTGGTTTAAAAAAAATATTTTTGGCTTCATCATATATTAGTGCTACTACCTCATGTCTCTGCAATAGGGATATCGTGCAGTTAGTGCGGAAACTCAGCTTTGAATCTTCATATCGAGAAAGTAGAACCCTATCTGGGATTTGAACGTAAGGTCTGAAGACTCTTAATAAGATCTAGAAACGAAAACACAAAGTGAGTAAAAAGATAATGAGCTAAAAATAACGTGCACAAATAGATCATGATAAAAATAACAAAACAAACAG
This sequence comes from Nymphaea colorata, assembly GCF_008831285.2. Taxonomy (NCBI): domain Eukaryota; kingdom Viridiplantae; phylum Streptophyta; class Magnoliopsida; order Nymphaeales; family Nymphaeaceae; genus Nymphaea; species Nymphaea colorata. The sequence continues at coordinate 6,453,958 of NC_045148.1, read as the reverse complement.
GAACGACGGCTTCATTGTCTACTTACTTTAACAGGAACAACCTCAACTTACATGGCTTCCAGGGGCATAACTTAGTTGGTCCGACTAACAGACCCGGGAAAGTTTGGTCACTTTGATTTCTATGGACACTATTTTTGTAAGATGCAAATGTGAATGTATTGCACTTTAATTGATGAGTGTCTTGTTTTCGAATTCCCGAAGCAGCATTGAACCTTGGTGGCAAGAGAAGTGGTGGCCTATTTGTGTTCATTGTTTCCTTGATCTTTTGCGAGGACAACCCACTTGTGTTGCAACTTGTCCCCACAATATATTAATTTTCTAATGCCACCCTACAAAGAGTGCCCTCTAGCTTCTATTGTCGAAAAATGAAGAACTAAAATTTTACAAGAATCCGAAGAGCATTGAGGAAAGTGCTAGGTGCTGCTCATGACAGCAGAACAAGGTTCATACATCATAAACCCAGAAACACAGACAGGGTCTGGAACTTTCAATGAGCAAGTTTCTCAAACACATTGAAAACAATGTGTGGACTCTACATAAGGTGGGCACTTGTCTGTACCAGTTGTATCTAATGAGCTGGGTACTCGATAGCTAGTTGGTATTCAGTTCCATTGGACTCCTGCCCACGCCCCAAAAAAGCCAGTTCAATTAATAATGACATATATTTTATTATTAAAATATATTTTATATTCAAATTTTTTATTTTTTATGTTAAAAAAATATTATATTATTTTAATTGAGTTGAGGTCGAGCTTGAGCTGGCCCAGCTCGAGCTCGATCGACATAATTTTTGCTCCGCTCGAGGTCGAGTCGAGCTTCACAGGGTGAGCTCGCTCTAGCTGGACTCGACAATCTGTGTTGAGCTCAAGGCTCGTGTAACTGAGTTTTCCAAGAGAAGTTTTGGAAAACCTAAAACTAAGAACAAGTGTGGTGCAGCATGCCAGTAGATGGAAACAAAGATGGCCCCGCTGGACAAGGCCGCATTCCATCTCCTTCCACCGGATTCTGTTTCCCTCCACCAGAACGCTCAGCCCTCAGCCTAAAACAAGAGAACAAATAAATTAAGAAATAAACCTTCGAACTAATGAAAACTCATCATGGGTCAACACCCATCCTGCTACTATGGTGGGTCGCCGGCCTGAGAGCCGCCGGTGGCGAGGATGGCCTCGTCGGACAAGGACATATTCCATCTGCATCCACTGGAACCCTAAGCTTAGGAGAAACCTAGAAAATGATGATTGATGAGAGAAAGAGAGACAGAAACTAAAGGTGAAAATGAGGGTTGAGAAATAAAGGGGCCTTACAGCTTTCATTTGAACAAATTTCAAAATGGCTCAAACTTTTGTGCTGCTTAAAAAAAACGTTTATAATTCTAAATTGTTAAAGCCGCTTCATTGTTAAATCACATATTAGCAAAAACAGTCCCGCTGACTCGCTTTTTTGCAAATTTAAAACAGTTTTTTTTTATCTTTCAGAAATATAGTTGACTGTAAACAAGTTGGCTCAAATTGACTTGAGTCGAGTTCGAGTTTTAACTTAAACTCAAGCTGAGCTTCTTTACTAATTCAAGTTTTAATTTAAACTCAAGCTCGATTGGAGACGGCTCAAATTTAAACTGGACCCGAACTTTTTTAACGAGCCGAGCTCAAATTACTCGAAGGCTGGGTTGGACAGCACTGGCAGCGTGGCGGGACCCGCAGCCGGTCCACGGCCAGCGTTGCGGAGTCCGGAGCCAGGACGTGCGGGCCCCGCGCATCGGCCAAACCCTCCCGCGAAGGAGACTCGCCCAAGATTCCGCGTGCTCTGCTTCTCGTCCATACGCGGATCTGGCGGGGCCCACGTTGGCCGCCAGCGTCGGCTCAAAGTGAAGGTCTGTCGCCGTGGGGCCCGCGGATCGCTATCCCCTTGCTCAAGAGATGCTTTATGGACGATGAGTGGGGCCCGCAACGCTGATCGCCGCCAGCGTTGGCCACGTGGAAGTAGATGGACGGTCCATGGGCGATGGATGCTTTACGAAACTCCAACTTCTCCTCTCCCGCCACGGATGGAACAAATATAATTTGGAATTCAAGTCCGTGGCCGGAATTCTCAGCGAAAAATACACGGGAAAATTTTACGTGCTAAAATTTTGAAAAGTGCGATTTTACATGCTAAAATTTTCAACTGGCACTTACCAAAGGTTTGATAAAATTTTTCAAAAATTTTATCTATAATATGTCCCTGGACCATTCAAAACTTTCAAGAAAAAGAAAATTCTAGCTTCTCCATTTTCTTTTTAAAAATTTAAAAAGTCTCACAAATTTAAAAATCATGCATAGTTAAAGTCATATTCAAATATGGATCAAATATTTTGACATTTTCTTTCCTATAATAATTCATTTCCTTCCTTCTCTTTTCTTTTCATCCTTCTCTTTCCCTCCCGTTCCTTCAATCCAAACAGGGGCTTAAACAAAGCCTTAACAAGAAATGAAACCGAGAAGAAACCATTTAATTGCATCCGCAAATAGGCTCTAATGCGAATCCTTCTCTGTTCTTAATAGGGGAGGGACACAGTTAAATGTATCTCTATAACATTTATGAAAAACAGGCTACGTGACAGCCTTCCTGTAATTTTTTAAAAGTTAGTTTCTGTGTTCAGGTGGCAAGACAAAAACGATATTTTTTATGACAAAAACGATATTTTCTATAAAAAAAAAAAACGCCGTTTAATGATCAAAATTGTTTTTTTTTTTTTCACAAACTCCATTTAAACCTCGTTCAAGCGCATCATAAAGCTTTAAAAATCACATTTACAGATATCATCCAAACATGCCCAAGACTAAAATGCTCTAAATAGAGTATCCTATAAAATGCAAAAAAATGACTCCTAAATAATGAGGAGAAAAGGGGAATTAAAGACACAAAGGGACGCTTCTTTCATGGGCCACGAACCAAAACTGTCTTTATTGTGAAAGAGGTCGGCCATATGAACAGTGCGTTTGACCCCAAACACAGAAACACGAACTCAAGAAAGGAAGGTGGTTGAGGCAAGAACGGTTGTTACTGGAGAGGAAGGAGCGAGCATGTGGGCTGGACAGGCTGCTCAGATGGGTCCAATTTTCTGTTCCTTGTTTGAAATGTCACGTTCCCCGACAAGAGTCGGCAGTGAAGCCGAAAGGGACAATAACCACTACATCCTGCACACCTTCTTTCTTCAAACTCCTCCAAACATACAACGTGCAGTTGGGACCTCAAAAAAGCTTCTCCCCAATCTTATGCATTAGAACCAATGATTTTAATAAGTTAAACTAAGCTGCTTTCTTCCTAATAGTATATATATGTAAGTGAGTGACTCTAGTTATCTAGAATCAACGCCATTTAACCAATACTGTTCATGATGATTAAAAAAAGAAACAAAGAGAAAAATGTATAAACTAATATTAAATGACGAAGAATATTCATCATTGCTCAAATGCCAGTGATAGTTTTCACCAATATTTACTTCATTCTTCAAACATTGGTAGCGATGTGTTGCTATATTTTGCCGATGTTTTTCAGTCGGTATATCCTCATTTTTTTTTTTTTAGTGTTACGAGGTTTAAAAACGAAAACATTTGGTAAGTATGTTTGAATATTTTGGCCGCATCAACTCCAAGGGCATAGTGTAGCTGGTCCGATTATGGGACTGTGAAGAAAAATAGGTCGTTAATTTGACTTCATAGATCGTAGGACCCCAAAGATAGAAGAAAGTGGAGGTGCCTCTTTTTGAGGCGATGGCTCGCCGAAAATATTTTTGTGGCATGCATGAACTTGGTTAAGATGATAGATAGTCACATATACAATCTGCTGATGTATAATTTAATCAATTACTTCCACTAGCTAATTAAGGGTGCACATGGCGCAGATTTTACACGATATATATCAATTAATTCATCAGAACGAGTGACTCAATTTGAAGGCAGACATATGGATTACGAAAAGATTTTCCTTCAAAATTGGTTTGAATATTTTTTATGGATCACATCTTAGTTCATCTGGATTTGAAGTCAAATTCAGAGTGGACAAAGTTCCAACTAAGTACTGATTGTGATTAAAAATTGGATTTAGAATCAGATTTAACTTCAAGCTAAGACTGATTCAGATTTAACTTAATAGTATATTTAATTTGAATTTGATCCATTGACATCTCAACGTATTCAATCCAATGGAGCTTAATAATAAGGAAGAAAGAGGCCCCCTATACAATGCACTCGAAGAATCGGAAAATAAAGCATTATCATCGACAAATTATAAATAATTTAATAACTTGCAATTCATTAATCTTTAGGGTTCCAATATGAAACATGAGGTGGATGGGTATCGGCTGAAACTGCGACGCTTTGGAGACCATAGAAAAACTGATACGGACAACAGTACGCTGATGACTTCAGTGTCTCGGATCAATCCATGGCATTCAGCGCCTGTATATATGTCCTTCAATTTGTACTAAACGTGGAAGAACTTCAAAAGGTTAGACACCGAATCAAGGTGAGGCGGTTCATACGAACTGGTAGTGGCATGCATGCCTAACTCGATCGGACTCAACCGTGTTCCGTAAAAAGCAAAAAACAGAAGGTGAAAAAAAGAAAAAAGGTCTTGATTCTGTCATGGAGTTCTTTTTTTCTTTTACCGCTACATTTAATTTTACCACAGATTAAAAAAGTTTTGTGGTCAAACGTAGCTAGGGTTTGGTTAATATATAACATTTCTTTTACCTAGTTGACTGGTATATATATATATATATATATATATATATATATATATATATATATATATATATTAAAGGGTGCTAATTTTTTAGAGTTACTTTACTATCTAACTGGGTTTGTCTGATCTATTATGGTAAATGGTTAAAAGAAAATTAAAGAGAAAAAAGGTGATGCATCTACGATTGCTTTATATTTTTTTCTCCTTATTCTTCTCTCAACTATTATAACCTACGTGGCCCAGGATCAAGCTGATTAAATTAAAATATATATATTATTAATATAAAATAATATATTAATATAATTAATTATAATAAATATTATAATTTTATGTAAAAATCAATAAAATATATATTAAAAAATATTATCAAACTGAACTGAGCTTAGTCGGGCCCATCCTGATAGCTTGTTGGGCCGGGTACCCGACTCGACAACTAGCCTTACTTATATGGTTCTTTGGGTTGTAACATAGTCGGGCAAGTGAAAGTTCAGCCAGTTTGATTTCTATGGGCACTATTTTTTTAAACTGCAAGAGAAACGGGGCGGGCTTTGGCCCCTTCCAGGTACCTTTCAGCTCAACTTACATGCCATTTATAATTTTAACGGACATACCATGGGATGGAATGGGCACTCGTTTCTCTTCATGTTCCATAATCCTTTGCAAGAACAAAGCGTGCCCCCTACCTTCTATCGCTGAAAAATGAAGAATCCGTAGAAGAATTCCAAAGAGCACCTTTATCGCAGAGGACTCATGGTAGTGTAACAAGGTTTATACTAAAAAACGCACCACTTGTGGAAAAGAGGTTGGAAATACAGGATCTTGAACTGTGTAGGGAACCTTCGATAACAATGTTACAATAAGGGAAAGAGAGGAATTAAAAATATACAGGGACGCTTCTTTCATGGGCCACGAACCAAAACTGGCTTTATTGTGAAAGGGGGTCGACAATATGAACACAGAAACAAGAACTCAAGCAGGGAAGGTGGTTGAGACGAGAACGGTTGTTATTGGAGAGGAAGGAGCGAGCATGTGGGCTGGACAGACTGCTCAGATGGGTCCAATTTTCTGTTTCTTGTTTGAAATGTCACGTTCCCCGACAAGAGTCGGCGGTGAAAACGAAAGGGACAATATAACCAGTACATCCTGCACACCTTCTTTCTTCAAACTCCTCCAACATACAACGTGCAGTTGGGACCTCAAAAAAGCTTCTCCCCAGTCTTATGCACCAGAACCAATGATTCTAATAAGTTAAACTAAGCCGCTTTCTTCATAATAGTATATATATATGTAAGTGAGTGACTCTAGTTATCTAGAATCACTGCCATTTAACCAACACTGTCCATAATGGTTGAAAAAGAAAACAATGAGAAAAATGTATAAACTAATATTAAATGACAAAAAATGTTCATCATTTTTTTCTTCATTTTTTCTTAAATATCTGTAATGTTGAATGGACTTGAAGCTAGAGTCACCATTCAATTTATATGCATATATACATATATAAGTGAATGAATGATGACTCTAAATGTCATGTTAGATAGTTGAAAGAAAATAAAAAAGAAAATATGTGAAATAAATATTACATAGTGAAAATAGTCATCTCTTTTTTCTCATTATTTGTCTTTCAATAGTCCGTGTTCTGTGAATCAAACAACAGTGATATGAACTGTGAAGGCAGTAGTCACGCTGTGCTTTTTCATTGTACTTGAATAAATGAAAAACACTAAGCACTAAGTATTTCTGCTGTCTCGTAGGAAGATTTATTGCCGTCAATCGCTTTAACGTCTTCCACGATGAGTCGAGTCTGCATCAAATCACTCGTTAAGAAAGTCGCGAATGCTAGGAAAGTGTTGAACAACAGTATACTGCAAACAGGAGCCCACCAGTCAGGTGAATATTCAACAGCCGCTTATCTTTTCATACTTGTTTAATTTCCTCAACTTTTATATGTGTTCTTCAGCAACCACTTTTTTGAGGAAAGAAATTAAAATAATATACCAAAGTATCATTGTGTAAATAAGGTTACATTTTTTCTTCGGCTACTGTGCTTATGTGTGTGTACACAGTTCAACAGAAACCCCAAGAATATGGGAAAAAAAGGCTTTTCTTTAAAATTGGTTCGAATATTTTTTATGGATTAACACATCTCAGTTCGTCTGGATTAGCAGTCAAATTAAGAGTGGGCAAAGTTCCAATTGGGTAATGATCATGATTAAAAATTGGATTTATAAGCAGATTTAACTTCAATTCCAAGGAAATATACAAATAACTATTCAAATCTGCACCATGAGAACTGAAGCTAGAAGCTAGATTTACATCCTTAGAGGAAGAAGTTTATAAATAAATTAATGGACTTGAATATAAATAAATACACCGTTAGATTAATCTCTAGGGCCTCGTAAAATTAATGGAGTTAACATATAACTGCATGTTTAGTGCTCTATCATGGTCCGTCCCGTGAATAAAAGTTTAATTAAACTTTTGCCAAAGACTAGGAACGATGGAAAGTGGCCGGACATGGCAGAACATTCCCCCTCTCTTTTTTCTGTTTCCACTAAGGCGCTGCATGGCTCCACCGCCCCGAAGAATTATGAGCCAAATCATCCTTTCCCTTCAAATGGATCAAGGTGAAATGATCTGCATGAACCGATTTCATGCAAACGATCTGCAATATTTGTATCAATAATATGCCAAAAAGGAGCTACAGAGTATACTAATGAGTATGAATGTGTGCCTTTTAATTAGAGATGTTAATATATCTGATTTTGATCAGATATCTGACCGAACCTTTTTTTCAAAACATACAATATGAAAAAAAATCAATATCTGACTAAGAAATTGGATTGCATTCGGGTTTAAGAAATGACATCTGAGTAGATTCAGATATGGGTTCAGATATACATAGATATCTTATCGAATTCAGATTCAAATCAGATTCAGTTTTAAATAATGTCATATATTCAATGCTTTTACATTTGGAAAATCAGCCAAATTGAGCTCAAAATTGAGATTTGGATTTAGATCATCAGATCAAAATTATGAAACCGGACTTCGAATTCATATTCAGATATGACTTTCTCATTCATATTTGAATCTGAATATGTGAATATCCAAAAAAAAAAGATAAAATTAAGAGCATATTTGATTCGAATCTGAACCGTAGACAACCCTATTTTCAATATAGCATATTCTTGTTTGTTGACGCTCTCCTATCAGCTTGGGCCAACCTCATTGGCTGCCTGCAATACTCCATGAACCAGTAAGGTTCACACATACTAGCTACTTTTGAAGGTAAACCGGAGCAACACCGCTGATGTGAGCTTTTCAGTACAATTCTTCGGGGGCATTTGGCAACAAAAACACTAATATAACGTTCCTTGAATCTATTCAGATGATTGCGGGTAAACTCATGAAACATTGTGTTACCAAAAAACTTTGTTTTGGCTATCCTTTCTATCGCAGTTCTTCATAGTAGCATTTAAAACCTCAGTAAATATGAGGATGATTTGGGCAATATATATCCGTAGCTTTTCATTGGCAAATTATAAATAATAATAACTGGCAATATCTCATCAACGTTTAAGATCCCAATTTGAAGTGGCTGAGACATGAAGCAGAGGGAAGCAGGTTATGTAAAATACTCCTTGTGATCATAAAAGATACTTTTTTTGTAAAGATAAAAAAGGAAATCGAAAAATTAAAAAGACTCAAAAGAACTTTTTTTTTTTCAATAATTTCCAAAATATCATTTTTTTCTTTTGACTTATGTGTATTGCGTGCACCGAGTGGCACAAGCAACTCACTCCCATTTTGGAGCCATAGAAAAACTGATAAGGACAACACTATGCAGAGGGATCCATGCGTAGGATCAAGCCATGGCATTCAGCGGCTAGACATATGTCCATTTGTACTAAAAGTGGAAGAAGGTCAAAAAGTAAGCCACTGAATCAAGGTGAGTCTGTTGATACGAACTGGTAGTGGCATGCATGCCTAACTCGATCGGACTCAACCGTGGTGGAAAAAAGTAAATAACAGAAGGTAAAAGACAAAAAATTGGACTTGATTCTGTCATGGAGTCTTTTTACCTCTACACTTAATTTTACCAAAGCCTAAAAAAAGCTTGGTGATCAAACATGCCTAGGGTTTGGTCAATATGTAACATGTCTTATAGCTAGTTGGCTGGTATATATATATATATATGTTGACTTTGAAATCCTTCCAAATTAAACGTCCTGTCAAGGTGTGTTAAAGGTTGTAATGGGGGGCATGTGGCCTCCCTCCCACTTTAGACCACGTGAGAGCAAGGATGTGACAAACGCCAGGTGACGACGAGCTCAGAGCCTGCAGGTTTTACACACATACGAAGAAAAGAAAAGAAAGGAAGGAAACTAGTTAATTGATGGTTCTCAGCTTTTCCTTTCTTTTTAATATGTAGAGATCGGTTTATTATAAAAACCATCCAACTAAGAATCGAACTGCTACTAGCGACTGGGTCAGAGAGGGCTCAGAGAGAGTTTTGCTGTGGGCAGCAATGAAATCTGTATCTTGAGCGGGATTTGCTTACTAGAATAGTAGGTGTTATGATTTATTAAAACTAAGAACAGGTTAGGACGTGCAAAATTCCTGACTTTAATTCAATTGTGAAGTTCTTGTAGTAAAGATTATTCAGTTAAGTGAATTACGCCTTTAACGTCGTGCCCCTTGTCCCTTTATAATGTCAAAGTACTTATGAGCCCAAGTTAGTCTTGTGTGTATATATATATATATATATATTCGCTATTTTTGTAGGCTGATGATTACTTTTGTATTTGTGTCACAAAAAATTATTTCAAAAGTTGCATTCTGTTTCTAAAACCGTGGCCGGTGGACGTTGTAGTTGTACCATTTGTGATGTTTTTAGTGACATGAAATAGAAAAAAATAACCATTCAATTACATGTATAGACGGCTGAGTTATATCTCCCATCATGATTCATCTCTCTCTCTCTCTCTCTCTCTATATATATATATATATATATATATATATATATATATATATATATATATATGTGTGTGTGTGTGTGTGTGTGTGTGTAGAGAGAGAGAGAGAGAGAGATGAATCATGATGGGAGAACTAGTGGACATCCACATGCCAATGACAACAATTGTAACATTTTTGTCAGCAGTTTCAATTTCTTGCAGATATCAAACTTATTAGCCTGCATGCAGTCTCTCTCTCTCTCTCTCTCACACACACACGTCAACATTTTCCCTTCTCTTTAGTTTGCTGCCCAATAAAACTTACTCTGGCCAACCTAGTAAGAAAAGTAGATCATCCAGCCGTCATTTAGATGCATATTCCAATAGTTATTGCGTCAATTACGTTCTGCCTGCATATAAAACTGGGGCATTGAAAGGCGTACATTTAATTTTAACAAGTTGGACTTTTTTTGTATGTGGTCGATCAGAGTGACTTGCGTCCTCCCTTATCCATGCTAAAATAAAAGCGTTCACATGTTGCAGGCTTCGACAGTGTCGACCGAAGACCTTCCAAAGCATGCATATGTGGGATGCATGTGATAACAGAACAACGTCTTCTTCAAATTGAGCTCCTTTTTCTTCTTCTTATTTAAGGCTTTCACATCCTTGGAGTTTTGCATAAATTCAAATTCTTCACGTACTCCCACTTAGCAATAAATTATAGACTTTAACATCCGCAGTAGTTATAGGATGAGAAAGAAAAATCTGGAGATAACATTTTATTTTTATTTGGAATATTATTTCAATTATTTATGTGCACCTGGAAAGCAAAAAGTATTGATCAGCATCCTTGATAATATTATTCGTGAAACCATTGCATTGCCACCAACAATTTTAACTTTGATGAAGATGCCATCTTTGAATTGCAGAAACGGCAGGAGATCCTCTGAGAGATACATAGAGAATGAGTTTTAATCAGAATTTAAATTTTCTAGCCATTCATTTCAACGTTAAATGAAACGCTTGCTCTTACCTGCTCATACTTGGCCCAGTGGGCAGCTGTTCGTTCTTGGATATCAGATTGAAAGGTTGAAAATTTCAGGCTTACTACTGTAATAAAATTCGTTCATTCCACACCGTTTGTGTCTTCCTAAGAGACACAAAACGAGATAAGTATGGATCTAAATTCTCCCTGAGTCTCAATTATTAGTTAGTTAATGACATTAGGAAAGAAAAAGACTGAAGAATATTGAAGTTCATGAACAAGAAAATAACCTAGCATTCCAAGAAAAGCATGGTTTACATACTTCATTTATAATGGTAGAAGACCAGCTCATGTTTCAGTTCAAAGTCTGGCTTGCTACAGGAAAACAGTAAGGAAAAGAAACGCGCAGAGGAAAGTTCCTTCTAGACAGAATGAAGGGTAAATAAAATTCAAACGCCATGTCCTTGAATTTCATGCAATTAATTAAACTACCAGCTGGCAGAGTTTTAGTAAATATATTCAGTATATTATACTATACTTCCAGAGTTTGTAGATCTATATATCGATTAGTTGAGACTATGAAGCTTAATTTCTTAAAGGGCTTCATCGGTTCTCGGCAAGTTCAACAAAAGAATATTTCAGAACTAAAATGTTGAGTGTTGTCCTAATTAATAACAAAGGAGACTCGTACTTGGCGCAGTAGCCACTGATCCCAAGCTACTTCAGAAGGATGGAGAGGCAAAGACTGGAGCGTAGTCCTAACTTTCTTCTCTCTACAGGAACTGTTTACTCCACCATTCGAACTTGTGATCTCATTGGCAGCTTGAGTCCTTCAGCATCATGATTTGGTCGCTTACTATAGATTCAGGCAAACTCCTTTTTTTCTTTTTTGCATATGAAAGTCTGGTTCATTAATTTCAAAGGAGTTCCATTGAGTCAGTAGGAAAGAAAACACAGTTGGAGTATTCATAGTGAACTTCTTACAGACACTAGCTGGGTGGTGCAATAGGATAATTTAGTTGCATAAACAGACGTGCATTTTACATGTTCTACTCATTTATGAGAAGCACACCAGTTGTATTAGCTATCACATATGAGTCGTAGTAGTAATTAGGGTTTAATATGAGTAGAAGCAAATCATAGTAGCAAGAACAAGGACAGAGTAAAGTTGAACAATTCCCAATCCTTTCATCATCAAAAGTTGCTTTAATGGACTACAAAAACTGCAATGTCCAGTCACTGTTCTGGTGCACGATCCTCCATGCACCTAAATGAAACAGTAGCAGAGAAAAGCAAAAGCAAAAAGGAAAAGTGAAACATTCATCCATGCAGTTTATTAGTTAAAAAAGGAAAACTAGAATTACATCCATTCCACTGAATCAATCTCAAGAAAACCATGGTCCTCGTTTGTCCAACTATGAATTTAATTAAAAGGGGAATATATCATGCATAAATTTACGTACAAAGTTGCATAGTTCGGCATCGAACAAGGGGAAAGGATTGATCAGGAATTAGACAAAAACCAGGATCTTCTCATCTTTGATTCCTTCAACTCAACATTCATACTATATTACTAGTAAAAGGATCCAAGGCTCCTCTCAGTGCAAATCTCTATCAACTTTTGCATCCGACATGAACACTCCGATCCGTATTTCGTTTCTTCTTCCTTCTTTTCTTACATTTTCTTTTTTTGTGACTTAGAATCACTAGGAAAAAAAACATGAGCTCACCATGAAAACTTCTAACCATTCCTGCCTTAACCCAGAAAAAGGAAAAAAGCCCACAGAAAGGGAAAAAAAAAAGACGCAAGAGAAGAGAGAGAGAGAAGAGAAATCCAGACCAGGAAGGTGTTGCATAGGTTCCCAATATTTCTCAGGTGTGTTGCTTTCTCTTCATTACATGAAAGAAGCAATTGAGGATGAGCCATAATTTGGGACATCAGGCCATGGCCCAAGACTTGTATTCCAATATAGAGATGGATCACTATTATTGCTTGTCTCAAACATGCTATGATTCGACTCCTGCCAGTCCAGCTGACGCATCCTGTTACTCTCCTTCTCAATCTTCACCCCCATGTTTCTCAGAGTCCCTTCAGTCATCTTTGGTTGAGCACCGGCAGTGCCCAACTCTTCTAATGGCAGGAAAAAGTTCTGCTGCTGAACCTGCCGCCACTCAGCCTCTGATATCGTATCATTTGAAACGTGACCATTCAAGAGTTCCAGAGAATTACCCAGATGTGGAAATGTTGTGACTGAAAAGAGGGAAGCTGCTGCAGGTAACTGGAGTACCGTGTTGTTCATCCCGGTCTGACCTGCAGGTAATAAACTGCATTCGGGAGAGTTCTCCTTTGTTGAGAAGCCTAAACCAGAAGGGAGCAACGATTTCAGAGAGCACAGAAGCGAGCTGTTGACACTGAGTTCAGGATTGATAAAAATTGAGCTTTGGAGGTTGGTGGTGATGGTGGCGGAAGTAGTTGCAGTAGTGGCGGCGGCTGAGGAAGAAGGGGGTAGGGTTGATTGAGATGAGGACACCGTGTTTGCTGGTGCACCTGTTTGTTCCAGATGAGAAGAAGGGAGGCCATGATCATGGCTGACGTTGATCTTCTTTACCCGCTTGTTCTTCCTACAGCCACCACCCACAGGAACGTTCCTCAGTGTGCCCCCTCTGGTCCAATAGCGCTTGCATGTCTTGCAGAAGTGCCTTGGCTGCGAGAGGCTATAATTGTTGTAGTAACAGAACTTGGTGTTTGAGGAGTCACATCTGGGGCACTTGATAGCCGGATCAGTGGGGTTCTTAAGGCCGCCTGCCTGCTCCATAAGCCTAGAAGAAGACGACGGTGCCATCAAGGTGCTTCCCTCTTGGATCTGCAAAAGAGAAGAAGAAGAACTGGGTGACGATATAAATTCGAGAAGATAAGGAGCAGAAGGAAAAAAACACGGAGGAGAAACATAAAGAGAAGGGGGTGGTGTGGAAGGAAGGAAGGTAGCATATATTCTCTTCCAAGGGCTAGAAAACAAGAGAAAGGATGGATGTTGAAATTATTGATGGGGAGTTGGATGAAGGGAGAGAATAGAATGGACTGAATGTGTAGTACCTGTGGCCATTCTGAGGAGCCCATGCCAAGTTGCGACGACGTTATAATCACCATCTTTTTCTTAATTATTTTTCTTCTTCCGCTGCTCTATTTGCTGTATTGTCTGCTAGCATGCGAGGGGGGAGGTTGGCTGAACAGAGAGAGAGAGAGAGAGAGAGAGAGAGAGAGAGAGAGAGAGGTACTAGAAGAAGAAGAAGATGAGGTTAAAGACGTCTCTTAGAAGGAATCGTTGAACATTCGTAAACAGACAAAAGGACTGGCATTGTGGGACTGAGTCGTCACTCCTTCCAGATAGGAATCAGGGAAAACAAGGTGATCTGTTCTCGTGTGGGGACGAAGGGCTGCCACTATTGACACCAAAATGGCCTTGTGATCAAACGGGGTCCCCTTTGCCTACCCACATGAACAAGCCAATGATACCTCTATGACACGTCTCTGTAAGTGTGCGTTAATTGAGAGAGAAAGTTTTCATTTCTTTTTCCTTTTGTAGCTCAAACATGTTTTGAGAAAAAAAAAGACTAGGATGAAAATGTGATCACCAAAATATATATGGAACGGTTCTTTATATATATATATATATATATATATATATAATCAATTCAAGCTTGACCTAAATCTCGATTACATTGAAAACTCTCGTTTGATTTAGATTTTATTTCTTTTATAATTTCTAACTTAAAACCAAGGAAAGAAGAAATCGTGGTAAATGAGCTCAAAATCCCTTCTATTGAGTCAAGCTTGAGTTGAATTTGGTGAAAGTATATACATATATATTTCTTTATTTTGTAGAGATAAAATAATAGTTGGGCACGAAATCCAACCGAACAATATGGTTGGCACTTGGCAGATAAAATCCAACTGAACAAATTGTTCGGCAGAAGAAATCTAACTGAACAAAAACCCAGAAAGAGGTGGAGAGGAAGAGGATTCCATTCTTTTTTGTTTTTTAACGACAGTCCACCTCGAAGAATGCAGCCGGACGAAGGAATCCCAGGTGAACAATACCCGAGGGAGAAGAGAACAGATCCTGCTCATTCCTTTCTGAATTTAATATTTGAACAGCTTGAAAACAGAAAACCTCAGCGGCTGCTCTCCCTGTGTCCTCCATGTTCTAAAAGCAGAAAAAACCGTTAGGAGGGGAAAAGGTCGTTTTTCAGCCACGACCATCTGTTTTATCAGGACTCCCAGTTCCTCAAAAGACTTTCTGTTCAGCATCTCCAACACCATTTCTTCCTCCCTAGCTCTCATCCCCAGAAGAGCAGCAGCTCTGCACTGTTCCCCAGAGAGGGAGAGAGATTCTTCCTTCTTAAAATTAAGAAACTTAGGTGGAGTAACGTTAGCCAGGGAGCAACCCGGTCGATTTTGTAGTGTCTCCAGGGATCTCTCCTCCCCTCTTCCCAACCTTTGTTCTCCGCTGCTTTGCATGTGTTATTAGGAAAGTGTGAACAATAGATAAGCAAATAAAACACTTTATTCTTCTTCCGACGTAGTTTCCGTTTTTATTTGTCTTTCATTTAATTTAAACTAGAAGCTACATTTTGAAGTTTGTGGACTCTCTAAGAAAAAACAGTTTTACATTGGATTATATATTTGGCTTAATGGTTTGTAGTTTGAAAGGGGTAACATTAAGGGTGAAGCCATAAAATTTTTCATGAGGGTTCCAATTAAAGTTCATAAATTTTTACATGAGCCAAAATATTATTTTTCAAAATTTTTATATAAGACAAGTAAAAAAATTTAAAATTTACATGTAAATTAAAAAAAAATTGAGGTGGGGCGAGGGCCATCGCTCCCCTTAGCTTCGCCCTGAGTAGCATAGTTGGTTAGTTTAGCAGATGTGTAAAAGGCACATAGTATTTTAGTAGGTGTTAGTTTTGTAAACTATAAATCATAAGATTGTGACACTTAAATTGACAGGTGTCTCGTATCTCATTGGTCTTGATGCAGCTCAAGACTTATGAGAAGGTAGGAAAAATGGGAAGCTTTCCACCCTTTTTCAGTGGGTAAGGTGATTAACCTTCTCCTCACCCAAAATGGACAACCTTTTATAAATTTGTAAAATCAGTTAATCTTTCGTGAATATATATATATATATATATATATATATATATATATATATAGACCTATACGTCACAACTACTTGTTAGGAACCTATGAATCGAACAACAGCAGAAAGAGGAGCCTATGGAGTGTCATGGTGGATATCTTTATAGAAAAGTCTGTGCAAGGATCAAAATATATGAAAACAAAATGGTGAAGGCAAAAAAATCAAATAACTAAAAAATTGATACTAGAGTGAATACACGAGAAGCAAGCTGCGGTGTGTCATAAACTGATAAAATTTGATGTGCTTGTAAATGCGGTTACATGTGTAGGCTTGAAGAACATAGACCGCAGCGCGTCATAAACTGATAAAATTTGATGTGGTTGTAAATGCGGTTACATGTGTAGGCTTGAAGAACATAGGAAATTGAAGGCGATGAGCTTTTAGAAAAAAAAAATATGAAAATAAATAAAATTAAAAAGTAAATCAACTGAGAGGAAAGGATAAAGGAGCTTCTACTTCTTACAAAACACTTCAGACTGAGCAAAAGACAGTAGCGGAGCTATTTATTGGCTGGGGTCAGTTACTGTCCAGTCAGTCCGCAAAAAATTGCATTATAATGTCTCAACATCACATTGCTATGACTTTAAAATGATATGTAGTGCCCAGACCAAATTCGGTGTCACCAAAGCAAGTGCCCCACCGCTAAAAATCTTGGCTCGAAGCCCAAACAACCTTTTTTTTTTACCTTCCTTAGGCCCCAATTCCTATTACCTTTAACTAGTTCTAAGTAGAGTCAGCAATAACAATGATGCACTCTTCAACCGCCTCCACCATTTAAGATGCAAAGGTATATCATTTACCAAATAGAGATGCGCCCCTAGTCTAGGCTATGCCTCTTAAAGCTAAGACTTGAAGCTGCAAATTCGGATGGATAAAAAATCAACAATTATTAGCATCCTCTTCATTGAACAATTAGCGAAGGTTTGGGCTTAATTTTAAAGTACACTTTCCAAAAAGCCAGTTTATTTTCTTTGTTCTCCTTCTTATGATTATGAACTTGCTTAATAGTACACTAAAATCTTTTACATTGAAAACATAATCGGAAAAGCTGAAGATGCAGAATGACAGTGTTAAATTTAAGTTAACATAAATCAGAAAACATTAATCTCATTATTAACTTCAATTGTTGGCTATGATACTGAGCTGAAAGAAAAAAAAATTAGCAAAGCTGGACGTCTCTCCCTTTGCCTTTACCAACAAGATAACCATGTCCGAGTATGAGGAAAAATAACGGTAAAAAATCGGACCTGACAAGAAAATGTAGGCGTTAGGTTCGGGGATGGCAGCAGTTCAGGAGTATTCATTGCCATTGTTGAAAAAAGCAGTTTGTTTCGGAAAACGAGAGGGAGACGTCGGTTCATTCACCGGTGGGCAGCTAAGCTATTCAATACACGTGGGTCCCACAGTCCACCACCGCCCCCTCCTCGCGTCTGCAGTGGAGATTCCCCCGTTTCATGAGGCGCAATAGCTGCTTTCCTGTTCTCCTTTAAACCAGTCTCTCTCTCTCAAATATATATATATATATATATATATATATAAAAGATCGTTAATATGATAAGGACACGAGGCTCATGTTTTTTTTCTTCCTATTTAAAAGTACTGTTCAATCGTGTTGTCGTTTTGATGTTAAATATTGTCGATTGACTAGGAGTCTTGTATACAAGAAACTGCAAAACATGTCTATTTGATGTTAGGGACCTCAATGGATCTTATCGAGATTGAATGAACTCTTAATCATATTTGTCTTTTCAGATATTTATACATTTGAATTTGGATTTAGATTTGACTATGAATAAAGAAAAATCTATACTATATCTAGATCCGAATCCAAATTCACAATCTGAATCCTATCTAAATTCAATTTATAAGTTTACAACCAAATCCCAAACGGACTGTTAAAACAAGTTTGCAAAGTTACTTAGCATATTAAGAATTGAGTTTCAAATTGTATATACATTGGATAAGAGATAATAATTTAAAACTATTGACATCCCCATGTGGCATAAGCATAGAATCAGACCAGCCACCAATAGAATGAGTCCAACTGACTGACTTCTTTGGATCTATAAAATTATCCACTTGTCAACATTGGCAGCTCTTAAAGGCCATGGCGAAGCCACAATTAGGTTAGGGGGCATGGGCCTTATATTTACATGGATTTACGTATGTGTTCCTTCTTCAACTACTAATCTACACATGTATCCCACACTCAAAACTTCTGACTTCTACTTAGAAGTCATTTGTAAATAAAAGCTTTGTCCATTGATTGAGAGGTGATTATATGCATTGAGATGCAGCGTGCACAACCGGTGATGCATGACATGTGTCTCTTTGCCCACTGTCAAGAGGATGTGTCATGCACATGGCCCTGTGCACGATATACAGGTGCACATGCCTATGCATATAACCAGCTTCGATGTCTACCTATCTTAATTGAATAAGTTTGAGCTTAGGTCAAGGGTACAATTTCAAGGGTGTACTTCATTGGATAATCTGGTTTTGGTACCTTAGAAGCTCAACATCCTCTCAACCCAGGAAACATGAACAATTGATGCGTCAATGCATGACCATGCATGAGAGTGCTCTAATGGGGTAGCGGAAGTATGAAAATAAAAAAATTGTGGGTCTGGTGGAAGCAACTGTGCATATTAATTCACATGTGGCTTTGCTACTATTCCAATATAAATATATGGATGTCAATATACAAAATTAATTTGTTAGAGGTCCCCCCTTTTTTTTGTAAGAGGAACTTTTGAAGTGAATGACAAAACAAATGCGCAACCCGTTTCCAAACATTTCCTCCTTCATCAGTAGTCTAGAAGTCAAAGTGGGTCTGCTTGTAATATATTGAATTTGAATAAGATATCCACAAATTTGGTTCTGTTAGGTATTAGATTGTATGTGGTTGACATACAGATCAAGAATTAATGGACATAGTGCTCAACCTAAACAAAATCTACATAAACCCAAAACACGGTTTTGCTAAGCCAATTCTTACTGCACATAATGCATATACGATCCACAAGGTAGATTTAATTTAACATATTGCCATTAGAGAATGACGTTAATGAGCTAGGTGATATAGCTTATTAAGCCAGATTGATCAAGCAAAATGATGAGCTAGCTAGCACCTTGTTGGATGGAGTATTTCAATCCAAGATAGCCAAAGCCCCCAACATTCCCCTCATCTTCACCTGTTTTTTGTGTTTTTAGGTGATGTCTCCGTTATGCTTCAACTCATCTTTTGAAGTTCTTTCCCCTTTTGAAGTTCTTTCCCCTCATCTTCACTTGTTTTTTGTGTTTTTAGGTGATGTCTCTGTTATGCTTCAACTCATCTTTTGAAGTTCTTCATTAGAGAAAGTTGTTACCTCAAGAACTTGCGTCCCCAAAAACTTGAAACAAAGACTGGTCTTCTACCAGCCCCCATCCCGTCCAGGGCCAACCCCTTCAGGAATGAGCTAGCTTGCACCTTCAATTTCTTATTCGCACACTTAGAGCTGATCAACAACATGTGCAGGCTCACATGGGGCTGGATGATCAAGTGTGACAGTGGGGTTACAATGTGAATACAAAACGAGAAAACAGGATGTGACGCCTGCCTTGTTCGGTACACAAACGCAATCGTTGGTCCCACGACACATGGCTGTGTCACTTTAGTTTGACATGAAAACATTATACCTAATCTTGCCTCGGTTGGCACGCCTGAAGAACTGTCATTCTATCAGCAGATCAAACACGGATTGTGCCAACAATCACTGATCCTAATCAATATCATGTGAATCTCAGAAAGGCAATATTTTCTAAAACCAACGGCCCAAATGACACAATCATCAATATATTATTGGTACTGCATGTGCATCATATCATATTCCCCCAAGGAAAAAAATTTAAAAAATAACATGATATAAAAGTAGTGCAATGGGTCCCTCCCTAAGAATCAAAACCTAACCCCATCCATCATGGAACCCCCAATACACAGGACAGAGATTTCACTCTCAAATTTTAATCACAACCCACATTCCAAAACCATTTTAAAATTGTTCACCATCTTAAGGCTTCGAATAAGAAATTTCAAATGGGGGTCATAGTCATGCGTAGGACCCTTCACATTTGGTCTTTGTTCTAAATTTGACTCCCCAAGTCTTCTTTCTTCACCAAATGTTGATCGGTGCATATATTTATGCACTGATAGATATGGTGTATGGTATTCCACGATGGGTGTCCTCTGGTAGTGCTTTGTTACGTGATTGTGGGGTAGTGGGACGTCAGAGTCATGAAATATGATTGATTGAGGAATTGGGAAGACTTCATGAGGTTGCAAAGTCTTTGAGATGAAGAGTCAAGGCCTGAGAGTTCATCAGAAAATGTGAATAGGCCAAGTCAGGCAATGAGAATGAAGTTCTACGGATTGAAGGAAAAATGCTGCTTGCTCTGTTCCTGTCCACACAAGAGTCCAGTTTTCTCTTTGAGATGTGGGGGACCGTCGTTGTGATTTTCATGAGTCAAGAGTAGTAGTAAGTCCATTTTACAAAAAAAAAAAAAAATGTCTAATCAAATTCTGATGGAGAAATTTATATATAATTAACTCAGTTTGCTGAATTTTGTGAATTAAACAAATCATTATTAAGTGGGTCTCCATCAGATTTATAAGGTCGGATTAATGAATGGCCCAAATACATACGATTTAGGAAGCTCAATGTCATGCTCGGGCCTAAACTTAGAACAATCAAAATAATTGGAGCAAGTTTCTAGTGAAAATTTAATACATAATGTGGACACTTTTGCAAGGAACTGCGTTGGGTCAGTCATATATATTTATTTTCCCGCTTAGTTCTAGGTATGATTTTTCTTGTGAAAATACTCATAGAACGTCGCTCCTTAGAAAGGCTTTTCGTTGTTGAGTTCCCGCTTAAAAGGTGAGATGAGGAGTTCAGGAAGAGGTGGCAATAGGACTGGGCATCGAGTCAACCTACTCAAGCCCAACCTGATTAAGTTAATTGCCTCTTATTTTGTTAAATGAGTCGAGTTCCTATAAACGTGACTGAAACACTTAATCCAGTTGCTAGTTCCAGTTGCATGAACTTGATTTGGTTAAGCCTAATTAGTACTTTTGCACACACGCACACATATATATACACACAAATACAATTGACTAGATATATCTAAATTCAAGTATAAAAAATTGCTATTTGGAAATCATCTCTCTCTTTCTCTCTCTCTCCCTCTCTTTTCATTGTGGGAACAACCCAAGGGGGGCAGGTGGGTAAAAGGCGGGTTGTTAAGTTTGATTCCTATGTGCACCACCACTCCTCTAAACTGCACCTGATAGATGTACGATACTCTAATTGATGGGTGTTAACTGCTGGGTGTACCGCTTCCTACCCAAGTTCAGAAGAAAACCTAGACTTTGGGGGCAGGATAAAAGGAAAAAAGACATTGACCTGTTCAAGGCATCTTCTCACTGCAAGGATGTGATGCCGGGTATAGGCCGTCAGCCATAGCAGACTCCAAAAACTTGAGTTGCTTCTTTTGCTGCTCAGAGTCTAGAGGTCTCAACTTATGGGCGACGCACCTGGGACATTGCAAACCACTGCGTCCAGGTCAGACGCAATTCCTCCTCTCACTCTCTTGCCTTGCCTACTGCTTTTTACTTTCCAACATGTGCGAGCTTGCCATCAGTGCCCACTCTATTTTGGGCACTGGTTACAGTTAAAGCGGGCGCCGACAACGTTGCCAACTAGAGATGTGGGTATTCTAGATGGTAAGGCTGCCACTAGGCCATTCAAGCCCTTCATGAGCAGGGCAGACGATGCCTTCTGCCAAGGTGCTTCTTATCCTTTGCTCTCCTATGATATACATATCTATACTAATACTAAATCCATTACATATTTTTATAAGCAACTTGTGGATAGCTTGAGTCAAGCCTAGCTTGGAGCTCAACCTCCAAGTCTATTTATCTGAATTTATGAGCTTAACCAAGTTCAGATTAAGTTTTCGTTCGAGTTATCTAGTCAAATTAGGCTCAGCTTGTATCACTTGCGATGAAGCTCAGGCTGGGTAATATATGAGTGAAGCAGGGTTTCTGGTAGATGACAAAAAATTGAACGGAAATTAGTAAGGTTGCAGTTGATCAGTTTAGATTAGTTCATTAATAAGATTTGGACGTTAGTGTTCTGAAATTTCTTCTAGAAAGCAAATTTGCCCATTTCTTGTGTAAAATAAAATTTAGCAGCAGAAATGTTTGGAATTTCTTTTTTAGCATAAATCACTTGTTAACCAGTCCTTTGAAAACGGAGGAGACTCACATGTCACTCCCTTTTCAAAGATTTGCCGGTTGAGCACAACCTGATATATATATATATATATATATATATGTCTCCTCTTGGCCCAACCCTGGCCCGGCCCACAAATCATCTTGGCCCGACCCTAAAAAAAATCATGGCTCCGCCCCTGCTCCTAAGTACCACCAACCTTTGCCTAAATACGCGCATGCATTCCCAGCCAATCGCTCAGCCTTACCCACCTGAGAGACTATACTTCATGCCGTCCTTGCTTCCCTAAGAAGCTTGAAAATCTAGTCTGACTACTTATCTATGCTGCCTCGCAACAGCGGTTGCGAGCTGGAGGCCTAGCCATGATCAAGACAAGGATGTTTTTGAGCCCTTTCTATGTCTTGCTATGTCTCACCTATGCCTCCCACACTTAACACTTTTCTCCTTCCTTTCCCCACTACTTAGATGTTCTCCTCCCTTGTTGTACTTCTTATGAAACCAGTATCTTTCAATTCCCCTCAAATTCACTCGACCCTCCCCACTCTCTGCCCGCTTCGAAAGACAGTAGTTCAGTGCCCAGGTTTCTACCATTGTTGGACTGTAGCGTGTCCAACTAACAAAGGCAAAGTGGATTTCACTTTTGTCGTCTTTTGCCAGGACCATCCTTGTTGGAATATCTTCAGCACATGAACCAAGATAACCTGCAGGAACTTTAACAAACGAGAAAACAAACTGGAGAGGCTTTGATCACAAAAAAACTTATTTTTTCATTTCCTTCTTGCTTCCGTTAATGTATGGTATATATAGAGAACCATTACATTAGTTTTCTTTCACCGGATTCAAATGTTATTTCAAGTGTCTTTTCTCATTATCTAAATTTGATGATTGTTACCAAGCCAAACATCTAATTTCATAGAATCATCAATGCTCTTAAATAAACTTTTCTCACCAGTCATGTGGTCACTACAACTACTTTCCCAAAACATACGTTTTGGGTACTGATGTTTAATTTGTACTTGTGAGAAAGAGATTTCTTTGTCTTTCCACAAAATTTGCTTGTTCATTAGCTTTTTCAAAACCATTCGCTTCCAAGTGACCAATTTTTTTATAAAACTAGCATTGTTTACCTCTTAAATTTTGGTTGCTCGAATTGTTTCTCTCACCATTATTATATCATTGATAGTTTGATCTTCCGCTGCCTCTTCCTTGATCACAATAGCCTCCATGTCTACGGCCTCTATTTTCATTTTTCTGGTCACTATAGCTAGCCTCCTTATTATCAACCTTTGGTGAAATAGCATGTTCAGTCACACTTTTTGTACCTTTGTTTAATTATTGTTCTCTAGCATCACCTGGTTCGTTACCCTTCTTTTGGAGAGTTGAAGGTTTCCGTTTCTGCATATTCATTCTCAACATGGTCCAATAAATCTTGTGAAATGAAAAAAGTTTTCATTTTTATACTCCTAAATTCATAATTGTCACATTAATAATGGGCACTAAGGAATGCGACAAATTCATCATACTGGGATTTGTGGCCATTAGATTACCTAGATGGACTTCAATTTTCTTAAGCAACTGACCTTAACTAAACTTGTTTTCAACTTCAACACCTTTTGATCTAAACCTGGCTGCTTCGATGCCACTGTTGGAAGATCTATAGCACATGAACCAAGATAACCTATAGGAACTATAAAAACTGAGAAAACAAACTAGAGAGACTTCACAAAAAAGTGTCGTTTTCATTTCCTTGTTGCTTCCGCTAACACATGGTATATATAGAGAGCCATTACGTAAAAACGTCCAGTATTAAGGCTCATCATTCCTCTTTATGTCTCTCTACTATTTTTTTATGACACGTCAACTCAATCATGACCCATTGCGGTACACCACCGCACAAAGCTAGAGACTCTGTATATACACAAGATGTCTACACTTCATTACACCACTACCCTATATTCAAGATACTTGGCAACATGTTCACCTATCCATTAATTAACCACAACTCTAAAACCAAGAGACTCTTTAACTGTCGCATGAACCATATGACACTTCAATTTTTTTTTAATGCACATAACAATCATTTCCTTTGTAATATTTATTTATTGTCGCATTAACACCCTTCAGAGACTTTTTAGTTGCTAATTCACTACCAACATCAATCTTCAATCCCCAATCCCCTGCTTTCTCATGAATTGCCAGGAAACTATCTCAATGGTGATTGATTGGCTATGGTCTTGGCACCAACCCTCTACCCTTGTTCGGACTCAATTTCTTAGGCTCCTTTGACCGTTCATCCACCTCCATTGTGAGAAATTGCTCACTGCATTTTCTCCGTGCCCATTGAGATGTGTCTATCCTTGGCTTGGTGGAATTGTGGTGGAAGTAGTTCCACATATGTGATTACGAAGATAATGATGTGAAACTGTTCGCACCCATCCCCGTCCTGGGGGCATTTATGCAAATCATAAAAATTTCAAATTTGATTTTGAGAAAAAATTTCAAGAGAAAGGGATTTGCCTATTGGTACAAGGTCCAACCGTTCATACCGCCTTTAACAGGGTAATCAGACCAAGGACTAAGCATTTTTTGGATCGTGTACAAGTCATTTGATGCAATCCTATATGCTTGTGCATAGAGGGTTGAAATTGAAACTGGAAGTTCATTTCGAGTTTGGTTTTGAACAAGTAATTTTTAAGCTTGTTTTAGGCAAATGTTTGGAAATTTAACTTGTGTGATATGTTATTTGAAAATTCAACTTGTTTAAGAAAATTTGGATAAATTCTTTAGAGAATTTTCAAATTGATTTGGATTGAAGACCATTATTTTGGTAAAAAAAATATATGCCATTTGAATTGAAGGTCAAAATCAACAATGATGTTGAAAAGGATTTAAAGTAAAGTGGATTATGGCTTTAATCCACAATTTTGAGGATTTAATTGTCAAATTGACAATTTAGATTGGAAATTTGGATTGAAAGTTGAGAATTTTATAGGAAAAATTAGAGATTGATTTAGAAAATTTTAGATTGAGCTCTAGCCCTTTCTTATGAAGTTAAGATCATCCCATGGTTTTGATTCAACATCTGAGATCAACTTGTGATTGAATTTTTGATAAAATGGCTAAGTTTATTTAGAAAATGGATCGAATTTGGAATCTCTTTTTGTCAAACTGTGTGGTTAGGACCAAGAGAAAATTGATTTCAAATGTGTTCTCTTTTTAGGAAAAAGTTGGGAGCAAGTAAAACTCACTCTTTTGATGAAGATTCTAAAATATTAGAAAACATGTTTTGGAACATATTTTGATCTAGTTAGGATATGATGTTGTTTGTGTTTTCTTTTGAAACTAAGTGAGATTTTCATATTCTTATTGCAATATAACTTGGTCATTTTTTACAACTTGAAATAGGATCACTTAATTTTTTTTTTAGAATGTACGTATGTGCAATTTGATCTGGAGTGTGAATGCATGAAAGAAAAAAAGAAACTATATGAGACATTTATTTTCTCTCTTTCATATTCTCTCAATATTCATTTAATATAAACATCCATTGAATAATCCATACACACAAAGATTAATTTTTAATTGGGTTGTAGGACTTTCTCCAAGTGTGCTTGACATATTATTAAGCACAACAGTTAGAAATGTAGTCTACAAGCTTGAGCTTTGACATAAAATCGTCAAAATGATGAAAATCATGTAAATGATCTTAAAATCAGTCTTTAAAATATATGGGAGACGTGGATAACACTCACTTTGCCTCAAAGTAACCACAAAATCAGATTTTATGTTGCTTTATATAGCTGAAAATTAGAAATGTTGATTCTAAGAAAGTTTGATTCTTAGAAAATGATAACAAATTGTTGAATTTGCTTCACTTTTCATAAGTTAAGTATCTAAATCAGCAAGAGGAACGTTCCTCTAGAGAACATGCTTCCATTCATGTTGGTTATTCATGTTGGGCTTAGACATGAAGTTTTAGAAAGATTTCTTTGGAAAAACCAAATTAGATTTCAGATTTTATACCAAAAGATTCATCCATTCCTTGGACAATTTGAGCATAATTGATCTTATCTTTTGGGGGAAATGAAAGGTTTTTAAATATGGTTTTGGCAACATTTTGGGATAGGGATTAATCCCATGCAAATCTGAAAATTTATGAATTAAAACAGCAACTCCTAAAACTGTATTCTAGGATGCCGATTTGAATGAAATTAGAATCTTTTCTAATTCTGTGGAAAATAACCACTTCATGGCTGAAAATGTTATTGTAGCTTTAAACTTTAAAGTTTTAAGCTAAATTTTAGGAAAGCATGGTCTAATTTCAGCAATATAAATACATTTTGCACATGTATTGCTGGAATTGACAAAGTTTTGAGATGAAATATTGAGTGATCTTGTAGTTTTGAACTACAAAGATCAAAATAAAGGTTTTCTTTCTTTAAAATCAGTTTGGAAACATGTTCCAACCTAACTTTAAAAGAAAAAAATTATTTTTAGTAAGAGGTTATATATGCATATGATATAATACACACACACACACACACACACACACACACACATCTTTCTTGTCAAAATGGGATATTTGACAAGGGACCACTTAGCTTATGAGTTATGATGATTCATAGTTGGGTTCTTTTACGTAGGAAAATTAAAAACTAGTTTCTAATCTCCTTCACCACCCATAATCAACTAAATCCATAATGTATGAATAAAAAAAGACTCAAAATGGAAGAAAACAAGTGCATACTCAAGCTTGTTTGTCTATAATTTCGATGTGTAAGGGTTGATCACATTCATGAGAATGTATATGTTACAGTAAATATAAATCACTCTCTCACAATGGAATTCTCTCGTGGTGGGGAGTTAAAATTGGTTTAGGCTAACTGTTTTGAATGGGACGTGGCCTTAGGGCCCTTTTCAAAACTTAATTGATGGGTTCACTATTAGAAAAGCCATTTTATGCATGCAACATTCACTAAAATGTATATTTGATTGTAGTCCTCCCTAGTTGGACATCATTACAAGTTATGAATAAGAACAAAAATAAAACTCTCCTACAGATATTGAATTTGAAAATAAATAGCAATAAGCAAAAATAAATAAAGAACAAGGTAGAATCACCCCTACCTTGTTGTCGGCCTTGGTGCTTGAGGCTTCTCTTTGCTTGTTCTCTAAATCAAGCAATTCTAAACAAGAATACAACCTTGGAGCAAAGCTAGAAGAAGAGAGTCTTCTTACTGAAAATTGTTGGAGTAATGATGGTTTTCCTTGTACTAAAAATCCTAAACAAGAGTCCAATGAAATACACTAGCTTACCAAATCTAGAAGTAGGAGCTTGGATGTTGGCAGCTCCTTCTCTTCTTGGTTCCTTCTTCTTCCTCCTCTTGGCTGCAAGTAGTGAGAAGAGGTAAACAAGATGTGAACTTCACCCCCCTTGCCTCTCTAACTCACCTTAGAATATGCCCAAGGCTTGGGGAATTTGCCCTTTTTTGAGTTGGTGGGTTAGGATAAGTCCAGCTAGGTGCAAAATTGGATTAAAAATTGATTTAAATTTTGAAAAATAGGCTGACGTGGCTGCCATCTTAGTTAGCCTCTAATTTGACCAATGGCCAAGAGAAACTTTGTTTCTCATTGGTCTAATCCATGATACATGGATTGATCACTTGAGAAAGGAGTCTTAAATGATCTATAATCCTCTTTAAATGATCTCAACCAAGTGCATCCAGCCCACACGCATGAGCTGGGTGTGTTTGGCTAAGTCTGGTCAGCCGCAGATCAGACCTAGTCAAATTTAACTTGGGTCAAGATTTAGGTTCTAAACACTTGATTTGACTGAAAGTTTTGACAAAAATACCCTTGCATCAGGTTTGGATTTTTCAATTTGAGCTTTCTAGGTTCAAACATAGTGATTGAGATCTAAATGTTATTGAATTGCAAATTTTTGTTTGACAATTCAATTTAATTTGAAAATACTTTGAAAATCCTATCAGATTTGGTTTTGAAAGGGCACTTTTGTTCATAATTTCAATTTGAAAATGGATTTAATTGGATCAAATTTCAATGTGAAATATTGATTTTCAATTTGGTATTTGATTTGTGCATTTGACAAATTCAAATGTGTATTTGATTTACATAGAAAATCAATATGAAATCAATTTGATCATGAAAGGATAAAATTGTCCAAATTTGGTCAATTTTGACAAACTGATCAAAGTCAAAGCTCATTTTGTAAGCTGATGTTGACTTAGTTTGAGTAAATTGGATGAATATGAGCTAGAAAACACTAGGTTATGTTTTGACTAAGCTCAATTTTGAATTTTTACTTTAACTAGGTTTAGTCAAAGTAAACTTGATTTAGTCAAAGTCTATCTCTGTCTAGTAGCTGGATTGTGGGCTAGACCTAATTATTTTAGTGAGGGTATGGCCCCACTTTTAGGTCCACCTGTGTTTCCAAGTCCTTTTTAAAATTTTTGATCATTCTCAATCTTTTTCATTGAAAATGAGCATTTTTAATGAGAAGGGGTATTGGGCACCCTTGGTGGTCCCTTGCCCACACAGGCTAGGTGGGGCCCATATGTGGGTCCCACTTGGTATTTTGGATCTTGAATTAGATCCAATTTTTTTTATTTAAATTCAGATTTAAATTTTGAAATTGGATATGGATTCCAATTGAATTTCAAACCCTAATTTGGATCCAATTTGAGTATTGGATTAGGATTTGGACTGAGAATCCATCCTTGGGATTTCTGCTGTGAATTAAATTCATGACTTGAACCTACATTGTGTTTAGATTTGAAATTGACTGTGAAATTGAAGTTTTTCATAATTGTTTAGTAAAATTCTTTTGTACGGTTTTGAAGTTACATCCATAAACTAAGATGGAAAAATTTGGGGCATTAATAGAAACGAAATTAGTTTGCATCTGTTCATTAATTTATTACCTCAGTAAGCTATGGCTCATTTCTTGAACTGATCACACTAATAATAGGGCAGCAAAAAAAAAGTGTATAGTATTCTCCCTATCTCAATGGCAAAGATAGTAGCAAGACACCATCCTAATCTCCAACTGTTGTAATTTATCATCAATCAGAAGCATGTTTTCACAAGTCATGTACATGGTCCCCATAGGCCTTAGATGAGCACAACGAGCCCAGAGATACTTCCTCCATCACTTGTACTCCATACTTAGGAAGTCAAATCTTAGCTCCTCAATGAGAATTGGACAAAATGAATAATTAGGGAAGATCTTCACTTGGTACTCTTTTGGTCTCTTCATGATGTTTTGAAAGTTGTAATTTTTATCTACATTTAATTGCAGCAGCATTTTAGATGGATGCATCGAAGCAATGGGTTTGTCTATCCACTGACCATAACAAAATTTGATAGTGTTGTCATTTCTAACCCTCTAGAACAATTTGTAGTTATAGAAGTACAAGCCTTGATTATCAATTTCCAGCAAGGGACATGCTCCTATTATGGAGGTACTTGCATCTAAAGTATTTGCTTCATTCAAAGTTTGAAGATAACACTTTGCCAGTACGGAAAGCTAGGAAGGATTTATTACTTTATATTTGTCATTGCATCCTCATTACCCTTTCTACCTTCTCAAGGAAAATCTGACTCCATTTTATTAAATGCACATGTTGTACCTCAACTGATTCACCCAAAGGAAATTTGAACAAAGATGTTCAATCACCTTAAATGTTTGCCCTTAGAGCTCTAAAGCTATGCACCCATAGGATGAAATAGTCAATAGAATGTGTTTAACTTGACACATTCTTCCCACTTATGACAAAATCTTTTGTTTCCATGCTGCAAATTTACTCTTCATTTCGTTCAAGGGAGCCGACGTTGGGCCACTGACAACTTGTATGCCTAAAATGCATTTGCAAGAAAATTCCACCTTGCTCAACATAAGTTTTACTAAGGTCCATTTTGTAACAAAGAGATTTTTCCTTCTGCAACTGCATTGAATGTTCATGAACCAAAAAAAAGTTGTGTTATATATATGCCTAACAGAAAGGCATTTTGTTTTTGAGATATAATGGGTCAGATGAATGGTCTCAATCTATTAACCGTTACCCTGCTTATGAACTTGCCGAGACAATTACATAAGGAGATCAATCGATAATTATGAACATAATTATTACTTTGAATTTTTGGAATTATGATGATACATGTCATATTTAATTTTGTTCATCATCCTGCCATTCTCAAAAACATAGCAAATAATTCTATTGATATCATGTATGACTATCTCTTAGTTGGCCTGAAAGAATTTGTTATTGAATCCATTCAGCACTAGCTCTGAATTTGTATATGTCATCATCATTGTCATCATTATTTCCCCATCTGAAATAAGCCTTAGAAGATTAATGTTTTCTTCATTGAAGACAAGAGCACCATCAACCATGCTTTCCAACATACTACCACTAGCAAGGTCATCTCCCAAAAACCATTGAAAGTGCTTAGTGTTTGCAACCATTACTTCTTTATGGTCTTCAATTACTCTTTGCCCCAAGACAACAAACTAAATGTTATTATGCTGCCTGCAAGCCTTCACAGAGTCGAGGGAAAACCTTGTTTTAGCATCTTTATGTTGTAACCATTTAATGCTAAATCACTGCCTCCAATAATCTTCCTTCAAGTTAACAATTGTGTGCAACTTCTCTTTCATGCTTCTTTTTATTCTCAATTGCTTTTTAATTCCCCCAGTTAGCCTCTTTCTGGCATTCAAGCCATACTTGCAAGGTGCTCTCAATATGCTTTGCTAAACTCTCCCCCAAGTGCTTGGCCCATTTGACTAGGCCATTTTCAGTAGCACGTACTTTAGAGATACTTGGATCATGGGTATATGCCCCCTAATCCTTCTTGATTATTTTGATACATTCTGACTTTGCAAGCCAGAAATTAAAAAACTATAAGGTCCTTTAAACATTGATCTCCTACCTTGTTTTTTTTGCAGTATATGAAAACCAAGTTGTGGTATGAAGATGATAACAGGAGAAAAGAAACAACAAAGACCTACCAAAAATCATCTAATCAGGTGGGATTGAAAAAAGCTCTATCCAGCAAACCTATAAACTCTAGAACACTATTCTAATTCTTCATCCTTGAAAACATAATCATTATCAACTCGCTCAATCAAATCACTGGATTAGATAAGATTAGAAAGGCCACGCAAGCTATTAACAGGTTGTTGGCCTGTTTCCTCAATGTTAGACTGAATTAAAGACTCCAAGCATATGAAGGGTACAACAATAACAAAAATTAAAACTCAAAGTTGATATCTTTTCATGGAAAAATCTTCATTCACCTCAACAATCATAAACAAACATTCAATCCAAGCAATTGTGAGGTTGTAGGAAATCAGACTTGCCTCAACGTCGTCCTAGAGTATAATGATGTGAGCCCACTGATTGTGCCCAAATGTTAGATCATCTAATATCCTACATATTTCAAATGAAGCTTAGCTAAGCCTTTGCAAGAAATTCTGGCATCCAAAACAATAGAAATAATGGGCTTTTTTTTTGTGAGCAGCATCATAAGACCTCATTGCAATGCATTGTTTGTCAACCTTCTTATTCCTACTTGGAATATTTATGGCTCTTTAGGAACCACGTTAGCCATGTTGGCATCTGCCCTATTTCTCTTCAACATCTGGTTTGCACCTTTACATTCTACTGCCATCTAGTATTCTTTATCTTATGTCAGCTTGTCTTCATCTAACATTCAGTTTTCAATGTTGACTCCCTCCACCTTTTGCAATTTTTTTTGCAATCTTGCCTTTGGAGTTACCAGTTCTCAATCTTTTACTGAGTTCAATAGTAGTCAGTGCCCAATGATCCGCTGGAGATGTCACTCATCTTTTGAACTAGCTCACTTCCTTGCATTTGAGCCACCTCTTCAAGCTTACCTGATTTTCATTTACTCATATGTTTAATGTTGGGCCCTGCCAGCAAGAAAGGTATGTTCTCCTAGCCTGTATTCTCTAATGGACAAACATCTTCATATCCTAGTGGTGTTGAATGACCTAGCATGCCTCCTACAATTGGAGTCTCCTCTAAGCCAAGCTTTTTAGTAAGGCCACCATCATATGATTTGTTGACCACCCCACCGACTTCATTTGTCGGATTAAGCTTCTTTGATTTTCCAATATGCTTCTTTGGGCCTGGTTCCTGGATGGCACCTTTAGCCGTAATCTATTGGAGACTGACGATTCATGCATCCTCTTCCTAATGGGAGAAATACATATCCTTCTAAGCCAATGCCTGAAAACGATATTCCTTGTTCACTTTTTATTGTGGTTGGGATGTTAGTCTTCTTCATTTGACCTTTATTATCTTAACTTTTGTTCATACGTCTGGTGTTTTCATGGCTTCCCCCATTGTGACTAAACTATGCTACAACTTATTGTCAAGTGGGTAGTAGAGCTGCATATTGAGCAAAATGTGACCGTAGACTTAAACTCTATCATCTGGATGAAGGTTCAACCATCCTCCACTATGAGCCTAATCTCTGGAACTGGTTCATATCCTATTGGCTCTTCGAGTTGAACTTCTGAAAAACTAGACCTCCCCATACAAAAAGTGCACAAGTCGAAGCCCAAGAGCTCAGCTTCCAAAAGCATGCTATGGCCCTACCAATTCATAGTTCTACTGAAAATTTTGGTAAGCGAACCCATATATGCCCCTTATTAAAAGGTTTGGCTGTCATTGGCTGCCTCGGCCACCATCAATTTGCAATGACCCACACAATTCCCTATCCTCCAGCACCAAGGGTAAGAATAGCATTAATCAATTCTTTTGATTTAGTGTAGATCCGAAAATTATTTTTCTTGACCACTATGAATCTGACCGGGAACATATCAGTCTATTGCTTCTTGAGTGCCTCGAAGATGTGTAGGTAATCTAACTTCGAGGCACCATTATTTCCGACTAGTGTTCTAATCCTCATAAAATAAAATAAAAAATCTCTCACCATCTTTCTATATGATTTTTTCAGAAATAAAGTTGTTTCATCTTATTGATTTCCTACCAAACCAAAAGAGAAACCATTCACTCCATGTCAATCTCAATCTTATTGCTCTATGCTTGATGCCAAGATTGCTTCATGGGCATCGAGGCACCCCATTGTCCTTAAAAGCCTCCAATGGAGTACCAACATTGCCCCACCAATTCACTCTACCGTCCAATATCAACCCTCACTCACCCACCATCATCGTCTCCCCTACACCAAAAAGGGAGGGGAAGAAGAAACCTTAATCCCTCTTGATGACACCACAGTTAGCCTTCGTCCAAAGACTCACTTCTCTCTCGTCCACCAAATTGATCATCCACTACAAAGTTATTTGCCCTCCAAAACTTGGCGTGATACTTTGGTTCTCCTCACCTTATAACATCTTAACATCCCTCTCACTCAAAACCCCATAATTATGCTTCTTTTGTAATTTAATTTAAAGCTCCACAAACTCTCATTTAATCCTTTTTCCTTCTCAAGCTCAAAAAGGAGTTTGTCACCTCTTTACATTTGACAAATGCATTCTTCCTAATTTTGACATGGCCCACTCTATACTCTTCTTGCATCTCTGTCTTTTCCCATAACACTAACATCTTGGAATGGTTGCGGGGTAAATGACTCCTCTTTCTATTTTGCCATTAGCTCCTCAATTCATTGGCTTAGTACCTAGGTCTTCACTATCTTCAAGTCTAACTTGTTGGTCATTGTTAGACCTCTCATCGACTCTATTTATTGTTATGCATAGTTTGATTTTTTGTCATCTAACAACTCTATTGTAGGACTCTACTTGTTTGAGATCCCATTTTTTTCATTCTATGCAATCAAAATGAATAGCATTTTTATGCTCTTCCTCAATGTCTTCAGTTATTTCCTACCGCAACTCTAGTCACATGCATTCCTTCCTCACATTTACTCTTATACCTGTTGTACTAGCTTATTGTTGTGTGATCTTTGGGTTAATCTATCCCAAGAATGGGGAATAATACTCTAAGCTATGGTGCTTTCATAATGCATCAATGATAATTTTCTTGCAATTGTCAAATGTTCTAATCTAAGGCTCTGTGAGGTGCTTTTAAGACTTCCTTTCAAGTGTCATCGTTAGGCATCCCTCTGCATTGGCATTTCTTTGCATGGAATAACAACTATTAGCATTCTCTCCTTTGGAAGCTAGATTAAGTCCTCCTTTTAATTGACTTATTCACCATTTGCCACTAGTTTCATATCATTGCCCAACTAGATACCCTATATGAACACTTTAAGTGTTAATTTTTTACCTCCAACCTAACGAATGCACTAAAGTTAACAAATAAAAGATACATACCTTCATGTATTGATACCAGTATGGTAGTTTGCTTATATTAGTAGTCATTTAATGGTATATAGCATCCCCTACAATGTCCATACAACCTACCATCACTTGATTCATTGACTTAAATTTTCTTCCCAATCTAGTTCCATGAGATCTTTACTTGACAATCCAACCTCCCTTTACAGCTGGGGATCAGGCCAGTGCCGGCCCGATCCAAAGCCAAACTCAACCAACCAACAGCCCTTGCTGATAGCCTGGGCACAGGCCAACACTTTTTTTTATTATAATGCATTGCACACTTGTAATTGCATCCTCTCATGAAGTTTCAACCGCTGTTGCTAGGAGATTCTAAATAAAGATCACCATTGGTCCTCTCTTGTTTAGGGTTATGTTTCGACATAAACCTTGAACATGTTTTCTATCAAAACAGAACTGACATCTAGTATGTGTTTCATCTGGAATCCTCGACAATAGGGTTTTTATTGAAACCAAAAAACCCCATCAAGAATTTTTGTTGGCATAGAAATCCCAACGGTCAAAGGAAGAGAGAGAGAAGAGGGACATGAGAGAGGGAGGGATTCTGATCATACCTAGCTAAGTGGAGAGATAGAGGAGCGAATGCAGTTACACACGGTAGTTTCTCACATGTACATTTTTTGAGCTAAGTCAGGTTTGTCGTGCTTGCTTTGAATGTTTATTGGTCAGTCTGCATGTCGATCATGTGTTCCAAAGCTAGCCTATTTCAGGCCAAGTACCTTACTACTCGTAAGGTACCTGACCTGATGCTCACACATCCTCCTTTTCTTTAGTTATACAATCTCTAGTACAGCCATGGTCTCCACACTTATTACCGAGTGGTATATTAGAGACATAATTTGGTGGCAAAAGTAAACCCATATTTTTTGCATTTGTAGGGCAATCAAGATAATTGTATATCCCTTCTTGGTGTCTCATTATCTTGAGAAACTACATTTACCAAGACAATGACATCTTCCAACCCTCACAATTTACTTTAACCTCACGTTCAACTAATTGTTCATCCTAAGCTATCATCATTGTCTTTCCTCTTCAAAAACTGTTTGTATCTCAAATATTGCTTCCCATGTGGCCTTTCTCCATTGAGGAAATCAAGTTATTTTAATGGTCCTTAACATTCAAGAAATAACTAGGTTTAAATTGCTTCTTAATGGGCCTCTATGGCAAGCTTCATTCACAGCCAAATTTACTATCAACATTGTCCTCTTTGAGGAGTTCAATTATGTAAAACATGTCACCCATGCATATCTTTGTGCTCATCATCATGATGTTAGAAAACTATCCATTGAAAAGCTACTCTACCATCATCTCCTCTTTCAAAATAGCATGCATTTGTGGTCATCATCTCCTTGCCAATGAATATCATATTGCCCTTCATCTTTCATATGTTTGTCACTATTCTCCACAAGTTGAACTACAGCTTCTGCCATTTCCTTTTAGGGTATACCTCCCCGACCATGCCTTATTGTACAGTATGTCATTTCTTGACCTATTTCAATAAGTGGTATTGGCATCCCTTGTTTGAAGCATTTGAACATGACAATTCTCTAGAAAGAGTAGTGGTTCTTGCCCCTTTTTCCTGCCCCAAAGTCAAATAACACTTTTATAGCCATGTTTCCACCTAGATAGTTTAAGTTAGCAGGGCTTCATCCATTTGGAAGATCTTGACTCTTTTTTCCAAACCTTTAGTCACTTTATCTCTTTCCCTTTCCAACATGCCAAATTTACTAGTCCCTTTGATAAATCTCAAGTAACTTCAAAATTGGCTTCTCCTATTGTACTACTGCCTAGTCTCTAGCATCTTATGTCATGGAATGCACTCTCATTCAAACATTCACCATCCAGAGAACTAGTTTCCTATTTCATCCTCGCAAACCACTTGAACACCTAACGAACTTCAAATATTAGCTTCATTTTTTTTTCCAATGAGCTTTTTTTTTTTGCACTTTCGACATATTTTCTAAATGCTTCCTTTTGTAGGCACTTCACCTTCCATGGCTCTGTTTTTCAACCTTTCGTTATGAGGTAAACTCCCTCAGTACCTATTGTTTCTTCCTTAATTGTGCATAATGCATGGACATGAGTTTGCCAATCTACCGTTGATGGAGTCCCTATAGGGATCATAATAATACAACCCTATGTAACCCTTCTCCATACTCTTTGTGGCACCAGGCCAGTGTTCATGTTAACTATGTTGACATTTGGATGCACCTAGCACAAACTGACTCATTGCAATCCCTAATTGGCACCCATTTTATGTATCTTTTTTTTTATTGTCTATGTAATTCATGACAACTTATTGATTCATAATTTCTAATGAATTTTCACTATGTTGGAGAACTCTCTATCTTACATGATAAAGTTCAGAGTTACATCAACTTGCAGGCATAGGGTTTAACCCTTGCTAATCATTGTGTTTTTTGTCAACGAGCTATCGAAACTTCTTACCACTTATTTTGGGATTGGGACAACGTCCAACAACTTTTTCATGCTTCTTGGCATTTTGCTGCTCCAGTTATTTCTCCATCTTCCTTTGCACATGATCTTCTCTTTGGACAGCCAACCCTCACACGTTTAAGCATTGGCAATTTCTTTGGCATGCATGGTTATGCATCATCTGATGGCAGATTGGGGTCCTCGAAATGAAGTCTTCTTTTGTAGCATGCGTTTTGATTTCCATCATGTTTTGCACACTCTCTGTATGGAGCTTTTAGCTATCATGTAGGCTTTCTTGCCACCGGATGTTGTTTCTCGGTTTTTCTCTACTGCTTGCATTTTATTTTCTGTTGTTTTGTCTTTGTCAATGTTGTACCCATACATAAATTACTCCTTGGGTGTTTTAGATTCTTTTAATGCAAGCTCTCTCTCTCTCTCTCTCTCTCTCTCTCGTGTCACAGGGATATAAAATGACTAAAGGGATATGAATAGTATTCTCTTACCTATACCAAAGAAACACAAGATGATATTTTGATAAGTAACGACTGAACATCTAACAATCTTATACATACTAAAGAAGAATGTTCTTATTACATAAACTAATTGTTTAACATAATGCTACATGTCAATTAACTTTTGAGTGCAATTACCTCTTTTTGGAGGGGGGGATTTTTAAGGGCTAATTAACCCACTATAACAATGAAAATTCCAATACTTAATTGTGTAAAATATTGAGGTGAAGGTTTCTTGAATCCTAAAAACCTTCACATAAGAAAGTTTGACCCTTCATATTTTATGACCTCCTTCTTTGCAAGAAATTCACTTCCTAGAGGATGTGATACTCTTTTTATACGAATTGCTTATCTTTATTCTAGAAAAGGTGCTAATGTAGGAAAAAATGTACCCAGTAGTTTCTTGCTTCACTTTCTTGTTGGGGAGTAGTCTATTTCAAACGAGAAAGGGATTCATTCTATCTTCCAATCTAAATTAAATTGGTGAACCCCTTTCTTATAATTCTCATTTGTGGAGATACATTATTGGCCTCCTAAAAATATGACCCTAATGCATGTAGGAAACATTTACATTCCATAAATATCTTCATTTAAATGTTCATTTGAATATATACTACATTGTACCCTTCCTTAAAAATTTTCATATGATTTTGGCTGGTCTATAAAATTTTTAAAATGCCTACAAAGTCTTTTTGTTAAGGAGACCCATCTATAAATCAACCTCAAAAATTGGCAACCACATAACAAGATGGTTAAAAAGGAGCACTGATTTTGACCCAAAATTTCTTTTGCAAGAATGATTTTATGTTATTAAAAAATGATTGACCAAATAACATGCTAGAATACCAAAAGCTTTAGTTTTAATGCAGCAGATGGCAATCCCAGTTATAAGCCAAGGCAACCAAATTGTTGAACATATGTATAAAATCATACCCTAAAGTTTAAAAACTACAGAAACATAAAGATTTGCATATGAAAGTGACCATGGGTATAGCATCACTATATGTCTTAACAATAATACCTAAGAAAGTCAAGAACTCATTCACCTAGAAATAAAAGGCCTTGCAAGGATTTGTGCCTTTTGAAATTAATGTTCTAGTTTACTCCCATTTTAACTAGAAGATACTAATGGCCTCTTAGCAAGATTGCTCAACTCATTTACGAAATACCAAATTAGAAGAGCTAAGGTTTGTACATGTACGAGGACCTATGGTCTAAGGATAGTGCATAGGAAAACAATTCCTTTAATGCATAGGCCTTCAATGATAGTGCATGATTTAGCCAACTCGAGTGGAACCTAACGATTTTGAATAATATATTGTTTGAATGGGTGAATTCCTTCATGAAGAAGCATGACCTCTATGCCATACTTTCATATGAAGCTATTTATAAAATGAATAAACTTATGATTGGTCAATGATGTAAACATCCAATTAAACGGACCTATAGAAAGTTCACATGTGGCTACTATACAACCCTATTGAAGGCTCTACAAAAAAAAAAAAAGCCCACAAATTTTCAAGTTACAATATATTACCAAGTTCTACCTTTGTGTACTTTGTCAAACACATTACCTAACCTACATTCTAGGCAGACAAAAACAAGTGGCCGGCACTATTGAACTTAGATTTGGACAGATATTTGTTTGGTGGCTTGCCTATAATAAGAAAAATATGATGTTACATATCTCTGGATGTAGAAGCAACAAATCCTTAGAGATATAAATTTTATTTGTTATGTCTTTTAGTCCAACATACCCAATCTTGCACATGTGAAAGGTATTACATATATTTGGAAAATCATATAACGAATTCCACTAGCAAGATTGATATCTAGTCTTCATATATTTATGAAATTCAATACATTTGAAAGCCAAAATCCTTAATTTCTAACAAAATCTTATCCCATGACTATGTTGAGAATTATTTCTTTTTTTGAAATAAGAGAAAGTAAAAGATTTGAATATTGTAGTTATTTAAAATCAAGAGAATTTACTACATCAATGTTACTATGGGTGACATATGAAGCTACAATTTTGTAATTAAAGTTGTGCCCCAACACAAGGTTGATTGAACTTTTTGATGGAAGGATATTGTTCTTCTCATCAGTTATTTTTATTTTATTTTTCATTTCATCAAATTGTTATGTTACAACTTATTTTCACATGTATTATTTTTGTCCAACTAATAAATCCAAAATCATATATTGACATTGATTTGATTGTAATTCCATTAATTTGTTAATAAAAATGTTGTATGATTTCTTATGTACATTGTTATTGTTAAGCGTGAGAAGCTTGAATTGTGGCTGCCTTGCCGCATAAGTCATCCATACTTTAACCATGCTGAATCTTCTACTTTTGAATTTGTCATTTCTTTTCTACATTTGATAACCAATTTTAACTTGGTGCTAAAGTGGGAGAATCATTGATCCTTGAAGTAACTTTGGGCTAGTCATTAATTATTTCCACTTGCTCCCACAATGGCTGGTGCAGCAAATAGACTAGTGTTATTTCATCACCAATTACAACATGAAAAACTTAGTTTTAGAGCAGTTGACTGAATCTCAATGTTACTATGTGCAGATTAATGGGATTAATTACCTTATTTGTTCAACTTAAAAACTTATATTCAAGTAGAAAATTTAAAGTTAAGTACTTTATTAGAGAAATCACTATGACAATATTGACCTATTGCTACGATCGATGCTCATGGATATGACTATGGCCATAGGTAAGGCCACAACCCATGTCCATCGCAAAGTGAACCTTCTTATGTTTAATCTGTGTGTCCAGTACAAAGTCTCCTTTTATTTGATTTGCGGGAAAATTCTCATTTCACGTTTGGTCTTGATACACACCCACTTGGAGCACTGCCGCAGGTGGCCGATGAGGCTGCCAAAGAACAGGGCGCTAGCATGACCACGGCTGTCGCCGAAGGTATTGTTGGGTCCAAGACCGTAGACGGCATATAGTGTTGAGACCGTTGCCGAGGGCGGAACACAGGACACAGCCGAGCAGATGGCCAACGCAGGATGGGCCATAGGCAGGATAGTAAATGATGAGGGCATGAGGGACATGAGATTATCGTGGCGAGGGTGGCCGAAGGTCATGCCGCCAAGCTGCCGATGAGTGCCAAGCACAGATGCGCAAGACCGAAAGCGACCAGGAAGGCCGTAGCACGCATCCGAGTTGGGGAATTGTATGGCTATCCTCCACCAGCTATGCACTACGAAGGGGGCACTGCATGGATGATACTGTTGATTGTGAGTTGAGAAACCGCAATGAGATCCTTGATTCTTTACGGCAAAATATCGCCAAGGCTTAAAACCGAATGAGGCAGGTTACAATAAGGGTAGATAGGATTGGGAATTCACCTTGGGAGACTATGTATGGCTGAAACGTTGCCCATGAGGTAAAGTTCATTGATGTGTCAACTGTATTTCAAGTTATTGCCGAAGTACTATGTGCCTTTTCGGGTGCTTCAAATGATAGGTAAGGCTGCATATCGGCTAGCCTTGCCAACCATAGGTCCATCCCGTTTATCATGTTACTAGGCTCAAACCGTACTTTGGGGACTTGCCAGGATAGGTTGAGGATGTTCCTAATCAACAACCGGTACCCTATCGGATACTACATCATCGGTAGGTAGTACGAAGTGGGCAGCCAAGGTCAAAGGTATTATTCTCATGGGAGGGGCTTTGATGTTATCATGCATCCTTTTCCTCGCTTACAAGCTTGGGAGCAAGCTCAATCCAAGGGGGATGGATCTGATACACACCCACTTGGAGCACTGCCACAGGAGGTCGATGAGGCTACTGAAGGACCAGGCGCTAGCATGACCGCTGTTATCACCGAAGACATTGTTGAGTCCAAAACCATAGACGCAGCTACAGATAGTGTCGAGACCATTGCCGAGGGCGGAACGTTGGACGCAGCTGAGCTGCATGACACCGAGACAGCCTAGCAGATGGCCGATGCAGAACGGGCCATAGGCGGGATAGCAAATGACAAGGGTCGCGAGGGAAGTGAGGTTACCGTGGCGAGAGCGGCCAATGGTCATGCCGACCGAGCTGGCGAAGAGTTGGCGAGTGCAATCGAGTGCCTAGGGTGGCTAAGGAGATTGTCGAGTGTCAACTGATGCGGAAGGATGCCACAGCCGAGGGCGAGGGCCAGCACATATCCGACGACGTCGAAGGAGTGTGGTGCACGAAGTGCCGCACGCATTACCTATGTGCAACGCTGTAGCTAAGGTGAATGCTGCAACAGCCCAGATTCATAGTGAGGCTAATGCACGGTCAGCGGACATCTTAGAAGGAGATCTTATGAGGCTACACACCGCGAGCTACGAGCTACAGCTAGGGCAAAGGTTAGGACAGACGAAACCAAAGACAGACAACGAAGGGAGGCTAACCACGAGTTAGAGTCCAAGCACGAGTCCGAACTTGAGGAGCGATCAAGTTTAGACTTAGCGGCAAATCACCGA
This sequence comes from Nymphaea colorata, assembly GCF_008831285.2. Lineage (NCBI taxonomy): Eukaryota > Viridiplantae > Streptophyta > Magnoliopsida > Nymphaeales > Nymphaeaceae > Nymphaea > Nymphaea colorata. The sequence continues at coordinate 6,412,021 of NC_045148.1, read as the reverse complement.
GCCCAGCACTTAGTCTGGCAGGCATGTGAGTTCAGAGGCAAGAGCAGGGCAGGAGCAAGTCAGGTCAACAGTTGCAGTCAAGGCACCAGCAACCCCCACAAGGAGAACAGCATAGGGGGAACCTAGGCGAGGTGGGCCAAGAGTCCAACGGATCGTCAGTTGAATAAAGTGGACCACAATCACACACGAGCTCAGGCGCAACCTGAGAGGGTATGGGCCGAGACTAAGACGGCGGGCTTGACCCGAGACACTTTAGTACAATATAAAAGCTAAAGTTTCTTGTAATAACCCTATCCAGAAATTAATGAAATTTTGAGTTCCTTCCCTGGCAGCTGTCTTGGCGCCAAAGACACCTTTCTCTGGTTCGCGTTACCGAGAAGGATTACTACCTGAGTTCTAGAGGTTGGGTGGCCGGAGTCCACTATCGGAGCTTCAGACATCGTTTCTTCCCCAGCTGAACGTTGTAGAGTGGCCGGCGGTGCACTTCCCTCAACCGTGGAGACAAGTAGAGGCCGCGATCACCATCGGGAGTTGCAGTGAAGGGCGTCTACAACCGAGGATCTTGATGAAGGATCCCCACCCTACAACCACGACCACCAGCAGTTCTTCAAGCCAGGTTAGCATCAAAAATCTCCATCGATACTATCTGTTGAAGAATTTCTAGTTTCCGATAGAGATTGCTTCTGTTAATGTTGTAGATACATATCAAAAGAACATAGATTTTTCACAAAAGTTCTATTATTTTATAAAAAGCAACAATATGGAGTATAGACTAACCTTGGATGTCATTCGAAGAATAATAATGTACCTCAGATTGAGAGCTCAACTGCAGCTCTGCGATGAACCACACAATAAATCACGTATTTGACATGGTCACAAACTTGAAAACAATGACGATGTTCTATGAGATGCAAATGTTTGTATCTACAACATTAACAGAAGCTTGATGTGTTTATGCAGGCTAGTATGTGATGTCAATAAACAGAGGTAAATAGGGGTGAACACAAGCCCGAGCTCAGTTAGCTCGAGCAGGGCTCGACTGATAAAACCTCGAGCTCGACTCGGCAGTTACTTGTTGAGCTCAAGCTCAACTCGATTAAGGCTCTACAAACTCATTTGAATAGAATTGGTATTCATCATTGCGTGTTGAGATCGAGCTCGACTCGGTTAAGGCTCAACAAACTTGTAAACTCATTTGAATATATCGACTTCATTAAGGCTCGACAAACTCGATTAAGGCTCGAGTTCGACTCAGCAGTTATGTGTTGAGCTTGAAATCAATTCGATTATTTGAACAAATCGACTCATGAACTCGAGCTCAACTCGTTAAGCAAATGACTTGGCTCGAACTCGTTCACGAGTCAAGCTCTAGTTGTTGTTCACCCTTATAGGTGAAACATTATTTACGAAGATAACAGAATAAATGATGTAAAGTTGTAGCAATGAGTCTACCAAATTGTTGCCATGTTCTCCTTCCTAAGAAAGCATGTGTTATGTCTAGCATTTGATCGTTACATTTTAAGAATAACATTTCAGTTGCACAATGTTCCCAGTAACAAACAACTAGTGTTCTTGAATCATGTTTTTTAAAAAACACATTGTTCTTAGCAAATTTTCTCTTAAAAAATATGAGTTTTGACCAAAGAAATCACAACATCCAATATTATTGGATGTTCGAATCATCACAACATTGCTAGATGTATCAATCATTACCTAATTTCTAAGTACAAAATAAATGCTTAAAGGAATGTGAAAAAATGTTATATTCCTATGTCATAAAAATACTCAAGGAGTTGGAACAAGTTTTTAAGCTTACTTTTTGCTCTTGAATGAAACTTTAAAAATTTGAGAGTTTGATGCTTATGATCTCATCCCTTCCATTTTTTAATACCTTGTGTGTCATTATAATTAGAGAAAACCCTTGTAACTCATGGTAAATGCTACAAAAAGAGAACAATTATTCTAAACAACAAAGAATGATGGTGGTCGATGCATCAAGGTTGGTGAATGTGAACAAACCAAAAATAAAGGAAAAAAATGTCACATTGGAGAAAAGTATTGATTTTCACATGAAAGAACAACCAATAATAAGAAAAATAACTTTGTCAAGGAAATGAAATGTTCTAAGTTGCTTAAGGGAATGTGTAGAAACCCAAGATTATGTCGAAGAAAATTGTAAAAATGATGGTGGGGCTTAGCCAAACTACAATTGCCTCTACTCATCATGCCAATGGTACTTTTGTTTTAGTATGCATTAATACTTATCTTGTCTCATTTGCTATAAGTATATGAATTATCAACCCTTCAACAATACATTGTTTTTCAAATCCTTGCACCTTAGAAAGTCAGAAAACGTCAGGCTGAAGGCAATCATTCTTGTTTCAAAACTTGAGCATATCATGTTGAAGTCTATTGGTGTCCAGTATAGCTACATAAAGTTCGCAACAAACGGCATAAATAAAACTTGTTTGCACTGTTATAAAATTTGTACTTTTTAGGTCTTTAAAAAGTCAAAACCTGCCATAGTGCTCCTATGTATCATCCAGATGACAAAACTGGATTGAATTGCAATATTTTTTTCTTAATTGTAAAATAGTGAAAATAACTGGTGGGCAGGATATTCCACATGATCATACACGATAAACAAAAGTGAAAAAGCCCCCACATATACAAGGTGATAGCAAAGTTGGAGAATTTAAACTAGGTCACTCCTTTGGTATTAGATATCTTGGCAATGGTTATCTTTATGGCTCCTACTTCAATGGATTTTTGAGATATTGTCCATCTTTGCATGATTTATAAACCATATATAGAGATTTGCATTGACCACCTATGAAATGAACATGGTATTCCACATGATCATACTATTTGCATCCCCAAAAATCTTTTGGTTTTTAGAGCACTTCAAAAAAATGAGGTTTTGAGAAAAAAATGGACTCGTCTGTCGGTATGAGGATTAACCATTCTCAGTGCCTTTACCAGTGGTAACCAATCCAAGGGCTATGTTTATTTTTTTTGCATTTCATTTTGACTTAAACATCTTTTTTCATAGTTTACTGCTTAAAAAAATATTGAAGATTTGATGTTTCAATATTTTGAGAAAGTTTTGAAGAATCATTTGAGAGTGTAAAACATTTTGATTTAAAAAATTTTGAATTGGAAAATTTTTACGAATGTTGTTTGAAAACATTTGGAGGTCACCTTTTGAAATCACTTTTGTGTCCTTTTAAAACTTTAAGTATGTTTGAGATTTTGCTATAATTTGGTTACTACCTACTTAGAGTCATATCTGGTCTTGCTTAAGTTCTTTCATAGATATATTTGTGACCATTCGTAATGTTAAGTGAATGTGAATGTATGAATGCATTAATCCTACACAATTAAAAAGAAATCATTCATTCCTACCATAACATTCATTTACAAGTATTCTTACCATCATATATATCTAATTTCTTATTTTTATTTATAAAATTATCATAAGTATTTTTGTGAAAAGAAAAAAAGTTTTTTTGAAAACGGAACGAAGTTGTAGAAGATCAAGCTTGATTCTAATATTGGGTGATTGCTTGATTTTTGGTCTTGGTAAACTCGACAAATGGAAAGTTAAAACCTTAGATCTTTGGAGAAAAATATCCAAAAAAATGGAAAAGATAAAATACTTTCATAGAGAGAAAGAAAGGAAGAAAGAGATTTTAAAGATCACCAACTAAAACATTTAAGAAGAGATGGATATATATATATCTTTATATATATATTATATGTATATACATACATATGTTTATGTGTGTGTATATATATATATATATATATATATATATATATATATATATATATATATATATATATATAAAAGCTTGTGAAAAGAAAACATTAACTCAAATGGAGAGGGAGAAGAGGATGCTAGAAAAAGATATGTGTGTGTGTAAAAGAAGACATTTAACTTGAAAAGAGGAAACAAAAGATTCTAAAGAAAGAACATAGAACACATGTATAGTATTCATGTGTATATGAAAATTCGTAAAATAATATGTTGAACCATAGAGAGAAAATGACAAAGAAAGATAATCAGGTGCACGTATATGTATATAACATATATATATATGTATCTTCATGAGTCTTGAAATTAAGAAATGACTTGAAAATATACGACTTCAATTTTTATGTAGGCCGGAGATGAGCTTGGGCTCATGGAGTTGCTTAGGCTAATTCTCCAATGCCTCATTAGAGATGGTTCTTATTTTTGAAAATCTTTTGGAAATCATGATTTCAAAAAAAATTTTACAGATGAACATAAAACATAATTATTTCCTATATTACAATAGGACATATTTCTCTCACCATTGGGTATGGAAGCTAAAGCTAATCAAGTAACATAATAAGGCACTCATTGAGGTTCTTAATCGAGTGATTAAAAAGAAAACTAAACGTAAGAATCACATGAAGATGCATTTTAACATGCACATATTTAAGATGCATTTTTAACATGTACATATTTGTGAAGACCTTTCTTGGGTTGGACAGACCTCAACTTCAAAATCAACGTAGTAATGGAGAATAATCCCAACCTAAACACTCATTCTCACTGTTCATTTATATATAAATGGGAAATTTCAATCAACTATGTATGAATAATATTTCAAAACAAAACAACATTCAAGAGAAAAGAGAAACATGTTTCAGTCCTAAAATGAAATCTTTTTTCATCTTCTCTTGTTCCCGTTGTACTCAAAGAATAGTTTATTGACTCCGAAGATGAGATTTGAGAGTTATCTTATATGGTCATGGGGAGATGAAGAAGGGAGAAAGTAATGAAAAGAAATAGAGTGAGATATTGATTACATAGAATAATTTAGAAGATAAATCTCTTACTTCGGATGATCCTAGAGTTGTTTTAGGTGAAGCTCTAAGGTAATGAAGATATGCATCCAAGAGTTCTTCTTGTGCTTCCTTGAAAAGTTGGACCTTGAAGAGCTTGCTCCCAATGTTAGAGAAGAAGAAGAGAATAAGAGAAAAATTGAGAAAAAAAACTAAGGGAAAACTCTAAATCTTCAAGTGATAGAGCAATAGTGGTTGCTAAATGGTTAGCTGCCCAAGGGAAAAGCTTGTAGGGGTATTTATAGAGAATTTTGGAATCAAAACTCAAAATTTAAATTTTTTTGAATTTAACAATATTTTCATGCAAATTTCAAGTATTTATGAATAATTTTTAACTTTTTTTTTTAAAGGCTTTGACCAAGTAGGATTTGTCATTATCCTGCAAACACCCATTTGGAGTGTGGTCATGGCTATTGCTCACCCAACAAGGCCAAAACTACCCCCAAGGGGTGGTTTTTATCACCAAAATGGGGTCTGTGCCCGGCTCGGGTGCTGTTGTGTGCCAGGCGCAACAGCGCGTCGCCGATCGGCACGCGGCAGCAAAAGGATTTTTTTTAATGACAAAATAAAATCAAATAAAATAAATGAATAAATAGATAAATAAAAGGTTGTTTATATAAGAAGCATAAATCAATTTTTTTTAATTTAAAATGTGTAAAAAAATGGTTTTTGTTATAAATGAGAGACTGACTCAGTTTTGAGTCACTTGGGCTTGTTTTGAATCCGGATTGGGTTCAATTTGTCGCTGATGCATTCTAGTAAGTGATTTATGCTCATAAACACATTTTTAGCGCAAGGGCGAGACATAAAACAAAGTGAAGATTTGTGCATGCGCCTGCGGCGCTCGATAGCATCAAATTCGTTGTTTTGATCTCGGCTTTGGATTTTAAGCTTGAAATGCTTGATTGGATCTAGACATTGGTTTTGATCTAATCCAGATCCAAGAGTTGGATTTTAGATTTAAATCTTCCATCTAAAGTTGGGTTTTGAATTAGAATTTTGTGTTTAGGTTCGGACAAGGGTTAGAAATTCATTTTGGATTGAAGAGTCGTGAATTTATTTTGGGTCTAAGTTTGGTCTTATGATTCAAAGATTAAATCCGAATACAGTATTTTTGGAAAATTTGGGGTGATAACACATACACCAGGTGATAGCAAAGTTGGAGAATCTTCAACTAAGTCACCACTTTAGTATTAGCTATCTTAGCAATGGTCATCTTTATGGCTCCTGTTTCATTGGATTCTTGAGATATTATCCATCTTTGCATGTTTTATTCTAATGGGCATGATAAACCATATGTGGAGATTCACACTGACCACCTATGACAATGTTATCAGTTTGTCATGGAAGTCATAAATTGGGGATTGATATGAATGAAAATTCTAATTTACTTTTGCCTCATGAACATAGGTCAAACATGACCAAATCAGAGAAAAACGTGTTTGTTGGAGTTTTCACTTATTTTATGCATTTCAGAACCATATCTAACTCTTCCTAGTTTATATTTAATTTTTTTTGTTTTACCGATGGAAGGAAAAACTTGGTAAGCTTGTTAAGGTTTTCATGTTCAATTGGTTTTTCTTAAAATCTATGAAAATTGACATTTCAACTTCACATGCACTTTAAAAATCCTATTGAATTAGTTGTTAACAAATTAAAATTTTGAAATTCTTAGATTTAAAGGAAAACATTTATAAGTCAAAATTCCATTTTTAGAGAGTATATAGTAGCTATAATAAAAATTATCAGAGTAAATAGGTCCAATAAATTTGGAAGTTCACTAATTAAGATTGCTAGAGTGAAAATGTAAAAAGCAACAAATTTCCTATTTCTTATGAACACATAGATTGGTTTGATTCAAGACATAGGGATAAGGGATGATTTTATAATGATTTTCTCATTTTAGATGCACTAGTTACGTTAACGATAGAGATCTTCGGTCAGCCAGCCTTCATTTGAAAAAAGGACCTAAAATTGCTTGAAGATTAAATAAGTGGTTTTATCAATAATTCAACCTTGTGCCCTAGTGAAGTTGTTGAGTGGTACTTGATTAACAACACAATCTGATTGTTGCTTTTGAGAATATCAAAGAACCGGGGTTTTTTTTTAGATTGCAAAAAAAAGGGTGCAGTTTTTAGTTTGTGTAGCTTAAAAAGGATGTCAAGCATCAACGATCAAGGATTCAATCTGTCGCATCAAACTAGATAGTCTAATTTATCTTCATTCTTATAATTGGTTTTGTTTACATATTTGTTAAAGTTTAGCATGACAAATATGAGGTAAGAGAATAAAGCTTACAACTGGACATATATATTTTTATGGTTAATATTTGAGACATTGCTTTTTCTTAATCCTCATTTAAGAATATTAAAGAGCTATCACTCAGGGCCAAGAAGATATTTGAAGAACATGAAGCATTGGGATGTCACCAATTACACACAGATTTCATTGAACTCATATATTATTAGCATGTACCTTGTCCATGTATTTAGTAACATCCCAAGTTTTTTTAAGAAACAAGCTTTTGTTAACTTATGAGGTTCTTTGTATAGCTTTTATATTAATATGTCGATTCAAGTCTTCATGTTCTTTATATGAGACTTGTCACATCAATTGACAATATACATATATTATTAGGTGAGGATTTTTACAACTGGACATGTAAACATATATATGCAACAGACAAGTGCCTTTTTATTATATATCTGTGTTTTAGATATCGTTACTACATTGATATTGGACAATTACAATTTTGTAGATATTTGACTGCCTTTCAGAATGTGTAAATATGTTATAGTAGAAGATTGTGCAGCTCAAGAATGGAGGCATGAGCAATCCAAGTCGTTAAAGATACTTTGATAGAGTCATCATAAAGGCATATATCTTTATACGTAAAGAAATAGTTCGTCATAATCATCCAGGTTTGCTAACAACACTTCGTTAGTGTAAATTAGTTTGCATCACTGCATATACTCATCAATATCTTTGTTGTGTTGCACCATGTGATCACTTGCTGGTTTATGTAAACTTCCTGCATATGCCAAACTTCAGGTAAACATCTGAGTGATCTGATTACACCAATTTCGGGATGGTCTCCTCCCCTCCCCTCCCTGAATGATCCACCAACTTTAGGATCAGGAAGATGTTTGTTAAGAGGAATAAAGAAGGGAAAGAGAGAAAGGCGAGACAGTGGGAAAGGAAAAAAAGAAGGAAAAACCAGCCCCATTTGACTTATTTTCTACAGACACACTTTTCATTGTCTTTCTAAGATAACTATTAATTTTATGAAAAAAATATTATAAAGGAAATAATTGGTGTTATAGAAAATATGTTATTGTTGAAAGAGGTAAAAGTTCTGCAGTTTTAATTTGCCCAGATATTAGATGTTCTCAACATGTTATAATCTTTCTTACTGACTTGCCAATGATTTTTATGGCAAGAAAAATGACTCGTCGAACTTTTCTATGCAATGGGTGTCAATTCCTGAAGCAATATTTGAAACTAGTCACATGTCTCGGTTACATGATTCAGTAAGTCAATCTTTTAAAAACAAGCCATTTGCACTCATATGTACAATCTGATATGTGAAGAAGGAAAGTAGTATGAAAAAAAAAAACTTGCTTGTGATCAATCATTTGCAACATAGTTAAAAGGCTAAGAGGCAAAATCAATGTCTTGAAAATGTAAAAGCGACAGGACCAAAGTTGCACTTCTAATTTACATTTTAGACAGCTTTGTCACACGTCAAATAATTAGAGACACGGGCCTGGCTCTGTCCGGACTCCACCCACATTTTAAGGTTTGGTAAAAACTGTAACAAAGTAATATACATACAACTGCAATGATCTTTTGCAGTTGGGTTTGTGTTTATGAACTATAGTTGCAGATCTGAGTCTGAACCTGAACCAACCTAATCCTGCTAAAAACAGAATTCCAGCACACACATCTTTTTTAAATAGTAAAATATTTCTTATATGCATTTGTGTGTGTGTGTGTGCCCATGTTTTTTACTGAAACTTATCAAGTGCGGAATGCCGCATTTATTTGAAGAAAACAAAAAACTGCTTGTGCATGTGAGAGTAGTAGTCTTAGTGTCATAAATTATCTGGTGTCAGACGTGACATCTACCAAAAATTAGTATTGTGCCAACTGTAGTACATTCATTGCTGGTCAAAAGGCCAAGCAGAAGAACCTTAACCCTCAAATATGTGGGCCAAGTAAGTTTCTGTTTGCAAATTAAGCTTTATATATATATGACAGAATGGATGTTCTAAGTGTGCTTTGTTTACTAGGATGGCATATCGATCTTATATATCCATATGTTAAAAAATTTATTTCAGTATATATATATATATGTGTGTGTGTGTGTTTTGTATATATAATATACTATATCATTTCACATTGAAGTGCCTATAAGGGCGGAGCCAAGACAAACACCCGTTGCAGTACCTGGGATGTCAATATTCATGACAGACAAGCCATTAATGTCGGGTTGCCGGAATTATCAGAAACATTTTACTAGAAGCAGCCATGCAGTTGATTTCCTCCTGTATTGACATTCTCCACAGTCCACATTGGACTCGATTGGACCTGTTTCTCCGCCATAAATTTCGAGAAAAGCCCACTCAAATCCAACATTTAATTTAGATCCTGACTTCAAAACTATTTGCACTTTGCCCTCTGCATTTCTTCATAATTCGTATGGTCTTGTTCAGTCTATATATGGGTTTTGTTTGTTCTTGTCAATTATTAAAACTGCTTTCTTTAATTAATTCATCACAGGAAAATGCACCTTAATTATTAGGAAGGAATAACACGAGAAGTTGAGTATGGCTAAAATTGTACAAAAAATTATGGGCTTGCTTTCAAGAAGCAAATGTCTCTGTCAATCACGGAGAAATTAATCTCAGTGATCGTGAGATCCGATGAGATGGAAAAAATCGATATAATCGAAAAATAATTTAAAAAAAAAGCGCTTTTGTTGGTGGAAACTTGACGTATAATTAATTTCGACTGACCGAGTCTTGGATTAATAAGAAAATTCAACCACATCCTGTTTCGAGTCTTTGACCATTCAAAAGCTTCTCTTTAGTAAACAAACTACAAATCACATTTAATGGCGTAAGATACTAATAATAATAAATGCAAACATTTTAAAAGGAAATCTCATGTTTACATACACTGGACTATGCTTACGCCCTTTTGTTGGACGAACAGGACACGTTGTGAATCAAGGAGGAGAACCGAGTAGTAGACAAGGGGGCACAGGGCCCTCCTCAATTTTCAAGAAAAATAAATAAATAAATTGTGTAAAAATACAAATATGCCCCCTTCATCGCTGCCCGTTTTTGCAGCCCCAGCAATTGATTAAAAACGAAACTTAATGAAAATTCTCTCTCTCTTGTAGCTGTGCCGTAGGTCTCAAGTTCGATTCCGGTGACATTACACTTTAATGGAGAATAAAGGGTAAGGGTTAAGGGTGAGATCATGTGAGCTTTCAGGATCAGTGGGGTAGTTCATGTCAGCTTTAAGTATGATTAGGGTCACACCGCCCCCCACCCCCTTAATTCACTCATATATTGAATCTTTTCAGTATTTTTTGCATGAAACAATCCTCCCCCCTTCCTTTTTCCAACTCTCTCTCTTCCATAAAAGATGTATATAGCATAGTTAGTCCAACAAGTGGCGTTTGATTTTACTATCTGATTAAGAATCAAAACCCCAAGTATTTCCCTCCATCTTTTTAGGATATCAGGTCTAGTTTCGGTGTTTTTAAGTGATGTTTTTGCTATACTTCAACTTCCATATTAATTCCTTCTTTTTACAAAGCGCGGCACCTTAATTAATCATATTTTCCTATCTTTTTCTTACTCCATTTATCAAGTCTCACTTAAAACAAAAATAAAGTTAGACGGTGAAGGAAAATAAGAGGTTTTGGCAGCCAATCTCAAGTGACAGAAAACATAACGACAGCAATATGAAGACGAATCGACTCATTAAAATATCGACTCAATGTGGGCAGCGTGCGTCGATATAGTAATAAGCGGGAAACTAAACAATTATTTAAAACGTTTAAAAAAATAATTAATTTTTAAAGCAACGCCAATAAGAACGGATGTGCGTTGTTCTTAAAGTTTTGTACCAGTCAAAAGGCGATGATATATTGCATCGGAGCGGCCAATGGACTCGGGCGTTTGAGCCAGCGAAGCCCCCACTCTTCTTTTGAAGATGGTACAGCAGGGGAAGATTCTCGTTGAGGACAGTTTAGTCATTTTACGGAGCACACCATTCCTTTCTCGCTTTATCGTGAGGCGCACCCACACCTCCACCCCCACCTCCCCCCTTCTTATGCTGCCGTACACTACCAGACATGCCCTCTCTTTCCTCGGTAACCCCAACCCCTCCCTAGCCCCCCCCTCCCCCCTACGTGTCCTTTGATGAGAAATATTCTCAAGAATCCAATTGTAATTTACGATCAATCCTCCATGGAAGATGAAATTTTTGGTTTAGGATTTTTGTAAAAGAATATGGAGTTGTGTTTGATAGCTTTGGATTTATTAAAAGGATCTTAATGGGTAAATTTAGATCTAAAATTGAAAGCTGTATTAAAAACAAATGCTTTCAAGGATTTTTTTTAATTTAACAAATTGAAGATATTTGTAACATGAATCTTAAATCCATTTTACAAGTTAAAAACCATGAATTTAAGGCCTGGTGAAAGGAAAATCCAACCTTATATTTATATGCATGGTTCTCAAACCGCAGAATCTGCAGTGAAATGAACACAACATAAACGAGCATTGGTTGGTTTTCTTGAGCTCCTATCATTGGTTGGTTCTAGAGCTATGGGACATAGTGCCTACATTTATTTTAAAAAAAAATTCTTAAATCAAATAAATAGTGCACTATTACCATCCCTGATGCTCATGATTCATTTTTGGACCTATTTTCTTAATGATGTGTTGTTAACTCTTACTCTAAGAAAGAAAAAGAATGAAAGACAATGGTAATAAAAGTAAGGGTTATTTGGCAATTATTAAAAAAAGGCATGCATGAAGATGAAATTTTAGATATAAGTGATCTGTAAAATAAAATTATGAGGATGACAAGATCTAAGAGATGCGTTGGGGAAGGGCATAACTCTCACATCCCTTCTCCCCATGTGGATCAGTGCACCCCCCTTCCTTACTTCCATGGTTGCACACAGGTAGAGAGAATATTAGTGATACTTCACCCTGTACTCCTATTCTCTCATTTGTCGTGTTTCTCTTCAACCATTTCTTCTCCTCTTTTCTCCTCATTTACTTCTCCTACAAACTCTCTCCTCTTTCATTCTCATTTCCTTCTCCTACAAATTGTGATGCAAAAGACCCAACAAAATGCCCCATTGATCTAACCTTTACAACTTCAAGTGAAATCGAGAGGAGAGTTATCCCTGGTCCGTAACTCATAGATACCAAGTAGTGAGATCTCTACGAGCTTCAACTTATACGTAAAAACCTACACCTTTTTAGTACAAGAGCATAACCCCTACGAGTCAAATCAAAGATGTACCACATAACACGCCAAAATCGAGCACCACAAAATAAAAATTGAATATAAAACACATAACCCAAGGAAATTTCTTATGCCAATCTAACTCATTGCAAATATATGGTTGTTGAATCGTGTAAAACTTGAGACTATATATATCTATGTAAATACCTTGCTAGAAAGTGGGTAATAATGGTGCAGGCGCACATAACACAGCTGGAGCCTCTTTATGAGCAGCAGCCCTCTAACATTTTTAGAGTGCCCTCTTAATTTTTTCAACTTTTTCCTTTTCTGTTTTTGCTTTATAAAAAGTACCCAATTCATATTATGAAAAGATCGTACTAAGGAAATATATGTATATGTATGCCTTTTCGTAAAAAAGGGGACCTTGGCTGCATCTCTTTTTAATGTTTAATTTCAATTCAGTCTACCATTTTATAAAAATGTCACCTGAATACTTATTTTGTTGTGGGTGCGAGTAAAACATTTTGTATAGTGGAAAAATAAACTGCTAAATGTTATCTCTGCACTTACTTTGCCTTCCCAAAGCATGCATTATTTTCAATTACTTTAAGATTTCTCTTTTACTTTTACATGGCACCTGTTTCATTCAGAATTTTTCTTGTTATTAGTAGTGAAAGTCATTGGATGGACATTTTTCTTTTAAACAATACAAAGTCGTACCTTCAAAAACTCGTTCCAAGAAGAGTTTGGTAATGTGATATTAAAATACTTACAAGAATCCATTTGTAGTTATGTAAATAGAAACACACCAACAGTTATAAGTGTTTAAGTCTGTGCATGTGTGCCTCCTTAATTAAACAAAATTTCTAGCTCCAACACACACATAAACACATACAAACATGCATACATGCACAAATTCACACACACACACCCAAGATTTAAAACCATAAGAATCTCATTCTCTAAGAAATCAAGGAAATTCAGATGTACCTTCACTAGTATTAACTGCAGAAAATGCATTTTCATGGTTAAGAATACTGAGAACAATTATTAAAACAACTTTAGGTGTGTCAAGTTTTCATATTTGATTAGTCTTCAAAAAAATGGACACACACATCGAAACGAATTGATTCAAAAGGCACTTCTACTTCTTGTAACCTTAATGGCAAGAAAAAGTTTTAAGCTTAAAAAGAATAGGAAGATCAACTCTTTTGGACGTGTTCGTATTAACCTTAATTACATATGACCGGTCAATCTTTTGAGAAAAGTTTAAAATAAATTTTTTTAAAAGTTGCCGTGAAATTTCAGTATATATATATATATATATATATATATATATATATATATATATATATATATATCAGCAGAATATGGGCATGATGCATTAAATTTACATGGAAAAAGGCCCAGCACATCAATATAAATGATAATGCGGCAAGAATATTGATGGTGAAGGAAAAGAAGCGCCTATTAATCATGTGGAAAGCAGAGTGGTGGTGGTGGCGATCTGCATTTAATTCACATGCTCCTGGCTCTGTTCACCACTGCAGTCAAGTCGTTCCATTGCTGCTGCGGTGCTCTTCCCTATGCCAGTCAGTCACCACCAAAGAATGAAAAAGCCGACCGGATTCCGGTGACTTTACCTCTCTCTCTCCCTCTCTCTCTAGAAACACTGATCACTGAGAACCGAGAAGTTGCTTTCCCATATATCAGCTGGTTTATAGTAACAAAACCAAGAAAAAAATAAACTCTACCTAGCTTCTACTCCAACATCTATCGACCTCAAACAGAAAATAATAATAATAATGATAAAGAAAAAATATGAAAGGTAGAGCACTGTGGTAGTACATGGAATAACATGATCTCGACTACACATGTTTATATATGAGAACAAAAAGAAAATGAAAACAAGAACAGCAAAAAGCAGAAAGAATTTAGTAAATGTCCGCAGTGTGTTATTCTTTCACACTCCTATCTTGAGTATTTACATGACATGAATCCAACCTCATAAAAAGGAAAGTAACCATATATCATAAAACTTCCACCTCTCCCGATTGATTATCGCCCTATCACTGTAGTTCTTTCTTATTGCTACATCAAAAGCTGCAGCTGATGGCAATTTGGAGAAGACGATCTAAATAAATGAAGTGAAAAAGATGATTCCATAACTCTAACCACAAAAGCAGCAAACCAAAAAGGCAGAAGAATTGCAGATGGAAGGAAAATTAGGAAAGGGATTGATACAAAGACTTGTGATGGTTATAGAAACGAATTTGAAGGGCCATACCCCGAAAAATCTGGCCATTGCCCACCTACAGAGGAAGACCCATTAGTATTCCAGTAGCCAACACCACCACCTGAAGCTGTGGTGCTGCCCTCATACGCCGCCTGCGGCTCAGATTTCAGGACAGAAGCCACATTGCTTCCCGTCAGGTTTCCGGTGCCGGACGAGGACGCCATCGACGCGAAAGGCGGCAGCAAGTGGAGCAACCCATCTTTGCCCATGGAGGAACCGTGTGAACCACCACCAGCAGCAGCAGCAGCATCACCAATTCTCCAATGTTCAGCACCATTCATGAATCCTTCTGATGTGGGCAGCGACGGCGGCGGTTGCTGGGACAGCATATGCGGCGGTGGATGCGGAATCATTGGCGTGTGGCGGGGGCCGAAGATGGAGCTGTATTCGCCTAAGGTCAGACCATGGCTGAACTGCGGGAGTGCTGCCAAGCTGGGTAAGGAGGGCAAGCCGGTGGAGATCTTCAGATCAGCGGCACCCGTGGACGAAGGGTCCATCAAGAATTGGGGTCTAATTGCACCAAAGCTCGGGATGGGAAAGTTGGGATCGCCGCCGACTGGGTGGATTGGAGGAGTAGGGGTGTCAGAGATGGCTCTTTTGGGGCGCTTCCCTCCCTTCCTGCAACCCCCACCAACAGGGACATTCCTCAGAGTCCCTCCCTTGGTCCAGTACCTTCTGCACGTCTTGCAGAAGTACCTCGGCTGAGAGAGGCTGTAATTGTTGTAGTAGCAGAACTTGGTGTTTAGAGAGTCACATCTGGGGCATTTCTGGGGTTGCTCAGCTTGGGGCTTCACCCTTCGATCTTGGAGGCTCCCCAACATCTCATCTGGGGGTTTCAGATTTAATCCTCCCCCTCCTCCTCTATCCTGCATCCTTTTTTTTTTTTTCCTTCTTCAAGAGTTCCTTTGTAGAGCAAATGAAAATGAATACCAACAATTAGATGATCCCCACAAAGAAAAGAACACTAAACATGTGTAGCCTGAAGTCCTTGAAAAACCCGAAAAAGAAAAGGAAGAATTGTTTGCTTATTTGTCTATTATAAGGATGGGAAAGTAAGTAAAAAAAGAAAAAGCAAAAACATATCCATCTCTGCGAGAAAACCCACTCCTTTTTTCGAGATGAATCATTTGCAGATATGATTTTATACAAGCAAACAGTGAAATCAGAGAAAGGAATCACTCAGGAGATGGAGCATCTAAGTAGAAGCAGATGGTTCTGAGAATATGACGAGAAGAACATCTGATACCTTTTAGTTAAGGGTTAGGCGCAGTTGGCTTTTCTGTTGTCTTCGCTTGCATGCAGTGTGGAAGAGATAATACCAACCCCAGAATTCCTAGAATTCTCCAACTCCCTCTGGCCTCTCTGATGGAGCAAACGACTTTGCTTGTACTATCTGTCTGATCAACCCAAAGCTACACGACCTTGTTCTCCATCACCATCACCGCACCGCAATATTCACTTTCCACAGACCAAAGCCACAGCCGCAGATCAGCAAGACAAACACCTTGTGCAGATTCCTAAAACAATTCTCAGACAAAGAGAGAGAGGTCTAAATCTGGCGGAGATTTAGCAGAGATTCAGACACAGGAGTACACGTACCAAGATAAATCAAGGCACCACATCTGGAAAAATACGAAAATGAAAAAAACAAAAAAAGAAGGAGAAGAAAGATGAGAGAGAAAAAAGTTAGGAAAGAAGGAGCCGGGCCTAGAGAAGAGCGTCCAAAATGATGGGTAGGTTGGTTTATTTCGAGGGATTTAGGGCTTATGCATCTTTTGAGGGATAGGGAGAGGAACAGGCAGTATTGGGAAAGTGAAGAAGGTTAGATTAGACCCAGCTGAAACAGTGCCACAGAGAAGAGAAAGAGAGAGAGAGAAACCTAGAAGAGAAGAAGAAGAAGAGACAGGAAAGGGGACACAAAGACAGTGACGAGCAGCAGCCTCTCTTTCCCTTCTTCCTTCCTCCGCTTCTCATGCACAAACTGGACTTGGAGCCCTCCCCAACAAAGAGAGAGGATGGGCGGGGGAACAACCACTGCAGCCGAGCACGCGAGAGGTGGCTATCTCTCCCTCTCTCTCTCTCTCTCTCTTTCTCTCTCTACCCTTCTTCCTTTTTTCTCTCTCAATAATTCCGGGCGGGCTATAGCGGGTTGTAACGCTCCTTGTTAGGCCTGGCGTGGCGGTGGTGAAGGGTGCTGTCAGATGCTGACCTCTCCCTCTCTCTCTCTCTCTCTCTCTCGTTCTATATATCCTCTTCCTCGTTTTATCTTCACCCCTCTCTCTTTCTCTCTCTCCCGAAGATGACTCTAATGGCTCCACTTTGCATGTGAATACAATGGTTGACACAGGCAAACTCTTCGATGGCAGCTCGTATCTCAACTCCCCACTTGAAGGAAGCTTCCCCTGATGCCCTCCTCCCTGTTGCAGACCTAACTCCCACTGCCGATCACCCATCGTTCCAACCATTCGACGTCATTACTGCAACCGATCACTGTGGGAAGTAAACGGTGAAATTGGCGAGATTTTCATCTTGAATTGAATGCATCCGTCACCATCCTGTTCTGAAATATACGTCTTTGTTTTGAGAAAAAAAGCAAGCTGTAGTTCAATTAATCTGTATAGCGACATTTGAAAAGGAAGTAAAGCAGGTAATTGACTCATGGACATGAGCGTCTCCTCACTCCGTGTAGTAGGGGTGGCTCCACTCGAACTCACCCTAAAAACTCGACTTGGGCTTAAACTGGTTTATGGATGACCCGAGCTTGAGTTTAAATTTATGCTGGAAATGTTAATGAGTCGAGTTCGAATTGAACTCGGCTCCGGTCAAACGAGAGATTTTTGTGGTTAAGCTTTTCTTTATGAGATATAATTTATATGATGTAATTGGGTTTTCTATTAGATGGTCATTCATAGTTGAATTGAATTAGTCAAATGAAACCAAAAATTAAACTGAGTGAAGAGAAATGAGACAGATTAAATTAACAAAAACAAATTAAACGAGTTAAGCAAGTCGAGCTCAATTTTGATGCTATATCGCCATGTCTAATGGAGTCAAGTCAAGCTGGCATATCGTCGAGTTAAGTCAAGCTGGCCAAGCTCAAATGTTTTGAGTAGAGTTGAAGTCAAGCTGACTAACTCGAGCTGCACTCTGCTCATGTGCAACCCTAAGTGTAGGTGTAAGGCATGCAGGATCTACACACAACACTGATGACCAAATTAAGCGAGACATGCGCTTGAGGTTCGAGTGCTAAGGGTTGCCGTCGATTGCAGAACGGGTTCCTTGTATATGCAACGCATCAATTGTTAATTGGCTACTTACGTATATTGCTATGTTGAGACGTTAAGAAATATACATGTACCTGTAACAATATATTGGAATATAGCGCACTGAAAAAAAGTGAGAGCATTATATGTAGTCAACATTGATCAGCAAGACCAAGCCAGTCAAGTTGTTGCTGCATGTGAAACAACTTCATTAAAAATGAATGGCAGATGAACCTTTAAGTAATTACTAGCTTTTATGAAAAAGAAAAGAAGATCGTCGGCTCTCCTTTTTGAGTTACCAGCCTTTTGGAACACTTCAAATCTAACAAAGCAGTATACTTGAGAACAGTGCTCATGTCTTGGAAATCATATACATAATAGAACATCTTATATATCTTTAGAGTTTGTTTTGTAAGAAGGATGTCTAAAATATTGCAACGCTTGTAGGGATTTGTCGAGCAAGAAAACTAATAGCTCGACGGCACTTTAACTATAACAACGTAGTAAAAGCCGCATGATGATATAAAACAGGAACAAACATATTGAAAAATCAAACTTTAGAATTGGTTTTTCTTAGAGAATCTAAATTTATGCAAGGAAAAGTGCCTCCCCGTGTGAGTGTGTGTGTTCTCTTATTCCACCAACATGAAGTCATGATTTGGCATATATAAGTCTTCTTGTTTTTGGTGTGATAAAATCATTTTAATTATACGACGGCCCTGCAGCTTTAGCGTATAACTTTTAGGTCAGTGCATGATATATCAACAGAGTTATATCTACAATAACTGAATTTGTAAGTCCAATTCATGGCAATTTATCACCGTTATGACTGCAGTATAATCAGCGCACTCACGAGCATTCGTAAGGGCATGTATTTTGTAATCCTTGGTGCAAATTGTACAAAATTAACCTCAGGTAAATTGATCTTAGTAGCATACACAAGATGCAAGAATATAATAGTTTTTGCATGTATGTAGGTGCGCTGGAAAATCTCTCTCTCTCTCTCTCTCTCTCTCTCTCTCTCTCTCTCTCTCTCTATATATATATATATATATATATATATATATATATATATATATATATATATATATATATATATATATATATATACTCTCTGATTATCTAGAGTTACCTAACCATCTAATCGAGTTTGTCTATGTAAAGCAAATGGTTTGGATCATATGACCCTGATTAGATAGTTGAGTGACTCTTAAAAGCCAGAGCTACCATTTAATATATATATATATATATATATAATGAGATAAATGGGATAACATGAAGTAATTAATGACAAATATATGTTCTTTATAATGTGGAAGCTGCATAATCAAATACATATGACACTATTTCTACACTTTGGGAAAGCGACAATCTTAATTCTTTTTTGCTTCTTTAGCTATCACTTTTGACCATTAGTGACAAAGCAGCCTAGCAGCGATCCACTTGGACTTCCTCATAGAGCATAGCTATACGACTGTCTCTCTTTCTTTTGAGGGTTTCAACTTTCAAGATGTTCCTGTCAGTTGGAGAATATGGGAGGAAGAAGAATGGCACGGAAAGATTAAATTAATTTCGCCCCCTTTTTAAAGAAAGTGGCCGTTCCCCTACACCTTATTCTAAGCGCACACAAACTCAAACATTCTTTAAAGGAAACTTATTTAATGTTTGTGACATCGAGAACAAAATATGTATCAATTACTTGGGATTTATGCTTTGCTTAAAATAAATGAAACAGGGTTTAGAGCTAAGCCCGTACTTCATTACCATGTTAAAAATCGGACATTTCTTGTTGTTTGAAACTAGATTGTCCCTAGTGATATTATTCCAACGTTGGGAAAGGGATGGCAGTGAACCAACTCTGTCTCGCCATTTTTGTAACCAGTGAAGCTGCAATAAATATGAATCAACTTTAATAAATCAACTTCAGAACAATTTTCACACACACACACACATATATATATATGGTGTGTGTGTGAAATGGGTAGCTACCAGTCCTTCATATGTCACATTGATTTTAAAGAAGCTGAGATCGTGAAAATTAAGTTCAAAAATATGAAAACTCAATTATATTTTTAAGAGACTGAAATACCCCTCAAAAGAATAAGTTTTCTTAAATGATACACTTTGCCTTTTTGAGGGGCATTTCAATGTCTTGGAAATATAATAGGGTTTCTATTTTTGAAACTTAATCTTCATCCTCTTATAAAATCTAACAACCCAAATAATTTCGAACAAGTCTTATATATATATATATATATATATATAATGGGACTGCTTCCTGTTTTCAATGTGTCATCATCAGGTTTTTTTTGAACATGGAGGTTTTCGAGGAAAAAAACATTTTGTTTGATCCATTCAGCGTTTAGGTGTTTGCCTATTGCACCTTTCTGATTCTCATAAAGATTTTCTAAACTTGCTTTTAAATAAAAAAAACACGAATGAAAGGGAAACTCGCCTAAAAGAATTGAATAAAAAATTAGTAGTGGGTGGAGACAAAAGGGGTACAAGTTGATGGATAAGTGGGATATGGAAATCACAACTGGGTCAATTCCCCCCTCTTCAATTTGTCCAAATAAATTAATTAATGAGACAATGGATCAAGTTGACTTGTGTTCCATCAAAGCATGCTCTGCTCTAAAGGCTGTGGAAGAACCTTGAAGTTTCCCAACATATTTCCTTCCACTAAAATTCCTTCCGCCCTCCATCACATGAAAAAGCAACCCCCCATGTGCAGGTGTGATTAACTGGTCATCCCCTTCATCTAAAGTGATTTGCCAGATATTCAACCTCACCTCCCCATAGGTGTTATATATATATATATATATATATATATATATATATATATATATATATATATATATATATAGAGAGAGAGAGAGAGAGAGAGAGAGATGAGCAGAAATTTCAGCCATCTTGAGCAATGTTTAATCGCAGCTGCCAGATGCATTGCATATATTAGGCATGATTAAACACTGAAACATGCAGTCTACTGTGAGAGGCAGAGAATTTCTCATTCTAAATTTGTATAGAGGAATTCAATGATCATATGTGTATATGTATGTGTGTATGCGTGTGTAAAAAGGAAGAAACTATTAGGTGCTTGACACTTATATGCTAGATGGATAAAGAACTTCAGTTCTTGATCTTTTTCAAATCAGTCGTTGAGAGAAGAACAAGAAGACAAGGTACAAAATAATATTAGATTTCATAATTCTAGATAACGAAAATGTCTCAACACTTTTTTCTCCTCGTTTTCTTCTCAGCTATTCTATGAAACAGATCAACGGATGATATATATATATATATACACACACGTGCATGTGTGTGCGTGCGCATGCACGCGTGTGTTTAGAGGGGAAAAAATTTGGTATATCATTAATCATGAGGTCAAGGACAAATTCTATACCTCTTATTCCTTATTAGAAAGTTTTTTTTTAAAAAAAAAAGTTTTAACATTACAAGGCATTTGTAAATTCTAATTTAAGATGAAACATGTCTGTATTCAAATCCATGTGTGCTATAAAAGATATTGCTTTTTATGTAATTAATGTTTTTATATTATAAGAGCCGTTCATTTTTTACTATTGTAAAAGCATTATCAAACTCAAAAAATGATCTAGTATATGTTTCCCATAAAAAAAAATCTCAAAATTATATCTATTAAGTATATTGTACTTAAAGAAGGTTTTTAGGCAACCCGTGTCGTCCAATAATATGCATTTCCCTTTCCATGCATTGATATTCACAAGGCCACATATATACGTGTTTTTCTTATTTGCGACGTGTAATTTTGTAGTATAAGGTCGATGGAAATGTATACTACATGGAGTTGTCTATGTGAATAAAAAATCTAAGGCTTTCAAATTAAAGGAACGAGGTGAAATGTTGGTACTCCAAAAAGCTTGAGGCTTGAGAAGTTCCATCGATAGGGTGCTTGAAGAGACAACAACACCCCGAGTTAACAAATACAAAAAGCACTACCCTAAAATGAAAAGACTAGAAAGAATTATCTTTGCTGAGTCTGAGTATTCTCATCTAAAACATCGATTTTAAGATAATCAGATGGTGAAAATTAAGTTTCATTGACATTGTCCAAACAAGGTCATTAAAAACTGACTTTAAGTGACATTTTTAGGAAAGCGTTGCTGAAGACCCTCCCCAGAAAAGGTTTATGAAGACTGGCCTTTTAGTGATGGAATTCATGTTGCCCTGGCATGCTTATGATTGAAAAAAATGTGCACATGAGAAGCCATTATATTGACTTTGAACGTGTAAAACTTTAGCATGAGAAATATCAACATCAGCCACCAAATAAAATTGGCACTTCATCCCTTGACATGCATATTACGGCTAAGACTTTGGTCTTCCTTTACATTTGGTTGGTTCGTTTGAAGTCTTTCTTTTTTTTTCTCTGGCTCGCTCTCTCTATCATATGGAAGAGGTTTCTCTCTCTCTCTCTCTCTCTCTCTCTCTCTCTCTCTCTCTCTCTCTCACACACACACACACACACACATATGGAGGAGGCCAATGCAGGACAAACAAAGGAAAGTGAAATCGACCAATGATGGCCAACAGCCCTTTTCTTCGACAGTCAGGTGCTTTCTTGACTCCGGATGTAAAACGAAAGTTTCAAAAAGGAAGACATGTTTTAGATCGACGGTGAAGCTTCAATTTTCATATCCATTGCATGCAATAAGCATGACGGTTTTGATCGCAATATTTAGAAGCATTGCAGTCGAACGTTTTCTCAGTTCTTACAGTAATGTAAACGTTAAGAGCAGCAAGCATCATCTAAATCTTGTTTTTTGACAAGAAATTGCAGACATGCTCTAGTTTTTTAGTTAAATGAAGCTTAAGTTCGGCTCAGCTTGTCAGCAATCCTATTAATATTTAAAATATATTTAAAATGATATCTGTAAGAAAATGAACGGCCGAAATTATAGATCTTTTAAGACGTAATATGACGAATTATTTCATCTGCTCACGGGTGGGTGGTTGAGGGGCACGTGCCCCGAGCCTACGTAACGGGAAGGTAGAGAGAGAAAGAGAGAGAGAGATTGGTTAATGACGTCCATCTCCTGTTGAGGAATGCAACTGCTCGCAGCATTGAGAGATCTCAAACGACAATCACTACTGCTTGGAGGGGTGGCCATTAAAAATAACCTCTGTCTTTCTTCCTCTCTCATCACGTGATACCGATGGCTTTGTCATGGAAGCTCACTTGCCCCCAACCGCCTCCAAAAACCAAACACTAAAAGCTAAAAACATCCAACTTCCCCACATGTATGCTTTTTCTTACTTTTTTCATCCTCCTTTCAACCGTTTCCCCGCCACATGACCCCTCCCATTAATCTCACTCTCATTTTGGTTTTCCTATTTGCATCCTTATTATGTGTTTATGTAGATGTGTGCATCCACGCATGCATCCATGCATCAAGTTGGGGCGCTTACAACACCATCCTTTTCTTTTCTTAGGGTTCTTCTTCTATTTGGGGTGTAGCTAGTCGACTAGCTGGTAGCCTGAATCCCAAAAACAAGGAAAAGTGAATGGACTTTGGTTTTTTTAAGGTAACTTTGGCTTTTAAAGAGTCACTCAACCATTTAACCAGAGCCATGAACTTTAATTTTTTTAATTTTTTTAAGGTAACTTTGGCTTTTAAGAGTCACTCAACCATTTAACCAGCAGAACATGTTGGACTCACTCAACCATTTAACCAGAGTCACAGTTAAAAGAAAAACAAAGATAAAAGTGATGAATATTTTTATTATATAATATTACTTTGCACTTTTTTGTATTTGTTTTCTTCAACCATCCATATAGGTCATATAAACACCCTGATTAGATGACTAGGAGTTTCTTTTCTAGCTCTCTTTCTCCCACTTTTATATCTATATATATATATATAAAGAGAGATTGAGGGTGTGTAGAACCGCACCAATGATGGATCATGTGGGATGGGAAGGGGTTCAGAGATGCATCATATCCACCATAAAATCTGAGAAGGAATCATAAGAAGCATGCCTGCTGCAGGGATATATGCCTTTTTCCCCTTGCCAGCACTTCAACACCATCAAACTGACCACCATGGAAGGCATGCGCCTCTCTGTCCTTTCACCACTCAGAGAGAGAGAGAGAGAGAGAACAATCATGGATCATGTGGGTAGCACACAAATTCATGATTTTTTCACAGTTGGTAGCAAACAACAACAGTACTCTCTCTCTCTCTCTCTCTCTCTCTCTCTCTCTCTCTCTCTCTAGTGGCATCTATATCCTCAACAGGATCCACTGAAAGCTTCATATTTGTTTTTTATGAAAAAAAGAAAAGACTTTTTAGGTCAACTTTCTTCGAGATTGGGATTTCAGATGCAGGAAGCTACGGATTGTCCATCTCAAATGTGAAGTAACCATATCTCATACGTACCGATAGTCTTTTTGATTGTGTGACAATTGGGAACAGGCTTGGACACGTGAATTTTATTGCTAACTCGATATCCAATTCTAATAGTTTGCTGCTTTTGTGTTATTTTCACTAAACCTGATTGATTTTTAATACCAAAATCCAGAAAATGAATTCGTTTGAAGTTACTTAGAATTGCTTTTGATCACATGGATTAAACCGCTTTATAAACAGAGTGCAAGTCCGTCCGGCGTCCAGAGGCCTTCATTTTCAGCACAAATACTTAAAATCAGGTGGAGCTGAAGCTTCATACTAGAGCCGATCATGTACTCTAGCAGTGCACAACTCAAATCTCGATTCATGATGGGGAGAATTCTGTTTCTGTACAAATTAACCAACCATGGAAATATGATATCCATCAAAATATATATGTATATTACATTAATGGGCGACTTGGATGTGGACCGCCTGAGAACGTGGAAGTCATTCTGATCATATGGGAAGAAGACGGGCAGTAATTGAAGTAGGCAAAATCGCTACCGCACTTCAAAGAAGTGGCGCCTTTTGTCGGCAGCTCAACATATATTCTCCTCTTGCCCTTTACAGCTCTCCCTTTCTCATTTAGCCGCGCAAACGTGACAAGAATCATGGCTCCCTTCTCTTATCATCCATCCCCTTTTTGACGTACAATATTCAACAAGTGTTCTCTCGAGCTTAGCCACCAGTAATCTTTTTCGCAAAATTAGCTATTTTCTTTTCATGGAATTCTCCAGAAAATTATATATATATATATATATATATATATATATTCCAGCATTTGGCTACATAGATGAGAAGTTGGAGTATCGAGAAGGTCAGTACTGTGTGGTTGGTGTTTGTCATATTATATTAATTTAATCGGGCCAGCCTCGGGCTCGGGTTTTCATTGCCGGCCTGGGTCTGGCCCCAGGTTTTAGTTGTCGGGCTGGCCCGAGCCCAACTCATTATCAGGCCGGGCCGGGCCGGCTCGATGCCCAAGCTTATTTAAGGTTCGCTTGTGAGATGTTTGATTGGCCCAACGGGCCAAGCTCTACCATTTCTGTCGAGTAATATTTGAGTAGCCCCTACCCCTATGCAAACACGTAGTAAGTATGGCTCTCATGTTTTTATAGGGGCCTCTCGAGTCCTTGATCTGATAGGACAGGCTGCATGGTAATAGTAATGCATTGTTATCGTTTTATGAATTTGTTCTAAAAAACTAGGCAGATGCATAAAACATTTGTTATGGTATCGTATAGATCTACTCTTTTTTTGAGAAAAGATTCATAAAATAATAACAGTTTGTTATTGTTGCCAAAAGGCTTGACTAGTTGAACTGAGTCAAAATATATATGAATATTTGAATGTCTAGATGTTGTAAAATATAGGGGGTAAACCACATCATTAAAGGCTATTTTAGGGTTATTTCACATGCATGCACGCACATATATACATATACTTAGTTCCAAATAATTGATATGCCAACATCATTTTTTTTAAATTTTTACTAGGATAAAATGCCTTACAGATACTTTATGTAACGTATACATACAAAGATCCACTTTTATAAATAAAAACAAAAAACAAAAAAAAACCAAGAGCTTGAAATTTGTTGGCTTAAGATTAATTTTTTAAATCCGTTTCCAAACGTAGAGATCATATCCACATAGTTAGCTTTGGAAAATTGTCAAATACAAGAGCGAGATATTATGAGAGAGTCCATTATTGCACTTCAAGAGGTTCAACATCAGTCAGTTCGTCACCCAGCTCATTTGGATGAAGCTAAAGACTGAGGTTGGCCTAATGGAGTCACAGCTAAAATCATTTTGAGAGGTAGTACAAAAAGTCGGTTTTATTTTTTTTATATTACATCTATATAATTTATATACATTTAAGAATTTGTAATTTAAAATGTTCAATTAATAAAGTTCATTACGAAAAATAAGTTAAAGAGTGGATGCAGAACCAAAATTACATCCATTTACCTCATTTGAATGAGGGGATGATTCAATAAGCCTCATATGCAATGTTTTAAGGGGTGTATAGCATAGCTGGCCCGTTGGCAGGCTGGTCATCATTTTGGTTTATATAGACACTACTTCTTTGAATTGCAAAAAGTGGTATAAGCTACACTCAAGTTGAAGGGAATAACTGTAAGTTCATCCAAGTCTCGATGCAACTCTGAACCCAAGAGCAGGAAGAAGGAGAGGTGGCTTCAACCTCTCACACAAGTAGTACAGATTTAGCAACACACACATACATGCATGCATGATACAATGTACTAAGTCCGACATACACACATACATGCATGCATCTTGCTCGGACCTACAACTGCAATAGATCGGGTTTCGAGTTCCATCCAGGCCCTGGCTACCAAGTCCGACTTATTTTGGACCCAGATCCATAATCCAATGGTACTCTTTTTATTTACAACCAAACCTGAGTTAAAAGTGTGGTCAGATTTGAACTTAATTAGATTCATGAGTTCTATGTAAACCCCGCACTTTGGATCTGGATCCGGTCAAGAATCTTATCCAATGGCATATATAGAAGGTGCCCCCACGTTCAAAATTAAAGTTTCTAGTACCGACAGAGTTAGCTGTCAGCAGGAATAGTCGTACTATTCTATCTGTAGCTGCACAGCCAAACTTGAGGCATCTTCCTCAAGCTTTCTGCATGTGTGTGTGTGCGTGGTGCATGCATTCGTGGTGCTAATGCTGAGAGAGCATGATATATTTGTGTGCACGCGCTCACGCACTTTTTCCTCACTTTGTTGATGCTATTGTATTTGGCTCAGGCTTTATCAGAAGTGAAACTATTTAATACGAAGAATAGTCATGATCCTTGTGTTTATAGACACG
The DNA here is from genome assembly GCF_008831285.2 of Nymphaea colorata. Classification (NCBI taxonomy): domain Eukaryota; kingdom Viridiplantae; phylum Streptophyta; class Magnoliopsida; order Nymphaeales; family Nymphaeaceae; genus Nymphaea; species Nymphaea colorata. Next base: position 6,384,813 of record NC_045148.1, on the reverse strand, counting down.
CTTTATGAATGTGATTTATTAAAAAAATGTTTTATCCTAAATATATAAGACTGTTAAGTTTTTTCCCAAAAAAAAAATCATTTTTTAAAGTCTATTTCTTTGTAATTTCACTTCCCTCTCTTTCTATCTCCTCTGATGGTTGTTCCTTGGCCTTGTGGTGAGACTGCATGATGGTATAACCTAAGGTTTAGGGTTCAAGAACCCAAGCTGATGAAGGATAATGCATTACTGAAGTAGCCAAACAGTGTGTAGCATAGCTGGTCGGGTTTGTGGCTCATAAGCGATGTCTCTTGGATTCGATTCTCATGAACAACTATTCTTTGGATGGATCTGTGAGAACATTAGAACAAAAGGAACTTCATTATAAAAGAGCTGAAACTACTACCCAGCCCTTGTTCCCTGGGTCTGCTTTTGGTGGCTTAGAATGTGGCTCACCAAGATTCAACTTGCACATCAATGATGTCCGGTTACAGCACAAGAGAATTGACACTTTCGGATTTGAAACGAAACCGGCGACCTACCAACCTCGCCCCAACCTTTGTACTAACCCTTTCTTTGCTTAACCATGTTCTTAAAGAGTCCTGATACCTCATATATCTATTTTGACCAATATCATCACTGCTGTGAAAGGCAGTGATATATGTATAGTCAATCAGCCCTACTAGCTTGGACATGGAGCAGCTAGATCAGTGCCATAAACGGATCGGATCGACATGAAAGATTTGATTGTTTTGCCCATCTTGCTTTGTCGAAATCTATGTAGTCATTGATTCAAAATCTGATAAATTTAACTTCCTTCAATTTAGATCTGTTCTAGGTGCTGCCTGGGAATTGCCAATAATGCACAGGCTAGCTACTATAATGGGGTTGATCCAAATAGATCGCATTCTTGGCCGAGATCTAGGAATTTGGTACCATATCCCATCAGTTTTACGGATCCAAATCCGATCCACTTGTATCCACATGCTGTAAATTAACCAGCGCGCTTCCAGTGGGGACATGCTGAAGTAGGTCCTTGTCCATTAAGCAGAAAGTAGCAGATCACAGGATTCGAACCTGCATCACAATGGTGCAGGAAATTACAAGGAAAGTCCGTGCAACTTTCAAATAGCAACATCTAGCATGTTGCTGTACGAGGGATGCCCGGGTAGAGCCAGGATTTCATCTCTAGAGGGGCCGAACAGAACAGTCCTGCGACCACTAAATAAAGTTTTTCAGAGCTGATCGAGGCCGGCGGATCGACTGTGCACTGTTAAGTTGGTGGTGCTCAGATTCTAAGTATTGATCACCAAATCTCATGCAACGATGTGCTTTGGTCATGATTTATACCGAACCAAATTAATAAGATTGACATCGATGTTCCTAAGTATGAACGTCGGTGCTTATTCATTGCCAATATATATATATATATACCATGCAGGAAAAATCTTCCAACGATGTTGCTTCAGCGTTAGCGCAATAAATGTGCACCTCAAATATCAAACTCGTGACATCTTTCAGCTTGAATACACCTAATCAAGCCCTACCCAACAGCCACGTCAGTAGCGTTGTAAACCAAAAAAAAAGAGTCGCCATGAATCAGCCAATTTTAATCAATTCCGTGGCAAATCGATGAGACGTAATTTGTAAACTACTCACTTTTTTCAATATTTTATATTATTTTTTAAAAAGATAAATATAGTAAACAAATTTTGCGGGTTCGATTGAATCCTGAAATCGATTGATATATTGTTAATTTATGATGTTCACAGCGTGATGTCTACGTAATCAGATGTTGAAAAAAGCCTTTGGTGCAGGGTGCATGGATGCATGGCTCCAATCTCAACCTAATAGGCAGAAAGGGACAGCAATTGTGCTTGGAGTTTTTCTCGATAACTGTTGACGTAGACATTTCGAAGGAAAATATTGAGTGTTACTGAAAGTAAAAGAGCTACAAAATGGCAACTTTTGATTATATTTTTTATGAAATTGAGCAGTTCTCACATTATGGGTGATTTGGGGAGACTCACTGTCTGAAAGAGACCCAAAGTTTTTATTCAACTCCTTAAGTTTTTATCCAATTTTTTTGTCTTCTCCAAATATAGGTCTGCTTATGGTGTCTCGGATATTACTTCTGCTGCATTTCAACTTACCCACTTCACTCAACTTACACACCAGTGATTACTCTTTTGTGGGTCATTTGTTCTTCAACTTGTGGCTTGTGTATATAAACTTCTTAAGAAGTAATAGTTTTATTAAAATTTCAAAGATGCAAAAAGATTCAAAGAGACTTTCAATAGTTCATTGATTACTTTCGATGGTGTTGAATGTTTTTCATGCTCAAGTTGCATCTTTATGGTCTTGATTAGTTATTAGTTTATTACTGATTAGTTATTAGGCTTGGTTCATGCATGAACCAAGTCGTATGTTATATTACAGAAATTGGTAAAAACCAGACACTTAGGCTGGGATAAAAACCAAATCCTTTAAGTTTTTGCTAAAAAATTATTTTAAATCAAATATAAACATCCTACCATATTTATAAAAAACTATTTTGTTATAAAACGTGCTTTTGAATCAATTTGTTTTATGATAAATGTTGATTTTTCTATTATCATAATGTTGATGCTATGAGAGCCACTCTTTTTTTTTATTATAAAGCATTATTAAAACCCAAAAAATGATCAACTTAGTATATATTTTGCATCAACCTGTCCCTTTAGATCATACTGGTAAGGTTACATTTCAAAAAATATATATTTTAAATATCATATTTAAAGGGTCTGGTTTTTGTCTCTGACCTTTCTACCGAACACTCTATTAGATTATATAAACATATTGCCTTTCCCATAAGTGCTTATATTACTTGTATGTATTTATACTTGGTACATCTAGTTTTGCATGTTTTTAGCCTTATGAAACACATATTTGTTATAATATTACGAAGAAATGGAGCTTCTGTGAACGTCGTTTTCTTTAATGGGTAGTGAAGGTCGAGGAGCAAGAAAACAAGGAAATGGAATTTGGTGAGGTGATCGTTGACAAAGTGACACCCTCTTCTCACTTTAAATATATGAGGAAGGTAAAGCGGTTGATGAGTTATGTCATGCATCCTGGATTACAAAGGTTAGGTACGAAAATCGTAGTTTCTCTTACCCCATTTTTAGGTCACACTAGCTAATACCTGGATATAATATGCAATAAATATCTTTTTTCCTCTCTCTCTCTCTCTCTCTCTCTCTCTCTCTCTCTATATATATATATATATATATATATATATATATATATATATATATATATATATATATATATATATATATTATATATATTATATATATATTATAGATATGGTTCCTCCAACCATCCGTCCATTTGGATGTCTTTACACACACAGAAATATATCAATAGTTATAATAAGTGTCAGTTACTCACACATGCACACATGTGCGTGTGTGTGTGTGTGTGTAGAAAGAGTGAAAAAAGTGAATTGTATATCAGTATATTTCACTTTCATGTCTATCCAACTGTGGGTAACTTTTTGTTTAGGAAGTCAAGCTATGATCTCGGAAGTGATTTAAAACTTAATCAGAAATATCGTTAAAGGGTTTAAACAATAAGGTTTTTGAGTAAAGCTGAAAATATCAAAAAAAACTTGGGAAAAATCAGCAAAATTTTTTAGAAAACAAAAATTCCTAAACATTAGGAAAAAAATAACACAAAAAAATTTGCAAAAGAATATAAAAGATTAACTTTATATGATGACAAAATGAAGTTTTAGTAATGATAACAACGAAGATTAATAATTTAACTTAGGATTTAAACTTCAAGGCAAAAATAACATAAAAATCATGAAAATGTATGAAAAACGAGAAAAAAACGTAAAAAATTCATTTTGGAGTTTTTTTTAATAAAAACCGACAGGTTCTTTTCATTTTCATTATTTTTGGCGTTTTTATTGGGTATTTTTCAAAAAACACAGGTTTTCCATGGCTGATTTCAAAAGAAGTAGAAACATATATATACATATATATATATATATATATATATATATATATATATATATATATATTTTTATTTATTTATTTATGAGAGGAATAGAGATTTCTGGTGTAAATACATAGATGGATTGGACAGAGCGCATTCAGTGGAAAGCTCACATATAGTACCTAGATTAGGTGCATTTCGTGCCTAACACGAGTAAAAGAATCAGTGGCACAGATTGTGCTAAAAAGTAGGTTCAAGGCTTTTCACAAAGTTCACGAATGCTTCCACGCAACTTCATTTCACAGGTTCAAATTGAGGAACCAGACATGGAGCGCGCTCCTTAGAGGCCATCTATCCAGAAAGATACCAAATTATGCATTCCATGTGTGGAATATGCCCATATAAACCACGATACAGTTCTCAGGTGAATTAAAGCTTATCAGTCGATGATGAGCAGAAGATCACTAATTCGTTCATCACTAAAACATTATAAGCTTTCTGATTAAGTTTCCTTCTATCCTTATATTAATTCTTCTTTGCTGTCCTCTGTTTTTGCCTCTAGCTAGAAACAATCCATCATTTGGTTTATTTCTCAATAGAAGTACTTCATATCTCAAACATCTCCATTTTCCTGTGAGAAAATGAACTTGGTGAACATGTTATAGGCCTATATATATGTGCTAATTTTCTATACCTATGAGATATATAGCATTAATTGACATTTTTTTCTTCTTGTTTTTCTCTTGACCATCTATCTACTTTAGATGGATGGCTCTGGTTAGATAGTTGGGTAACTCTAAATAGTCAGAATCATCATTCACTCACTGTAGTGTGTGTTTGATTTCCTCACCCTTTATTGACAGCCAAATTAACAACTTAATAAATTGAAATTTCTTAAAAGGGAAAATGAATACAGTAATTCTTTGTAGATGATGGTACAAGTAACGCAGTCCAAGCCGAAAAACATGAATCAATCAAGTCCGGCTTATTGGCTGTTGTTTGTCTGCTTAATTAACAACTTGAACATGATCCATTCGGCCTCATTTTCAAAGCCCAGTTGGAGAATCCTTCCAAAAATGTACTACTTGGTTCTCTTTATGGCATTTAATTAGCTCCAATCTACCTGCCAACTAGCAAAGAACCTAATGAAATAGATGTCTCAAAGAAATAACAGAAAAGTGATAACTGGAGCTTGCTTGAGAAAAAAAATAATTGATTTGCCACAAGTTTTTCATGTACTGTGAAATTAATATATTTTTTTTCTTTATGTGCATGTGAAAATCTAAAGGAAAAGATAAGCATTTTTTGCTTTTGGAAAACCTAAAATTTTCAAAGAACTTTTATGTGCTAAAATCTTTTCCTTTTGTAACCATGGGGAAAAAAAGCATTTTTTGCCCCATCTTTAATTCTTGCCAACATTTTCCAAGCTTCAAGTTGGTCCTTCCTTTCTAGAATGCTTGCATAACCATGTTTAAAATTTTATATTTCTGATCGTTGACATTTATGGCATATATACCTACAGCAAAATCTCTAGCACTCAGTTTCCCATCAAGCCTAACTTAGATCATTTAGATGAAGAATGTTGTCAACTTATTTAAGCATCACACAAGTTCAAGGCAGGTATTCTGGTAACCAATATGTAATTGACATCTCTGACTATGCAACTAGACAGATGCATGAGACAAGGTGTTCAGCTGTCAAAGGAGACAGCTGCCTAAAAGTACATGCATGTGTTAGTAGTGGAAATAGATTAATTCTTTTAAACCTTGTCATAAGTCTGTAGTAGGTGCATGCCCATGGTCGGTCAAAGAGGTTTTAATTCTAAAATTTTATGCAAGCTAATTAAGAAATTAGTCTTGCATGTCCATTATACTTTAATCAACCTAAAGATTCATGACAAGGAAAAACTCAAAGATCCAACCATGTGGTGGACCCATCCGCCGAGATGCGAAGCCTCGAGCATGCACCGACCATCAATCAATCACGTAAAATGGTAGGGTTGAGATTTGGTCCGGGGTTCACATTCTTATTGGCTTGTAGAAGAGAAGGGGTCCACATTCAATCTCTTGGCAACAAAGATTTCAAGTGATTCATGATCTTAAAGTGGTTGTGATTGGACGGAGCTCAAAATGGCCGGAGGATTTCAGTTCATCTATTCGCAAGAAGATGACACTTGCAATATTTCTTATGAATTTTTGAGCAAAACTATCACCGGTGTAGCGAACATCTTTTCTTCTTCTTCTTCTTCTTCTTCTTCTCTCTCTCTCCCTCTCACTTTTTTTCGGGGCGTTGAGGGAGGAGAGAGAGAAATGGAATCAGCATATAGTTAGGGTGAAATTATGAATCATTCTCAAGTAAGGCAATTTTGGCATATTTGTGAACATAATCTAGTTAATTAACATTGAAGATTGAAAATAAAATAGGAAACATGTTCCAATGATAGATTTAACTTGCATTGTGCATACGACTGAAATTATATGATAACTTGTGAAGTACTTTTTAAGCGATAGTTGTAGAATATTAATGCAATACTTGTGTTTCAGCATGAATGCAAAACCAAGGCCCTTTTAGATTTTAAATCAAATTATTCCTCTGTTGATTATAGTGAAAATAATCAGATATTCCCATCCTTTTGTTATAATATGGATGTGTGTATTGGCATTTGACCAGTAGTGGAGCTACATATAGGTTGCCCATGCCAGCAACAAATTTTTTCTTTATTTTTATATGATGTCTTATAATTATTTACGTATTTATATATGTTGTGCCCCATAAGAAATCAAAACTTTTACAACAGTGTCCCTTAACCAAAAATTCCTGGCTCTGCATTTGACCTGTTATTTTTTGCACTCATGCCTGATACATGCACAAGGGTCGCCGGCAGCGACGGAGCCACATGTAGATTGCCCACATCAGCCCATAGAAATTTACCTTATTTACATATTGGCACCTTATTAATTTTTACATATTTATATACTAGTGCCCCTTTAAGATTAAAATTTAAAACACTAGTGCCCCTTAGTCGAAAATTTCTAACGCCGCCACCAGTTGCTTGCTGGTAACAAAGGTCTCTCTTTTCTAGCAGTTCTACAGCATTACATTTTCGTTAGAAGCGTGATGCATCTGCCATCCTACTGATCTTGCCAAGGAAAATACGCAACATTGTTTCCCCTTTTTAACGTCCAAATGGAAGACTCAGTCATGAAGCATCAAGGAAGAAGCCTTAAAACCCTCAGTAGACCTTAGCTAGTCCAAACGATGTCATTCATGAAAACAAGTCACAGCGGTCCGCAAACAGCCAAAGAACACCCCATAACTACGCCAAACCTTTTTCAGATTGAAAACATGCAACAATTTCCAATTAGAGTTATCAAAGTTGGACTTTTGATTCAAAAATCGTGTTACATTGAAAAAAGAATTTCAATATGATTACCTCAACAATCAAAATCGTACACTAATTTTCATTCTGTGGTTCAATTATTGTTGTATATCTCACACAAGTGAGATATGCTTCCACATCTAAAACAAAGATGTAATTCTTAGTTTTTTTCTAACAGTTACCATATATACATACAATATGATATACTCTTAGGAGTTGAGTGAAGTGGAGTTTTTGTACTTTGAAGAAGAAAAAGTCATTTGAACCTGCATTTGCAAGTGAAAGATCGATTTAGGGTTGAAGAAAGAGCTCCAATTTCCTCCATACAAAGGCAGAGCCCGAGCTCCTGCACCAACTCAAAATTCTCACCTCCACTTCATCCATACGTGCTCATGCGCATGCTTCACTCTAAGGAGGAACGGTGCAGGAACATGTACATAAAACTATTATCTTCACCTCGTTGAAGATCCAGTGGGAGCTATTATCTTCTTTCTAATTGTCTCTTAGTTGTATATGACCGCTCTTTTCTCTGGTGTCTGTCAACCTGATATCAATAAAAAAGACTGGCCTCTATTCGAGCCTGTAAGAGAGGTTGTCTTCTTTTCTCGTCTTGCCCAAAAGGAAAAACTCGTTCTTGCTATGGCATGCTCTGCTCGGTCTTGCTACCTAGCAAATTGACTTGCTCTTCAGTGCTCATGATGTTAGGCAAAGCGGCACGAGTGCTTTGAAGAGAGAGCTCCGCTGTAAAAAGTTTTCAAAAATTTTATTTAATTATACCATTTATGGAATTCAACCCCCTTAAGAAAAAAAAAATCATGGCCCTGACTTTGCCTCCATAAAAGGTATAAAATCTCTTACATTTACTCTATATTTATTGTTTTGTGAATATTACTGTAGATTTCTATTTTTTGTAAATGGCTCCAAATGACCCCACATGGAAAAGAAGCACTGACGGGAAATAATCAGTTGAAAATCATTTGCAAACATCTATTCAAAAAAAAAAAAATTATCACCAGAGATTTCTACGCTCATTTAGCTGGATTGGATGAGACTGTGGCCACATATACTAGCAACAAAAAACACCATTGCCACCATTTGTGTGAGAACAATATTTGGACATGATCAACGCTTTAACAGCAAAAAAAAATTGGAAAAGGAAATGGATGATGTAGAAGTAGGCTAAGGACGATGAAGATGATCATGAGTTTTTTTTTTATTTCTGGCCCTATTAATACTAGTATAAGATTTGAGTGTATAATTTGACGGCAAAACTAGTAAAAGAAAAAGTAATCATGTATGCAGGAGGCAATCCCAATGGAAAAAGAAGAGGTACGGCAATGGCACGTCGAGTGCTTCATGATCAATTAAAAACTTTTCCATTCTTATACTGCTCTAGGCTTTCAATCTAAGATTCTTACGAACATGACTTCCAAAGATATGACAAAGGAGACAAGTAATGCAGTTGGGAGATAGTTTTATGATGCGCATGTTCCTTCTAATGCAGTTAATTGATTTCATTTCTAGGCTATGACAGATGCAATTATTTCTCTAGTCCCACGGGTAAAAATTGTCATATTATTATCATCAGTTCAGAGGCAAAATTGTTGATGCAGTTATTAAAAAATTAAAGACAAATTATAATGAAATGAGATTGAGCTAGAGAAATATAGGGTCAAGTGTCATGGCAAATGGTTGATACACAGACAAGAGCATTTACAAATATCCTTCTAGTTTTTTAATTCTATTCATCAAGATTTCTGAAGTTCCCTTTTCATGTTTTGATGATACTGCAAAAGATATTGACTCTAAGAAGATTGTGCAATTTAACATGGATGATGCATTAAACTATAGAGCTACAAGTAAATTGTTGGTTGAAGAATACAAGTCATTCTTTTAGACTCCATATGCTACTTATAGTGAGGATCTCACACTGGAAGATCTTGACAACATATGTGAGACAAAATCAGCTATGAACAGTGCCAAAATATTATGAATTACATGTATACTCATGCTTATGCATTGAATTTCATGAAAAAAATTAACACATGAAGTTGAATTGGTCTGGCATCTACAAACCAGATTCACTAAAAATGTTTTTGACCATGTAGAGCACTGTAAAGCAAAGAAATTATTTTAGATTGATGTGTTCTAGTAATAAATGGGTTGCATATCCACATGCTAACAAGAAAGTCTTCTAAAGATGCAGGTATTATATTCAGCAATGAATTTTAAGAATCATGCACGAAGTTATTGAAAAATCAGCATAACTTTAGTTAAGGTCTTAAGATTACTTTGACGATCAAGATAGGTCTGTCATGGATACATTATGAAGTTATGGATAAGCAAAAGAGGTCATCAGATAAAACATGAAGTGACAAAGAAGTTATATATGCAAATATGGAAAATTATATATCAGGCTGAATTGGGTAACTTCATCATGCCAATCATTTGACAATATATTATTTACATCATGCATTAAGATATTCAATCGCATTTAAAATGGATAGAAAAGTGACCAATGGTTTATTGGACTGCGTTAAGACATTAGTCATTGAGCCTCACGTACAAGATGATATCCATTGTGAAATGGAAATATATCAAATGTGCAGTGTAAGTGGATGTGAAAGAAAGTTGAATGATTCTGAAAATATCTGCACTAAAGAAATAAATAGACTGAAATATAAAAGGCTTAATGACCTTATTTATGTTTATATAACATGCGATTGAAATAGAGATAATAAGCTAATATAGATTTGTTTTATAAGTTATAAACGTCTATAGCATACATTAACAAAAAATTTTAATTTATTCTAGCAATTAAAAAGAACATCAACGATAAAACATAGATTTCAAATTGATCATATCAACTTGGAAAACTTTCATGTGTTAGGTTTGTGGGTTGAGGAGAAAACCAACCGCCATATTTCAAAAGGAGGATCTTAAGTGTTTCACTATCAAAGGAGAAGAGGATGTTGACAATAAAGAGCCTATATATGTCAAATCAAGATGCTGAATTTAAAGAAGATGATGCAAATGATGATGAAAATGAAGATAAGGAGAATGAAGATATTTTCATTTGTTATTTGCATTTAACAAGTACAATAAGATGTCTAAGACTTTAAATTAGAGTCACAAATAACGTCTCGGAGTTTTAAACAGTGAGGTTTTTCTCGGGTATAATACGGCGGACTTAAAAAATACGAGAAAAAAAAGGAAAAACAGTATTTTTTAAATTAAAAAAACTAAAAATGGAGAAAAATAAAATAAGTGAGAAAATAATAACACAAACATCAAAAGATAAATAGATTTGAAACAAATAAAAAAAAGAAATGAAAAAAAAAAAACTGTTTGGCATTAAAAAATGAAAAAAAAGTGAAAAAATATAAAAAAAATGCGTTAAAAACGTGTTTTTTTCGTTTTTCAAGTTTTTTTCAAATAACAAAAGTAGCATCCACAAAGAAAACTTGGTTTTAGGCTTTCTAACACAAATGAAAGTATAGTTGCTTTCAGTCCCTCCAAACAGACTCGGACTCCAGTGACAGAAGCAGCAAAGTGATAAGTTATCATTTATATCATTATTGATATAAATGTGGTACTCATGCTCTATAATCACCCTAAAAGAATAGTAGTTAGATTGCGCTATAAATTATAATCACTCTGAAAGAACAAGTTACCTATTTGCTCATCTTTAGACTCAAGGAACTAGGTACTGCTAATCAGATATCACACAGCACCTACATGAGCATGATTTAGCGTATTATCAGCGAGCTGCAGTGAAGCATTTTCCTACTTTCAACCACAACAAATTTGAATTTCTAGATGCATTAGTTCTGACAAATTGTGTTCAAGAACTCAAAGCCACAAGACTGAACAATATCTAGAGCTTTTAAACCAGAGAAAGAGAAAGTTATAATATTGTTAGGTCAAGAACCTATAGTCTAAAAACCCAGCTGTTACATATGGAGCTTCATGGATCACTCTCTCTCTCTCTCTCTCATGCGACACACACAAGTATAAGTAGTGCAGTTTTGCCCAAGAATGGAATTTTTAAGTGCAAGAATAAGATAAAAAATAGCTCAATTAGGTAATTGGACCAATCGATGACATCAAGAATGAGGCAGAAAATTTGGCTGGTTCAGGTAACAAAGTACCAACGGTCAAGACTGCACATGCAGGAAACCTGGTGTAATTACATAGGACTGCAGCTATTCTGCATTTGTTGTTTATAAGCCTGGGATAGATAGCCAATCACAATCACAGGCGAGACTTACAAACACTGGTGAGAATCAAAGTAGGCATGAATCCACAAACCGTATTGCATGGCGAAATCCTTCAAACCAGATTGCATAAGCTAGAACAGTTTGCAGCTGCTTAATTTACTGGGATTCCCTGACGTTTCTCAACATAAGCAGATGGAAACCAGCCTGCTCTGCCTCTGCATTCCCCTTCTGACCATCCCGATGGGCTGACCTGATCAGGGTAAAACAAATTATCAAAGCCAGACCTGAGAGGGAATTATTACACCTAAAACTAGCAAGGAGACTAGACTATGATACCAAATAGTTATAAGAGAAACATTTTAGACCTAAAACTAGCAAGGACACTAGATCACCATATCTAATAGTTATAGGAGAAACATGTCACAAATTCTATCTAAATCAAAAGAGAAAAAAACTAAGCCTTAATAGACATCATTCCAAGGGTTGAAAATGAATCCTGACGATATGAGACTACTGATCATATAACGCATTGCTCCAACATGTATGCACTTATTTGGTGGTGCCACATGGGAGAGCACACACATTAATGTGCACATAATAGATGCACAGTACCATTCTTTTTGGTCAAGTGTATATCGTGCCTGAATCATCTTGGATTATAATTTATAAATGCTTACACTTATCACATTATATATTAACATGAAATTTGGTTCCAGACATGCTACAATCTATATTCAAGAAATAACAAAGCATATGTTGCCTTCACAGATTTATTATCCTTCAAAGATGACTGCTTCCTCTCAGTCTCAGTTAATGTATGTTTAGTCCAAATCAACAAATTACCCAACTTAGAGAACGGATGCCCTAATTCAAAATTGAGAGAGAGAGAGAGAGAGAGATGATAAAACTGTAAATCAGGCCCAAACAGGACTAATGCTTCAATAATGTCACACTTGAAGCTCCCTTCAACACAACAAAGTAATACTCAAGAGGTCACACCCAAGAGAAACAAAGAACATATATTGATTCCAAATAAACACTACAAGAAGTGGCTAAAAAGCCATGGCAAAACAAGGGACAGCAGTTCCTTATTTATATAATACAAGAAAAGAAGAGAGGATGAGGAGAAATGGCTGTTGGGCCATTTCCAACGGCTAGAAATCTAGCCGTTGGAGACAGGCCCAACAACTATTTCTGCTCTAAAATAATAAAAAAGGTGTAATAAAGAGAAAGGAAAAAGTACAAAAAGAAATGGAAAATTACAAGCATGACCTAGGTACCCTAAACTATACACATATCTATATATATAAGACATATATTAGCACACTAATATATGTAATATACATACATATAGATATATATATGTATAAAGGTTTGAAGCCCTAAGAAGATAAAAAGACATCTGTCTATAGAAGAATGTTTACGTATTACCCAGATTGAAGAAGACACTCACATTTTTGTGGCTTTCATGCACAAAAACAAGTAAAATTGCAGTGCCTTTATGCAGGCATCCATCACTTTGAGCAGCAGCCTAATAATGCAGCTTCTATGCCCCACAGGTATCGGTATGGGTGCGGTATGGGTACCGGAATGTAGGTATGGATATGGAAAATTTTATAAGTGTGATACAGGGGTATGGCAGGTGCGTGTATTTATATATATATAAGCAAACATTGTTATCAGGAAAAAAAAATTCCTGAGAGTTTTTAAAGAATTTGTTAGCATTCATTTGTAGCCTTTAAAGATTAAGTTTTATAATATAAGTGATAAGAAAGGGGTTTAAACAAATTTTACAAGGAAAGCACCTTCAAAAAAGGGGCAAAGGGATGGAAGACTTTGCCCAAAATATCTCTCATGTAAATCAGGTACTTCTCTCTCTCTCTCTCTCTCTCTCTCTCTCTCTGTCTCTTTTCCCCAAAAATCTCTCTTTTCATGACGGAAGTGCATGAGACTTTTTCTTTCTTTTTTTAATTAAGAAAATTACTTACCGTACCCAAATGGCACACCATACCCATGTCAGTGTATGCGTGTCCTGATGCAGGTACCTGGGCAAATATGGTTTAACCAGGTGACATAATTCAGCTCTAATAATTTTACATGATAATAACAAAAATAGCAGTAACAATGATGTGCTTACAGATACACACAAACATGTAAAATTCCACTATCTTGACAAAGGCATGCATCACCTCAAGAAAGCATCCAATCATTCAGCTATGAAAACTCTGTTATTACAGAAAGGGACACAGTTAAGAAATATAACCTGTCTAACAACAACATAATCACCAATATCCAAGCTAAGCTCCTTATCTGACTCAGCAATAAAGGCATGTGTGGCCTGAAAATACTGAAAAAGGTTAAGGCATCTGATTGAATAAATGAAAACATTAGTTTTAAATTTCAAGCATCTATATCTCAGACTTTTCACATACTTCTGCCCAGAAATACAGTGCCTTCTCTGAACAGCTTTCCGATGGAAAAATTGGAGGAGCAGATTCTTTACGCTGCTTTTCTGATACCATCTGAAAAAAATATATACATATATTGAATATAAAACATATTAACGAATCTAGAAAACGTTAGAATATGACAAAAAGAAATGGCTTCAGTTAACCTCTGCTTCTGCCTCATCAAGAAGTACAGCTAGTCGACGATGATAATTTTTTTCTGCATTAACCTTGAAAAGAAATTGTTTCAGAAGGTAAACATGCACAAAGAACAAACTTCATATTAGTACAAACGTTTTCACAGACAATACCAATGCAAGTAGACGCTGGTGTGTCAATCTCTGTTGCTGAGCTTCAACTGCAGCAAGTGCTGCCGTAGCTTCCTTTCCTAATACTGCCATGTTGGCTTTAATTTCTTGCATCTTAGCTTCAGATGCTTGTAACTTCACAGCATTCTCTGTACTGTGAGTCTCTCTAACTCTTGCTTGCCGCCTTGAAACTTCAGCAGCCTATTGAATACATTAGATCACTTTGAACATAAACTGATGATACCAATAATAACACCAATTCATATCAAAAAGTAAATATGATTGGGATAAAACAGATTAACTTTTTGTATTAGCATCACGATCGCGCATGATATTTGATTACCTGCAATTCAGCATCATGTCTCATTCGACTATAACGTTGGGCAAGGTGGCGAGCATCCTCCAAAGGAGCTCCATTGGCCATCGCTTTTAGGGGTTCCATAACCTGATAACAAAATAGATGAACTTATCAAAAAATTTTGACATGCATCGACTTGCCTTAAAAGGAATGTTCATGCATTTTATTTTAAATTTATCTCATACAACGTGCACTAAATAACTAGGAAGTTTAAGTTGACCCTTTATATATTGTCATTAGCATTAAAATGATGATTGGACACCTTAAATATATGCATTACAAAGACTTATATCTAGACCAAAAGATATATGGGCACAAATACAAACAAAACCCGGACACACAGAAGTTAAGGTAAGAACAAATTTCCATAGGCATAAGAAAATCCAGAAAACTATCACAAATTTCAGAAACAGCAGAACTTTCTTGGTATATGTAAATTATGTGATTTATATAAGTTCCCCGCCTGCTGTGACTAATTTTAAGAAAGTGTACAATGCAGGCCACATGGATGTAGAATAGACAAATGACCTTGACATCATCAGTGATAGAGGAAACAATAAGTGGGCAAGATAAAAACAGGCACACAAGTAAAGCTGCACTATGAAGTTGACATTAAAAAGAAAAGCATAGGAGTTGAAAAACTAGGTGGCACTAAGAAGGTGTTTGTCCACCTCAGGTTTTAGATCCATGAATCTGATATGGCATGCTTTTCCTAACAGCTATGTTTGGTAGCCATGTATCTTCGAACCAGGCTGATATAAGTTCATCTAATCTAAGATACAAGGATTTTAAAACCGGAATTTCAAATACCCCCTTTGATGTGAAACCTTTGCATCTTCTCTCTCTCTCTCTCTCTCTCTCTCTCTCTCTCGCGCACGCAGAGCAGCAGTGACTGTTAGAATGTATCTATTCCTATCTATATATATATATATATATCTATACGTATGTATATTACATATATTAGTGTACTCATATATGTCTTTTATATATATATATATATATATATATATAGTTTAGGGTACCTAGGTCATGTTTGTAATTTTCTTTTCTTTTTTTTTTTGTATTTTTTCCTTTCTTTTGTTTGCAACTTTTTTATTATTTCAGAGGAGAACTAGCTGTTGGGCCAGTCTCCAACGGTTAGATTTCTAGCCGTTGGAGATGGCCCAACAGCCATCTCCCCTCCTCCTCTCTTCTTTTCTTGTATTATAAATAAGGGACTGTTGTCCTTTGTTTTGTTATGGTTTTTTAGTCTCTTCTTGTGTATTTTGTGGTGATTAATATATGATCTATTCTCCTCTTGTTTGAGGTCTATTGAAGGTTACTTATTTGAGTTGGTGGAAGCTGGGGTGTATATCTTGAAGCATTTATCTTATTTGGGCCTGATTTACATGGTATCAGAGTCATGTTTTTGGCCCTTTGTCTTCGTGACTTTCAAGTTTGAAGATTCAACTCTTACTCTTCCTTTAGAGCTGTGAAGCACTCCAAGTGTTCGATGTATTGCTGGATGTGTTTTGACACAAGAAGGTGTTGTTATTTTGCTGGCCTCTTTTGGTGATTTTTGTGACGGGATCCAGCTCCCTTGGTGGTGAAGCTTGTGACTGTTTTTGGCACGTCAAAAGCTTCTATTTGTGTGGCTGTTTTCTCTCATCCTAGCGCTACCTCAACGTCTCCTCTACAAGGTACACATTATGAATGAAAGAACTTCTTCTACTCCTCTCCCTAAACTCACTTCATCAAATTATGTTTCTTGGGCAAAAACTATGGAACATTTCATTAGAAGTAAAGGCTTATGGGGTCTTGTTGATGGGACTAAAAGGGAACCTCAATTAGTCCTAACCAAAACCATAGATGGTAAAGCCCAAGAACTGAATGGAGTTGAAAAATATAAGGTTATGAATGAATATGAGAGAAAATGAGAGGAGTGGAAGATAGGACATCACAAAATTATTACTTGGATTATTGCTTGTGTCGATACTACAACCATGGGCCAAATAGCAAAACATAATTTTGCTCATGAAGCTTGGGAATTCCTCAAGAAAACTCACACTATAAAGGATGTGGCTTACATTTTCAATCTTCAAATGAAGATTGCAAGTCTCCAACAAGGCGACAAGTCCATTAAGGAATACGTTGGAGCTATGTCACACGGGTGCGGATGCGATACGGATGCGGATACGGCAATTTTCAAATTTTTTGGATACGCGGACACGGCTACATTAAATATTATAAAAAATGATAAGATTAAAAAAACATTAAATTAATAGTTCACTCTTACAATCTTGTTAGAAAATGTGTTTTATCACAAAAGTACTGAATATCTAAAAGGATTGTTCATGGAAATAATTGGATGCATCATAAAAAATTGATAAAATGAAAAAAAAAACGTTAAATTAATGACTTTTATTTTTTGCCGTGTCCGCACACGTATCCCCGTGTCTGCGTGTCGACACGGATGCGTGGGCTATTTTGCCGTGTCCATGTGACATAGCGCTGGAGAAATAGAGCAACTATGGAACGAACTTGCTCTATTTGAACTTGAATGGTATGATCCAAGAGACATTGGAGTAAGGGAAAAACAAATCCAAAGGGAAAAATTTTATAAATTCATTCTTGGTTTAAGACCGAAATATGATGGAGTCAAAACTTCCTTGCTCCATAGACATAAAGTGTCATCTATGAATGAAGTCATAGCAGAGCTTCAAATGGAAGAAAATAGACTCAACTTTTCTAAAGAAAAGAATGAAAGCGTTCTTGCTACCTCAAGACCCGGTGCTCGTATGAGAACTTATAGACCTGCACACTTCCACCGAGTAAATGAAGGAGCAAGAAGAAGAATTATTTGTTACCACTGCCAAGAAGAGGGAAACACCAAACCCAAATGTCCAAAACTAAGAACTTATGACAAGAGAAGCAATGTGGCGGCTCGCATCCAAGAAGAAAGGAAAGAAACAAGCACTCTTCAACTCGATCAACTTGAATGTAATCTGATTGAAGCCCTTCAACCTTTTCTCAAGGGAGAAAGCACACCTTCAACATTGGGGGCTACCATAGCATCTACCTCATCAAGTAAGTATTCTTGGATTATTGATTCGGGTGCATCTTTTCATATGACTCCTTGTGGATCCCTTCTCACTGAATGCACCAAATATAATTCATATCCATTTGTAAAAATGGCTTATGGAACTTCTCTTGAAATTGATTTTGTTGGAAACCTTGATCAAACTTTTGAATCAAAAGTTTTAAAAGTACCTCAAGTACGATGCATTCATAAACTCAACTTAAATTTGTTGTCCGTTTCTCAAATGGCTGACCTTGCTTTTGATATAACTTTCTCACAATATAAATGCTTGATACAGGACCGTCTATTCAAGAAGACGATTGGGGAAAGTTTTAGAACAAATGATCTCTACTACATAGATTTTTTGGACCTTTCAAGACCTTCATGCAATATCATCAAAGAGTGTGACATTCAAACTTGGCACCAAAGACTTGACATTCAAATCTAGAAAAAATGTCTCATCTTTCCTTCTTAGAAATGTATTGTCAAAAGAACTTTTGTTGTAATGATTGTATCAAGGCCAAAATGAAAGCCTTACCTTTTGATAATAGAAATTTTGTTACTAAAATGTCTATTTTGTTACTAAAATGCCTTTTGATTTGGTGCATTCGGATGTGTGGGGACCCACTCCTATTATATCAAAAGAAGAATTATTGTACTATGTGATATTTATTGATGATTATTCTAGGCATACTTGGGTTTATTTTCTCAAACACAAGTCAAAGGTATTTGCAAACTTCAAGAATTTCTATAACATGATCAAAACCTAATTTGGCTTCAATATCAAAATCTTTAAAAGTGATTCAGGAGGAGAGTTTATGTCAAATGACTTTCAACAATTTCTAAAAAATAAAGGCATTGTGCATCAAAGATCTTGCCCAAACACTCCACAACAAAACGGAGTGGCCGAAAGAAAACATAGGCACATTATTGAAACCACAAGAGCACTTCTTTTATCCAAAAATGTTCCTAAAAACTTTTGGGCTGAGGCTGTTTTGACATCAACCTATTTGATTAATAGAATGCCTACCAAACTTTTGAAATATATTTCTCTTTTTGAAAAATTGCACAACATAAAACCTAATTATGATAGACTTAAGGTTTTTGGTTGCAAATGCTTTGTGTTGAGTAACAAAGATGATAAGCTTTCCTCCAAAGCTATTAATTGTGTATTTATTGGATATTCGGAAACACAAAAAGGCTATAGATGTTATGATATTGAGCAAGATAAAGTTTATGTTACTAGAAATGTTATCTTTTTAGAAAACGAAGATGGTTTTAAGAATGAACCAAGAAACTAGAAGATTATGCCTTTCTTTGGACGAACTATGATGACGATTCCGATATTGAGGAGCAAATAGAAGAAGTTATAGAAGATAGTCCTACTAATCCTCCAAGAGACATTATAGTTTATAGGAGAAGAGATCATGCAACACAAGAAAATGATCAAGCCAATCCTAGGAGGTCTCAAAGACACATAAGGCCTCCTCAAAGATTCATTTCATACGAGTATTTTTCTCCTAGACATAGAGCTTGTCTTATGGCACATCATTCCTTTTATGAGCCATTGTCTTATCTTGAGGCTAAGGATGACCCAAATTGGATTGATGCCATGAATCAAGAACTTAAAGCTCTTGAAAGTAATGATACTCGGGATATGTCTCTCTACCTTTAGGAAAAAAGACAATAAGATGTAGGTGGATCTACAAAGTCAAAACTAAGAGTGATGGGACCTTGGAAAGGTATAAGGCTAGACTTGTTGCTAAGGGTTATGCCCAAGAATATGAGATTGACTATGAAGAAACATTTGCTCCTGTTGCCCATATGACCTCTTTTAGAACTCTTATTGTTGTTGTTTCTATCAAACAGTGGCTCATTTTTCAAATGGATGTTAAAAATGCTTTCCTAAATGGCCATTTAAATGAAGAAGTTTTCCTGAGTGTTCCTCCTGGACTGGTCCTACCTCAAAACAAGGTTTTGCGACTTAAGAAAGCTCTGTATGGCTTAAAACAAGCTCCCAAGGCCTGGTTTGACAAATTTAGTAGTGTCATGATTAATCAAGGTTTTAAATCTTGCTACTTTGATACAGCCATGTTTGTGAAAAATACTTCGATAGGTATAATTATTTTATTATTGTATGTTGATGATATAGTAATTACTGGGAGTGATGAAAAAGGAATCATAGAAATAAAACTATTTCGTAAGAAATGTTTTCAAATGATTGATTTGGGAAGGCTAACATATTTTCTTGGAATTGAAGTTGCATATAGCAAACAAGGTTATCTGTTTTCTCAAATAAAGTTTGCTAGTGAATTGATTGACAGAACATGTATTTCAAACAACAAGATTGTAAATACTCCAGAAGCACTGGGAGTAAAAATGAAGATCGATGATGGAGAGATATTAGAGAATCTCACTCTTTTTCGGCAAATTGTTGGTGCTCTCTTATCTCTCCATTACTAGACCAGATATTGCTCATGTCATTCATGTTATAAGTCAATTTCAACAAAGACCCACCTCAATGCACATGGGAGCGGCAATGTGGATTGTGCGTTATGTGAAAAATACAATCAACAAAGGACTTTTCTTGTCTTCCTCTTTTGTATTAGAACTAGTTGCTTATGCAGATGTTGATTGGGGTGGAGATCCCAATAATAGGCACTCCACTGGTTTTTGTGTGTTTTTAGGTAATTCGTTAATTTCTTGGTGGTACAAGAAACAAAACAAGGTGTCTCTATCATTAATTGAAGCTGAATATCGAGCCATGGCATCTACAACAAGGGAAATTGTATGGCTCAAAAACTTATTGAAAGATATGAGCCTTCATCTTGTGGATCCTGTCAAGTTTTGTTGTGACAACAAGAGTGCCATTTATATTGACAGTAACCACACATTTCATGAAAGGACAAAGCATATAGAGATGGACTGCCATTATGTTCGTGAAGAGTTTCTTCAGAAAAACATAGATCTGTCATATGTTCCCTCTGAATATCAACTAGGAGATTTCTTTACCAAGGCTCAATTTCTCATTGGCAAACTTTCGGTTATCACACCATAAGTTTGAGGGGGGGTGTTAGAATGTATGTATTCCTATATATATATATATATATATATATATATATATATATATATATATATATATATATTAGTGTGCTAATATATGTCTTATATATATATAGATATATGTATAGTTTAGGATACCTAGGTCAAGTTTGTAATTTTTTATTTCTTTTTGTATTTTTTCCTTTCTTTTGTTTGCAACTTTTTTATTATTTTAGAGGAGAACTAGCTGTTGGGCCAGTCTCCAACGGTTAGATTTCTAGCCGTTGGAGATGGCCCAACAGCCATGTCCCCTCCTCCTCTCTTCTTTTCTTGTATTATAAATAAGGGACTGTTGTCCCTTGTTTTGTTATGGCTTTTTACCCTCTTCTTGTGTATTTTGTGGTGATTGATATATGATCTATTCTCCTCTTGTTTGAGGTCTATTGAAGGTTACTTATTTGAGTTGGTGGAAGCTTCAAGGGTGTATATCTTGAAGCATTTGTCTTATTTGGGCCTGATTTATAGTGACAGCCATGCTACTCAAATCCGCATGAGAAATCAGACCTGCCTCCTCTTTGGGATTTAAAAACCATGGATTTCATCCCTTTTGAGGATTTGATATCCATGATTTTTGTTGAGAAATAATCTTTGCTTTTAGGGGGATTTTAAGTAATTATACTTAAAGCCGTGTAGGTTATTTTATTCCCGTAAGCCTCTTTTTGTCATTTTATATTTCTTGTGGACTCTTTTGTTATAGAGGTTGCCGCCCCTTTCTACCCTAATCATATATGATGTACGATTAAGGGATAATGAGGTTAATGATTCTCTCTCTTCCAAACCTTAGTTTCAACATGGTATCAGAGCCACAGACCTAGGACTGTGCCATCTAGGGTTTGACACCACTTTCCTCTTTCTCTCATCTTCCAAATCCTCCTCCGAGCTAGGGTTTCACGCCTAAGGCTCCTTCTGTTTACAAAAGAGGCAATTAGATTGTTTGGTTGAAAGGGGCTAATCACATTTAACATGTAGAAACGTGATTAGCACCCTTGTGTTGCTGTTGAAGTCGTTAAGTTCTTGCAAAACCAAATCTGAGTTGTCGTTCAGTTCTAAATGCTGGGTTGCATCAAATCTGACTTAGTTGCTATTGTTGAAGAAGTTCAGGCCAGATCACGTCGTTGAGTGGTAATCAGATCAAAACTTGCTGCAGGTTTCCTCTTTTCAAATCATATTGCTGTTCTTGAACCAGATCTGAAGTCGCCGGCTGCTGGTGTTCCATATCTGAGGTCGTTGCTGTGTGGGAGTTGACCAGATCAGTTCTGGAGTTTGAATCATATCAGATCTAATAAAAAGACCAATATCTGAATTTTTATATGTTGAAGGTGTTGTGACTTATATCCCAGCCGATTGTTCTTGTGCCTTTACTGTGCAGTACACTGCCATCATTTCTAATCTGATTGTGCTTCTAGCTTTGTTTATTGGTGAAATATGGCAAATGGGAAGGGTTCCAGCAGCTCTAGTAAATCTGATCTAGAGACAAAATACAAGGCATTTTCAAACCCCTTCTCCTATGGCACTTCTATCAAGTTAGGTGGAACAAACTATGAGATTTGGCATAGGACCTTCACGATGTCTGTGGTGGGACATCGAAAGGGGCACATTATAGAGGAGGACGAACCTAAAGAGAAAGAGGAAAGGATGCTACATGGACTGAAGATACTAATATTGTTATGGTCTCTATAATGAACAGTGTTCAGCAACAAATTGCTAATGGGTTATGCTATTACAAAATTGCTAAACGTATATGGGAGCATCTCCACAACACTTATTCTCATGAAAAGAATGTCAGCAGCATCCTACAAATAGAGCAGGATATTTCTCATCTCCAGCAGGGAGACCAAGACTTGGCTTAATACTTTGCTTCTGTGCAAAATGCATATGAAAGGCTGAATGTCATACGACCTCTTTGTGATGCATGTCAGAAAGTTCATCTTGAGAGAACCATGGTGGCTTGGTTCCTGTCTGATCTGTCTCCTGAATATAGGGCTGCGCACGAGCCAAGTCGAGCCCGAGCTTGACCAGCTCGAGCTCGAGCTCAGGTCAAACTCAAGTCGAGCTCCTTATAGCAAGCTTGAGCTCAACTCAACTACACAAAATCGAGCTCGAACTCGACTCATTTAACCCATTTAACTCGTTTAGGCGTTAACTTGTTTAGCGTTAACTTGTGTAAGTATTAACTCGTTTAAGACGTGTAACCGTTAACTCATGTAACTCGTTTAACTCGTGTAACTTGTAGAAATTCGTTTTTACCCTAAAAGTTAAAACCGGTGAACCGGTTTTGGCAATATTATATGGAGTACTGATTTTAGAGTCGAGTCGAGTATAAACGAGTCAAGTTCCTAAAACTCGAACTCGACTCATTTATCGTTTCAAGTATTTGTAAGCTCAAACTCGGCTCATTTATAAACGAGTCAAGCCCGAGTTGGATCGACTCATTGTGCAGCCCTACCTGAATATGGCGTTGCAAAAGCACAAATGCTTATAGGGGCTGAAATTCCTGATTTAGCAAAAGCTTATAACAAGCTTAGTCAGCTGGCTCTCACTTTGTCTCAACCACATAATTATTCTACTGTGTCTGCCCTTGCTGCCTATGGAGGGCGTGGACGTGGATCTAGTTCACGTGGTCGAGGTGGTGGTTGTGGCAAACTGCAGTGAACCATTTGCAGTTGATTGGGTCATCTTGAGGACAAATGTTGGAACAAAAACGGGCATCCTCCTTTGTCCAGAAACTTCTTCTACTGCTCCCACTAAGCCCACATTCCAGGTTGCCTCCGGCTGTATCTGCTCTGACTGCTCCCACATTGAGTGAGAATATAGGTTTCTTCTCAAATGCATTAGTCTCAATCACTCATAATATTACCAGATTTTAGCCTAGAGATCTAATACAACATTTGCCTCTACTATCGTATCTAGTGTTGCCTGCCCTACTGGTATGACTCCTCAGGATTCAAGTAGCGTATGGATAATAGACTATGGTCCCTTACAACATTTTTGTGGCAAAAGCTCATGTGTTTTCTTCCTTCCATTCACACCATGGACCTCGCCATATTAAACTGGCAGATGGAAGACTGTCCCTCACCTTGGAACATGGAGATGTTCAATATAGAGGTAGACTGTCACTATGTTAGGGATATTGTGCAGTTAGGAATCATTTCCACCACTCATGTGACCTCTGAAGAGCAAGTAGTTTATATGTTCACTAAGCCGTCAAGGCGTTAACCATTACTAAGTTTTCTAGTTGTTGTAACAAGCTGAGCATGATGGATATATGTGCTGCAGCTTGAGGGGGAGTGTTGATAAATAATTTTTGCTTTTAGGGGGCTTTTAAGTAATTGTACTTATTAGAGATAATGAGGTTAATGATTCTCTCCCTTCCAAACCCTAGTTTCAACAATTTTAAAATCCAAGATTTGATAAAACGCTGGATTTAGGAGCAGTCCAACTCGCGGATCTTAAAACCGGGCTATCAAATGCAGCCTAAGTTAAAAACCATTTGGTGGCACTTTGCAGCACCAAATTTTTTGAGGACACAGCAATGTGAATTTCCAGATATTGAGACAAATAGGATTCTATAAGGTAAATGTTCACCAAATATAGCAGTCAAAATAGAAAAAAGAAAAAATCCTTCCTACAACTCATGTCCATCTATCAAAGGAACAACTAAAAAGAGTCCACATTTACTCTCATGTCTTCCTTTTCACTTTTCAGTCTCGATCATCCATGAACGCAAGAAAACACCACGGCAAGTCTAACAAAGGGACATGGGCATCAGTCTACTTATCCTTCATGTGCATTCCGGATATATTTGACATACTAGCTACAATTCTTATAAGATTCCAGTATTGCATGGATACTTCATAATCTGTTCTTGAGACATTAGGGAGCCCACACATAATAGCATAGCATGTCTGAAGCTGTGTCACAAAACAGAGGAACAAGTGCAGTTACGTGTATGGGAACGAAAAATAGAAAAGAGAAGATTAGGATCAGTCATCTGAACTTGATCCTCTTTGCATCAGGCAAGCTCTGTACCACCCTTTGGACTTCTAATTTCCAAATTACCTTTTATCATGAAGAGTGGCACAGCCACAACTGTTGTTTGTACGACTCCAGCTACCAGCAAGAATTTTTCATGATTTTATTATACCTACCAGGAATAGTTGGTACAATGACACCTGGCCTCAGAAAGACTGATTTTCAAAATCACTTATGTGACATATAAAAAGACCTGGTTTCCATGCTGGACTATTGGTGGAGCAATAATTGGATATCTAATAAAAAACTCCAATACCCATTCACAAATTTAATTTATTTTTACATAATAAAAAGGGCATACATGTAAATTGACAACCTTGTTAGCAGCACGATGCAATAAATACATGCTTAATAGTTCTACTCAAGATGAAGTATTGTAAGAGAAAGTCTCCCACAGATGATCTATTAAATGGTTATTGATAAGCAAAAAGGAAACCAATGAAAATAACTTCATGTTACCTCCAATGAAAATACTCTATTCAATTCTTCTGTTTCCCTTACTATATTAGTGCAAGCTTCACCATATAAGGAGGCAGCCTTTGCAAGTAATGCATCATCAGTTCCCTCAACCCCATACCTGGTACATTCTTCTGACATCTTCGATTCTGGAAATCATGATTCACACCATATTTGGAAAATCGAACAAAATAAAGCTTCTTGAATTTTGAGAAGATATATTTAGCAGTTATAAACTTGTATTGCTGATTACAGGATTTGTTTGAGAATTCATGATGTGCCCCATCTTTTATGAAACCGTAGAATATAAAAAGTAAATCAAAATTGAGATAGACATGCCTATTTCAATTCTCTTACATCCAACAGATGTAATGGCTTCAGTAGCTCGAACAATTTCTCTTTGAAAGTCCTGCAAAAGGAAGACCCTAATTACATGATGGCTGGTTGCACCATTTGAAATGCCATTTGCTAAACCATTAACTGACAACTTTTCAAGCAAGACAAATTAGACATGTATGGTGATGCATGCATAAATCCCAGCAGTGCAGGTTCCAGCAAAAAATAACAGAATCCATTAAGATGCAATGGAGTGTAAAATTTCATAAGGACCACTGTGAAAAAAAAATCAGGATGCCCGTTTCAAAATTTGGAAATTTAAGCATGCCTCAAGATTGTTCCAAGTAAAGAAATTGGCTGCCTCTCATTTTTCACCTCCCTAGGCATCTAAGCATTGGGCTTTCACCTAGAGAAGCTAGGCTGTGTCTAAGCACAGACTACACCTCACTATGAAAGAGATCAGACCAGATATATAGAAAAGAGGGTAAAACCATAGAGGTGAGCCTTTTATTTCATTTTCATAGCCAGCTAAACGCCCATAGGATGATCAGTTTACTCCGCCTTAATTCACCATTTGAACCCTATACAGAAGACGTCTTTCTACCAGCTTCTTCTATATGTACCACAGTTGAAGCACCTAAAGGAGAATTTGAACTCTTTCAGGTCAGTAATAGAAGCAATTCTCCATACTGTTGCAAAATAACTGCACTGCTATGTCTGAATCAGAGAGACCTAGCCCTTAACCAATAAAATAAAAATAATCAAGCTCACTTACCATAACTTCACATCTGAAACTTTAAATTTTTACAATAGATGCACCCACCACAAAAAGGAATTTCAACAGAATGTGATCCATACCCTGCCAGTGCGGGTAGACTTATAAAGTTTCTCAAGTTGTTGATGTCTCTGCAACTCAATCTCATCTGTGACCATTACATCAGAGCTTTCATATCCGCTCACAGTAAACTGCTTTATGACAGCCTATAGTTTCAAGCATGAGAAAAGAGATTAGTACATAACTTGAATACAGGTTTTCCAAGGCAAGAAGTAGCAATCACAAATGTAGACTGATAGAGAATGAAACATTTAAAAAATGCAATGCACAAGGGGCTGCTTCGTCAAAAGTATACAAAGAAAAATACAAAACTATTCTTTTGGTGAGCTTACCAAATGCGAAGCATCATTAACATCATCATTTTTAAATGTTTGCATGTGTGTATTTGTGCATGAATGCAAAAAAATCTCACAATCACTCTAGAAATTCACTAGGATGTTTTGAGCATGCCCAACCAAGCTTGACTACAAAAACTGTAGCTTCTTTCACAATTCAATCACGTTAAAATAATTATCTATTGTTAACCCACTTAAACATGGTGGAAGGTAGAATCTAAATGAGTATTTTGGATTAACAGCTATTTCTTTCTTCCTATATGCAACAGTTTATACTGCAAGCAAATGAAAGAGCTTATTTTACAATGTATGTAGAGAATAACATATCCTGGAAGAGAACTTTTGAATTTGGGAAACTTGTAGCCTAGCCAAATATGCTCTTGAAGCAATCCGTTTCTTATGTAGAGAATAACGTCTTCCAGAAGAAAACCTTTGAATTTTGAAAACTTGTTGCCTGGTAAAACATGTTCCTGAAGTAATCTGTTTGACTTTACATCTGACCATATTCTTATGGAAACTTATATGGCTATTGAAACACAGGCATTAGATGCCTTAAGGTGTAGCATCAGAACTTGTGATATGGCATTAGAACATAAAATAAAAGCTTCAGATTCTTGTGTATTTTTTTCATTTTTACATCAGTAAATTAGTACAGCTTGAACCCATAATTGTTTTTCCTTGCTACCCAACACATGCATCAAGGCAACCGTAGTTCACTTCGTCGCATTAAAATTATCCATCAGAAAACCAACTAAAATGCATGACCTGATAGAGAAAAACCAGAACCAACTTAACTAAAAGGGAAATCCCAACAATCTGAATAATCTTCATAAAGACAATAAATTCCAATTGGGGATCGTCTCCTCGGATCTGAGCTTAGGTAGTGCACCAATAGGAGAAATTGGAAACGAAAAACAAAAATGAATAGAGATATGGACGAGTTAGGCAGTTCATGGTATATTAAACAAGAAGAAGAATGAAAGGAAGGTATGTCGAGAGGGAAGAGAAAGAGGATTACATGCTGTTGCTTGGCAACCTGTTCTCTGATTTTGCTGGCTTGTTTTCTGAGAGCATCCATCTCCCCAACTCTATGCAGATCTGCTTTTCCTAGTTCGTGCTCCTCCGCTCCTGCTTCAGTATGGAACAGAAGACCGCTTGACTGATCGGAGCAATAACTGTGAGGTGCGTCCCTGTGTTACCAACATTTGACATAAATATGTTCAAGTTTTGGTTGTATAACAAGGACACGACAATCTTCGGCCTTTTCATTCAATTAACTTTGGGTCCGAAATAGACGGTTAATTGAAAAAAATTAAAACGTATCTTATCATTTGTCCAACTAAACCTTCAGCTTGTTCTGTTAAAAATTATTCTGTTACGGTAAATTAGTTCATAACCATAGTGTATATTTTACCAACGAAGGTTATCTTTCAAAAGTTAATTTTTTAATGCGAATAATGAAAATGGGGGCGTACATTAAAATTGAACATTTTGTTGGACTTTAGGCCTGGCAACGGGCCAGCCCACCGGAAACCTGAATCCGAGCTAGGCTGACACCCGAGCATGATCCAGTTAAAATTAAAATGTATATATTAATATAAATAATATATAAATATAATTAATTATAATAAAATATTATAATTATATATATATATATCAATAAAAATAATATTAAAAAAATCTTATCGAATCGAACTAGTCTTAGTTGGACTGAACCAAGTATAGCTTGCTCATTGGTCAAGCTGTGCTTCTTTATTATGGGAACGAAATCATTGTATAATGTTTTAAAGGATGTAGCACAGCTGGTCAGATGCAGCATGTTCTCGCTTCAATTTCATGGGCGCTATTCCTCTATGCTACAAAACGTGAAGGTGTTCTGTCGAGTTGAATGTAACTCACTACCCACTCAAGCTCCAATGCAGCTCAAGACTCTAAAAGTAAGGTAATTGGAGAACTCGAGCCTCTTTGAAACGGTAGATTGTTAACTATTCACTCGCCTAAAAATTATCATAGGTTTTTAGAATATAAAGCGATTGTGGAGTATCGTCCAAACTTATATTTCGAGTTAGATTTGATTTCATAAGGACACATTTTCACGTAAAAAAAATCAAGATTCTGTTCAATCCAATTTTTCTTCGTCGAATATGACTTAACAAAATATAAATCACATCAAGGTAAAATATGCAATTTGTGAATCTCTTTGTATCAGTATGGTCTATATCTGGAAATCAATTTGAATGAAGCACAAATCTTTTAGACTGAGATTGGCCGGCAAAGAAAAAAGGGATTGTGGATGAGAAGTCAGTTTTGTTAATTACTAGCTTTGCACTACGTGAAACGTATCAATAATAAAAAATATATTCAGGCGAATGAAACTCTAATTCATTTTCTCCTAGCAATTCTTTGATTAGCTCTTATCGCATAATATATTATAAAATTTCATATATTATATACAAATAAAGTAACCATGCCTCGGATCCGACACATATAAGTTGAGATCAACTGAAAATCGATCAAGCTTGAGTAAATCTGTCTTAGGTCTAAGATTATGTATGATAATGTAAATCTTTGAGTTAATAATTCGAACGATCAGGTCATTCGAAGCCAAGTTACTTTCCGTTGGCCATGGCTGGGCTAGCACTAGACACGACAAATTGTACAATTTCGAGAGAAATTAGTATATTTCGCATCACAAGGCGTTTGACATTTTTGAATGTTTATAGACGTTGATTGACATAAAACATGTCATAATTTAAGTTGTTTATATAAAAAAATATTAATTTGTATATCATGTTATAAGAACAGTTCATTTTTTCTATGAGTATAGTAATGTTATTATGATTAATGGAGCATATGCTTGACATCAGAACTTTTATAAGATCATATTTGTGTGATTGAATTGCGTGAAAAAAAATGTTTTGACAATCAAAAGTTCTTGGTGGGGGAAGTGGTTCTGATCTTTGTTCATAATAACTTTGTGGCTTGGAATATACCAATTATTCCAATCAATGATTTGCATTTAGTACATATGGTCTTCCATTATTATTTTTCATTTTATAAAAAAAATTACAAATAAAACAAGGCAAGAACAAAATTTTAAAAATTAGCAATTAGCATGCCTTGAAGACCTCAAGCTCACATATAAAAATAACGCTGGATAAAAGTCTCCAGCTCCTCTACAGCTTGCTCCTTTTCCACCCTGATTCCTCGAGTAACCAAGTGCAGAATTCTTCTCCAATTTGGATCTCTAAGTCTACCTTCTAGGATCTGTTTCATTTTTCGGATCCAGTTAAGATCTATTGCAATTAAATGAAACATGTTTCCATAGACCATAGTCACAAATAAAGCTTAGGATTTGTGAGTCTGATTCTTCTTCAGCACCACAGAAAAGACACCTGCTAGCTCATTGACAAGCAGATTAGAGCAGAGTTCCTCAGTGAGCTGCCCTTTGAACACAAATAATCCAAGATAGGGAGAGTGTTATGAGTCTAGTGGAGGAGGTTAGCTGTAGCAATCACCCAATTTTCTTCATGCCCACAAAAAATGACCTTCGATTTTTCATCATCGACTTGCAGACCGGTTAGCATTTTGAAGAGTGGACTGGATGGCAAGGCGGACCAGTTTCTTTAGACTTAGGTTTGAATTTTGGAGTGGTCATTGTCACGTTCCAATGCATTATATTTTTGAATAATAAAAGGTTCCAAAACATACTCTGCGAAAACCCAAGTGGGCGGGCACAAGGCCAGTAGTATTGCTTATGAATGGTGGAATGAACTACTTACCCTTTTAAAAAAAAATTAGATAAATTTAGCTTTAGACAAATGCCTTAGCTTGAAATTTAATCTCGCTAACCCATAAGAAACCTTAGCCAGTCTGGTAACTTCATCAGCGATTTATAGTGTGGGGACGGTTTATGATAACCTAGTAATAGTTTGTAGTTCTTTTAACAATAAATTTTTCAATTTTTACCAATCCAACAACATCCCAAAAAACTGAAAATATATATGAACCAAGATGAAAATAATTGATTTAAAGCGTGTTTTATGGAAACTAGTATTTATAAACATGTTGTCATGTTTATATTTTATTTAAAAATAAGTTATTATAAAAATTTAAGTAGGGTTTTGTCGCCCACCGATATATACCGTTTTTTCCCAACATCTCTCCAAAACTACAAGTTTTCAGGTCCGACCGTGTTTTTCTACTAAATCTGATCAGACTCGACATATAGGTGCGTTTGATTATTTCAGATCGATCCGTAGCGGCATGACTCCCATTTCCACTCGACATTTTTAGACAGAAAGTGTTTTTTAATCTCAACGACCTTATATGGCGTTAAAAGCTATGCGATAAAATGGATCCCCCCTCTCTCTTTCGGCGTTCTCGCTCTTTGGCTCTCGATTTTCCATCGTCTCTTGGGACTTCGGCTTCCATTGGTGCCTCTCTCTCTCTCTTCTATTCCTTTCCTGAACGCTACTGCTGATCCCGTTTATATATGTAGAGAGAGCGCTGTTTTTCGAGAGTTTTACCCTCTCTTTCCCTTTCTTTCTCTCCTTCTTCGTTGAGGGGAAAGGACCGACCATTCTCTTGCAGAGGATTTGAGGCGTTGACTTACTTATTCTTCATTACTTCGCTCCTCTTTCAACATGCTGTGAGCCTTTGGCGAAGTTTTTCTTGGTAAATCAGTTTTCTTTCATCTTATCATGCAATTGGATTGCTTTGCAAGGAGATTCTTATGTTCGCCCCCGTCCTCTTTGCTGTCTCCAGTGGCGCTTCCTTCTCCAAGGTACATTGTGGTTATAAGCGACGATATCATGGATTGCGGTTTTCGATGTTGTAACACTTTCTTTTCATAGCCCATTTACGATTGCTACTACGCGCTTACATAGAGTTATTTTAGTAGTTCTGAATGGCGATATTTTAGAATGCTACAGTTCTCTTTGAAGTTATTTTGTTGTGAGATAAAGTTATCTTATCTTTCTGAATATAACGATATCATGTGCTACATAGTTGCCTTTGAAGTTATGGTATTGTTCTGAATGACGATATTATGCACTGCTCCAGGGTTTTCTTGTTTTTGCACGTACCTTTAATGGCTTATTTACAATGTTAGCAGCACCCCACATGGAATTTAAGCCATCAAATTGCTTCCAGTTCATGGTGACAATTGCACGCAAAGAAAAAAAGGAAAAGAAACTTGAGGTCAACCTTACCGGTGACGCTAGCAAAGTGAAAAATAGAAAGCACGTTATAACAAGTTTCAAAGTTTAGAGATTAAATGTATATAGCAGGTTGCTTCTTCTATGTGGTGTCAATCGTTAGGACTATGATTGGCCTTAATCCAGTTGAGTTCCAGTAAAGGCTTCATTGGCACGCTTATGTTTAATCATCTCCAAGATCTTATGGTCGCTAGTTGTTTGAGCAAATTCGATGGTTGATTTTGGTAAAAATCAACTCTTGAGTTTCTAGAAACTGGCATTGAATACAGGATTTTATAGCGCTTGAAAAATGGAAGGGCAGCTCATAATGCTTGTTGGTTCGTTTGACACTGCTTTGCAATAATAAAAAAGAGCGAGCCACGTCTCAGACTCTCAGCTAAGCTTGGAGATGGAGGTCTTATTTAGAAAGCCAAATACTGTTTTCATGTAACAAACATATTCTGTTTTGAAAAAAGGAACCACAATTCAGATAAGCGGTAAGCCCACTATATATCACATCTATTTGTCAAATCTGACCAAAAGCACCTAGGACATTGAGATTGTAAAGATACATACATGCAGGATTTTGACTGATATCAACTATATGCTGTAGTTGTATGTGCTGGCCTGAGATCACATATTCGCCCGAGGTAGGTCTAGTTTTAAACCCTTGGTCTTGAGGTTGGTAGTGCTGAATAAAATGAAATGTCTAGGAAACCCAAATATGGCCACTTTTGATTTCTAGTGATTTTTTAAGATGGAAAATGTCACTTTGAATTCTAATTTGGTTTCTCTACATGCATTGGCTTATTTCTTTATTATTATTGGTTAATGTGCAGACCTCACTTTTGCAACCTGAATACAGATTTATTTTCTCATTTGTGAGGGTATTTTGTGTGTTATATGTATATGTTATATGTACAATCCGTTGTAAACTTGTAATGTATACTATATGTACTGATTTGATATGTTTTTTGTTTGAAATGATTCAAATGAACTAGTCTATAAGGTCTGTAACTGAAATAGTCTATAAGAAATGCAAGCATTGTGTGCATTATGTAAACAAGAATGATGTGTTTTCTTTTGTGTATCAACCTAAGGCATCAGCTGGACAGAACAACAAGTTTTCCAGTATGTAAACAAGCTGGAAATGTACTTTTAATCTGTCATGTAAACAAGCACAGAACAGTTTTTCATGTTTTACTTTTGGCTTTATTTACAAAGTATAAACATTCAATTAGAACAGAACCAAATAGTTTTTCAAGTACATAATTTTATTAAGTGATGGTTAACATAACTAAAAAAACAAAAACAAAAAGGTCGCCTTTTTTGCCTAGGCGCGCCTAGTCCCGCCTAGGCGCTAGCTGCTGCCTGGGTGCCTTGACAACTAAGTTTGTAAGTTAATTGTTTGTTCACTACTACTCTATCTGACATTGCCTGGCTGTTCTTTTCACAAATGAAATCAGACATGCTTGATCGTTGGATATCATTATCATTTTTTACTATCATTCAGGCTGTTAATTGTAGTAGCATTAGTTATTTTTCCACTTCTTTTAAATGCATGTTTACTCCAGAAATACAAATTCTAAGTTAAATTAGTCTTAGAATGTCAATGTTCTTGTGCTTTTTCCCCAGGGAGACCCATCTTTGGTATGTCATACCTGATGAAGTACAAAAGAAATCTCTGTTGAAGCTATACATGGAGCAACTATCATTGGATGAAAAGGAAAATATTTACCATTTCAATGATGACAAGCTTCAAAAGCATGCTCTTTTGACTCGTACTTTGGTGCGCACTACCCTTGTGAGATGTAGGATTTAAGCTCCTTTTCTATTAACTCTGTGTTTAAAATGATTTTCTATGGTGTTCTTGTAAAAAATACTGCATTCAATTCACTGAAGAGACATAGTTAACTCATAATTTTTTTGTTCCTTGCATATGTTTGTGAATCATTTATATATTTTTTCACTTTGTGGCTTTGTACAGTTACTAATGTTATGCATCTGAAATTTTGACCGCTTTCAGATTTGCTCAATTGACTGATTGTCTGACCAAATAATTGCGGGTGGATATCACTTCTTAGTTCTTACAAATTATATTCCCTCCTTGCTTTTGCGTGGTTGTTCTACCATTTTCATTTTAACCCATCATCTTGTGTCTCAAACTGTGTAAATATGCATGACACAGTCAAAATTACAAATCTGTGGGTTCAAATCCACCAAATTTATTGATCAACTAAGTTAATGAACTCCTTTGAAATGTACCATAGAAAATCATTCAATGATCAAATTTATTGATCAACTAAGTTAATGATCTCCTTTGGGATGTACCATAGAAAATCATTCAATGGTGTAAATCCTGAAGATCAGATTTGAATCTCTTGATGTTGTTAGTTTGACTTCATCTTCTAAGAATAATGAATTGGATGCTTGATAAGCTTATGGTGAATTTGTCACTTTTCCTTTTCATAGTCATGACCTCTCTCATTTCTAAGGAGACGTGCAACATGGCAATGGCATGCATTTTTTTTCTGAGACATATGGTGCAGGTCAAAAAGAAAAAAGTGGCTTCTATGTGATTGTTAAAGTTCATGTCTGTGCATGTCAATGCTTAATAGTTCAGGAGAGTGCTTTTGATTCCAACAAGCTTTTCTCTTTTGGCTTATCAAAGTGTCCTGGTTTTTTGCACATGGTAGGCTTTTATAAAGGAACTATTTCTGGAATCATGCAGAGCAGTTGTATGCAAATGTTTCTTTTGCGGACCTTGTTCTTTACATGCATTCAACACTAATAAATTCAGATCCAGGAGGAGGAATGTCTAACATTCATTTTTTTTTTTTTTTTACTTCGGCATCTCTTTCCTGTCAACTGTATCAGTGCCAAAGAAGGAACATTCTCGAATTTGATTCAGGAAAATTTAATTTTCCCTTCCATGAATTTCATTCTTCTAATTGAGTAACATTTTTTCATTTTACGTCCTATGGTCCTAGTTGATATCTTGAAGGCTTCAGCTTATGTTGCAGTGCTTCTGTGGAGAACTTGTTATTTCCTCCTATAATGTATAAATATCATATTATTAGGGAAGGAGTTTCTATATCTTGTAGCATATGGTCCATTAGATTGCTGATTTTACTCATCTGCACAAAAACATGATACTGAATTAATGTTGTATGTCACATATACCACACAGCTACTTGCATACTATTACTTTTTTGAATCTCTCCATGGAACCTTCCATTTGAACCCGTCCGTATGTGAAATCAGATACAAGTTCTCAGCTAAGTCCAAAGTCATTGGAGTTCAAGAAGAACGAATTTGGCAAACCAGAGGTACAACCAGTTTACTACTTATACTCTCTGCATGATGCATGTCTTATAATAAACTGAGCTGTAAATGATCTGCCAGCGTATAAATATTTAAGTTGCAACCTGCATGTATGAGCAGTTGTTATGGGCAAAAGAGAAAAATTGGGAGCCACCTTCACTACAGTTTAACATCTCCCATACACCATCTTTGATCGCGTGTGCTGTGACTTCTGGTGCTGTGGTAATTCATTTTTGGCTTTTGTCTACATTATTATGCCACATTTTATGATACATTTAAATTAGTTGATGTTTCATCTTTAATTTTTAAACTTTGTTACTTCTTTGATTTCAGATTGGCATTGACATAGAAGAAAAACAAAGGAAGACAAGGAATAACACCTTATCTTTTGCTCGGCGCTATTTCTCACCTGCAGAAGTTCAAATTTTGGAGGCCCTGACAGACCCTGATGTTCAACAGCAAGAGTTTATCAAATTGTGGACCATGAAGGTGACATATCTTGACATGTTGTAGCTGTATAAAGTGTTGGTACTTCTTCGTCGCTTTCTGCTGCTTTTTGTTTTATGTCCTAGGACCTCCTTTTTTTGTGGCCATATTGTTCTTCATGTAAATTAAGTCTTAAGTGTTTGTTCATTGAAGCTATGCCTGCGCATCCTGTCTCTTATTGTATTAAAATATTGATTATATGAAAATGATATTTAAGGAGAAACACAAAGACATGATTGCATGTGCCGCATATAAGGTTATTGGTTACTGAAAATGGCAGACACACAAAAAAGCAACAAAAATATGATATAAATCTGCTAGATATATGCTTGAGATAGTGAAGATGAGAAATTGTCTAACTCCACTTTGAGCCTCATTATATGTGAATCCGACTTTGCAGGAAGCCTATGTTAAAGCATTGGGAAGGGGATTTTGGGCGGCTCCATTTAGGGACTTTACAATTCGATTTAGGGCAACTGAGGGGCTGCAGTCTTCTAGTCAACCTTGTTCTCCTCCATATGTATGTTCTTTTTGGTATAATTTGGTTACATCCCAATTTTGGGTTCATCCTGCTTACTACTTTTGGTTTCTTGGAATAATGGCGTGGAGCAGTCACATGTTTTTTAATGTATTCAGACATTAGAAACGGTTCTTGAAACTTCTAGCAGTCTGGATAAGTTTGCAAGGAGTTGGAGGTTTGCACTCTTTGAGTTGGCTAATACACACTATGGTGCAATTTGCATGGAAAGAGAGGACCATGTCAAGGGTGAGATTACATATTTAAAAGATATTCCTTGTTTCTAATCACTAACCTCTCTGAACACCACTTATTTCTTCTCTACTGTTAACCCTTGATGCCTTTTTACTCAATTTAGATGAACAAGGCTTGATAAGATTGAAGGCATGGAAAACAATTCCTTTTCTGGAGGATAAATTTGTATCTGGTACTGATGCAGTTATTCCTATCAGTGGTTTGACAACAAGTTAATGTCGTCCAATCCCCGAGTGAGAAAGGAATCAAGGTTGTTCATGGATCAGATTATTTTCAGACAGGAAGGATGTGATTTTCAAGTAAAACATCATTACGAAGAGTTGTAACATATCTTAGTCCCATTCATATCTAGAAGAGCATTGCCAGCGTATTGCTTCTCATAAGAACAATCATGGTCCGATACGGGAGCGAGTGAAGGGATCTGTATGCATTTTCGTGTGATGATAAATGTTAAACACTCGTTTTGCGAGATACTAGCCTCTAGCAGCATGTGAAGCTTTGATGTTTTCTTTGCAGAACTAAATCAGCTAGTTGGCAACCTTTTTGTGAAGCATCTGCGAGCTTTCCGACACAAAACAATAATCTTATGTTCAGTACAAACTTCAGTATAGCCTTGATTTGGTATGGAATATATGGTTGTCTTCTACTATTTCAAGGTGATTAATAAGACTGGATATTTGAAATGACTTTATCTTCAGCTCACTCGCCGAGTTGGCTTGGGAATCGCCCGAGTAGTCTCGGATTGCTAGAAAACCTGGCCACGAGTTAAGGTTGGCTCGGCTCACCTCTAACTCGTGTATGACTTGGCCTATTCGGGTTATTTTAAAATTCGACTGACTTGATGAGTCAACTCACCGAGCTGACAAGTCAACTTGCTAACCTAGTGACCTGGTCATCAGCCAATCCGAGTCCGAGTCATGGATTTGCTAACTATGCCCTAAAAGGTTTACTCAAGAAACTTAAGTTTTCTGCTTGTGATCAGGTTCTTATTTGGACAGAAATGAAACAGGAAGAAACAGTTTTCCCTTATTTGGACACAGAAATGAAACAGGAAGAAACAGTTTTCTCTGAAAGGGTGGCTGCCATGGCCGCTGTGTTGCCACGCCAAATTGCTGTAGTTTTGACCTTTAAAGAGGGGTATTATGTATGCTGATTATGAGAGCCTCTAGCTAAGCAGCTGCATGGAAAGGCATCATTGGGTCATTTGCAAAAGATGTTGAGGAAAATTCACATTCAGCATGCGACAGCTTTTGGGCTAGAAAAAACATTCAGAAAACATACCTTTCACTAGAAAAAGGTTAACCCGTATGTGATATGTCCATTAGAGGCGTATGTGATATGTCCATTAGAGGCTGTTTGATGGATTGGAAACCTATAATTGAAAAAATGTTTTTGAAAATAAGTTTACTGTAAAAAAGGAATGAGAAAAATCTTTTTGATTCTCATTCTTATGTGTGTGTGATAAGTAAGAAATAAATTTCTAGAAACAAGTTTCTATAATAAACATATTTTCAGAAAAAATAGTTTCTTTTTTTAAACACAGAATAGATGAGAATTTCGCTTCAACTCTTCACAAAGTTAATCAGGTTCAAATAACAATTATCAATTTTTTTCCTGTCTAGTCAAGTGCCAAAATTTTATCAAGATTGTGTTTTGAAATTTTCTTAAAATTATTAGTCATATAGGTAATTTTGAAAAACTATTTCGACCATTTTGAAAATAATTTAAAACGGTGGGGTGGGGTTGGGTGGAATGAAGATTTTTCATTTTAACTGTATAAAGAAAGGTTCGAACTTTTTTTTTCTTTCATTTCTGCCTTTCTCTTCTCTTTCCTCTCCACTGATCTCTCTTCTTCACTGGAAAACCAGACTGGAAACTGACGACCAGCAACCGACAACAGGTGGGTTCAACGTTCAGGCTTTGATATTTCATCTTCTTCTACCCTTTCATCTCTTCATCTTTGTCTATAAGAAACCTCTGCCTCTACCTAGAGGGTTTCAGAGGGCTCCCCCTATGCAGAGGTAGAGGGTTTCACTTTCGAAGAGCTCTGAAACTCTTTCTTTATGTAACCATCTATGCAGAGGCAGAGGGTTTCGTTTCTTTTGCTTCTGTATGAAGGTTTCAGTGTTGGAGAATGTTTTAGAGAAACCCTATGCAGGTAAACCCTCAAAAAGGAAAAGGGTTTCTTCTAGAGAGCCACCCTCTTCTGTATGAAGGTTTCCCTCTAATGTCTCTCTTTCTCTCTCTTTCTGTGTATGCAGAATACATCGCTTCACAGCCATCGCTCGTGACCAAGCTTTCGGCAGTCCCGCAACCATTGCGGGTGACCAAGCTTGCGTTGCCCGCGGGAAGCAACATGCATTTTTTCGTCTTCGGAGAGTGGAAACAAATTTCCTGAATAAAAATTCTGGAAACCGACGTAAGGGCCCGTTTGCTTGTCGGGTGAAATTTAACGTGGCAAATTTTTTTGAAAAAATTTACAGGATGAAATTTCTCCCTCTTCCAATCTAAGGCCATATTTGATGCACAGAAAGAATTTAACGTGGTAAATTTAACCATGTTTGATGCACATGAAGAATTTAACGTGATAAATTT
Organism: Nymphaea colorata; assembly: GCF_008831285.2. Classification (NCBI taxonomy): domain Eukaryota; kingdom Viridiplantae; phylum Streptophyta; class Magnoliopsida; order Nymphaeales; family Nymphaeaceae; genus Nymphaea; species Nymphaea colorata. Next base: position 6,345,609 of record NC_045148.1, on the reverse strand, counting down.
AATCCTATTTAATGCACAAGAAGAATTTATCGTGGTAAATATTGTTTTTTTTTTCTTCTCCTCCTCAATTTGACGTGGGAAGAAATTGGAACATGATCTTCTAAACCAACAAGATGCACATGGTACGAACAACAATTATATGTAAAAAAAAATAACACAGTTAAAACCATGACATCTAACAGTGCAATATAGTTGACGAAATAAAATTTATAACGATAACAAAGTTAGCTAACCCATACAGGTTTAACTGTGTAATGAGCATATGTCCACAAAAGTTAAATGAGTACAAATCCACAAAAGGGTGTATTTCTTACTCCAGAAAAAAAAAAAGTTTAATGAGTACATATCCAACAAAGAAAACATGTAATCACAAAACAAGTAATCCAACATTTGTAGCTGCACTTTCGTTCTTCAAGCTTCGTGTCTTCTATATCTTACTTTGCAATGTCATCTTCAATTAGTGGAGGCCTACGTACTTGCACACCATACTTGTTGTGGACATACTCATGCATGTGATACTCAGCTACTTCGAATGAATCAAACAATCTAAAGAGGGCGCCCTTGTATCAATAGACTAATGATTGACACCGCTCCCAACTGTCATATGTGCCTCGCTCACGACCTTCGAAAACCACGTAGTACTTTTGACGAGACATCATCTTCGTTGTCCTATTCAAAACAAAACAAATGTCAAATAATCAAATGAAACAATAGTCAACACTCATAAACAAACTTACTATTCAATTGATAATCTGTAAACATTTGAGATGATATAGCAGCTCTCATAGAATTGTTGCTTCCTCGCTGATGTGTTTGACTTGCAATTTTCAGTTCGCTTAAGACAAAGTCATCATTCGAAGGTGCATTTTCATCACCATACAATTGTTGCATGAACAACAACAATTTCAAACAACATCGAAGATCATGGAATTATACTAATAACACACAAGAAATGTTTTGCATGACATGAATTATACAAATAATTGAATATAAAACAATGAACTCTTACCTACGAATCAGCAAGTCTACGCGACAACCATGTCACCCAATCTGAAGGTGGAATGTTGACAAAGATCATGGAATTGATGCCCTCGGCTAACAGATCCATACTCATCAGTCGCGTATGACTATCTAGGAGCCCACTGTCCACCATCTCTTGTAAGATTTCGCAACATTTGACATATTGAAACCCTCTACAAGTATGTGTGAGGGTGTCCACATTCTGAGCTATACTGTTCAACAAATTGTAATATACGTCATCATTAGAGGAGTTGGACCTGGTCCTTTTTGACCTACATGTAGTTGTATTGTTTGTCGGATTTTCAGTTGTAGGAGTTGGAGGTACTGCCGATTGTAGGGGACTATCATCATTAAGCATCTGTGTGAATGATTGTTCACTATCAGACTGCATGTACAAAGGAGTCGTCTGAAATGCAGGTGTAGATGGAAGTGGTTCAGTGTCATCATGTAGAATGCAGTGTCATCATGTAGAATGCTGTTCAATGTGACTGCGTCTTTCCTAGTTATATGAAATTCGCCATATAGCCATCTACACTTAGCTTTCTCGCATGGGTAACATTGGTGATGAACAGGGTTTGGTTATGCGGATCCATCCATAACTGGAAATGGTAACTTTCCAAGCCCAAATTTTAGATATGCACCTCACATTTCGGACTTGATCCACCGAGTACGCTTCTCCACTGTGAACCTTTGGTCAATTCTCGTCCTTGCCATAGGATCCATTTGAATGTATATTGACCTTCTTCATAGGCGTTCAAAACTAAGTCCCAACTTGGTTGCTCTAGTTGACGAGTTTGGTGGCCCGGTGGGCTGCTTCTAACGCTTGAATCTGTGCCCATGCCGTGGTGCATAATCCCAGTTTTCCCATATGTGCTTCGGAGTAGAGAGTAGTTGTAGACTTCATGACTCTCCTCCGATCTAGATCGGATTCCCACGAAACTTGGGTGGGACTCTTCAACGAAATGTCCCTCCGGGGGTTGCTCTTCATCCTCGGCAACAACCTCATATAGCCTTTCCGTGTCTGAGGCATCTGAATGTTCTTCTCCAGATTGCCTTTGAACCTCCTCTTCGGAATATTGCTCATATTCTTCAAAGGATCTGTAGTCGTTGGACTCATAACCGCAAGAGGTTTCACCATCCGCGGCTCCTTCCTCCCAAGAAGGCATCTTGCTGACTCTAGTAGACTACAAAATCTACTCCAATCTACTGGCCGACGATGGTGGCGCTGACCCTAGAGCCAAAGAACCTATGCCCTAAGCCAAATCGCTCGCCCAAGATCTCTTGAGGTCGCGTCTCCCGCCGGGCTATTGACCCCGGTTTCTTGCTTCCTGGGTGAAGTTATAGGTGCGTTTTCCTGCCCTTGGTCTCAACCTACTAGAACACTAGGGGCTAAGGCCTTACCACCGAGTATGCTACACGTTTACACAAGCAGCTTACACAAACATTCAACATGCCACAACCTGAGAAGGGCTGAGTTCGAACCTGACAAAAGAATGTCGAGCAGCCAGGGGAGATCGGCGAAGACTCGTATCACGGTAGAATGGCTCGTCCTGCCTGGACGAGGAAGATGATGTTGCAGAGGAATGGGCTCGGCTAGCCTGGCCGAGGGAGGACGTGATGTGGACGGACGGGAAGCAAACCTTGCGCAATCTTGGATGGTCGACAAGGGCAGCTACCGACAATGATGGTCGGCACTTCTGAGGGAGTTGGGTTACAAGGAGAGTAATGATGAGGGGTGGGGTTATGAGGAGATTAGTTAATGATGAGTTTGGTTTACGAAGGGAAGAGGTGGGAGATTGAGAAGCGGGAGAGGGGATGCGAGAGAGTTAAGACTCTTACCTGCCTTGCATGTGGAGGATGAGGAGTAAAGGGGATATTCCCCTTTATTACACATCGGGAACTTGAAGGGTGTGGGCCCTTGGATGCTGCCACGTAGCAGATCAGAGATAGGAGGTTGAGGGTTGGAGACTCGCATGCCTTGGGGACACACTCCCGGAGTTAATGCTCTTCGTTTTCCCACGATAGGATTGATGGCTTTCTTACCCGAATATGATTGTCACCCTCGGCTTAGGAGTCAGATTAATGATGCCTTAATGGCAAGGGCACCCTCGTCTTAGGACTGAGGGAACACCAAGAGTCACTGGACTTGGTGGGACGATAGGAATTCCGACAATTGAGTTGGAAGATTCCGACACTTTGCGATTTGCCACTGTCCGGAGTCGGACTTAGGAGTGGCTTGGCCTGTCCCTCTACGCGCGCCTGGGCGATTTACCAAGCTCTTGCCTCGGTCGTCTCCGTGTGCACCACTGCGGTTTGTCTTGTTTCTTGTGGGCGTGACCTCTCCGACCACACACTCCCTGCATCCTATAGGAGGAATGCTGCCTACTAGGGCCGAGCTTCACCAAACTCGCCAAGATTGGGATTAGGCCTACCTTTCCGACTACCCACCTTCCCGATGTGCCTGGGAAGGAAGCTAGCCTACTAGGGTGGTGTTGGCCAAGCCTAGAACCAGTGAAAGAGAAGGAACCGTATAGGAGTTTCCACGATACCAACCTTACTTTCGCTAGCGGAATCGTCAATGCTAGGGTACTAGTAGGACAAAACCACGGCCCACCTTTTTCCAAGCCTTCCCGTGATCTCGTCCTGCCTCTTGAAGCCCTTCATGTTCGAGGACAACCGCACCGAGAGGAGATATCTTTTCATTGGGGATTTGCACGTAGGAAATCATCACCAATGGAAGCTCCTCTTCTTCACTTCGGCCAGAGCCATGGGCTGAAGAGTTTGGATTACACCACCTCAACGGTAGGGGAGATACACACCACAAAGGGTGGGGAAGGAGAGAGACGATCTCAAGCAAATTCTATTTCAAAAGCAGGAATGCCAAAAATGGCTTACGAAAGAACTTAAATAGTCTAACGTCTCCGTTTACATAACCCTAACCGAGACAGTTCTAAAAAGCAAAAAGGAAATGAAATGACTCGTAAGATTAAACACTCTAACTAACGACTCAACTGAGACGGCATTGGGACGACTCGACGCTAAGGACTTGATCTTAATCTACCTCTCTGACCGGGTTCAGACTTGACCTAGGCTTGGTTCCATTTGGCTCACGGGGTCAGGATTACTGTCTGCATGTCTCATGTCTTCGCTCTTCGGCTGCTCTGCCTAGCAACCTCACTGATGCCTTGGTTTTGGCCTGGCGTGTCTGGCCTGTGCTTCTGCCCTGTCTGTCTATCCGACCTTGGCCAACCTGTCCATCCCCATTGGACTTTGCGCTTGCTTGTCCTGTTGACAACCCTCGTCCAGTGGTGCTATTGGGCGCTCGACCTGTGACATGTCGTCTTTGGGCATCGTTTGCCATCCTGGCCCGGCTTCTCCTGGCAGGGGATGTGGGTTTGGGCTGTTTTGGAAGAAAATTCGTAACAGATCCACCCTCCTTAAAAGGAGCTTATCTCCAAGCTCCTTCTTTTGGAAACCTGTGGGCAATCTGATCGAATTCTTTCCAAGATGTTCCACGGTCATGCCCATCCCATTCCACTAACACTTCATGTCTCAACATGCCTTCTCTTTGTACTGGTCGATGCTTCAGAATGCGGTAAGGGATTGGAAGATGATCTGGGGCATGTTTGATTTGCTCAGATATTTCCTTGTAGTGTGGTTTAAGACATGTCACAAGGAACACCGGATGGACCATGGCTGTTTTTGGAAGTCCCAACCGATAAGCTGCTCGGCCCACTTTCTGAAGTACAGGGTAGGGTCCATAATACTTTGGCAGGAGCTTAGAGTATGACTACCCTAACAGTGACTTCTGCTTCATGGGAAGCCTTTTCAGCCACACATAGTCCCCCACTTGAAATTCTCTATCCTTACGACCCTTGTTGTAGGTTTGTCTCATCTGATTATGTGCCTTGAGGATATTTTGGCGGAGAGGCTTGAGTACCAAGATGGCCTCTTTGTTTTCTGAGCGGGGTAAAGCTTCTATGAAATCCATACTTATGTCTATCCATGACTTGAACGGGACGGGTAAGGGGTTCAAATGGCATGGAGGTCGAATGGCCTCATATTTTTCCCGTTGGCATATCTCACAATGCTTTACAAAATTCTTCACATATGTCTTGATACCATGCCACCAGAATTGTTCCTTCACTCTCTGTAGTGTCTTGGTCACGCCGCCATGGCCAGTTGAAGGTGTGGATGAAAATGGTGTATCACATCTTGCCTGACAGTTGATTGTGGTGGCACCACAACTTTCTTCTTCCTTAGAAGCAGGTCTCCCCAGACCGAGTAATGAGGAATCGATCCTGGGTTTTGTACCAGGGAAACCTTGATGAGCTAGACCATCGTCTGCTTGCTGCTCTGCTGCTATCTTATCCCACAAGTCAGTTTGTACAATCGTGAGATTGGCCAACTGCTCATTAAATGGAATAATGCGTCGGCCGCGGTATTCTTTGGTCCCTGTTTGTACTCAATGTCAAAATCATACCCCAAAAGCTTGGACAACCACCTCTGTTGGGTTGGGGTTGACGCTGTCTACTTGAGCATGAACTTTAAGCTGCTTTGGTCTGTTTTGACAACAAACCGCCAACCTATGAGGTAAGGCCTCCACTTTTCAACTACGAGCACAATGGCTAGGAGCACTTTCTCGTAGGTTAGCCCTGTTGGTAAGTGCCTTAGACATGTAGGCTATGGGATGCCCCTCCTGGCTGAGGACGGCACCAACTCCCACTTCACAGGCATCCATTTCCACTGTGAAGGTTTTGCTGAAATCCGATAGAGTTAGGACCGGGGCTGACATGAGAGCGGCTTTCAGATTGTCAAAGGCTGCCCTAGCCTTGTCCGATCACGTGAACGCCCCCTTCTTGGTCACCTGGGTCAATGGGGCAGCTACTTGTCCGTAGCCCTTGATAAATCGTCGGTAGTACCTAGTTAATCCTAAGAATCCACACAATCCTTTCAAGTCTTTCGGTAGGGGCCACCTGTCCATAGCGTGAAGCTTGTCAGGGTCTGCTCTCACCCCTTGGATACAATGTGCCCTAAGTACCCTATTTCAGCATGTTCAAAACTGCATTTAGATCTCTTGGCAAATAGCTGATTCTCCTTCAGAACATTCAAGACCGTGGCGAGATGGACTACATGTTGCTCTATCGTCCGACTGTAGATGAGGATGTCGTCGAAGAATACTAAGACGAAATCACGAAGGTAGCGTCGAAAGACGTCATTCATACATCTTTGAAATGTGGCTGGTGCATTGGTTAGGCCGAACGGCATAACCAGGAACTCATAGTGCCGATCATGAGTTCGAAAGATAGTTTTGGCCACATCCTCTTCTTTCATCCTAATTTGACGGTAGTCCGACCTCAAATCTATTTTGGAGAAGACACACGTTCCTGCTAACTCATCTAAGAGTTCATCTATGACATGAATCGGGTGACGAACCTTTACAGTTGCCTCGTTTAAGGCCCGGTAGTCCACGCAAAACTGCCACGTATTGTCCTTTTTTACTAGAACCAGAGAAGAGAATGGGCTGCAGCTGGGCCGTATAATTCCTCCTCCCAACATCTCTTTCACGAGTTTCTCTATCTTCGTTTTGTGAGTGTGGCCATCTGTACGGCCGCATGTTCACCGGTTCAGTTCCTTGGGTGAGGGTGATGCGGTGATCATACACCCCACGAGGTGGTAAGCCTTTGGGTTCTTCAAATAGTTCGGGGATTTGCCCAGTACTTGTTGTATTTCCTCCGGAACCTCTTCCTCATTTTCATCCTTGGCAGGAACATCCTTTGCCATAGCAATAACCCAATAGGCCGGTTGTTGCACCTCGATGGGCTTGAGTGCCACCTTAGATTCAATGCTGGTTTTGACAGCTCTTAGGGTGACCATCTGGTTACCACCCTCCTTGGCAAAGGACATGCTCATGTCCTTAAAATTCCAAGATATGTCACCGAGGGTTTTCAACCATTTAATGCCTCACACCACATCGACTCCGCCTATAGGAAGGACTAGAAGATCGACGGTAAACGACATCCTTTGAATGCGAAGGGTCACGTCTGAGCATTTGTGCGTACATTCAATTTTGGACCCATCACCTACCATGACTAAAATAGGTCGTTGTTCTTCTAGTTGGCAACCGACTGCTCTCGCTGCTTCTTCGCTCACAAAGTAGTGAGTCGTCCCCGAGTCTAAGAGCACTAACACTCTATGCTTCCCTAACTTGCCCATGACCCTCATTACACTGGGTCGCTTTGGGTCGGTTAAGGCATGACAATTGCCCTCCTCCACTGTTGGGCTATCTGGCTCATGTTGGGGTTCTTCAGTTTGTCACCTCCTCATCAGCCTCCAACTCATGGTCTTCTTCATCCTCACTGTCATCGATCACTTCGAAGACCCGAAACGACGTACACTTGTGGCCTTTCTGTCACATCCCCTTGCATTTGAAGCATTGATTATTTTTTATCATTTGATCTATTTCTTAACGACTGATATACGTTGTGGCCACCTTTTCCTGAGGAGTTACCTTGGCCTCCTCTTTCTTATATGGCAGAGGTTTCCTGGTTTGTATTGGTCTTAGCTTGCTAGCGTCCTGATGACGTGCTGTCCTCCACAATGCTTTGAACTGTTTGATTCGTCTCTCCACTACCCTTGCCTCAGCAAAACATTCTACGAGGTCAGTATATTTCTTGCGTTGGACCTCAATCTTAATCTCCTCCTTTAGGCCTCCCACAAAGGCAATGACTTGGTTGTCCAGTCTACCATGGCGGACAGACTCTCAAAAGTACTTTGGTAGTCCTGGACTGTCCGGTTTGAACCAGATCCTTTAGCTCGATGTCAAAATCGGCATACAACTCATCTCCGAATCGGGCTTGCAGACCTTCAGTAAAGTTGCCCCAGGTGACCACTTGGTGGTTTCTCTTGAACCATCAAAACCACTTGGATGCTTCGCCTTCAAAATTTAGAATGGCCATGAAGACCCATTTGTTGCCCTGTATGTCGTGGCAATCGAAATACTCCTCAGCCTTGAAGAGCCAATCTTTCACATCTTTGCCCGAGAATGTAGGGAAGTCAATTTTGACGGTGGGGGTCCTTCTAACATTTTGAGGCCTACGGTTTCCCCCCGATAATGTTCCATGTCAGGGTAGTCCTCTTCATCCTCATACTCACTCTCCTCACGGCCTCTATGCCTATTTTCCTGGACGAACTGGGGAACCCATTGCTGGTGGTTAGGTCCCGTTCTCATTTCTGAGTTCGGTCCTTGTTGATGTCACTGGGTTTTGTCTCCTGGTTGGTTGTTGGGCCCCGTTCTTGTCTCTATTTCTGGCCCTTGTTGTCGCCGTAGTGTTCTGTCTCTTTGTGGGTTGTTGGGCCTAGTTCTTGTTTCTATTTCTGGCCCTTGTTGATGCCACTGGGTTCAGTTTGTTTGTTGGTTGTTGGGCCCAGTCCTTGTTTCTATTTCTGGCCCTTGTTGACGCCACTGTGTGCCTTATCCTCCTTCCCGACTTGTTCCAACGTGGTCCAAGGCAATGTTACAGAAGTTGCCGCCCACGAGAGGTGGGAAGGGTGGGCCATTCGTCGGCCCCTTTCCCTTATCCGCGTACTGCAGTGGTCCCTGATTAGTCCTATCAAATTGCCTAAGTCTATGAACTATCATGTCCTGGCTAACTACGAGGGATGACATCATTTGTTTCATTTGGTCCCATTCTTCCAGCTTGCTAAGGGACTTTTTATACTCCTGTAGCTCTTGCTGCATGTGGCTCATGTTGGATTCTAGAGAGGATACTCGCTCGCTGCTCATGATCTCCACATCTTGTGGTGTTGTTTCCGGTTGACTGCCCCTCTCATGCCTTCTGGGAGGTATGAACTTTTCATGCTCGGGCGGCGTATGCCTCTGAACAATGGGATCATCTATTGGGGGCCGGATTGGGGACCGAGTACCAAAGTCTCATTCGATTTGGTCTTGATACTCTGTCCAAACCTCGAATCGGCCTGGATGAGGTTTGTGGCTTGGACCGACTCCCTAATTTAGACCGGGAGTACACCCCACCTTATTATAGACTCAGCCCCTCCATTGGTGGGTTTTGAGGCCATTCCCAGAGATGGCCGAAGTTGGTTCAACATTTCACGGATTTCTTCTCTCTCATCTAGCTCATTTGAGTCTGATGTTCCTCATCTGATGCAATTGGTCTTGGACCAAGATGATTTCATGGGAGAACCGTGAAACTTCTCCATCCCTCCTGGAGACTTCGGACGAGCCAGCTGGGGTTTACTTCTACTTGCTCCAAGACGGGTGACAATAGTTCCGGCTCTTTTCCCTTTCCTCGGTTTTGTTTTGATCCTTGAGACATGACCAGGTTAAATGGAGTCTTCCGATTCAAAAGGGTTTTTCGGATCCCAATCCGCGGTGACATTTCAATCATCAACCATTGCAGTTCGATCTCTTTTTCTCCCTCCCAAAACTCACAAAACCAACAGAATGTAGCCCGAAGACATGGATCCTCCTCAACCTCTAACGGCAGAAACACAGTTGCGGATTCCGACACCACCTGCAACTCTGATACCCTCGCTCCCTTCGAGTAGGCTCCACCGACTAAGACAAGCTTGCTGGCGACATCGACGAGTTTTCGTCCTGCCGCTGGACAGGTTCTGTTCTCACCCTGCGAGAACATTCAAAAGGATGCCTCAACGTGCTACGTTTCCATTGAGCCCGAGCTCGATCGGCGACGTGACCAGAGCTGGCCAAAACCAAGGATTCCTGACCGTCCCTTGTTTCGTTATTGTCTACCGTCATAGAGTCACCCAACAACAGAGACTTGTTCCGCTTCATGGTGCCAGGGCGCATCCACCGAATAACCCAGCTTCCCTAGTCGTCACCCGTTGGGAATCCAAATCTGTCGGTGAAGTTTCCAAGCGCTTTATCGCTCTTCCTACATTTATTCCCTTCTTGTCGGGGTTAACCTTCTGTTTTTCCTTGTGTGTTCCTGCTGAGCGTAATCTCCAGAGGGGCAAAGACTAAGGAACCTAATTGGTGAGGCTCCCCAACGCAATGACCATGATAACTCCAGGAGATCGTCACATCCAACATGAAGCACTAGGGATCTCACCTAAGTAACGACCTTCTTTGCCAAGAGGCACTCGCAGCAACCAACCTTCCACGCACACCCCTTCAACCTCACTCTCGGCGAGACCTTTCAACGTGCCTAGGGAGCTCCTGCACAATGTTAGTGGATTGATACCCCACTTCCACCTTGGACCATTTCCATCCAACCGGCAAGGGCGAAAACAAGCATTGTAGCTAGCCTTCACCACAACATCCGATGGAAGCTAGCCTCGCCTTCAACGCCAAGCCTCCCCGTTATTCACAAAACGGGCCACTTGTCCTATTGATGAAGTGTTCTAGCACCCTCCCTCTGGTTTACTCTGTAATTTCTATGCACAACCTAACTGCTCTGGTATCTTCAATTGATGGAAGGAGACCTCACTCGAACAAACCGACCAGCGACTATCACTGCCGCAGCGGGGGAACCACACCCGGCAGCCATTCCCTTCCTTCCTTCAGTCGGCGGGCCTTGGGAAGCCGCAAGTCCTTCACAATTGCTGCTGCCTGACAATGCCTCGGCTGGTAATTCACTGAATAACCTATAGTTTGGGGAAGGGTGCATTTAAAATTTCAACCCGTAGCAACCTCTCCCCAGCCCGAGCATGCCACCTACCACTCGCCTGACTACACCAAAGGTCCCAACCCATGAGCAAGTCCCACACCTTCCGCAGGCCCCAAACCCAACAGTGGGATCAAAGGCCATCATGGAGGAGGAGAAAGGCCAGCTTGGCGCCTCACATGCGCCTGAGCCATGTTTGCCTAGAGCATCCATGTTGCATCCTCTGCCTATGCCAAAGCAACTAGTCAAGACTGGGCTCCCATCATTCATTCTGCAGACTTCTGATGATCATAACTCCTCTCGGACTTGGTTCATGTTGAAATTTGGATTGTGGACTCACAACTAAAAGATCCTCTAACACCCAAAAGCATGACCAAGCAAAGTTTTTTTTTTTTGGTGTGGCTCGTGCCAAGCATGGCTGCAACATAGTGCCATAGTGCGGCCACCTATGCCGAGCTTCACCCTAGGGTCTTAAAAGCGAGACCAGACCAGGCTCGCATGACCTGGGGGGGTTAAAACAAGGTCTGTTTGCCTTTATTTTTGCATAACTCCACCAAGATTCAATCCATCCAGACCACCCATCAATGATTGCATCGTCTATCCACCGCTTATAGGTTGATGGTCCAACAGTTGCTCCATGAAGGCTGGTGGTTAGTTATGGGCAATGTGGGTTGAGGAACTGGTTGTTTGGCTCCCTCCCTCACCCTTAGTTCTTTGTTCCCTTCCTTCGGCACAACTTCTTCGTCGTCACCCTCAACCTGATCCTCCCACTATTCTTTTTCCACAATGTCTTTCGTGCACCTGAGTTTTCTCTCACCTCAACATGCTTGTTATTCAAGTCTTTCATCCTCTTTGCACATTGCATCCGGACACCCCACAGAATCAGCCATCAACTGCATTTTGTCTTGCATCACATTCGTATTCTCTTGAAAACACTCTTGCATGTTGTTGAACATTGATTGCATATTTTCTTGGGTCATGTTCATCGATTTTGTTAGTAAAGAAATAAAATCTCCAACACTTCTCGACTAGCTTTCAGGACGCTTCCTCAAACTGTATGTCATTAGGATTAATAGGAGAAAAAAAGAAAAACCTAACTTTGCTGCCAAGTTGCCGTGCTAAAAAGAACTTAATATATGATCAATGCCTAGACTGTATTAAAAAGAATAAAAATCAATGCAAGACTGAACCAAAATAACTATACGAAGGAAAAAACTCAAAGAAGATTTGGGTTTCATTAAAATTCATCTCAGCCCTAAGCACCGTCATATAAACTAAAACTGGATTCGTATTTATGGATCCAAACAAAAGAAAACAATAAAATCTTCTTTTTTATTTGGAAATTAATCAACAAATATATTAGAGTATTTAATAAGCCACAAAACACTTGTGAAATGCTATTATAATCATTTTCTCTCCTTCCATAGCTGGAAAAATGCTATCCGAACATCATTGAATAATATATTTACATGCTCTTTGAAAGTGTGTGACTAAAAAATAGTTGCACATGAGCGTGTATGATGGTTTATGATGAAACAATGGTTCTTAATGTTTTTAGTAACCATTAATAGTATTTTTAGTGACAGATTTTTAATTTCTAATCATCAGACAACATCCATCACAGCATAGATCTGCCCTTTAGAAGCACTGGATTCATATGACCATCTGGCCTCTGATACACACAGCCCAATGGCATCGCGCTGCATGTGTGAGAGGCATCTCAGCTGGAGGAATTCGGCCTCTCAGCCTTTTTCCCTCACTTGTTGACTTCTTGTCAACATGGTAATGGCATCGGGATGCATGTGTCCACTACCCTAAAACTGTTAGATCTTAGAAAACAGAAGGACTTAAAAATACAGTCCAAAAATGAGCTAGGACTTCCTGATGCAGAAGATTGTCACGATTAAATGATACAGTGGTGAGTCTTTCAGTGGGGAGGTACTTCGCAATGTCAGCATGCCATCAATGTCAATTTATAAACCAATGGATGGTTCAAAGGAGACATATACCCAACAAGAATGTTGAACTATGCACAACATCATGGCTAAGACAAAGATGATCAAGTTAAATGGCCAAGAAATTACCTGGGACTTCCTTATCTAAAGTTTGAGCCCATCTGAAATTGGAACGATATGAGATCCTCACCCCCTCTCACCTATATAACAGATAAATGTAGAAAAAGGAAAATAATACAATAAAAGGCATAATACTAACAACAGATGAGATAATACATCATCAGGAAAAACAGGGTAAAGCTATATATTCTGTCTACTAAGAAGAAGCAACAATGGCAAGTTCAATTCAATTAATTAAGACTGAGAATCTTCAGTATGATGGTTAGCAAAGAGATATGATTTCTGCTGTCCATGAAACATATAGATTCTTCAGTAGCATTGGTACATCAAATTTAGTTTACAATGAGTTCATGTGAACTAGACAAACAAATGTTCTTTACTTGATGAATAATAACAATATCATACATTTGTTTATTATTGGTTTTGATTTTCCTTTTGGAGACCAACTTGGGCAGACTTGTCTATATAGGATTTAGGGGTTTTACCAACTTGTGACTATTAGATAATACTTGTCTTTGAAGAAATGTGTTCTACTTACTATATGTGCTCAAATACTGTTGTCTAAACCATTTAAAGTGGAAAGCAGAATAAACTAAATGTCATAGTTCTCATTGCAAAAGTTGCATATCCAATACAAGCAATGCACAAACAACCCTAAAGAGCTTACTATATTACCGGGAGATACACACTCTCCAAACAACCCCAAAAAGCACAAAAATTACAGAAAGTAAATGCTTAAGATAAAGAATCTAAGATATGAAATAAGTTCCAAAAAGAAAATAACAGCTTATAAAAACCCAAGACAGTTTAATCAAAAGCAGTCAATTATCATACTTAAATTTAGTCGACAAAGATTTAATATAATTTCATAAGTCAAACTTATAAAAGCAAAAATTAATTCTTTTTTAAAAATAGGACTTCAAATCATAGACAAGAATCTAGACAAGAATCTCTAACATCCAACACCTTAAACAAGCAAAGAAGAAAAAAACAAGTGAAAGCATTTGAAAGAGCATGTAAATTGGAAAGACACCACAAAATGTATACGTCTAAGGAAATACAATTCATGCACCCTTGAATTCTTCAAAGATCTAGTTAGAAATATGCATTCGTGTTAATATAAACCAATTGGCACCAGTATTTGAGTGACACTCTTTTAAAGATGATGTAAAAGATATCACTAGAAGTACCAAGAGTCCTCACAAAAGTCTAATAGACTTTTAAGTAAGCTCTTGAAAATTAAAACCTCCTAACAAAATTACACAAAAGAACATTTAATAAATTAAAATCTCCTAACAAATTATCATAAAAGAACATTTAAAGAAATCTCTAACCAAGATAAATCACATCTATAAAAATGAAAAATATATCTGATTTAACATAACTTACTAGGTAAATCTTATAGATGTGACCCTACCCCTGGATGGCCAGGATGGCCGAGAGACGCCCCAACGGCCTCGGCCAGGCATGGCCGGGGGCCCGGGACTACCCGATTCATCAATCAAAGCTCGGCCAGACTTGGCCAAGAGGAGCTTGGCCGGGTCAAGCAAGAAAAGTGCAGCTAGCCAAGGGGACCTCAACTGCACGCCCATGGATACGGACGGGAGCATGAGGTCTGCCCCAACTTCAGCATACCACAGCAACGCCCAGCAGCCACAGCACGATGCAGCCGTGACTACCCACTAGCCACCCAAAGACTCGGCCAGGCGTGGCCTAGAGGTAGAGGAGGTTGACCGGGTGCAGACAGGTGCAGCTCAGCTGCTCAGGGGGCTTTCACAACAGCCTCCCCCGTCGCCTACAAGAGCTTTTAACATGCAGCAATCAGCTCAGCAAGGAGACGATCCAGCACCCATCCAGCCTTGAAGCAGTCAGCGCCCTTGCAGCCTTGGGCGCCCGGCAAGGAGGAGGACGCTAGGTGCAGCCCAGCGTTGGAGGAGATTACGCTAGGCTCAGACCAGCATGCAACCTGCGCACCAGTTCGTGGCACACTGCTCCAGATCCGTTCAGCACAAGGCCCGATCCAAGACTTCAGCGTTTTGGGTCGGACGCGTCCTTTTGCTTGCGTTTTCTTCCTGTAATGACCAGTTTGTAGCTGCACAGCAGCAGCCACCCGCGGCCAGCCGAGATCCTCCCCTTCAATAATCTTCCACTCCAGCGTGAGTCTTCTCCGACGCATAGTTGCAGACCATCCTTCCCTCTGACGTGAAGCAGCAGAGATTCGCTGCACTCCCGAAGGTACACCACGATGCCAGCAATCCCTAGGCAACCAACGAGCACTCCAGCGTGGTTCTCTGCCGCTACTGCTGTGTGCGACATTGCTGTGCTGCAGACTGACATAGACCAACGTCCGCCCTCCGTAAAACAGTCTTTCCACCTACGGTCGTCACTCCCATCATAAGCACTGGATGCAGGGTCCAGGCGCATTCAAACAGCACATTTCACCGCTGGAGACAGGTAAAATCTGTTCCCTAATCTGCATAAGCTCGCTGCTGTGCATTTCTTCCCTGCAGTAGCCGAACCATCACGGATCAGTAGCCGAACCGTCACGTTCGACGGACCATAGCTACGCAACCCACCGTGGATTTCACGTAAAAACGGCCAGGATGGATTCGAGACGCCCTCCCGGTTCCAACGGGCCAGCACGTTCAAATCCGAGCTGTGGGCTGGGAGATACGGGCCTGTGAAGCTGAACCTGTCACCGGCGTGCACAGTCCGTGATCCCTGCGAGTGCCGTCCTGTTCCGCAACAGCTCCCGTCCAAAACCGCCACCGTTCTGAGTTCCTCACCGAGTCCTGTAGCAGGAGAATCCGCGCCCGGAAGCAGCTGCAGCCTGCGTTTGGCCTCAGTCTGGTAACCAAATCCTCATCTCTGCCTACTGTAATCCATGTTTATTTCTGGACTGTGACCTCTGCTCGTGTGGTTTGTGTTCGTCGAGTCGGGTGCGGAGGAAACTGCACAGTCAACTCTAGCTGCTGCGCGTCCATAGCTGCGTTCTGTGCGAACAGAGGATTCTGACTGCAACTGGACGCATTCGGTAGAGGAGCAGGTTACGGTCGGGTGCCTGCTGGAGCCTACGCGCCGCTGGAAGGCCAGCCAACAGTGGGCACTTGTCTGGTTTGAGACGCCCTGCTGTGCCACGTGCTGGAGGCTGGAGCATACCCCCATCACTGCTACCCGGCCATAAGTCCTGCGGCTGAGATCGGAGGCGCACAGCCCGGGAGGTAATCCCTAACTCTCCTTCTGTAGAAACGAGACCAGCTAAGGGGAACCCTCAGCCAGTCCAAGCATAAGTATGAAAAATATTTGTAATAAATAAAGTCTAAACAGCCACGTACCTTAATAATAAATAATCTTGAAAACAAAGACATTACATCTTGATTATATATGACAAGTAACTTTTATTTAACAAAAGATAATAAAGTAAAAGTGGTTCTAAACATAACAAATCATAACCCTAATTGGAAAATAAAATAAAAAAAAGTAACAGCAGAAATTATTATAAATAAGAATATCATAATTCTAATAGAAAAAAACATACCCAATCAATTAATGAGTTTCATAAAAAATGAAAATATGTGCAAGAGATAAAGTCTAAATAACCAAAGAGCTCAATAATAAAAACTTTGAAAAGAAAAGACATAAGTATGAAAACTAGTGATTATATATAAGATAAATAACTTTTATTTATTGAAAGATAATAATAGCATAAATTATTCTAAATAAAACATAACCCTAATGAACAAAATATGTTCAATTAATTGTCACATTTTAACAAGAGTATAAGGTCCATGACAACTTAATAAACTACGATTATACGACTAAAAATGTCCAAACTCCCAATAAAAAAAAATTGCCAAACTGTGATCCTCAAATAGTTAAAATATATGACAGAATTACATATTAAAATGGAAAAAAGAAAGTCATTATGTCTAAATAAAATTCATGTTCGATTATAGCAGTCAATAAACACAATTCCATGAAACAATCTTGTAAAAGAAAACAACTAAGAAAACAATTATTAAACTTTAAAATAATTTACATAAATAAGTTTAGTAAAAAATCAACAGATATATAATAGTAAAGCTTAAACAATCAAAGAGTTCAACAGTATAAAGTCTTGAGAAAAAAGAGATAAAGTATGAAAGTATCACAATTATACAAGAAAAATAATGTTTAATTATTTAAAGACCTAAAAGATAATGTAAGCAATATTAAAAAACCTTTCAAAAAATATAAAATAAAAATTAACATAGGGTATTTATTATATATACAAAGATTATAAATTGTCAAATGTTGTATTAACAAAATTATAAAAAATATTAAACTTTTCTAATGATAATGTAAGCAATATTAAAAAACCTTTCAAAAAATATAAAATAAAAATTAACATAGGGTATTTATTATATATACAAAGATTATAAATTGTCAAATGTTGTATTAACAAAATTATAAAAAATATTAAACTTTTCTAAAAATAATACACAAAAAATTAAATTCGAATTGGAATATTATGCATGTAAGAAGTACAAAGAGTATGATAGAAACAATGCAAACAAGAAAATACATCCAAAGAACATAAAAAAGAATTTAAAAAGTGAAGAATATCTACAATACAAGACAATTGGAACTATTTTCTTTTTTAAAAAATAAAATAAAAAAGTTACAATAAAGTATTTATTATTCATATAAGAACTTTATAAATAGTCAAATGTTGCATAATTGCATTTGTATATAACTCTTTCGTGACAAAAATTATCAAAAAAAGCTAAACACTTAAAATTTTTTAAATTCAATATAATCCAAAATAGTTCAAAAATCTTTAAATCTAATTCATATAGAATGCACATCTTTAGGTCCTTGTCTATTTGGAGACATGGAATAAAATTGGAATGATAGAGATAAAGCAAAAAAAAAAAAAAAGGAAAGTGCATCCAAAGAACATTAAAAAAGTTAAAGAATGCAAACATCTAAAGTAGTGCACAAACATGTACAATAAAAATAAATATTCTACCAAAAGATATAAAAATTTTCAGAATGAATGTCGTTCTATAGACAAACTTAATATATTCTGAAAAGCTGAATTTATTAGGAGTGAAATTATAATAAAAAAACATTCATCAAAAGATAGTAAAAGCATCAACATTTTTAAGTCAGATATATTATAACTGTAACTCAAAAAAAAAAAAATCAAGCAATTACCACTTTTTTTAACTAGGGCATAAGATTCATGCGCTTTTGATAAACCACACCCACATAACTAATATACAAAAAATGCTTATTTATGAGACCAAAAATAATTAAACACCCAAATAAAAAATTGGCAAAATGGGTCCTCAATCAGTTGAAATATAACATAACTATAAATTAAAAATGGTTTAAGGAGCCGTACTTTAGATAGCATGCAAGGAAAAATCCCTGAAAATAATTGTTATATATTATAAAATATTCTATAAATAAGATTTCATGGTCCTTTATTGTTTAAAATTCTAAACTAAAATAAAAAACAAACTTAATTAGTAGAAGTGACCATGATGACATAATTAATAGATGACATAATTAATAGATATCCTAAAGCGACAAATCTTAAATAACTCTTGAGAGAGACATGTACCAAATAACAATAGATTTATCATAAAAAAACATTTAAAATGGACATACTTTCAATCAACATGATCCCATCAAATACAAATAGAAAAAAATCATTATTCTGATCAAAGTTCATCTTTGTGGTCTTGAATCAAACATAATTCAATGATTCAAGCTTGTGTCAGAAAATAGTAGCATTTGCTAATTTTACGGTTATCAACATCCACATTTCAGTTCTTTCTTTTCACTCAATTCTGGCCTATGTCTTGCCCAACGAAGTTGGACAAGAATCCATTCAACTCCATCTTGAATTTCACAAAGTAAAATGGAATTTGTGGTTGCACTCCTCGAACTACTTTTGGTTTAGAAGTCTTGTGTTGACAATCATGTTTTTTGGTGACTGATTATGAGGTTGGATATTAATAATCCTAAACAGTAGTTCCAACTTCAAAGTCCTCCGCCAAGAATAAACACAATCGTTTGCTCAAAATCATCTAGACATATATAGTGGTGAAGCGATAGAAGCCACCCTAGTATCCAACAGTTGCCTGCCTGTACAATGAAAGACTAGAGCGACGCTTTTTTTTTTTTTTAACTCTTATATTGTTTTATTCTGACATGGGAGCTGTAACGTAAGGTAGCAGACTGTAGATATAAGCAAAACTAGTTTGTTATAAGATTAACCTAACAACTCCTATGCTAACATGCAACTATAATAGGAACAAGGATAGAAACAGATCGGAAATGGTCAATCGCAGTAGAAGGAGTACTACGTCCTCTATGCAAAACAAATTTGTGACATGCACCAAACAGGGCAACTATAATAGGAACAAGGATAGAAAACAGATCGAAAATGATCAATTGCAGTAGGAGTACTACGTCCTCTATGCAAAACAAATTTGTGACATGCACCAAACAGGGTGCTAGTTCCAAAATGTTTGAACATGAATCAAACAATTCAGTAAGATGACTAAACTCTATCTAAGCACATGCAAGTTTGTTTAGTAATAAATATAGCAATTGATGTGACGTCAACATGTGCATTTAGAGGTTGCAATTTAGTGAATGAGAGAAATACCAAGAAAGATTTCGGAGGCCTGCAAGCAAATACATGTTCACAAATTCAACGACATGGCACAATGCTTGAGAAAAGAAGTGAAAAAAATGTTTAGCAGTTCAGGAATAACCGCAGGGTGGACAATCTCACGTTTAGATTAGATTTTACCATGATTTTGTGAGGTGACAAAGCTGACACTATTGATTTTGATTGCTTCTGAGATCCTATATAAATTTGATCACAATAATGTGCTAGAAGTGTTAAAGTACTAAAATAGCAAACCATCAAAATCTGATGTGTACTATAGCTAAGACTATTGGCTTTGAGTCCTTATGAAACCTTATTTATATGTATTTCTCAAATTTTAAAAAACTTATGTTACTGGACATAGAGAAACCATGCATCCGTCTGTTTGGATTCTTCAGAAACATTATCAAACGCTAAGAAAACTGAATGGTCCGAATTACGGCTGCCAAATAAAGTAGACAAGTACAGATAAAATAAAATCTAAGAACTGATAAGGACATATGCTAGTTTGGAGATCTCAAAGCAAGGGATGAATAAGTTTGACACTTACAGATGCTGTTTTGGAGATCTCAAAATTAAAAAAACACGCCAAGATCAGGTTGATCTATAACGTGTTCTGCATCTTGCTGGACATAGCCATTTGATTGACAAATGGTTGAGCAGGACCTGCAGAAGGGAAGTACATATAAAAGCATCACCAAATTGATGGAGATTTGCTCGATCTTCTTCTACCCTGCAACTCTTTACGACAATACTAGTAAACAATCAGCTAGTTTAATAGTTTGAGATCACTCAGTTGATATAATTAAGGGAGACGCTGAATCTGTAGGAACAAACATTTATGCAATGCATAACTCAATATCATGATCAGCTACAAGAAATTAATCTAGTGCCCGTATCAACTTGAACTTAAATGAGATTTCGAAATGACGAGCATGAATCTTGTCTAAAGGCATAGAAGGAATCAGTCAAATAACAGTAGTAAATGATGATCAGTCTTCGCTGACCTTGGACTAAAAGGAAGCTTGACGTCGCAGGCCAAGAAGGACCCGGCAAGGGACGAAAAACTTACCTGCTCATCTGGCCGAGGAAAGAACCGAAGACGACCGTCCGAGATGCTTCACTCGCCTCCGAAGGCGGATTCCAGAGTCTGCCGTGCTATTGTGGTGTCACAGTCTCCGGCTGCTCGACGGGTGGCGTTTGGCAAGGAAAGAGTCCTCCAAGAATCTGCTGCAATGCAAGAAAATTTGTTGTCGTCGTCCAGGCTTCTTGTTCACTAATTTACGGTTCGCCACCACACGAGAGGTAATATTCGGGCCGCAAATCTGGGATGGAGCATATTGGCCATCGGTGGGTGGGTAACAGGCGGCGACCGGATTCAATGACTGCACGGTTGAGAGGACAGAGAGAATCGATGGCTGCCTTATTTCTGTTGTTCCTCTGTTGAGATTCTTGACGTTGTTGGGTATAAAAATCGTTCAGGTGGACTCCAGATTCTGGCGATGCACGCCGGAACGAAGCAGGGGGCATCCGTCGGCAGATTGGTAGCCGATTTAAATGGCTGCACAGTGTGGATCCGTTTGGGCAACGTGATGTTGGTGATTCCCGTCGCTGACATCAAGATTTTGATTGGCACTGGTCAAGATGGAGAATCTTGGGTGCTTTCAGGTGGAGAAAGTATAAAAACGAGAGGGATGGGGTGAACCGAAGAGAGGGAAGAGAAAAGAACGGGGAAAGATGAGAGAGGAGCGACGGGAGCGAGCTGACGGAAGAGAGACACATGAAGTGATTAAATGTAAAAGAAGTGATTAAATGTAATTCAAATTGAGAAGTCACTCAAGCTACAACGGTCATATTAGTTTAATGCGCAATTCCGAATGCCCAGACCCCGTGACTTCCTATAGCCGGTCACAACAGACATTCGACCTACGGTTTCAGGTCACACCACATGTGAGCTAGTGTGAGCATTTGCCTACACCAATGCACCAAATGTATTGACACCCTAAAATTTAGTCGTTTATAAATAACAAATTTTATTTAGAACTTGCTTTTTTTTATCAATATTTCAAACTTTACGCTTAGGTAACGCACTTAAAAATATATAGTTCTGCACCCAGGACTTTATAAAATGGTTAATTTAATGAAGTCAGTGGAAATCGAATGCACCATTTATCACAATAATTTCTTATTCGAATACAAAAGAATAAAAGTCTACATATTCATATCTAAGTTTCTAATTTGGAATTCGAATCTGATTTAAATTTAATTTTAATTCACAGTCCAATCATCACACCTTTTCCAAATCCAAGCCTCATATGGATATTGGATACTTGTTATTTTTAAAACTAACTCATAGTCTAATTAAATGTAATTTTTAAAATGAAAAACTAATATGATTTGATTTTTTAATTGAATAATAAGTTTTTTTTCTGTATTACACCATTCGAATGAGATATTCGATTTCAATATCTGATTCATTGACATCTATGCAATTCAGAAATAGGTATGTTAGCGGATTGAATTTCAAATAATTGGATGTAGATTTAACTACATTCGCTATTTCGAATGTTTATATCTTTAGATTTCGATTGCAAACAAATAAAGTATTTGCATCTGACCTCATAATCTGAATCCGACCTCCGAATTTACATTTGAACTTGAATCGAATTTTTAATTAAAGTCGAACAACATTACAATAAGCTACTATAAAAATGTGTTGGCATTGTATATAGTATAACTGTTTAAAATTAAATCTGATACGGATCCGATTGGATGTTTATTGAAATTCCAATTGAATCTGATTTCCCAATTAATGTCAAAACCTTTTTTCAATTTTTTGGAAGCAACTTTCTCGACATCTGATCCGTTAACATTTCTACTTCTGTATAGATGTCAATGATTCGGATATTGAGATCGAATATTTCATTAAAATGCTTCAAAACGGCCTAAAACAAAAAAAAAACTTATTATTTAATTAAAAAATCAAATCATATTAGTTTTTTTATTTTAGAAATTACATTTAATTAGACTTTGTGTTACATTTAAAAAATACCATACATCCAATATCCATATGAGGCTTGGATTTGGAAAGGTGTGATGATTGGACTGTGAATTTAAAAATCAAATTTAAATCAGATTCGAATTTCAAATTAGAAACTTAGATATGAATATGTAGACTTTTATTCTTTTGTATTCGAATAAGAAATTATTGTGATAAATGGTACATTCGATTTCCACTGACTTCATTAAATTAATCATTTTATAAAGTCCTGAGTGCACAACTATATATTTTAAGCGTGTTACCTAAGCTTAAAGTTTGAAATATTGATAGAAAAACCAAGTTCTAAACAAAACTTGATATTTATAAATGACTAAATTTTAGGGTGTCAATACATTTGGTGAATTGGTGTGGGCGAATTGCCCACACTAGCTCACATGTGGTGTGACCTGGAACCGTAAGTCGTTAGTTTGTTTTGACCGGGTATAGGAAGTCACGGGTCTGCGCATTCGGGATTGCGCAATAAACTAATATGACCGTTGTAGCTTGCGTGACATTCAATTTGAATTATATCTAATCACTTCATGTGTCTCTCTTCCGTCGGCTCTCTCCCATCGCGCCTCTCTGATCTTTCCCCTTTCTTTTCTCTTCCCTCTCTTCTGTTCACCCCATCCCCTCTCGTTTTTATACCTGAAAGCACCCAAGATTCTCCATCCTGACCAGTGCCGATCAAAAGCTTGATGCAAGTGACGGGAATCACCAACATCACGATGCCCAAACTGATCCACGCTGTGCAGCCATTAAAATCGGCTACCGATCTACCAATGGATGCCTGCTTCATTCCGGCGTGCATCGCCAGAATCTGGAGTCCACCTGAACGATTTTTATACCCAACAACGTCAAGAATCCCAACAGAGGAACGGCAACAGAAACAAGGCAGCCATCGATTCTCTCTATTCTGTCAACCGTGCAGCCATTGAAGCCGGTCGCCGCCGGTTTCCTACCCGCCAACCGTCAATATGCTCCATCTCAGACATGCGGCCCGAATATTGCCTCTCGTGCGGCGGTGAACCGTCAATCAGTGAAAAAGAAGCCTGGACGATGACGAACAAGTTTTCTTGGCATTCCAGCAGATTCTTGGAAGACTCTCTTCTTTCCAAACGCCACCCGCCGAGCAGCCGGAGACTGTGAGTCCACAATAGCACTGCGGACTCTGGAATCCGCCTTCGGAGGCGAGTGAAGCATCTCGGACGCTCGTCTTCGATTCTTTCCTCGGCCAGATGAGCAGGTAAGTTTTTCCTACCTTGCAGCCGGCGTCGGGTCCTTCTTGGCCTGCGACGTCGAGCTTCCTTTTAGAGTCCAAGGTCAGCGAAAACTGATCATCATTTACTACTGTTATTTGACCGATTCTTTCTACGTCTTTAGACAAGATTCATGCTCATCATCTGGAGATCTCATTTAGGTCCAAGTTGATAAGGGCACTAGATTAATTTCTTGTAGCCGATCATGATATTGAGTTATGCATTGCATAAATGTTTGTTCCTACAGATCCAGATTGACGTTGTCCTGTTCTCTATTCATTTGACCGTGTTTCCTTTAATTATATCAACGGAGTGATCTCAAACTATTAAACTAGCTGATTGTTTACTAGTACTGTCGTAAAGAGTTGCAGACTTTCATTTCTATCAGGAGAAGATCGAGCAAATCTCCATCAATTTGGTGATGCTTTTAGATGTACTTCCCTTCTACGGGTCCTGGTCAACCATTTATCAATCAAATGGCTGTGTCCAGCAAGATGCAAAACACGATATAGATCGACCTGATCTTGGCATGAATTTTTAACAATGAAAAGTCCACTTGAGCTGGTCGACATAATCTCGTTTATCCTTGATTTTGACATCTCCAAACTAGCATCTGTAAGTGTCAAACTCATTCAATCTTTGCTTTGAGATCTCCAAACTAGCATATGTCCTTATCAAATCGCGGTAATTCAATGGAAAGGTCAGGTCCTGGCAGTCCAAGAGATGATCTTCAATAACCATATGTCCTTATCTGTATATATATATATATATATATATATATATATATATATTTTGATGACAATATATGCACACATTTAGATTATATTTTATCTGTAATTGTCTACTTTATTTGGCAGCTGTAATTCGGACAAGCCAGTTTTCTTGGCGTTTGATAATGTTTTTGAAGAATCCAAACAGATGGATGCATGGATTCTATATGTCCAGAAACATAAGTTTTTTAAAATTTGAGAAATACATATAAATAGGGTTTCATAAGGGCTCAAAGTCAGTAGTCTTAGCTATGGTACACATCGGATTTTGATGGTTTGTTATTTTAGTATTTTAACACTTCTAGCACATCATTGTGATCAAATTTATATAGGATCTCAGAAGCAATCAAAATCAATAGTGTCAGCTTTGTTACCTCTCAAAATCATGGTAAAATCTAACCTAAACGTGAGATTGTCCGCCCTGCGGTTGTTCCTGAACTGCTACACTTTTTTTTCACTTCTTTTCTCAAGCATTGTGCCATATGGTTGAATTTGTGAACATCTATTTGCTTGCATGCCTCTGAAATCTTTCTTGGTATTTCTCTCATTCACTAAATTGCAACCTCTAAATACACATGTTGACGTCACATCAATTGCTATACTTGTTGCTAAACAAACTTACATGTGCTTAGATAGAGTTTAGTCATCTTACTGGACTGTTTGATTCATGTTCAAACATTTTGGAACTAGCACCCTGTTTGGTGCATGTCACAAATTTGTTTTGCATAGAGGACGTAGTACTCCTTCTGCGATTGACTTTGTGGGTTTTTCTCATTGAAGGGGCGAGGATCTCGGCTGGCCGCCGGCTGCTGCTGCTGTGCAGCTACAAGCTGGTCATTATATTTTTTTAAGGAGAAGCTGGGCGGGATAGTGTCCAGTCCAAAACGACACGCCCGACCCAAAACGCTGAAGTCTTGGATCGGGTCTTGTGCTGAACGGATCTGGAGCAGTGTAACTGAACTGTATTTTCTTAGAAGTATATATTTTGTGGCGTCTTTCCAATTTACATGCTCTTTCAAATGATTTAACTTGTTTTTTTCTTCTTTTCTTTGTTTAAGGTGTTGGATGTAGAGATTCTTGTCTATGATTTGAAGTCCTATTTTTGTTAAAAAAGAATTAATTTTTTGCTTGTATAAGTTTGATTTATGAAATTATATTAAATCTTTGTCGACTAAATTTAAGTATGATAATTGACTGCTTTTGATTAAACTGTCTTGGGTTTTATAAGCTGTTATTTTCTTTTTTGGAACTTATTTCATATTTTAGTTTATTCTGCTTTCCACTTTATTGGTTTTGGTTTTTCTTTTTTGGAACTTATTTGCTTTAGTTTATTCTGCTTTCCACTTTAAATGGTTTAGGCAACAGTGTCTGAGCACATATAGTAAGTAGAACACATTTCTTCAAAGACAAGTATTATCTAATAGTCACAAGTTGGTAAAACCCCTAAATCCTATATAGTCAAGTCTGCCCAAGTTGGTCTCCGAAAGGAAAACCAAAACCAATAATAAACAAATGTATAATATTGTTATTATTCATCAAGTAAAGAACATTTGTTTGTCTAGTTCACATGAACTCATTGGTTAAACTAAGTTCTATGTATCAATGCTACTGAAGAATCTATATGTTTCATGGATAGTAGAAATCATATTTCTTGGCTAACCATCATACTGAAGATTCTCAGTCTTAATTAATTGAATTGAACTTGCAATGGTTGTTTCTTCTTAGTAGACAGAATATATACCTTTACCCTGTTTTTCCTGACGATGTATTATCTCATCTGTTGTTAGTATTATGCTTTTTATGTATTATTTCTTTTTTTTTAAATCTATCTGTTAGATAAGTGAGATGGGCTCATATGGTGCCAATTTCAGATGGGCTCAACTTTAGATTAAGGATGTCTCAGGTAATTTCTTGGCCAAGAGGAGCTTGATCATCTTGGTCTTAGCCATGATGTTTGTGCTTAGTTCAACATTCTTGTTGGGAATATGTCTCCTTTGAACCATCCATTTGTTTATAAACTTGCACTGATGGCATGCTGACATTGCGAAGCACCTCCCCACTAAAAGACTCACCATTGTATCATCTCATGGTGGCAATCTTCTACAGCAGGAAGTCCTAGCTTATTTTTAGACAGTATTTTCAAGTCCTTTTGTTTTTTAAGATCTAACAGTTTTAGGGTAGTAGCGTATGCAGCACGATGCCATTACCATGTTGGCAACAAGTCAACAAGTGAGAGGGAGAAAGGCTGTGTGTATAAGAGGCCAGATGGTCATATGAATCCAGTGCTTCTATATATATATATGCGCAGATCGATGCTGTGATGGATGTTGTCTGATGATTACAAATTAAAATCTGTCACTAAAAACACTATTAATGTTTACTAAAAGAATTATGAACCAGCGTTTCATTATAAACCATCATACATGCTTATGTGCAACTATTTTTTAGTCACACACGCTCAAAGAGCATGTAAATGTATTACTCAATGATGTTGATCGGATAGCATTTTTCCAGCTATGTAAGGAGAGAAAATGATTCTAATAGCATTTCACAAGAGAGGGGGAAGAGAACCAAATGTTGTCACAAGTGTTTTGTGGCTTAGTAAATATTCTAATATATTTGTTGATTAGTTTCCAAATAAAAAAGAAGATAGTTTGACAATGGCTATGCTATGTAATGTGCATTTAAAAACTATATTGTTAGAATATAGTTTTGCATTCAAAAACAATATTTGAGAGTGTCACGAGTGCCTAAATGACAAAAAATACGCTTCAACATATAAATCTAACTTCTCTTATGAGGACAAAAACGAAACGGAAAAAAACTTTTTTAAGAAAAAAAAAGCTCCCAATAAAGCAAAGAAATAACATGGATCCAATCAAGCCGAATCAATATATTTTCAATTTTTGGATTTGAAAAAGAAAAATATTTGAAGGTAATTCAGAAAGCATAACGCTGACTATCAAAACTTGTCGAGCTCAAGTTGTGTACTGCTCATGTATCGTCAATCTGACTTTTCTAAAAATGAGTCTTATGTTGCTGCGTGCCAGATGTTGCAGATGGCTACAAATAAAAATTCTGTCACTATTAAACTGTCAGTCATATATAAGTATTAGCTTCAGTTATGTTGTAGACCACTTAGGTAAGAGACAACCAGACCCATTAAATTCATATATATAATATCTTTTCTGCAATCTAACCTTATTTATACATATGATATTAATAGTTAATTTTAATAACTTAAAAACAAACGGCTCTTAATAACATCAATTTTTTGGTAGTAGAAAAGATCAATTGCATATAAAATTATTGTTTATAAACACATTGACAGGTTTACATTTTGTTTAAAAGACTTTTTAACATAGACTTTAAGAGTATTGATTTTTATCCCTTGCTAATGATTATATATAGACGCACCCACACACACATCGACTTTTGGAGCAATAACAAGGAGGACACTCTGGTTTTAAGTCTTTTTATTTAGCTCGTGAATATGCACATGTTCAAAATATCGTCGGTTGCAAGGGATGGAACAATTAAGTGTAAAAGATAAATACCATTTTACCCTTCAAGATTTACCTGTTGTCCTTTCTTCCTCGGCCTCGTCATCCTTCACAATGACACTACCATCCATAAATGGTCATTGCATCGTTTTTGTTACAGGATCATAGCACTTGTGCATCTAATTTTATTGTATCTTTTTAACTTAATTTCAAACAGTTATTTTATTAATTGCTTTTAACAAATATTATTCTAACTTATGAATTATGATGACCCCGTGAGTAAAGCCTTTTAGTGGCGATTCCAAATGTTCTGGCAACCAGATTTCGAACCCTTCAGCCATTGACAGTGCGGCAGACCACATTGGTGTTTGCCGGCCTGTGACCGGAGCAGGTGGGCACCGTCGTAAGCCACAATCGTGTGATTCTACCACCGGCCCGACTTGTCGTTGTCCATACGGTCTCCTTACTTTTACCGTCAACTTTCAAAACCGAACCACTAAAAGTGAATGTTTTCTACGTTTCTAAAATTGCTCTTTAAGTTAAAAGATTCTTTAGTTGTTACAAGAAGAATATAGTTGGCATCACCTACGCCCTAACATGGTAAAGAGTAATATGAATGCTTAAGGCTGGAGCCGAGCATCAAGAACTTTTTTTCTTAGTGTCTTGGATTTTAGTTACTGTTTTCTTTTGTTTGGATCCATAATTATGAATCCACTTTAGTTTATATGATGGTGCTTAGGGCTGAGATGAATTTTAATGAAACCCAAATCTTCTTTATTTTTTTTTTCCTTGGTATAGTTATTTTGGTTCAGTTTTGCATTGATTTTTATTCTTTTTAATATAGTCTAGGCATTGATCATATAGACGCAAGAAAATATGCAATCAATGTTCAACAACATGCACGAGTGTTTTCAAGAGAATACGAATGTGATGTAAGACAAAATGCAGTTGATGGCTGATTCTGTGGGGAGTCCGGATGCAATGTGCAAAGAGCATGATGAAGAATAACAATCATGTTGAGGCGAGAGAAAACTCAAGTGCCCAAAAGACATTGCGGAAAAAGAATAGTGGAGGATCAGGTTGAGGGTGTGGATGAAGACGTTTTCATGCTCAAGGAACAGAACAAAGAACTAAGGGTAAGGGAGGGAGCCAAACAACCAGTTCTTCAACCCACCAATAAGAATGGGAAGGTGCAGGTGGAACAATTGATTGCCCAAAACTAACCACCAATCTACATGGAGCAACTGTTGGACCATCAGCATAAGGCGGTGCAACCATTGATGGGTGGTGGCTGGATGGATTGAATCCTGGTGGGCATGGCTGGACTTACGCAAAAAACAATGGCAAACATACCTTGTTTTAACCCCCCAAGTCACGCGAGCCTGGTCTGGGCTCGTTTTTATGACCCTAGGGTGAAGCTCGGGCATAGGCGGCAAAGCTATGTTGCAGCCGTGCTTGGGGTACGAGCCATACCGAGGAAAAAAAAAAAACTTTGCCTGGACATGCTTTTGGGTGTTAGAGGATCTTTTAATTATGTCAACATTAGCCAAGTACAAGAGGAGTTATGATCGTCTACAGACTTAGTGATGCGGGCCCAGTCTTGGCTAGCTGCTTTGGCATAGGCGGAGGCTGCAACAGGATTCTCTAGGCAAACATGGCACAGGCGCATGTGAGGCACCGAGCTGGCCTTTCTCCTCCTCCATGACACCCTTAGAACCATCCCACTGTTGGCTTTGGGGCTTTGTGTAGCTCAGATGGGCCTGCCAAAGTTGTGGGAGTTGGCTTATGGGTTGGGACCTTTGGTGCAGTCAAGCGAGTGGTAGATGGCATGCTCGGGCTACGTTGAGGTTGAGGTTGCTACGGTAGGGTCATTCGGGGACTGCTGTTGCATGGGTGGAGTCCGTTGGGGGTGCGGCCACTTTCAGCACTGGTGGGTTGGGTGGCCAATATTGGAGCCCACCCTGCCGAGGACCGCTGAGAGGGTAGTTGAGGCAGCTCGGCCAGACAGGGTAGGGCTCCAAACACTCAAAGAGCTCTTCTAGTTGCTCACAAGGACAGGTCTGTACAAGGCTCCTGGCTGGACAACAACCCCTATCTAGTAGTGTCGCGAGTCATTTACAAACGGTTCCAACCCTGAAAATCACAAGCAACACTCAATCTAGCAAAGTTTAGGCGTTAATCAATACAAATCACATGCGATGCAGCGTCTTAAATCACTGTCAGCTCACTCCAAACCACCAGCATACATGCCTAGATTCGACCAAATCACTCCCACCCAAGGTCAGGTCCTCTCGGCCTGGAGCTGTGTCCTCGGTGCCCTACGCACAGGGAGGAGCCCTCCGACGGTTGATAGCCAGTGGCTGGGTGAAATAAGAGTAATATGAATGCTTAACGCTGGAGCCGAGCATCAAGAACTTTTTTTCTTAATGTCTTGGATTTTAGTTACTGTTTTCTTTTGTTTGGATCCATAATTATGAATCCACTTTAGTTTATATGATGGTGCTTAGGGCTGAGATGAATTTTAATGAAACCCAAATCTTCTTTATTTTTTTTTCCTTGGTATAGTTATTTTGGTTCAGTTTTGCATTGATTTTTATTCTTTTTAATATAGTCTAGGCATTGATCATATAGACGCAAGAAAATATGCAATCAATGTTCAACAACATGCACGAGTGTTTTCAAGAGAATACAAATGTGATGCAAGACAAAATGCAGTTGATGGCTGATTCTGTGGGGAGTCCGGATGCAATGTGCAAAGAGCATGATGAACGACTTGAATAACAGTCATGTTGAGGCGAGAGAAAACTCAAGTGCCCAAAAGACATTGCGGAAAAAGAATAGTGGAGGATCAGGTTGAGGGTGTGGATGAAGACGTTGTCATGCCCAAGGAACAGAACAAAGAACTAAGGGTAAGGGAGGGAGCCAAACAACCAGGTCTTCAACCCACCAATAAGAATGGGAAGGTGCAGGTGGCACAATTGATTGCCCAAAACTAACCACCAATCTACATGGAGCAACTGGTGGGCCATCAGCATACAAGCGGTAGACAAGCGGTGCAACCATTGATGGGTGGTGGCTGGATGGATTGATTCCTGGTGGGCATGGCTGGACTTACGCAAAAAACAATGGCAAACATACCTTGTTTTAACCCCCCAAGTCATGCGAGCCTGGTCTGGGCTCGTTTTTATGACCCTAGGGTGAAGCTCGGGCATAGGCGGCAAAGCTATGTTGCCTAGATTCGACCAGCATACATGCCTAGATTCGACCAAATCACTCCCACCCAAGGTCAGGTCCTCTCGGCCCAGGGCTGTGTGCTCGGTGCCTTGCGCACAGGGAGGAGCCCTCCGACGGTTGATAGCCAGTGGTTGGGTGAAATAAGAGATGCACCCTTCCCTGATCTATAGGGTGTTCAGTGAATTACCAGCAGAGCACTCTCGGCATTGTTGGGCAGCAGCAGCCATGTAGGAGTTACGACCTCCCAAGGCCCGCCAACTGAAGGAAGGAAGGAAAGGGCTGCCGGGTGTGATGCCCCTAATGTGGCAATGACAACAGCTGTCTAGGAGCAGTTAGGATGTGCGTAGAAAATTACAGAGTAAACCAGAGGGAGGGTGCTAGCACTTCACCGATAGGACAGGTGGCCCTTTTTGTGAATAACGAGGAACTTGGCATCGAAGGCAAGGCTAGCTCCCACCGGATGCTATTGTGAAGGCATGCTGAAATGCATGGCTTCGCCCTCCCCGGTCGAATGGAAATGGTCCAAGGTGGAAATCCACTAACATTGTGTAGGAGCTCCCTAGGCGTGTTGAAGGGTCTCATCGAGAGTGAGGTTGATGGGGTGCGCATGGAAGGTTGGGTGCAGCGAATGCCTCTTGGCGAAGAAGGCCGATACTTAGGTGAGATCCTTGGTGGTTCGTGTTGGATGCAAGGATCTCCTGGAGGTATGACAGTCGTCGGGTTGGGGAGCCTCAACAATTAAGTTCTTCAGTTTCTGCCCCTTCGATGGATTATGTTCAGCAGTAACACACAAGGAAAAACAGAAGGCTAACCTCGATAAGAAGGGAATAGATGCAAGAAGAGGGGTAAACTGCCTACAAACTTCATCGATAGACTTGGATTCTCAGTGGGTGACAACTGGTAGAGTTGGGTTATCTATCTGGTGGGCGTGCCTTGGCGCCATCAGGGCCACTGGGCGACTCTACAACGGTGGACAGTAATGAAACAAGGGACGGTCAGGAATCCTTGATTTCGGCCGGCTCCGATCACATTGCTAGTCGAGTTTGTGCTCGATGGAAGTGTAGCACCCTGAGGTATCCGATTGAATGTTCTTGCAGGGTGAGAACAGAACCTGTCGCAGGATGGGCGGTAGGACAGAAACTAGTCGATGTCGCTAGCAGGCTTGCCATAGTCGAATGGAAACCAGAGTGTAACGATGACTACACAGATGTTGAGACCCAGAAGAGACGAAACTCTTTTGGTGGAATCCATTGGCTCGCTGATGACTCAAGTGTCTTCTACTTCGTCAGACAACCATTAGATTATGGAGCATCTGACTCTACTGAAGGAATTCGTTTTTCGCTTGGATGGCTTGTTTGAGAAGCTCCACCACGAGCTTGAGAAAACTGGACTAGTCTCATAGCAAGAACTTGCTATTGTGCACCATGCTCTGGGAGGACTTGGAGAATTGTCTTTGGGACATGGAGCAGTATTTCAAAGTTGTTCATACCAAAGAGTTGGTTAAGGTCAGTGTTGTGGCCATGTGTATCTGCAAAGTGATGCGAAATTGTGGTGGCAGACCAAGCTGAAAGAGTATAGTCACGCCGGCAAGGCGCCTATCTCCACCTGGGCCATTGGTCGATCTGTTGAGTGGTGGCTGAATGGTGAGTAGCTGAATGCCGCCCTTGGTTATCTGTCATTTGTTGCAGATCCCCCAGATGTGTAGATCATGCAGCTGTGTGTGCTTGTGCAACGTCCTCCTAGTGCCATGATGTTGGGTGAAGCCCTTGGCTCGCTGTGCGTGGGTGCAGGCTACCAGGGGGTGAAGATGGTGCATCCGTGTGTGTTGGTGTTGCTCCATGGATCTTGCATGGTACCATGGTTGGTGAAGAGCTTCCATGGCTGGTAGCATCTGCCTGCACCGAACCGAGTGACCCTACTTCACAGCCGCAGGCGCCCCTCCGCTGGGGTTGTCCTTCGTTTCCAAACTTCAACAACCTTTCGGCTACAGACGCCTAGGTCCTCATTGCGCTCGGTATAGATTCTCCCTTAGCATGGGGCTGAGGAGCAATCTTCTCGGCTACTGAGGCATCCCACGTAGGCCTTACGCTCGGAATGACACTACCATAGGGCATGTGTCTCTTGGCTACGACCACCTAGTACCCCGGCCATGCCTGGCTGATTGAAGGGAAGCCCACATGGGCCGCTATTCCATCCAAAGAAGGAAGGCACCCATGGGTAGGTGCAAAACATGGCCCGCCATTGCTAAACGCTCGACCAGGGTAGTCGTGCGCTGCTCGGCGGGGGTCTCCTGTTGTCGCCCAAGTAGTCGGGTGAGAGCGCCATAGAGCTCTGAAGTGGCCACGATCTGGCCTGGCAGAGGTCGACCAGCTCGCGTGCGTGATGTGGGAGCTGCGGCATGAAGGGACAGGCTATGGTAGCGGCCAGTGGATGATCATCGTGTGTGGGCTTGGAGGCAAGCCAGCCTCACACCCAGCCATGCTGACGGTCCTGCTGCTGTACTCCCTTGGCGACGAGCTGAGGCAGCAGAAGAGGGTGTATGGGGGTGCATTAATGTCGTAGCTGGGTGGATGGAGAGTGGAAAACCTTTTCCTATAGTTTGGGAGTCAGATAGACTTCTCCTAGTTCTTTTAAATGTTGGTACTAACCATTTTCAGAACCTACCCTGAAGTTCATGCATCACAGACCACATACACATCAACATAGTGCAGGGGCAGAGCCAAAGGGGTCCCCATGGGCCCTGGCCCTACCTCCATTTAAAAAAAAAAAACTATATGTAAATTTTAGAAAACTTTATCTAATAAAAAATTTTGAAAAATTATGTTTTGGCCCATGTTAAAATTTAGAAACTTTATTTCAGCCCTCTTAATAAAATTTTTTTGGCTCCGCCCTTGATGAGGTGTTGTTACGGGCTTACTTGGGACCTGGACAAAACCTGTTGAGAGTGCTGCCAAGTACCATTGATGTCCAAGGGCTGAAGGCACAAGGCTTCGCCGAGCAAGAGAGGTTGTCTGAGGGATTATCCAGACCACAGGGACACACTGAGAGTGTTGCCGAGATGTGCACGGGAGAAACAACTGTCGACACACTAGATGACCGAAGGAGCAGGATGCTGCAAATGGGTGACCGCAGGAGTTGTCGACGTTGGTCGAGGATGCAAGGCCAGCGCCGAAGCGCATAGCGCACAAGAGACCAAGAGCGCAGCAACGACGAGAGACCTTGACACAGGCGGCTCAAGTCATTGGGAGGCTAACGCGGTAGATGGGCCAAGTAGCGCACACAGTGCAAATCGTAGTGAGGTTATTTTCCATGACCTCATAAACCAGGTGCTACCCGAGACCAAGGCAGGAGACAACATAGGCCTGTTGCAGCCAAGTGAGGCTACCGATTTGGCGAAGGTTGAATTTTCGAAAAGTGAGGAGTAGCCAAATGAGGCTAATGGAGTAGTTCAGCTTAGTCTCGAGACCAAGCCTAGTGGTTGGTCGGCAAGAAGTCAGCGAGACAGGGCGTTCAACGCCCAGTAATACATGGAGCCGAGCATGGATAAGCTAGGCTCAGGTGCGGTCTGCTTCGGTCCAAGAGTAGCGACCGAACCCAGCCACTACATCAGCTACAAAGGTCGGACCTAGAAGCAGCGGGTCTAGACCTAGGCGATTACAGCGAGACCAAGACGGCATGGATCAGTCGGAGACACAAACTAAAGCACAAGAATAAAGGGACCAGTTCACTCGGTCTGAGTCAGTTAGGAGTCGTTTTTGTGTTTTACTTTACTTGTGTCGTCTCGATACGAGACATCAGGGTGACCCAGATGCTCAGCAATATATAAGCTGAGTTAGTGTGTAATAAACCTATTGGGAAATTAACGCAAGTTTGAATTTTCTCTCTCCTCCCTTGCGGGTTCTTCTTCTTCTCCTTGGTGGTTGTCTTGGCACCAACAGAACCTTCCACTGGTCTTCTTCACCAGGAAGGAGTATTGACAGAATCCTCAATCGACGATGGTCGGAAAATCGTCCTCGGCATGTTCAGCGCAATACCAAGCATGGTGGTAGAGTGTGGATGATGGTGCAATCTTCACAACCATTATGGAGATTAGAGGCCGCATCGACCACATGGATTCAACAATGGAGGATCTCAATGTCCAAGTGATTGGCGGCAGATTCCAACATTGCAACGTGTCATCCGATGAAATCTCAAGCTAAGATAAATGCTCGATCCTTCTCAACGTTGACATCTCTCGAAATTCTGTCTAGATCGGTCTAACAGAAAGGCAGATCAGTAGATTCTGGTTTGTATTGAGGAATCATGCATGATCGAGCATCAGCTTCCATTCTCCTACACATTTAGGCGCATTCTGCGTTAGTCTAACACCAGGATTGGTATTGGGGCTGATCCTTGTTCGATTTTGTGGATTCTTGTCTCATTCGATCATTGATTGAAGTATCTGTATTTGGCGATGAGGATCAACCCAATGGAGGACGAATCAAGCGGCATTTGATCGAGGGAACCACTGCATTCTCGGTTTATGCTGACTACCAGAAAGTACCTTTGATACAGTAAGAATCTCAGGCGATCAGTCGACAATCTGAAGAGTATTTCTCTCTTAAGAGGATCAGCTGAGTCTCAAGAGTATTTTCCTCAATTTTGAGGTGATTTGGAGCAAAATCGACAGAGATATCGCTCACAATCGGAATTACGCGACAATCAGCGGCATTCTAGAATTATCTCCGCCGTCAGGTGGCCGCGCCCCAATCTTCAATAGAAAATTAGGAAATCCCAATTTCCGATGAAACACCTCTACGATCTTACTCCTCTATTGATCACTGATTGATTGACGTTGATTAACTTGTGTATTGTTGGCGGATTTGTTCAAATTGATCGAGAGAGGCATCGTGGTTGTGATTCAGGTATCACAGGAGATAGCCAACAACGATTTCAGAATCTGGGGATTACACGGACTACCCCAACTGCTGAACAGCTGCATTTTGAGATTCTAAGATCCTTAGCGACATTCAGGAGCAATCCCAGCTCGATTGAAGCCTTATGGAGTTAACGCCATCCATCAGGAGTTCCACTTGAAGCAGAGGATTGTCTAAGACTACTTGACAAGGCCAAGCCTCAATGCATCTACAAATTCGTCACTGATTTGGGTTCCTTACAATTTTTGGTGACGCATCCCTCAATCTCATGTCTATTAATCAATACTATGCTTGGAGAATTGATGTTTGATCTCTGATTGTCTGAGATCAAGTGGAGTCCCTGCCTGCAAGTGTAGAAGATGCTGAAATAAACTTACAGCAGGCGGCCAACGTTCGTCGGCGCATCCGACAGTGGCCTCCCCCAATTCTTACATCATTTTGGGGATCATTTGACCTCTAGTGACACACCTTACTTTTGCATTAATTCCTGTCCTGCTATCATTAATTTAGCAGTGACTGTGTTCTCTGTTTTGGCACCCTGTCACTTGTTGTAAAGGAGTGGAGAAGTTGTGAACCGACCGCGTGCAGCTATGGGCGAAGGAGAAGGGCGACCGCCGGTGCCAAACCGGCGATAGCATCCCCCTATGCACTACCAACAGGGGCAATGGTATCTCTCAGTGAAGCATTTCCTCCTTCGTGCTTATTGCTTGTGTTGTGTTAATTGAACAGTCACTTTGCTGCTTCCATTATTGCATCCAAGGTGATTTGGGAGCTTGGAATCAGCTGAGGAGCATGGAGTTCAACTAAGTGCTAAGCGTAACACCAGCCAAGACATTTGTGCTCTTTATTATAGCTTCGTGGAGTGCCGGGCGAGGCCACAACAGGTGAGACACCTTTCCCCCTATAAAAGCGTGGGTGGGCACACTTGCTTTCAGTCAACCATATTGGCTCGTAGCCGGCAGGGAATCCTCCAAAGCACTTACAGCCAAGCACACATTCTTGGGCTACCTTGACCACGTAGGGGCAGCGGGCATGGTTTGTGCGCTTAAGGATTGTATAGCAGGAAATATAAATGGTTTGCTTTATGTTGAGTGAGTTGAGAGCTTAATTGTATCGACGTCGTTTGTATTAAGCCTCAAACCCTTAGCAGTCTTTGTAGTAGGTTGATACTTAGATTGGTGGAAAACCATCTTGTATTCCTTGTCCTATGGGATATTTTCATCGGGGTTCTGTTCGACTGGGGAAGATTTTTGTCAAGCTTAACTCTTTAGCCATCTTTGAGCCCTATCCCAAGAGATCTTGGGAGGACGTCCGGTCTTCGGCAGCATTCTACAGCACTACAAGGCCGGGTCCTAACAGGTGTTTACATCAGGTCAAATGTCCTTTACTTTTTGAGGCAGTTTGCTTGATCCATGGTGATGTGTGTGCATCACGCCTTGACGCATGCATCTAACAACACTGTTCGCACAACTACACACTAACCAGTTTTTGCGACATTTTGTTTTACTATTTTCTAGCTAACATGTTGGTACAATAACATTCATTTTTATTGACGTGTGTTGATCAATACATTAGTCAAAACATTTGTGACATTCTTTGTATTGATCATGTTTGTTTTTGCATCAATATGAATGTCAATCAATGTTTTCATTGACATGTAGCACATTTCCACTGATGTATTTTTTCTTTTTCTTTTTTTATAAAAAGAAGTCCCTTTTTTGGATGATAGCATATGTGAACAGGAGTAACCACCATTGGTTATCTTAATTGGCCCAACATTTCCAAGTTGTGGAACATATCTAATGGCAGAACTAGAAACTTTGGCTGGAAGGGACTCATCCAAAACTTTCATGCTTGGATGCACACCAATATATATATATATATAGTCAGCAAATATTTGAAGGCAGCCATATAAAATAAAGATTGTTTGTGGGGTTAATGTAGTTAATTGCACACCAGACCATATGTGGCCTCGCCACTAGGAACATCTCAAGCTCGATGGCTTGTTCATCCCACTATGCAAAGCCTAAGCTACAACATCCCTTGAGCAATTTGCACCCTGGGGTTTACAACTTTTCGCTCCTAAGGATAGTGATTATACTTCAAGTAAAAGACAAAATAAAAAGGAAAAGAATCAGTGTCTTCCTAGTAGACAAGTTGATTGTTCCATATGTTCTTCGTCATCCAACATAGAAAGCTTCTGTGCCTTCAAGTGGGAAACATGATGAACTTCAAGTCCAATTTTTTATCAATTAATAGTTACACATGCATATGGTAGGCCTGTAAAATTATGCATGGCCGAAGATATATCAAAATTAAGACTGAACCAAAAGCAAATTAAAGTACTTCTCAAAGTTACATGTGAGAGAGCGAAGGGCAGGGAAATGGATGTTTTATAGGTGTTGGATTTTTAAAGCCATTTAGTTGCTTCTTACCTCTTTCATTTATTGATTATTAATAGATGCTTTTTCTAGTCATTAGAGGGAAAAAAAAATTTCCATCTAATTCACTATGGAGCGGGCGAGACACATGTGCCCATTTGATTAGCTTTTGCTTCTTACTTTAGTTGTTTGATTCATCTCGTTTTGTTTAGTTTTTGTATCGCCTCGAGACAGTAGCTTGAACTAAGACACTCCTATGCATATAAGCTTTGTAAATAGGGTAAACTCTAGACAAGTTTTTGAATGAAAGATTGAAGTTCGTGTTTTCTCTCTCCTCTCCCCGCATGGGATCCCTCAAGGCCGGTGGCTGCCGTGCCTCTCTTCTCCAATCCCAATCGGCCGGTTGCCGGACTTCTCCTCTCTACCCGATGGCTTCGCCCTCTTCTTCTTCCCCGAATCTCTTTTCTAATGATTCATGGTTTGTAGAACTTGAGGAGCAGCCACCGGCGTTCCAAGCGTGTCTTTATTCACGATCTACCCCGACCAGCAAGTTAGAAGCGACAGACGGTGCAATTTTTCCTCCCCACAAGGAAGTTTAGAGGCCGGCGTCACTATCCAGGAAGGCAGCCAAGAGAAGATCTCGTCCTTGGTTATGGCGGAATCCATTAAGGTAGCATCGACGTCCAACAACCCTAAACCCAGGCAAGTATCTGATCCTTCTTTCAATACTATCCATTAGGGTTATCCACTAAAAGATAGAGATAAACTTGATTTACAGCTCAATGAGACTTGATGCCTTCTCCTGGTCATTCCCAGGCGTTGGTGATCACATTTACTTGGCTAAAATCCAAGTTTAGATCCATCACTCTCGCTGCCACAGATTCTCATTTGTTCCTTCTTGGTGGTGATGAGGTTTGGAGTATCGATCATCGAGGAAGACGGCAAGACCGTGCCCAAGGTCTCTTGGGCCGGTCATCTTGCAGCACAGGTGCTATCCTCTTCTAGCGCCGGCGAGCAACTTGTTGCATCCAACTTATCTGGTGATTGGGGCAGCGTTTAAGGACGTGAACAATGCAGCTACCTTCGTCCAAATTTACAATGCTTCCCGTCCAATTTTGAGGTGATTCCAATCAACTTCACGGGAGATCCATAATGGCAATGGAATCAGCCTTGTTCGACAGATCTAGGGCCAATTGCGTTGACATGGCCAATCGATGAAAGCATCACCCACTTTTTCGATGAAATCTGGGTTTTTTGGCTATTCGATGAAGTCCCCACAATACCCTTGCTTAATTGAATATTTGTTTAATTTGGCCTCAATCAATTCTGCCCATTTTGGTCAATTTGTCCATTGAATCATCATTTGCAAGTTCTGAAAGCCTGTTGGCATGTTCACCGGTTTTCATGGTGTAACTCAGCTTTCCAGGCAACCTTCCGGCACCCTCTGGCCAGAACATACAATTGGGTGACTATGTCCAACTCTACTCTTGCTGAGTATTAAATTGATTATTTAATTCGATATATTTCAAGGGCAGTGTGGTCCGACGGGAGGTACTAACCCTTGTGCAAAAGAGCACCAAGAAGGAAAGTCCTTGGCGCCGTCCCGACCCTCCTCATCCTCTTGCGACACTTTTGGCAAGGGATCCGCAGCTGGATAGCGCAGAGGATAGGTGGCAGCACGTGGGGGAAGGCGCCATCCCTCTGGCCCACCAAATCAGCGACGGAAAAGGGAAGGCCGCTCGAGGAGTTAGGAACGGGTGCCAAGTGTCCCGCGCACAAAAGGGGAAAGCGATCTCCTTCTATAACTGTCCCTATAACTTTGGGAAAGAGATCTTCGTGCCATTAGGTATGTTGAATCTGGTCCTTTTTCAGGAAAGGAAGGCATTTGGTGATGCCACGTGGTGAGGACACATGACGGAGGGCAGGTCACTCCCACCTTGGCGAGATCCTCCTTCCCGAATTGATCTCCAACAATCAAAGAAGAAGATAGGTCAGCCGACTAGGTGCATTGTGCCTAGACAATATTCGACTAAGGAAAGATTTCGGCACAATCCCTGGAGATCTTCACCTTTCCCTCAAGGGAGATCCTCCACGATCCTAGGGGGTGACTCACACCAAGTTTGGGGCGCTTCCCACCTTAGCACGTGAAGAGGAGGACGCTCAACATTGGAGATCTCAAGGAGCTTGGCAGGCGAGGAGAGAGACGGCTGGAATCCGATCAACATACCCTGCCGGAGCTTCCAACCTACGCCGGAAAAGAAGGAAGACACGTGTGCTTAGGCGCTTCCTAAGCTTGCTTCCCCCTATCTACATCGCTTCCTAGGGGTTTGGCAAATCCGGTGAAGTGCGTCCGCCTCTCATCTACGCCTGTTGGCATGTTCACCGGTTTTCATGGTGTAACTCAGCTTTCCAGGCAACCTTCCGGCACCCTCTGGCCAGAACATACAATTGGGTGACTATGTCCAACTCTACTCTTGCTGAGTATTAAATTGATTATTTAATTCGATATATTTCAAGGGCAGTGTGGTCCGACGGGAGGTACTAACCCTTGTGCAAAAGAGCACCAAGAAGGAAAGTCCTTGGCGCCGTCCCGACCCTCCTCATCCTCTTGCGACACTTTTGGCAAGGGATCCGCAGCTGGATAGCGCAGAGGATAGGTGGCAGCACGTGGGGGAAGGCGCCATCCCTCTGGCCCACCAAATC
This sequence comes from Nymphaea colorata, assembly GCF_008831285.2. Classification (NCBI taxonomy): domain Eukaryota; kingdom Viridiplantae; phylum Streptophyta; class Magnoliopsida; order Nymphaeales; family Nymphaeaceae; genus Nymphaea; species Nymphaea colorata. The sequence goes on along the minus strand of NC_045148.1, from coordinate 6,304,391 downwards.
AGCGACGGAAAAGGGAAGGCCGCTCGAGGAGTTAGGAACGGGTGCCAAGTGTCCCGCGCACAAAAGGGGAAAGCGATCTCCTTCTATAACTGTCCCTATAACTTTGGGAAAGAGATCTTCGTGCCATTAGGTATGTTGAATCTGGTCCTTTTTCAGGAAAGGAAGGCATTTGGTGATGCCACGTGGTGAGGACACATGACGGAGGGCAGGTCACTCCCACCTTGGCGAGATCCTCCTTCCCGAATTGATCTCCAACAATCAAAGAAGAAGATAGGTCAGCCGACTAGGTGCATTGTGCCTAGACAATATTCGACTAAGGAAAGATTTCGGCACAATCCCTGGAGATCTTCACCTTTCCCTCAAGGGAGATCCTCCACGATCCTAGGGGGTGACTCACACCAAGTTTGGGGCGCTTCCCACCTTAGCACGTGAAGAGGAGGACGCTCAACATTGGAGATCTCAAGGAGCTTGGCAGGCGAGGAGAGAGACGGCTGGAATCCGATCAACATACCCTGCCGGAGCTTCCAACCTACGCCGGAAAAGAAGGAAGACACGTGTGCTTAGGCGCTTCCTAAGCTTGCTTCCCCCTATCTACGTCGCTTCCTAGGGGTTTGGCAAATCCGGTGAAGTGCGTCCGCCTCTCATCTACATTATCTCATTTGATTTATTCTTGATTGCTATTTCTTCTATACGAACCATGGAAGTGGGTGTGGTTTGGTTCGTAACTTGAGAAGAGTAGTGAAAGGAGGAGAGGAGCGGAACTTGAGGATTGCCTCAACGTCCGCCGGTGCTCGGGCGATCGCATCCCCCTCTCATTACAAAAGACCATGATTAAATTGGTCTTACGGGTGACGACTTTCCTCATCTAGAAGTTGATTTCTTATTCACTTATATACATTGATTCTTGCTGGTTTTGCCTTTCATACCTTGATACCAGCAAGGAGTTTGTGGGCTTCAACATCTACTCGTAGAGTTGTCAGCCCGAACGAGAGAAGGAACCGCGTCCGCCAAGCAACATTGGCGATTGCTTCCCCCTACAAGTCACAAATCAACTAGGGGTTAACACTTGATCGGGTGACTAGATCCACCTTCCATTCTCTCCCTTATTTACCGAGTAGAACTTGATTTTCTCTTGTTCTAACACTTCCCTAGGAGGAGTTTGGCTCGGCGAAGGGTGGAAGTGGCTGAAAATACCAAAGGGAACAGCCCTATTGCTGCCAAATATCTCCTTTGGTGAAGCTTGAGGAGTCCCCAAGCGTGGCCTTGGGAGGTAACATCGGATCACTCTATAGATCCATGGGAAGGGTGTACTTGCTTTCTAAACCACCTTTGGCATTGGCAATCGGCTAGAATCCCTCTAAGGCACCTTGCCAAGGACACGATTTTTGGGTTGTGGACCACCTAGGGATAAGGGTGTGGTTTGTTCCGAATAGGGATTGTATAACAGGGTGGTTCGCATGGTTTGATGAATGTTGAGTGAGAAGAGTGCTTTGATGTATTGTTGCGCTTTGTAATAAGCCTCATGTTACGGACCTACCTTTTGGTCCAGACCCAGCAGGGGCCGAGCTGGCCGAACCTAGCCAGAGGAAGCGCAAGGCTTCCGACCTAGGGGCTCGGTCTTTGCAATGCATCAAGAGTAGTCCCAAGAAGAAGATTGAAGCATCAGATACGGTTGCAGCGGGAGGAGCGGGAGGAGCAACTGGGTCTTCAACGGTGCTTGAATTACAGGAGTCTCAGGGTGACTGTGGTCCAGAAATCAGGTTCGTAGAGACTAAACCCATCGAGCCTAGTCCGCACGTGCCTTGAAGGCGACCTAGGACTAACGTCTTAGGAAATGGTTCGGTCAAACCAGACCGAACCCTTACACTCTTAACCCGAAGTGAGGGCGGATCCCCTCACGAGGTCCCCACCTTGGGCTGAGCAGGCTCAAGGGCTAGCATATTTAGTATAAATGTTGGGCGCTAGGCCCGGACTAGTTTGGTTTAATACATTGCGTAGTTAGACTTTAGGCGCATTTGCTTTTGTAAAGGGATTGGGCATGACGCCCTTGGGAATCGAATAAGGGACTTAGCCTGGCCGGTTGTGTCAGGCGCACTTATGTAATTGGGTGGGGTAGAGAGTGAAGATCTGGATTGTAGATCTAACTCACATATGAATGTATAAATGTTTTTGGATCAATGTGTAATGTATCAAGTTTTATGAAATTAAGTTCATTTGGAGTCGAGCACTCTCTCTCCTCCTTGCGAGGTCTGCACTTTCCCTTAGTGGAGTTCCGTAATCTCTAAGTCTCCCGTCTTCTTCACCGAGGAGTGAACCAGGCGTCTTCTCCCTCTCGCGCCCCCTTGGCCCGTGGCGATTTCTCATCCATTGAAGAACTTTGGAGCACCGGCGTCTTCGACGAAGGCCCAAAGGCACGGCTCGGGTGGATCTCCTCCTCACCGGCGGCTGATTCTCCCTTGACCACGTAAGTACCCCTTCCGGATTTCATTAAAACTGTAATCTGAGCCTTCTCCTTGCACACGAAGGAGTTGAAAGTCAGATTTCAGAAGAGGGAAGGTTGAAGGCGCAGGTCTGATCCTCGGCTTCAACGGGACAGCTTTGTTTGATTTGTTTAGTCGATTCCTTAGGCAGAAAAGAGAGTCGATTTGAGAGCTTCTACGGCTGAACTCTCCACATTCGGTTCTCCTCTTGGCATACCCAAGAGCAGAGCAGAAATCTCTGGTGCAGACGGTCTTAGCAGCCCGTAATCGGTCTCATTTCTCTTAGGCGATCGCCTTGATCAATCTTAGAAAGCTCAAGAGAAAATCGATCGGTGGAAGAGCCTCAAATTCATTGAAATAAGGTTCGGTCTCTTCCATTTGAAATCTCGGTCCAGAATTAGAAAATCAAGTAAAAGTCGTGAATCTGGCCGTGGGAAGAAAGAAAGAACTAGCTCAAAAGGATCGCCCAAGGAAAAGCTAAAACATGGTGTAACTTGAGCGGAATCCGACGGCTAGATTGTGAGAACGGTGCCTCACCGGAAAAGAGGCTTATTCCAGTCGCCGCTGCTAAATCCGGCGTCCGCCATTGCCCTTGAGGCCGAGGACTGTTCTGCCCTTCTCCTTCTTGTTTTAGTTAAATTGCATTAAGGGTAGTTCGGACTGTCGAGGTGAAGAAGAGAATTCCGGTCGCCGGCGAGTTTGGAGCACTCCACCGTGAACGCCAGCCATTTCCGGGTAAGTCTCCTCGTTCTTCATCTCCTCCGTCCAAGTGTCCACGTGTCAAGCATCGAACCAGTCAGTCCAGCAGCCCCTCCACGTCAGCACCACCTGTCCTACTCGAGATTAGCTCGAGAACTAGTAGCCCTAGTCTTTAGGAGAGTCCCCCGTCTTTCTCCTTAACTTTCTCTCTTGCTTTTTGATTGAGTCTCATCCTTAGTCGCATGAAACCGTGATCGTCCATCCAGCCACGTGTCTCCATCGTGTGTATCTTCCCAGCCACGTCATAGCCAGCTCGAGCACCTGCTTGCCAGCTCAGCTCCACGTCTGCCAAGTGTTCCACGTTCCTCGCATCCACCTCCTCATTGCGAGCCTTTACCGAGTCTACTCTCCCCTTTTCTCTCCTCGCTTTTAGGAAGTGTCCCCTTCTTTTAGCACTCGTCTCCCTTGCTTTCTCCAGCTTTTAGGACACCTCATATCGCATGAAACCTCCATCCTCCATCTGCTACACGTGTCATCATCTCTTCGTTTGAGAGACCCGCAAGCGCCACCTCGCCCTTACTATTCTCATTCGCACCCAGCTCGAGGTCACCCTTCCTAAGTTTTAGGAAAAGGCAATTCTTCTTTTCCTTGTCACTAGGGTTGTTCCTCGTGCCCTCTTGCAGCCCTTGATCTTGCCACGTGGCATAGATCAGGCGCATCACACTTTGCTCTACCAGCCAAGCCCATCCGAACCCATCTAGGCTACCTCGCGCGCCACCTAACCCCTTAGGTCAACCCCTCTTACCTTGACTAGACCTAGGCTTAGTTGACTTAACCTCACCTAGTTTAGTAGGTAACTCGGTCCAGCCCTTGACTGTTCTGACCTAGCCTAGTCGACTCGAGCCTACCTCGAGTGACCCTTGTCCATCTTTCCGGACTCGTTGACTTGGTCCAGTAGCAGCCGCCATCTAGCTGACCCTAACTCTCTCTCGATCTCCATTGACCTTGACCCGAGCTTAGGCTCACTCGTCCAAAGCTAGCCAATTAACCTCACTTGTAGTTAGGTCACCTATCTACCTCACCTAAGCTACTCATCTTCTCGGCTTACCCCTGCCCTGAACCCATCTCACCAAGACCAGTCGTCCCTTAGAGCCCCGCCGCACCAAGCCAGCCGGCCTTAGTTAGGGACCAGGCACAGCCGGCGCTAGCCTTGCGCTAAGCGTTTCCGGCCAGCACCTCGGCCAGCTTCCAGCCGACGGCCTCTGCCCGTCGACAGCCTTGGCCGAGCCCCTCCAGCAGCCAGGCAGGTAGGCATTGCCTTATCGGCTCTCGCCCCCCTCGGCCGCGTCCGCAACAAGCAGGCGTACTGCAGGCGGCAGTCCGTCGCCCGTTTGTTCGGCGTCCAGTAGCAAGCGACAGTCGGTCGCGTGTCACCGTCAACCTGCAGCGGCAGTAGCAGGCCTCCACTCGGTCGTGCGCTTTTCTCTCCGACCTGAAGCGACAGCAGCAGAAGTCCGTTGACAGCGCGTTTTCGTCGGCCCTGCATCAGCAGCAGCCGTCAGCTCCAGCCCAAGCATCTCGCCAGCCATCTCGGACAGCAGGCGACTGTCCCAGGCCGCGCTCTCCACGCCGGCCCGTGAGCGGAGTTGCCCGGGGATCAGATATCACCCCGTGGCCTGTTCGTGCAGCCAAGGTAGCACCTTGGCAGGTTCGTTTCTCATCCCCCTTGTAGTCGTGGGAGGGTGTTATTTGCTTTAGTTTTAGGAAGCATCTTAGTTTCATTCCTTTATTGCTTTAGCCCAGGCCTCGGCCTTGCTCCCCTCTGTGGCACCTCGAGGGCCTATTGCCCGAGACACGGTCACAATGAGCCGACCGTCCTATTTGCTTTCAGTTGGGGGTGTTTGCATGTTAGTTGTGGTTTGGTGGTTTGTATGGTTTACCTGAGTGAGCTGTGAGAGTCAAATTGTATCGCTTGCGCTTGTAAAGCCTTATAACCCACTGTAGAGTTTTGTAGTAGGTTTTGCCCCTAGTTAGGAATTGGGAAAGGGTTTTCCGCACCTGTATTCCAGTCCTAAGGGAAATTGCGCCGGGGTTTGTCCGGCCGGGTAGATTCATTGTTTTAATTTTTAGGATTTTGAAATTTAGACAGAAACCCTCAAGGAGACTTGGGAACTAGGACGCTCTTGATTCGGTCTTTCTAGCCCAACCGGGATCGTGCCTAACAATTGGTATCAAAGCCACCTTGAGGACTTTGTCTGTCAATTTGAGCACCGACCCACGAAGATTCAGCTTCAGAGGGCAGTTCAAACGACAGAATTCAGCTTGGTCTTCCGCAAGGTGATTTGGTATTCTCGGTTGTCAATGTCAGCCTTAGGATTTCAGCCTTCATGGTTTCGCTATTTCCATCGCGTAGACGAGGCTTCGCTTGCTTGATTTCAGCAAGTGTAGGGCTGTACATATTGTACACCCGAGGGTAGCTAAGCTTGAGGTGCGTCGCCGAGACACCAGGCGGGTGTGGCGATTTAGGCTCTACGAGCCCGGCCGAAAGCGAAGCGAGACTGCCGAGGCGCTAAGGAGTAGCGCAGCAGTAGACGGGCCAACCCGTCTCCCTTGCCTACGGACTCACGCGCGGCAGTAGAGGCAGCGGCAGCGTGGCAGCATAGGCGGAAACAGAGTAGGTTTTCTTTGAGAGTGGCAGCCTAGTCAGAATTTGGATTTTTAGTTAGGTTTATTTCAGCTAGCAAACTGTTGCCTTGGCGCCTTAGATCGCAACTCCACGAAATGGGGAAGTCCAAGAAACAATTCAACCTGGACGAGCCTATTATCGAGGAAGTAGTCACCGGGCAGCAAGAAGTGGCCCCTACGGCAGAGGCAGGACAAGTGCCCCTCTTCGCTATGGAAAGAATCCTAACCATAGAGCGAGAAGTGGCACAAATGAGAAGTGACATGAACAAGGCGGAGCACTTTCGAAAGAGAGATCAAGATCGACAGAATCTAGACCGCCAAAAAGAAATGGAAGAGGTTAGGGCTATGTTTAGACAACTAGCTGCTAACCAACCACAACCCCAAGTGGTTGAGAGGGCTACTCAGGGCCCGAACAAAGGAAAAGGTTTGATGGATGGACCTGGCCATCAGACCGATACTGAGTTAGATCCTAACAACCTTTCTCATGTTGGGACAAGTCAGGAGGGGGCCAGGCTCATGCGGCCTCCACCAAACAGAAATCAGGCCGAGCCTACTAGCGAGTATCTCAGAACACCTCGTGAACCCCGGTATAGTCAGGTATATCGGAATCTTACTTTTGATGACACAGAAGGTGAGGACGAGTCACCCATTCGTCCAAGAAGACCCCAAAGAGAAGCCTTCCGTCATGAAGAAAGGAGAAAACCATCCGTCAAGTATGATTTTCCCAAATTCAACGGTGAACAACTTAGAGAATGGTTGTTCATGGCTGAGCGCTTCTTCTTGTGCCATCATGTCCCAAGAGATGAGTGGATAGAAATTGCCACAGCCAACATGACAGGCAAGGCTACTACCCACTTCTTGTGGTTTGAGCATAAAACGCCCAATCCTACTTGGGAACAGTACAAAGCAAGTCTGCAGCTACACTTTGGAGATTCCACGTTTATTGACTACGATGAGGATCTCAAGAACTTAGCTCAAACAACATCCGTACCCGCCTATCAAGAACAATTCGAACGATTGGCAAGCATGGTACAATGGCCGGAAAAGGCTCTAATTGGAGCTTTCAAGGGCGGTTTGAGAAGAGACATCAAGCGTGAAATGAAAATACATCATTTCAACAGCCTTGAAGAGTGTTTTGCAATGGCACGTTTGTACGAAGAAAGAATTGAAGAGAGGAAGGAGGAGAAAAGAGAAAGACGAGATAGAAAGGCTCGAAAAACGGATAAGCAGAAGAAAAGACCCTCTTTTTCTTCTACTTCTCGCAACAGAGAGAGGGCGATGGTGCCCTATAAAGGAGGGAATAATCCTAGGCCCAACCCAAGACAGGGCCGTGATCGTCCCACACGCTATCTCACGCCCCAACAGATAGAAGAGTACAAGCGAAAAGGCTTATGTTTTTGGTGTGATGGCAAATGGGAGAAAAACCACCAGTGCAAATCGTTGTACAATATCGTGGTGGTAGATGATTCTGAATGCAGTTCAAGTTCGGAAAGCGAACATTCCTCTACCTCGAGTTCCAGCTCCTCATCAGAAGAGGAAATCCAGGTTAAAAGGCGAGGCAAGCAGAAAGCCGAGCCTAAAGAGAAGAAAGGTGAGGCTTCGACTAGTGAGGATAAAACCGAAGAAGTCGAATCCCTCCATTCCATTCAAGACCCTTACAAAGCCAACGCTATGCGCGTTTTTGGTCGAATCAATGGCCAAAAAGTTTTGATATTGCTTGATAATGGAGCCACCAACAACTTCCTCACCGAGGAAGCAGCCAAGAGGTGCAAGGTCGCCCTTACGGACAGCAGCCCACAAACAATAATCGTGGGAGGGGGACTCCGAATCAAATGCAAACACGAAGGCAAAAGCGTGGATGTATCGGTTAAGAAGAAATACTTTAAAGTGGACTGTCTTGTCATTCCACTTGAAGGAGTGGATCTGATCCTAGGCATGCCATGGTTCTTAACCTGGAAGGACATACACTGGGATGTGAAGAATTTCACAATGACCTTCATCCCAGAAGGAGAGGATGAATCTATTACGATTCAAGGACTTGCTAGCTCCACAAGTCCTAAAACTGCATTGAGGTCCATCCAACAAGAGCAACCAGCATGTTGGGTTCTTACCCTTGCTACGGATGTACCAGAGTCGGCCGAGACCAAAGAAGAGCCGATTCCTCCCTTGATTCAAAATGTGCTTGATGAGTTCTCAGATGTGTTCACAGAACCAGCAGGCCTTCCACCAAAGAGAGCTTATGATCATAGGATCATTCTCACTCAAGGAGCAGAGCCTGTAAATGTCAGGCCTTACAGGTACGGGTACAGTCAAAAGGCGGAAATAGAACGCCTTGTTAAGGAGATGCTCCAGAGCGGCATTATACGCCCTAGTAGTAGTCCCTTTTCTTCACCAGTCCTCTTGGTCAAGAAAAAAGACAATACTTGGCGTTTCTGCATCGACTATAGAGCCTTAAACGAGGTGACCGTCAAGGATCGACACCCGATACCGGTCATAGATGAGTTGTTGGATGAGTTGGCCGGCACCACTATCTTTTCAAAAATTGATCTTAGAGCCGGCTATCATCAGATCAGAATGCATGATGAAGACATACTGAAGACAGCTTTCCGGACGCACGACGGGCATTATGAGTTTCTAGTAATGCCCTTCGGTCTTAGTAATGCACCGGCTACTTTTCAGCGGTGTATGAACGATGTGTTTCGAGAATACCTTAGAGACTTCATCCTTGTTTTCTTCGACGACATCCTCATCTACAGCAAGAGTGAGGAAGAGCACGAGCAACATCTGAGGATCACATTGAGAATCTTGAAGGAGCACAACCTTTTTGCGAATATGTCCAAGTGTAGTTTTGGACAATCTTCGATTGGATATTTAGGACACATCGTGTCCAGAGAAGGGGTTCGGGCAGACCCCGAAAAGTTGATAGCCATGGAGAAATGGCCACTGCCCAAGGACCTTAAGGGTCTAAGAGGCTTCTTAGGTCTCACTGGATATTACAGAAGGTTCATACAAGGCTATGGACTTATTGCATAGCCCTTGACACAGATGCTCAAGAAAGGGGCTTTCCAGTGGAATGAGAAGTCTAAGGTCGCCTTCGAGAAGCTGAAGGCAGCCCTCATGTCAGCCCCCGTCCTTACACTTCCAGACTTCACGAAGACGTTTACCATTGAAACAGATGCTTGCGAAGTGGGTGTTGGAGCAGTGTTAGGACAAGAGGGACATCCCATCGCGTATATGTCCAAAGCATTAACAAGCAGAGCAAAACCTCTCTCCACATATGAAAAAGAACTGCTTGCTATAGTGATCGCGGTGGAAAAATGGCGTCCGTACTTGATAGGACGCAGGTTTATTGTCAGGACTGATCAAAACAGTCTCAAGTACATGCTTAAGCAGCGTGTGTCTACCCCTACCCAGCAGAGATGGCTTGCCAAACTCTTGGGGTACGACTTCGAGATTGAATATAAAAAGGGGCCTGACAATAAGGCGGCAGACTCTCTTTCCCACCTGACTGAACAACTGATGACACTTTCGGTAGTGGAAACCGACATCTGGACCAGATTAGCCCAGGATCAGCAAAATGATCAATCCATACGGTTAATCAAAGCTTCGGTCGAGCAAAACCCGGGATCCATTCCGTTCTACTCAGTCAAAAGGGAAGTTTTATATAGGAAGGACAAAGCAGTTGTCCCTCCGAATTCTGGGCTGAAACAGGAACTCCTGCATCATTTTCATGACACTCCAACCGCAGGTCATGAAGGGGTCGCCAAGACCCTAAGTCGCATTAAAGCCCAATTCTGGTGGCGAGGGATAAAAGCCGAAGTTGAGGCTTATGTGAAGAAATGTATAGTGTGCCAAAGAGAAAAATATGAGGCCATCAAACCTCCAGGGCACCTCATTCCTCTTCCGGTACCCACAAAACCATGGACTGATATCACAATGGATTTTATTGACGCAATGCCCCGATCAGAAGGAAAGGAGGCAGTGCTAGTTGTTGTGGATCGGCTCACAAAGTACAACCATTTCGCCCCTCTGCCACGGTTGTACCAAGGGCCCTTAGTGGCCAACGTCTACCATGAGTACATCGGTAAACTGCATGGAATGCCACAGTCCATAGTCTGCGACAGGGACTCCATATTTCTCAGCGCATTCTGGTAGGAATATATGAAAAACATGGGTACGACGTTGAATTTTAGTACCGCCCACCACCCACAGACTGATGGGCAAAGTGAGATCGTCAACCGGTCCTTAGAGACTTACCTACGGTGCTTCGCGGGTGAACGACCTATGACTTGGGTCAAATATCTGCCTTGGGCAGAATGGTCTTACAACATGAGTCATCACTCGTCTACAGGCATGACGCCTTACGAGGGAGTCTACGGTGTTCCTCCTCCATCGATTCCAAGATATGAGGGAGGTACAGCTGAAGATGACAATGTTGATTGTGAGCTGCGTACGAGGGAAGAAGTTTTAGAATCTCTAAGACAGAACATCCTCAAAGCACAGAACCGCATGAAGCAGGTATACGACAAGGGAAGGCAGGATCGGGAATTCACGGTGGGGGACTATGTCTGGCTTAAGAGGCTGCCTCTTAAGCAGAGATCCCTAATGGGCCAGCCATACTCCAAGCTATTGTCTCGATACTATGGCCCATATCCGGTAATCCAAAAAGTGTGGAAGGCCGCGTATAGGCTTGGTCTCCCTAGAACAGCTCAGGTGCATCCAGTCTTCCACGTCACACGACTGAAGCCTCATGTGGGGGATGTACCTACGCTAATTGAGCAAGTGCCGGATAGCTTACCAACCCCTTATCGCATTTTGAAACATACATATATGCAACGACAAGGGAGGATGAGGCATGAAGTTCTTGTGGAGTGGGAGGGACCCGACAGGGGTACTTCTTGGGAAGAATACGGGTCAGTGGTTCACCGTTTTCCCTCTTCTAGCGCTCGAGGACAAGCGCAAGGTAGGGAGGGGGAATCTGTTACGGACCTACCTTTTGGTCCAGACCCAGCAGGGGCCGAGCTGGCCGAACCTAGCCAGAGGAAGCGCAAGGCTTCCGACCTAGGGGCTCGGTCTTTGCAATGCATCAAGAGTAGTCCCAAGAAGAAGATTGAAGCATCAGATACGGTTGCAGCGGGAGGAGCAACTGGGTCTTCAACGGTGCTTGAATTACAGGAGTCTCAGGGTGACTGTGGTCCAGAAATCAGGTTCGTAGAGACTAAACCCATCGAGCCTAGTCCGCACGTGCCTTGAAGGCGACCTAGGACTAACGTCTTAGGAAATGGTTCGGTCAAACCAGACCGAACCCTTACACTCTTAACCCGAAGTGAGGGCGGATCCCCTCACGAGGTCCCCACCTTGGGCTGAGTAGGCTCAAGGGCTAGCATATTTAGTATAAATGTTGGGCGCTAGGCCCGGTCTAGTTTGGTTTAATACATTGCGTAGTTAGACTTTAGGCGCATTTGCTTTTGTAAAGGGATTGGGCATGACGCCCTTGGGAATCGAATAAGGGACTTAGCCTGGCCGGTTGTGTCAGGCGCACTTATGTAATTGGGTGGGGTAGAGAGTGAAGATCTGGATTGTAGATCTAACTCACATATGAATGTATAAATGTTTTTGGATCAATGTGTAATGTATCAAGTTTTATGAAATTAAGTTCATTTGGAGTCGAGCACTCTCTCTCCTCCTTGCGAGGTCTGCACTTTCCCTTAGTGGAGTTCCGTAATCTCTAAGTCTCCCGTCTTCTTCACCGAGGAGTGAACCAGGCGTCTTCTCCCTCTCGCGCCCCCTTGGCCCGTGGCGATTTCTCATCCATTGAAGAGCTTTGGAGCACCGGCGTCTTCGACGAAGGCCCAAAGGCACGGCTCGGGCGGATCTCCTCCTCACTGGTGGCTGATTCTCCCTTGACCACGTAAGTACCCCTACCGGATTTCATTAAAACTGTAATCTGAGCCTTCTCCTTGCACACGAAGGAGTTGAAAGTCAGATTTCAGAAGAGGGAAGGTTGAAGGCGCAGGTCTGATCCTCGGCTTCAACGGGACAGCTTTGTTTGATTTGTTTAGTCGATTCCTTAGGCAGAAAAGAGAGTCGATTTGAGAGCTTCTACGGCTGAACTCTCCACATTCGGTTCTCCTCTTGGCATACCCAAGAGCAGAGCAGAAATCTCTGGTGCAGACGGTCTTAGCAGCCCGTAATCGGTCTCATTTCTCTTAGGCGATCGCCTTGATCAATCTTAGAAAGCTCAAGAGAAAATCGAACGGTGGAAGAGCCTCAAATTCATTGAAATAAGGTTCGGTCTCTTCCATTTGAAATCTCGGTCCAGAATTAGAAAATCAAGTAAAAGTCGTGAATCTGGCCGTGGGAAGAAAGAAAGAACTAGCTCAAAAGGATCGCCCAAGGAAAAGCTAAAACATGGTGTAACTTGAGCGGAATCCGACGGCTAGATTGTGAGAACGGTGCCTCACTGGAAAAGAGGCTAATTCCAGTCGCCGCTGCTAAATCCGGCGTCCGCCATTGCCCTTGAGGCCGAGGACTGTTCTGCCCTTCTCCTTCTTGTTTTAGTTAAATTGCATTAAGGGTAGTTCGGACTGTCGAGGTGAAGAAGAGAATTCCGGTCGCCGGCGAGTTTGGAGCACTCCACCGTGAACGCCAGCCATTTCCGGGTAAGTCTCCTCGTTCTTCATCTCCTCCGTCCAAGTGTCCACGTGTCAAGCATCGAACCAGTCAGTCCAGCAGCCCCTCCACGTCAGCACCACCTGTCCTACTCGAGATTAGCTCGAGAACTAGTAGCCCTAGTCTTTAGGAGAGTCCCCCGTCTTTCTCCTTAACTTTCTCTCTTGCTTTTTGATTGAGTCTCATCCTTAGTCGCATGAAACCGTGATCGTCCATCCAGCCACGTGTCTCCATCGTGTGTATCTTCCCAGCCACGTCATAGCCAGCTCGAGCACCTGCTTGCCAGCTCAGCTCCACGTCTGCCAAGTGTTCCACGTTCCTCGCATCCACCTCCTCATTGCGAGCCTTTACCGAGTCTACTCTCCCCTTTTCTCTCCTCGCTTTTAGGAAGTGTCCCCTTCTTTTAGCACTCGTCTCCCTTGCTTTCTCCAGCTTTTAGGACACCTCATATCGCATGAAACCTCCATCCTCCATCTGCTACACGTGTCATCATCTCTTCGTTTGAGAGACCCGCAAGCGCCACCTCGCCCTTACTATTCTCATTCGCACCCAGCTCGAGGTCACCCTTCCTAAGTTTTAGGAAAAGGCAATTCTTCTTTTCCTTGTCACTAGGGTTGTTCCTCGTGCCCTCTTGCAGCCCTTGATCTTGCCACGTGGCATAGATCAGGCGCATCACACTTGGCTCTACCAGCCAAGCCCATCCGAACCCATCTAGGCTACCTCGCGCGCCACCTAACCCCTTAGGTCAACCCCTCTTACCTTGACTAGACCTAGGCTTAGTTGACTTAACCTCACCTAGTTTAGTAGGTAACTCGGTCCAGCCCTTGACTGTTCTGACCTAGCCTAGTCGACTCGAGCCTACCTCGAGTGACCCTTGTCCATCTTTCCGGACTCGTTGACTTGGTCCAGTAGCAGCCGCCATCTAGCTGACCCTAACTCTCTCTCGGTCTCCATTGACCTTGACCCGAGCTTAGGCTCACTCGTCCAAAGCTAGCCAATTAACCTCACTTGTAGTTAGGTCACCTATCTACCTCACCTAAGCTACTCATCTTCTCGGCTTACCCCTGCCCTGAACCCATCTCACCAAGACCAGCCGTCCCTTAGAGCCCCGCCGCACCAAGCCAGCCGGCCTTAGTTAGGGACCAGGCACAGCCGGCGCTAGCCTTGCGCTAAGCGTTTCCGGCCAGCACCTCGGCCAGCTTCCAGCCGACGGCCTCTGCCCGTCGACAGCCTTGGCCGAGCCCCTCCAGCAGCCAGGCAGGTAGGCATTGCCTTATCGGCTCTCGCCCCCCTCGGCCGCGTCCGCAACAAGCAGGCGTATTGCAGGCGGCAGTCCGTCGCCCGTTTGTTCGGCGTCCAGTAGCAAGCGACAGTCGGTCGCGCGTCACCGTCAACCTGCAGCGGCAGTAGCAGGCCTCCACTCGGTCGTGCGCTTTTCTCTCCTACCTGAAGCGACAACAGCAGAAGTCCGTTGACAACGCGTTTTCGTCGGCCCTGCATCAGCAGCAGCCGTCAGCTCCAGCCCAAGCATCTCGCCAGCCATCTCGGACAGCAGGCGACTGTCCCAGGCCGCGCGCTCCACGCCGGCCCGTGAGCGGAGTTGCCCGGGGATCGGATATCACCCCGTGGCCTGTTCGTGCAGCCAAGGTAGCACCTTGGCAGGTTCGTTTCTCATCCCCCTTGTAGTCGTGGGAGGGTGTTATTTGCTTTAGTTTTAGGAAGCATCTTTGTTTCATTCCTTTATTGCTTTAGCCCAGGCCTCGGCCTTGCTCCCCTCTGTGGCACCTCGAGGGCCTATTGCCCGAGACACGGTCACAATGAGCCGACCGTCCTATTTTCTTTCAGTTGGGTGTGTTTGCACGTTAGTTGTGGTTTGGTGGTTTGTATGGTTTACCTGAGTGAGCTGTGAGAGTCAAATTGTATCGTTTGCGCTTGTAAAGCCTTATAACCCACTGTAGAGTTTTGTAGTAGGTTTTGCCCCTAGTTAGGAATTGGGAAAGGGTTTTCCGCACCTGTATTCCAGTCCTAAGGGAAATTGCGCCGGGGTTTGTCCGGTCGGGTAGATTCATTGTTTTAATTTTTAGGATTTTGAAATTTAGACAGAAACCCTCAAGGAGACTTGGGAACTAGGACGCTCTTGGTTCGGTCTTTCTAGCCCAACCGGGATCGTGCCTAACACCTCACATCTATTCTAGTCATTTGTAGTAGGATCAAGTCGGGATTGGGGAAGCCATTCTTGTACTTTCTTGTCCTATTATTTAGCCTGGGTGACTGCCCAACGGGAACCACTTTTGTATTTAACATTTAAACCCCTCTATCGGCAACCTCCTCCTAGATCTTGGAGAGGGTCTTCGACGGGATTTCGTAGCCGCATTCGGGCAGACCCTACCAACCTCAGCGCTATGTGACATGCCTGGAATTTGGCACATATCAGTTTCCTATATAAGTGTTATAGGTGATCACTCCGTGCCCGGAGGGCGGATCACAAAAAATTCTTGTCTACCATAAATTTCGGACTGACTGTGCTGCCGACCTGTGACTAGCTGCTGCCAACTTATGGCTTGTTGTCTGCTGCATTGGAACCAGGTAAGTGCTTTCTTCCATGGCATATTCATGCCAAGTTATCCCAAGCCGAGCCAGGCCAGACCAGCCATCTCTGGCCTACCAGGCCCTGTCATCCCTGGCCATGGGCCAGGATAGGGTCCTATAGTCGGGCATTGGCCAACCACAACTAGCCATGGGTCGGTCGCGTCTAGGGCCTAATCGTCCAAAGCTTAGCTAGCCCGGTAGTAGTCTGCCTTCTGTAACGCAGTAGCCTCCTTCGCTGAGGCTGGCTTATCCACGGTCGACCATGTCTATGTCGTGGTCGGCACTTGGCTGGCCAGTTACCGAGCACTTGGAATATGGCATGTATCAGTTAACTAAGGAAGAAGCATGTGTCACTTAGACCACACAGTGCTTTGCACTTTGCAAAAGAAAAAAACAAAGTGTAAGGGATTCGCCCCAATGACATTAGGCCTAGGCACGGGGCCACAGTTGTAGCCAGCAGCAAGCAGCCCAACCCGTTAACGTGATAGGTCAAGCCTATCCGGATTGAGCACCCAGGTGCCGATCCAGCCCAATTTGTGCTTTTTGTTTCCCCTCTCTTGCATCTCTCATTTTCATTTTTTATCCCTTTTGGTTTTCACAATCCCCTTCCCGTGCCTCTCTCTCTCTCCATCGATGTTCTTCTCTTCTTTCTTTTATATCTCACGTCATTAGATGGGGTTCACACGCGCTGGAGGGTTTGGTTTTGAGTGCATCCTAAAAGGCATCACCCTGAGGTGGTGCTCAGAGGGGGCAGAGTCAAAAAATTTCATGAGGGAAGCCGAATTATAGTTTCAAAATTTTTATATAGATCAATTAAAATTTTCTAAAGTTTACGTGTAAATTTTTTTTTTTAAGGGGGCCAGGCCCCTGCAGACTCTCTCTTGGCTCCTCCCCTGGTGGTGCTGTTTTTCCTTTTATTGTACAAATATCATGGCCAGGCCTAGGTTTGTGTTGCATCAGCCCAGCCCAATAACTTGGCAGGCCGGACATGGGCTGCTGGCAAGGATGGACAGAACTGGCTTTTTCCTATCTTGTTGGGTTCCGTAGGCCTGGCCTGGCCTGGTGTCCATCATCTACTTGTGGTCAATCTCTTCAGTAGTTTACAACATGGCTGATTAAAGCATTGCTCTGTTAATTATGTACTGCAATTGCCAAGAACGTTCGTTGATAAAGTATGTACTTGGTGCTTTCAAAACTGTTAAATAGAAGGACTTGTATACGTATTTGATGGAGGGAGAAGTAATGTAGGATAACTCTTTACTCTGAGTGACTTTATTGTACTAAAAGTAAGACTGGGCTTTTAGATATTCAAGATTGTCATGCTGAAGATAAAGACCCGGATGAAGATAGAGGTGAAGAACTGGTTCGTATTTGGATATGAATCAATTTCTTTCTGGTAGTTTGGTAAACAACCGAACCAAGTTAAAAAGCTGATTATGCTCTTCTCCTTTGGTTGATTGCTTTTAGTCGTTTTATGCTCAGAAAGTTTTTTCAAATGATCAAGAAACTGTAAATCGGGTTTGGTGGGGGGCTATCATATATAATTGGAGCTGCATCCACTCAAATTCAACACTAATTGAAATTTTTAGAGAATGGGCTCAGTAGAGCCGTATGCTCCACGGAACCCCAACCTATCTACGGTCCTGGTTTATGTTCTTGTCTCCACTATGTTCATTCATGGCATCAAAGCTATTGCTGAAGTATTTCTCCCCTGCGTCCGGTTCATCAAGTTCATCATCCTATAACTTTATAGATAAAGAGTTCTTCCTTACAGAGGGTTTTTCCAATTTTTTTTTCAATCCCCAACAAAAAGGCATCATTTTTTTGGGATCAACTCATGGGGTAGTTACCTTCTTTGGGATACCAATTCAGGCCATATTATTGACGTATGACTACGTAGATGGGACAAAGCCTCCACCAAGCACTAAATTCGATCTGCTACTCATCCAAGCGAGCAAGTCAAACTTGAGTTGGGTAAAGAACTCGAGTTCGACTTCGGCTCAACTTGAGTCAAACATCGTAATAGGCTCGAGCTATACAGTGTTGAACTTGAGCCCTCTGTCTATGTTAATCTTACTAGTTTCTTTTGAAAAGTTTAACTTGTTAACTCGTTTACTAGTTTAACTAATGATCAATTTTACTTGGTCGATCCGAGCGGAGTTCATGTGTAGGTTCTGTTTAACCATCTGCCAATATTTGTAACACGTGTCGAAAACTTCATAAATCCAGCAGCTCTTTTCCGGGATTATGGTTAGTATTAAGAAGAACGGAACATTCTGTGCAGCCAACGTGTCCGAGTTCGACTTGGATAAAGCTAAAACGCGAAGTAGCCGAGAACAAGTGGCACAAGCAAAAGAATCCAACTCCGGCTTCTAGTAAGAGGGAAATAGGAAGGAATGGTGATGGTGGTGAGGGAGATCGGTGTTGTAGGCAGCGGCCAGATGGGTTCGGGCATCGCCCAACTAGCCGCCGTCTCCGGCTTCCACGTTGTCATGGTTGATTCCGACGAGAACGCGCTCAAAAAGGGCCTTCAGAACATCCATTCCTCTATCCATCGCGCCATCAACAAAGGCCAGCTCTCTAAGGTCTACTACTACTACTGTCTTGGTTTTCTTTGGATTTGGTTTGGTGAACCTAGTGGTTATGTTATGTTCTGTAGTCCATAAACTGCTTTTGATCACCTGAAGGAGTCATTTCTGTTTTTTAACTTTATAAGAAGGGTTTTCTTCTTGTGGAACTCATGTTGGTGATTTGGGGTTATGGTGCATTTGATTAGATGGTCATAAACAAGGTAATGTTTGGTATTTTTTTTTTCACGGGTACTGATGATGACCGTTGTTAGAAATCGATAGGGATTTCTATGCTGTAAATTAGCATTTTCATCTGAAAGTACGCTATAATTTCAGTAAGTAGCTTGACTGTTGAACTTAGACAGGACCGCTATGTGTACTTTTTCCCTAATTCTGTCAGAACAAGATTCTGTGGCAGTCTAGCTTGTAAGAAAAGTTCTCGTGGTAACTCCTATAGGAGTTTCTTTTGAAGTTCCTGTAGGAATGAACGACTGTGCATGGGCTTATTACGTGTACACAGATGAGTTTGATGAACTTCACCTAACACAGTTAAAAACTTAAAATACCATTTGCAAAAGTGTAAAAAAATGCCAAACCCTGGTGCAAAAGTTCACTTGACCACGTAACTGCAACTCTTGGTCATATATTAGCTTTCTTCTTTCAGGAGTCATGCATCTAAGAATATTTCTCATCTGTGTTACTTTGATCTGCGAGCATTTGATGACATGAGGTTAACTTACTCCTTGCATTTGATTAAGAGCCAGAACATTACCAAGAAATGATTTGTTTAGCGTTCTGTGAGTCCAACTTTACTTGCCAAGACAAATATAATGAGAAACTCATTTTCTGTGGATGGTATAATTACAAGGGCGATCCAAATTACTGCCAAGTGCTATCTCTTTTTGCACCCCATGCATGTACCCTTGAATAAGACACATATTAAAGGAACACATTTTAGATTTAAGGGTATGACCATGAGGTCTGCTGACTCTTAGATACAAAACTGAGACTTTTTTTGGTACATCTGAAAATGATGTAGAATATTGTATCTGATTTTTTATTACATCCGCTTAGTCAATCTATCAGTCAACTTGTATTCCTTCATTCCAATTTTGGAAAATTGGCTCCCTGCCAGTTGTGGAGTAATTTCAAGCCAGCTCTCGTTTTGGTGGAGCCTTATTGGTTAGTTTTCTGCTAGTAGGCTATACAGCTCCAGCCTAGTCGAGCAGTATTCATTCTATTGAACAAGGACCTGAGATGATCCCAGTCAGTGCAGCTTAGTTGGTAGCACTGATTAAAGGAAAAGAAGGTTGGATTTGCGGCTATGTCACATAGGTACGGGCACGGGTACCAGTGTGGATACAGGTGTGGACCATTTTCAAAAAACCTGGGTGCAGGGGTACGGCCACACACACACACACACACACACACACACACACACACACACACATATATATATATATATATATATATATATATATATATATATATATATAATTTACAAACATAATAACATATTCATAAATCATTGTCCAAAATTTATAGATACTATCATACTACTAAACAAAGTATGGAAGTAATTAACATACAAAATATATCAGCTTTCTTGATTCTCTTCAGTCGCATCATCAAGATTAGAAGTTAACAACAGGTTCTGTAAGGTCCATATTAAGAGCATGCAAAATCATGTTCTCCTTCAAGTTCCACATCAATGACCTCTGGATTAACATCCCAATACTTGGAAGTTGCAACAAAATCACAATATGAGTTAAGTTAATATTAACTTTAAACAACCAACATAATATACATATGTATAAATATCAAAGATAAGAAAAGAAAGAAATACCTGTAACCATCTGAAGTACGTGAAAGTAAGTGTAGGTTGGAGTGAACATAAACTAAAACTTCTGCTCGCTTACTAGTTAGCTTATTTCTCTAGAAAGATACAATACTGTTAGCTCCAGCTAACACGCCGTCAGACGGTTACTCAATTCTAATGAAAGCCCAGCTCTCACATAACATGAAATGATTTTTTCATTCTCACTTAGGGTAAACTCTCCCCTCCTTTTAAGCACTAGTATTCTGGGTTGGGTTTATTACATCTATAGCTCTGCACCTGACCCGACTCAAACCCTCTAGAACAAGAACAAGAAATAAAACCTGCTTACTGCTTCTCTACTAAGACCCGACTCTAACAAGCCCCCCCTCCCCTTCAATCCACACCTTGTCCTCAAGGTGTGAAGTCAGGAAATCGAGCTTGAATGTCTGTGTTGACCTCCCAAGTTGCTGGCAAGTCATCATAACTGCTCCATTTGATGAGCCATTCAGTCCTCATGTGATTTCCTTGCTTAACTCTGTAGCTACCCAACCTGCGGTCTGGTTGCACTCCTGAAATCTCTTGCAGAACTGGTGCTTCCTGAATCTGAGCTGTAGAAGGTGGAGTAACACAAGGCTTCAACTTAGAGACAGAGAAAACTGGATAGATTAGACTTCCTGTGGGCAAGTGCAGCTCATATGCCAAATACCCAACCCTTCTCTTGATCTGAAATGGGCCTACAAATCGAGGGGCCAGTGTGACCTCTCCTTTGGATAGAGGACGTCCTAATCCATGGGGGGGTCTGCACAGATAGACCCAATCCCCTCTTGATACTGCTGATCCCTTCTCTTTCTGTTGTATTGAATAACCATTCGGCGTTCGGTTTCTAGCAGCAGTCAAGTGTTGCTTAAGATCCTTGAGTACTTCATTCTTGCAACGGAGCTGAATGTCAACAGCCTCCTCACGGGCTGTTACAGACTGATAATGTCGTATGTTGGGAGGGGTTCTCCCATAGACTGCCTCGAACAGTGTGGCATGGAAGAATGCCAGCCCGTATTATACGCAAACTCAGCCCAGGACAGATACTCTGCCCATATCTTGGGTTGCTGGCCAGCAAAGCAGCGAAGGTACGTCTCCAAGCTCTTGTTAACAATTTTAGTTTGTCCCATCCGATTGGGGATGGTATGAGGTGTCCTGCAATCTACAATATTCTTTTCAAAAAGCACTTAAGAAAGGGAGTCATGATCACTTACAATCGATCTTGTCATTCCATGGAGCTTCCCTACATGATCTTGGAATGCTTTGACTACTCTTTTTGCTGTAAAAGGATGGGCCAAAGGTATGAAGTGTGCATATTTTGAGAGGCGATCCACTACTACAAAAATGACGAACTTCCCTCTTGAACTTGGAAGTCCTTCCACAAAATCCATGGAGATATCCTCCCTGATTTGCTGTGCTATAGGTAAGGGCTGCAACAACCCAGCTGGCTTTCATGTCTCATATTTATTTTGCTGGAAAACATCACACTGTTTGACAAACTCACGGACTGCACGTTTCATACCTGGCCAATAGAAGTTTGCCTTCAGCCTTTGATAAGTTCCCTCCATGCCTGCATGACCTGCCTACTTGGAGCTATGGAAGTGCTGAAGGAGAATGTTCGACAGCTTTGTTTAAGGTGGAATATAAATTCGGTACTGAAAATACAGATATGGATCAGTCCATCGAAACCCATAACACTTGATGGGATCGTTGAGCAACTGTTCCTTGATCTTCCTTGCTAATTCAGCCGTTTGGTGGGCCTGCTTAATCTGATCCCGTAACCTCACTTGGACTTGCAAAGCTGCTAGCAAAAAAATCAGTGGACTGCCCTCCTTGGCAAGACAAACCATTGACTGCTAGGTTCTCCTTTCCTTTCCTGTATTGAACCACAAAATCAAAACTCATTAGCTTGCATATCCACCGCTGTAGAGCAGGTGAGAGCATTTTCTACTATAATCAATACCATAGGCTGTGATGATCAGTCATCACTAAATCTACGCCCCATGAGATAATGTTTCCACTTCATGACTGCTAAGATGATGGCCATAAGATCACGTTCATATGCAGATCTGGTTTTAAAAGTAGATCCCATTGCCCTGCTGAAAAATGCAATTGGGTGTTGGTTCTGTTGTAACACAGCACCTACTCCATGGTTAGACGCATCAGCCTCTACAACAAATGGAATGTTGAAGTTAGGCATCTTCAACACCGGTGCTGAGGTTATTGCTTGTATTGGCATATCAAAGGCATGTTGTTCATCCGGTCTCCATTTGAAGTTCTCTTTCCATGTGAGAGCTGTTAACGGGGCAGCAATACCATATCCCTGCACAAATTTTCTGTAATGCCCTACTAAACTGGAAAAGATCTCAGCTGTTTAGGAGAACTTGGTGGATTCCAATGCCTCACAGCTTCTACCTTCTCATCTTCCATCTTTACCGTCCTTTTGCTGATGACATGTCCCAAGTATGCGACTTGGAGAGTGATAAACACACACTTTGAGAGTCCAGCCTTAAGATGCTGCTGCTGTTAGACTAGAAAAACTTGGCGCAGGTGCTTAAAATGATCTTTCTTGGTTGCACTAAACACTAGTATGTCCTCAAAGAATACCAAGATGAATTTGCGGAGGAAGGGCCTGAAAACATCATTCCTTAATGACTGAAATGTGTCTGGGCCATTTGTCAACCCAAAAGGCATTTCCTTAAATTCGTAGTGCTCGTCATGGGTGTGAAACGCAGTCTTGGAGATATCTTCTGCCACCACCCTGATTTGGTGGTAACCAGCATGCAGGTCCAGCTTAGAAAAATATTCTGCCCCATGTAGCTGGTCTATTAAATCTTTGATGACAGGTATGGGATAACGATTCTTGACTGTTATAGCGTTCAAGGCTCTGTAATCAACGCAAAAGCGCCATCCTCCATCCTTCTTCTTGACAATCAATGCTGGTGAAGCAAAAGGGCTTCAAGCCTTCAACTTGGTTGAATTATTCCCTCCGATAGCATTTCCTGAACGAGCTTCTCTACTATTTCCCTTTGGTGCTGACTGTATCCGTAAGGGCGTCGACTGACTGCCTCACTTTCTGGTTGTAGTTCTATGCGGTGATCACAATCATGGGAAGGAAGGAGCCCTATGGGTTCTTCGAACACACTCTTAAATTCTGTTAGTCGATCCATCAACTTCCTTTGGCAGATCTCACTTGATGGTGTTGTTTCTACCCCCTTTTTTTTCCATTTGCAGGTTAGCAGCAACATGAGACCCCTTCAATATCTGAGTCGTTGATTGCTCTGCACTGGCCTTCCGAGTCGCTCCTACCAAGGTCTGCGTCCCTTCACTCGTTCTGTAGAAATGCATCTTCATGCCTAAGAAATCCCAAATGACCTCCCCAAGGCTAGGCAGCCACTGTATGCCCAATACTAGATCAGCTCCTGCCATGGCTAATCTGAACAGCTCAATGGGAAATCGATGTTCCTGGATTTCCAGCACTTCCTTGGTACATTTTCCTCTGCACTTTAAGGTGCTGCCGTCTCGCACCACAACATTGAATGGCTGCTGATTTTCTACATGACAACCCAATGCCTTTGCAGATTTCTCACAAATGAAATTATGAGTGGAGCCTGTGTCCACCAACATACTCACGGGTCGTCCTCTCAGCTACCCTTCGACTCTCATCAACTGCAGAGCCTCGTCTCCTGCTAAGGCATGCAAGGAGATGTCCGGTGGTCCGTCTCCCATGGATTCCATCCTTGCCTCTTCAGCATTTTCCAGCTGCTCATCTGGTGTCTCCTCTTCCTCGTCTATGAGATAAATGTGAAATCTCTTGCACGTATGACCTGGTGTCCCCGGCTGATCGCAGTGAAAACAAATGCCTCTCAATCGCTTTTCTTTGATTTGCTTAGCTGTTAGGTGTCTGACAACAGGTCTGTTTGTCGAATTTCCATGCTGAGCCGCTACCCCACCCACTGGTGCTGCAGGAGCATCAAGGCTGTGGACCACGAAAGTTTCTATCGAAGCTTCCCTATTTGCAAACTGATGGAGCCTGCAATGCTTTTCTTCTATCATTCTAGCGACATCGAAGCAGTCAGATAGGGTGCGAGGCTTTGCAGCCTATACTTCTATACAAATATCATCCTTCAACTCTCGTACAAAAGCTCTAATTAAGCCTCCACTGGCCAGCCACACACCATGTTGTTAACCTCTTCAAAATTTTCCTGATACTCCACTACGGAACCCTATGCTTGATCTTAGACAACTTGACATTATAGTCGAGATATGTTGAAGGACCGAATCTCGCCTTCATGGCCTCCAGCAGTTCTCTCCAGTGGGTTTTGCATTGTGTGGGCTAACAGCCATTGATAACAGCAGATGGCTGGTCCTTCCATATGCATCGCTGCTTGACTTACCTTGTGTTCATCTGCTATACCCTAACACTTGAATAATTGGTTGGCTTTAAATATCCAGCTTAGCAAGTCAACTCCGCAGAATTGAGAAAACTCCATTTTAGCTGGCTTCCAGCCTGACATGCCTCCATCGCTTCTTCTCCTTCACGATGGAATCAGTGTCCCACCTGGCTAAAAAACAGTCTCAGTGTGGTCTATGCTGTGGGAGTTAATTGGTATACCTTGATGTAGCAGTTCCCTCATCAATGCAGAGATCGTTTACTGCTCACCCAATTTTGCTTGGAGTCTGGCATCCATGTCTTGGTGTTGGTGTTCCACCGTTTCCAGCCGGTGGTTGACAGAGTCGAGCGATTCTTCTGTGCGAGCTCTGAGCGTCTCGACAGCCTGCATCAGTCCTGCTGCCGTGGCCTTCTCTCCCATTCTGCACTCTGATACCAATTGTTAGCTCCAGCTAACACGCCAACAGAGGGTTACTCAATTCTAATGAAAGCCCAGCTCTCACATAACACAAAATGATTTTTCATTCGCAATGAGGGTAAACTCCCCCATATTTAAGCACAAGTATTCTGGGTTGGGTTTATTACCTCTATAGCTCTGCACCTGACCTGACTCAGACCCTCTAGAACAAGAACAAGAAATAAAACCTGCTTACTGCTATTAAGGACCCTTCTCTGCTAAGACCCGATTCTAACAAGTACCTACCTAGTAGCATGCTCCTTGTGAAGGAGAAGAGCAATCTGCTTATGTATAAACTATAAACTTAGGTGAACAAGTTTATGCTGTCTTAATCAATCTTGTTTGCTTAGCTAAGCATGATCCTTTTATTCTACTGGACCAAGAGCTCTCCACAACCTACGGGCAAGGTTTATGGTGAGAAAGTATGAACTTGTCCAAGTGGTTTATTGGGATTTGGGTTATGTGTAATCAAAAGTACTATGAAGCTGTTAGCGTCCATTGGATTCCATGAAAAGAACTAACCACTTTTTGTCTTTTATAATGAGGAAAACCACCAATTTTTTTGGACTTGTTGGCGTGCAGGTATCAGGACACTCTCTTTTGTTTGCATTATGTAAAACTTCTGCATACCTATCCTAAGAAAGGCCCTTGCTTTGGCCATGTAGGAAAAGGTTGCATACCAATTATTAAGCTCTAAACCATTCACTGAATAGATGCTTTAAGCCAACATGCTTAACGATGAATTGAGCTGTTGTGGACTATTGAGTGATTAGTATAAAAAGAAAAAAGTAAACAAAAGACAGGAAAGCACTAGTTGAACTTTGAAATCGATATCTGCCCCTTAACCAGTTAGTTATCATGCTGAAGCAGGTTTTTGAAATCAAAGTGTTTTTCATGCCATCAAATGCCCCTTAAAATTATTTTTGTAGTTGGGCTATTAAAACAGATTACTCTTCAAATGCTGCCTCATATCGTAATAGCACAATCTGGAGTCAGCCTTGTTGAAGCGGACTATATAATTGCATTGATAGGGTCCCATCTACTTACATTTTCAATTATGAGATACATTGCCAAGTTCTTTGGATGTGTTTCCCAATGATTAGGGAAAACTTGTAGTTAGTTTGCCTACTTAGGAGCTATGTCACACGGGTGCGGATGCGATGCGGGTGCGGATACGGGGATACGGGTGCGGATGCGGCAATTTTCAAATTTGTTGGATACGCAGACACGGCTACATTAAATATTCTAAAAAATGATAAAATTAATAAAAAAAATTAAAAATAGTTCACTAATATACTCTCAAACAAAACAAAACATTGTCCTTGTCCATAACAAAACAAAACATTGTCCTTGACACCTTGTCCATCACAAAACAAAAGATTGTGATTCACAAAACATTGTTTATCATCATTCAAGTCATTATCAATGGTCAAATCGTTCTCTTCTTCTTCTTCTTCTTCTTCTTCTACTATCGAAAAATAAAAACCACTTACCTCTCTGTCGCCGGCTGCCACCGGACACCACCGGAAGTCGCCGTGGATCGCCTGCCATTGTCGCCGAAGTCCTCTGCTGCAGCACGCCGGTGAACTGAAGTGGAGAGAAGTCGAGGGCGAGGGACGAGGGTTTTCGACGTAAAGTTAAAAAGTCGGGTCAGTTTAACGGGTTTGGATCGGATATGACCCAAAACCGATCCAACCGGTGTCCAGCCGTGTCCCGTGTCGGAATCGCCGTGTCGGCGAGTCGACACGGGTACGCGGCCTATTTAGGCGCGTCTGTGTGACATAGCTTAGGAGGCTCATTTTGTTGTGCCTTGTCCTGTTTAGTGGGTGGTAATCAAGTTGTTGCCCGTTTCATCTTCATATGTCACCAGCTACAAGAACCTTGTTATCTATGTCATCAGTACACTGGCAACCCTGCAGGACCAGATGCATGGTCCACGTTGCTGGGCACATACAGATGAAGACCTGATCTCAATTCCCTAGTTGGTCAATACCATTTTCTTGCCACCACATCCACTTGTTAAATTCTGTTTCATAATTGATTTGCAAAGTTTCCCTCTCTTTCATTTATGATGTCCTTGTTAGGAAGCTGTGCTGCTCTTGCTTTGAGTCAGGTGGTACAGATTGTTGGTCATAGAAATATATTATGAAATGGTTTCCCTTCGGTCTCAGGTTTTGATTGCAATAATTGCATTAAGAAATGTGGAAATTACAAATCACGTATTCTTTAAGTCCAACTCACATGGTTGCTCTGTTCTTGATAGTCAGTAGCTGATGACGCATTGCAGCGGTTGAGATGTAGCACAAGTTTGCAAGAGTTCCACTCTACAGATGTGGTAATTGAAGCAATTGTGGAAAATGAAAATGTTAAGAAGCAAGTGTTTTCCGAACTGGACAAGGTTGCAAAAAGTTCTGCTATATTGGCATCTAACACAAGTTCCATTTCCATCACTCGTTTAGCAGCTGCAACAAGCCGCCCAGGTCAGGTATGCTGTCACTTTGTTGGCATGGCTGACATAATAGTATGCCTTTGATAATTCAAAGATGGCCTCACGTCTAAGATTCTCGTAACTAATTTCCCCTGATGCGAGTGTTTTTTTTGAATAATTCATGGTGCAAACACAAGGAAGAGAAGGCTATATACACATGCACACACACACACACACACACATACCTGTTAAGAGTTGGACCCAAAACAGTTCGAATCAGATCCAAAGTGAGGAGATCCAGGGTCATTAATAGTAGTAAGCATGATGTCTATCTCAGAGTCGGGTCGGGTGGAGGACTTAGTAATGTAATAACCCACCCACAATACTGTTTTTAAACAGGGGAAGGAGTTTACCCTAATCGTAATA
The DNA here is from genome assembly GCF_008831285.2 of Nymphaea colorata. Taxonomy (NCBI): domain Eukaryota; kingdom Viridiplantae; phylum Streptophyta; class Magnoliopsida; order Nymphaeales; family Nymphaeaceae; genus Nymphaea; species Nymphaea colorata. The sequence goes on along the minus strand of NC_045148.1, from coordinate 6,277,137 downwards.
GAGAATTTTCTGTTTGGAGAAGGCTGGGCTTTCTGTGTGAGTGTGTAGTGTCTCGAGTTCATATGTTTATTAGCAGGCTAACAATACCATAAATTCTTCTTCATGTTCCTGAACTTTTACTTGCTAGTGCATTCTGGAATGTTTTTGCTTCGTGTTTATTCTTTTTTACTTGTTAGTGAACATTGGATGTTTTGTCTTTTCTCTAGTATTAAGCTTAAGCTTATGTTGGACGATTGTGCAAACCATTCTTTTAGTTTGTTGTACATAATTTCATATATCTACTTTTGCACCTCGAAGTGACAGCAATCACTCTCCTCCTGTGAGTTTATTTTTCAAGAATCCATTTTCAATCTTTATATGGTGGCAGAACCATTTGGATGTGATTCTTTGTTCTTCTCTGTTGAACCGAAGAGTGCTTTGCAACTTTATGTTGCCTTCCAAAAACATTAGATTATTGAGTGTCGTACCTATTGTTGGCAATTTGGAACTTAAGTATGTATAGTTATAAGCTGCTAATATTAGATTGACCTATTGTATATGAACGTAAGAAGCAGTTAATCTTCAGTCTTAAATGGATGAAGAGCAAACAGCACCTGAACTTCAGCTTGCTATCCATTAAAGAGCAAGGAACTTAACAAAAATTCAAAATATACAGGTCATTGGTATGCATTTCATGAACCCACCTCCTGTCATGAAACTTTTGGAGATTGTTAGAGGTGCACAGACGTCTGAAGATGCCTTTGTGACAATCAAGGGTTTGGCACATAGGTGAGATTTTTCTTGATCTTTGTTTAACAGATTTAGCCTAGGCACTCTATGTATATAGCATTCTAAATGAGCCAAACGTTTATTTTCAGGCTTGGGAAAACGGTTATATGTTCTCAGGATTATCCTGGATTTATCGTAAATCGAATTCTCATGCCCATGATCAATGAAGCATTCTATGCACTCTATACTGGGGTTGCTACAAAAGAGGATATTGATACTGGAATGAAGCTAGGGACTAACCATCCGATGGGACCTTTAGAACTTGCTGATTTCATTGGGTTGGATATCTGTTTATCCATATTGAAAGTTCTTCATGACGGTCTTGGTGATAGTAAGTACTGCCCTTGTCCGCTCCTTGTACAGTATGTTGATGCTGGACGCCTTGGAAGAAAGCGAGGGATTGGTGTTTATTCCTACAGTGGCACACCTAAGTCAAACTCTCATCTGTGATGATTATTGGCTTCAAATAATATCATGCCAATGTATGAAATAAATAGGAAACTGTCAGGTAAAGGGAGATCGAGTAGGTTACTATTGCCATGTTACTGGAGAATTAAAGGCCGAATCTGCCTTTTGTTTTATCTCTGCATCCAAATTAATGTGCATTGTAAAGTTTCCACTATGTTATGACAGTCATTATTATAGTCACAACCGCTGGGCAAACGTTTTTGCCTTTTCACAGATCTTCATCATTGAAATTTCTATGATGTAAATGATTGTTATTGCACGTTATGGGTTGTCTGAAATTTGGAAAATTGTTTGCATTTTTGTGATGAGTTTTTCTGTTGGCCGCTGCAATGCCAAGCATTATGTTTACCCTGTCAACAGATCAAGCTACTGGAGGGGATTATAGAGGTTGATGCACTGCATGTGTTGGGTAGGATTGTTATAGTTTCCTGCATGTTCTCTCCTTTAAATTGCAGTAGAAGAGTTGGTCATGTTTGTCATTTCATAAAGTGCATGGCTTTGTAGGTGAAACTAATCTTGTCTGGTCCTTTGCGTTTTTAAAAAAATATGGTTCTAAAATATTGCTCTAGGTGCCATTAACTCAAATTCTACTTGAACATTTAGCTAGACTACCCTCTCTCGTATTTTCTAGTTACTCTCATGAAACCTTTCTCTACATTCTTTAGCAAAGAGAAACTGTTTTGTTGGTTAGCAGTACATATAGATTTGGGTCATGTACTTCTATAATATCTGCTCCTTATATTAGGAACTGTGTTTCATTCTCTACTCTCTAGAACAATGTTGTGCATAACTGAACGTATCCTTATTTGGAGATGCTTTTGGTATATATTGTTTTTCGCCGTTGCTCATCTATGTCATGTCAGTAGGTGTACTGGTGCAGACACACTGGCACAGAGCATTTTCAAAAGGCTTGGGTGTGGAACAAAGCCACAAATGCGCACACACGGAGAGATACACAAATATTTATGTATGTATGATAAGATTTTAAACAAACATATATATTCATTATTTATGTTCATGAAATATGAGTTACTAAACAAAAAATACCAAACACGCCAAAAAAAATGAAAAAGATGAGTTTCCCATGTCTCGCATGCCACTGTGTCCAGCCATGCAGAAACGGGTTGGCTCCCTTGCAGGCATGTCCGCGTGCAATGGTCACTCACTCATCTAATACCATTAGAATATTAGCTGGATTGGCTACATATTGTTCATATCCACTTCCCATTCTCTTATATATTGTTTTTCGCTCTTTGCTCATTTAATTCCATTACAATATTATCAGGATCTTCTACATGTTATCCCTGTCCACTTCCAAGCTTATTCCTTCCCTTTCATCATGATCAAAGCAATCATTATTATTGTTCTTCATGTATGATACACGGGTACGGCTATGAGGGTGGAGTACCCATCCGGTACCAGTACGACACCAGTATGGGTACGGGTACGGGCTTGGGTACGGGATGGTGCGGCGTTGACCGTACCGAGTACGATCAACGTACCGAAGGCCGTATCCGTCTATTTTTCGATATGGTCAACTTTGACGGAGTTCAAATCTGTCTGTTTTATTTTTAAAGATTATTTGATTTTAACTTTTAAAACCATTTTAACGTTACAAAAACGAAACGAAACCCTTAAAACATTCGTTCCTCTGTTCTTACCTCTCACCGAGCGACGGCAGCGGCGACTGGCGACGACTTCCAGCGAGTATGCAGCGGCGACTGGCGACAGAAGCGACGACTGCGATCGGCGACGGCAACGGCGACTGGCGACTGTCACGGTATTTTTTTTTTACTTTTTTCATTTTTCTTTTCATTTTCATCGGCTCCACCCTTGCCTTCACTGCCGGTGACGACCGCGGACGGTGACTGCGACCACCCCTGCACACTCATCGGAAGCCCTCCTACTGCTCGAAACCCTCAGACTGAAGTATGGGGATTTGATTTTTAGAAGTTTTAGTTTATCCTCACCGGTCTACCACAATGCCATCCCTTTTTATCTTATGATGTATCATGATCAAAATTGAATCAAGAGTTATCTTATTCCTTTTGCTTTCATTTTCTATGTAAAACTGTCTGAAATAGGGATTTTTGTAAGTTTAGTAATATGAACAACTACAAGTAGTTGGCAAGCAAAGATGGCCCGTCTGATCTGCTTGTGTCTCCCGCTTGCCAGAGGCACGTGCATATGCCCCATGAACTGCCTTCACACCAATTTTCGGCATCGATGACAAACTGACACGATGATAGGCGTTTTGCTAGCGTCTAATGGCGTCGTCTTTGTACTTTATAGAGTGTTTGGAGTTATAGATTTTTCATCTCTGCAAGTCTATTTGGAATGATTTATGAATATGACAATATGTTATTCTGTTTGTAATTTTTAATATATATATGTGCGAATATGTTATTCTATTTCAAATTTTTTGACATATATATGTGTGTGTACGGCCGTACCCCCGTACCCAACTTTTTTAAAAATGATCCGTACCCGTACCCACACCGACACTCGTACCCATGGGACATAGTTCTTAATGTTGTTGTTACTACTGATATTATCATCAATGTCATCATCATCATTAAACAATCAAAATGAAACTATAGCTGTCATGGAAGCAGCAGTAGCTACAGACAAATATACTTCGGGAGTTTGATTGAAGGGGATGAAATCACTTGAACAATTGAGTCATCCTTACCTAACATTCAAAGACGGTGATGCATCACCCAAGGGACCAGAAGACAGCACCTTATTTAGGCACTACCCACTACTCGGTCGAAATTGTATTATACTGTTTGCTCAACGTTCATTACATTGTCATTGTCAGCACATAGTTTTGTCATAACGCCTTGGTGAACTTTGATAGAGGGTGAGGTATGTCCATTATATATTTACTGAGCATAGGTACCGTGTCGGCCCACTTATCAAGCTTGTAAAACTTTACGAGTCATTTTTCAACATTCATTTGCCTTTATCTTCTTTCGAGCGATTCTTCTATCAACTTTTTAATCTTCAAAATATTGGCATTGAAGATGGTTTGTCATGTAGTTGCGAGTTCTGCTACTATTCTGGCTTTACTTATGGAACCGTTCGCAAGTTTTTATGAGTTATCTTTGCAAAGATCCGTGTGACTTTATAATCTGTTGAGTGTTCTTCCATCAACTTTTTTTCACTTTTGTTTCTTTTTTAGCACTTTTGTCTTTTTCCAACTCTGAGCATAATGCATCGTCCAGATGGTATTCATGTGTAGGTTGCTTACTTCCTTGGAATTTACAGGACTTTTTGAAGATGCAACTGAATTTTCTCTGATGACTGGAATTACAAGGAACCATTGTCACAGATATCGTTCTCTGGTAAGGTTTTTCTCGCACATTTTTTGGTAAAGATATTTTTTTGGGAACATTTCTCAGAAATATTGGGAAAATGAAAAAATTAAACATTAGGTAAAAACAAAATAAATGAGAAACTAACAAGAAAACATTAAAAAACAAAAGAAAATGATAAAACTAATGTTTTAAGTTTTTAACGATGAGGACAACAAATAATTTCATTTAAGTTTAAATATGAATCCATGATCAGAAAAAGGGGAAAATCGCAATAAATTTATTTTAGTTTTTCTCTTTTTTTAATATCATGATATTTTAAAGCATATCACGATATATGTAGCAATGAAGAAAACAAAAAGAAAAATAGCAAAAAAGCTCAAGGCGGAGACTCAAGGGCAGTGACCCTACTATTCTCTATAAGATACCCTACCATTCTCTTTAAATCTTATAGCAGACCCAACTTTTGTCAATAATCATCTTGACATGAGAATTCTTTTGGAGATTTTCTGTTCTTTTTACTTTCTTTGATGCGAGCAAAGTTGTCATGGTGGATTACAGCTTGAACTACCCTTGCGCGGATGGCTTCTCTTATGGTAGTAAACCTTCAAGCGCCATCCCCGTGATCTATGCATTTGCCTACTTTCGACACAAATGCGTGTGAGCCTCTCTGAGTCTTTCTAGGTGGCTGATCTTTTCTAGTGCATTGACCTCTTAAAGAATGGAAACAGAAATTTTAGATTTTTCTTGCCTTTCTTTTCGATGCATAAGCAATCTCGAATTAGGCAGATCTGACCAGATTATGCCCACAGAAATGCATGTGTTTTAACTATTGAGATCTTGACTTTGTGTAACTAAAAAGATTTTACTCCTCGAGAAGGTTGGCACAACGGTTGGGCCAAAAGCCAGTAGGTGGTCAGTTATTGTTTTGAACTCCCGTGGATCTTGACTTTCTGTAATTGAATAGGTTTTAATCCCCAAAAGGGTTGGCACAACATTCAAACCAGGGGTTGGTAGGCACTAGGTTCTCATTTTGAACTCTTGTGATGTGAATTTTTTGTGCTGGAAAAGGGTGACATCGAAATGCAAGTTGAAAACATGGATATGAAGGTTGAAGGATAGTGGGGGGGCATCATTTTGAGACATAGAAAGCAGCCCTCGACTTTAAGGGGAATTTTTTTTTTTTTTTGAGGGATAGGTATGTTTTGAGAGGATTAGGGTTTCGACAAGGGGTGGAGTCAGAAATTTTTCACGAGACAGGTTGAATTAAAGTTTTTAAGTTTTAATGGCCAAAATATCATTTTTCAAGATTTTTATATAAAACAAGTGAAATTATTGAAAATTTATATGTAAATTTTAAAAAGAAAAAATTGAGGTGGGGCCGAGGCCCAAGTGGGCCCTACCTTAGCTCCGCCCCTGGTTTCGACGTGGGATTTCCTTTTGCTCACCGGAAAACTAAAAAGGTTTTAATTCATGCCGTGCAAAAAGCTCTTGTTGGCATCATTCTTCCTTTTGCCTGTAAAGAAGGAAAAAAAGGGGTTGACGTGCTACAATGGCTTCTTCTTATGTTCTCTTCCTAAGGGAAGATTACTCGACAATGGTATTCTCCCTACGTCCTTGTGAAACAAGTGAATCCCTGCTATTTTCTTATGCCCCAAAGGAAAAAGGAGGATCTTTCCCTTTTTTTAATTAAACTTACGCCAAAAAAAAAACCTTTTTCTCAAATTAAAGCGCTTGCTGCTGACCTCCTTTTATATTTAAATTGGCACTGAATCAAAACCCTCAAGTAGTGCGAATTGGAAAGTGAAGTAATGATAAGATATACATAGTGCTGCAAATATTTAAGCCCCACAGTATTCTTTAGCTCAGTTTAACTTTCCACTGCCTCGTCCTTCATCATCGAATCCACTAAAAATGGTTCTTAATCCACTTGTTAAGAGTTGAAAAACACAATATCTTACTCAAAACAGGTGGCCTGCAATATTTTAAACCACAGAATATGGGTTTATCAATAACTAACTTGGCCTTCTTAAGTGGTTCTATTCTTCAACTATCATATCCAATACTGCCATCACTGTCATATTGGCGGGCCCTGTACACTCTCCATACAAAATTAAAGATAATCTTGAGAAAGGATACCACAACCTGGTGGTGAGCCTACTCCATCCATTGGGAACAATCAATCTTAACTGGTAGCTAGGATTACCCTCATAAACAGAAACAAAAGTAGAAATGACAGTAATTAAGATGCAAAACTTACGAGTCTACATATACTTGCAGAGATTCGTCGAGGCCTGCCAGTTGTTCTATCAGATCGATGAGTTTCTTGTTCAGATGTAATCCCTGGCAGAGATTAGATCATGTTCGATTTGAGTAGTAGTCTTAAAGAGGGTGAAATATAGTGAGGATGAATGGAAAACCACAAGCAAAAGGTTCAGAACAAGTGTTTGCCAATCTGATAAAGGACCGGTTTAGTTGGAATTCCCAGATGACCATATTCGGAAGATCAGGATTGGTTCATCGTCAGCTGTAGCTTGAAAAGAATATCAGAAGAATATTTGATTTAGCTAATCCAAGAATGACAGATCTCTGGTAGATCTCATTAAACTGAGAAAGATGCATCCAAAGTTGACTGTTAAATTGGGAAAAAGGCGTCACTTGATGGGCAATCAAGCTGCTGAGTAAGTATTGAAACAGGTGCAACGCAGTGTAACTCGAAAAAGAACAGCACTTTTTATTTTCTCTCTTTGTTCTCTCTGTCGTTGAATCTAAATCCAAACATGAAATCAACTACATAGTTTCAACCAATCTCAGGAACTGACAGACACTACTTGGATCCACTACATTCTTGTCTATTGATCAAGTCCAATCTCGGATCTTGCAAGAATCATCCCCTTGAATCGCCAAATTAAATGCAGAACACACAAAAAAAGATCTTATAACATCCAACACCAATGGTCCTGTCATGAAAGTGCCCAAAAGAATTTTGTGACCTAAAACATTGCATTTGGACATTAGAAAAAGCACGATCCAAAAGTAAATATATATTATATAGTCCTAGAAATCAACCATATTATTATTATCATCGTTATTATTAATGGAAGCAGAAGAAGGGCATGTGGGCATGGTGGCACACGTACAGATTGTTCTTTCAACTAAAATAATGAATAATGGATTCTCCAATCATGCCGCCATTCTTTATGGTGTGGATTCCACATTTGTCCACCACCCCCCACCTTCCACTACCGCAGATGGGGCCGCTCCTCCTCCTTCCTTTAATGTCGTCTTCATTATTATGTATACCATATGGTGTGCAGATAAAAGCAGTGAATCTGAGAGATTTCTGAGGAGGAATCATATTCCCTGTTGACTTGTGTGCAGGAAAAAATGATGTTCTTTTCAGTGTTCTCCGTAAGCCGTGAGGCTTTTGCTTTCTTCACAATGATTGGCCTTCATTTCATTAATTAGGAGTGCCGCAGAAAGGACGGGGAGCCCCTGTGAAATTAATTCGTATGCAGATGCCTTCTCTCTCTCTCTCTCTCTCTCTTTCTTTCTCTCTCTCTAGCTCTGTAGTTTTGCCTTGTACCTGTTTCGAGTTTGATCGAGGAAGAGAATCAGATTGGTAGTGTTCATTAGATTTAACGAGCGAGTGAACCTACAAAATTCTGCTGGTTTCACAGTGTTCTTTACCAAGAAACTCTTTAGTAATGCTCCTTCAATGTTTACACTTCACAACATTCGATTGGCTAATCAACCAAACCCTTTCTTGCCTTTCAACCAATCTAAATCCATGTAAATCTCTCTTGCTTTCTCTCCCCACTTGCATGAGCCTTTGGTATTCAGTTCCTGTCAAGGATCTATTTAAACAGAACAATCAGGCACTTTCAAAGGATGCTTTGAATATAACTATAAATGAACCATGAAAGTAATAAAGACTGTTGGAGGGAGACTTAAAAGGTTGGCAAAAAACACAGAAAAAAGAGAATTGATCACTAGACTGCAATTAAATCGATTACATTCGAGGCGTTCTAAGGGCTTGTTTTCGTTTGGTGCTTTACCAAGAAATTGTTGAGTTAGCCAAAAAGGGAAAAAATGTCTAATTTCTTTTTCATTTAAAAAGAAATAAACACAAAATGGCATTGAGAAAAAGAGAAAGATGGAGGCGACAAATTTAGTTCGGGGTCTTCGTCTCCCCTATCTCCACTAAGAAAGTATAAGCATTTCCTTGGTTGTGCCTTTTTTGGTTCTAATATGTGACAAAAAGAAAAAGCGTGATTGCCTTTTCCCAATAGGACGGGGAAGCACGACAAAATACAATGGAGGTTGGGAAAGCCAAGAAGCCATTATATACATTTATGTATACTGAATATTAGTGAATAAGATGAGTATTTCATTCTATCACGCCCAACTTTTTGTTTTCTTACCGTATAGTGCTTTCAGTGCTTCGGTGTGGCCCTCTCGCCGTGCTTCAATTTAAGCGTTGGAGACTCCTTTATGGCAGCATAAAGAGTTGATGCCCCCACCCGATCCATCGTGCCAACTCTCTTAGGAGCAAATGCTATGTAGACTAATTATTTGTTGATTTATCAACTTATGATGATTTACAAAGTGTTGTGTATAAAATTACTTTTCTAAAGAACATAGATGTCATCTACTCTTTGACTTAAAAAATAATTCCATATAGAATTTTATAAGCCCTTAGTTCATTTGATGAGCTTTGTAAGCAGTTCGCTAATTTGATGGGACGAAATCATTTGTTTGTCCAACAAAGGAAATGAATAATGCCATTTTAACTCGTATTCTAAGAGACAATCTACTCCTTCAAATATTCATTTGAAAGTTTATATATATATATATATATATATATATATATATATATATATTACTTTCAACTTTAATGGAATAGGAGTGATCACCAGCGCATTTTTGCTTTAAAAAAAAAGATCAACCAAGCAGACTAGGCCTATTTGCAAGTCCGCCCCTGCATGTCAAACTTATTTAGTGACTCATAAATCATCATTTGTTGAAGAAGCTGAAGCCCCTCCTCCCTTTCTACTCCGGGGTTGAGGTTAGGGTGAAATTAGGGTTACTACATTTAACTTGAAAATAGCGTCTGCTACCGTCTGCAATTCAAAGGAGTAGCGGCCATGCAAGTTGAACTAAGGATTAGGCTTTCACCAGCCTACCAGCCCGACTAGCTATACTACTCTCTCATATCATAAAAGACATATAGCTCTTTTTACAATTATGAATTTCATGAAGGTTTAAGATAAGGCTTTCCTTATGCTTTGAAAAAAAAACAATAGATTTGTAAGTCTAGACTATACTCTATGTAGAAATTGATATTCTTATTCTCTTTAGCTTTTATCACTTGTTTAAAAAAAAACTATTCTTCTGGTTAGAAATTTTTGGCGGAAAGCAATGCTTTGCATAAACTAAAGGACAATACCGTAGAATGCCAGCTTTATAAAGCCACTAACTTTTCATATTTAAATATGCATGTAAACTATTAAATTTATGTTTTACAATATATTTATCGTTAACTAACAATGAGGAACAATTGCATAAAATGTGAATGGTAATAAAGACTCAAATTTTTTTTCCTGAGAAAGAAAATTTGTTGGATGATCTTTAGTTGTAAATTAATGATGAACTTTTCCTGGACTGTAGCGTCTCTTCATGAATGCAATGTAACACATACACATACTAATCGGTAAAGAAAAGAGAGTTAGAGGTAAGTCGAGAGATAAAACTTCAATACAAATAACTCGAACAACTTTCTTCATTCTCTCATCATGCATCCATCAGTTCAATACAAAAGTTTGTCAGGCATATTTGATGGTGTGAGAAGAAAAAAAAAGTATTATTAGGTATGCTTGATTGAGAGAGAGAGAGAGAGAGAGAAGAGGGAGATGAATGGATGAATTGCAGACCATTTAAGTTGAGGACAGAAACTAGAGGCCATAAATTTTTGTTAAGAAATTAAAAATTTGAACATCTTGATATGTCTATAAACACAAAGCTAGTATAAATTTTCGTACACTTTAATTGAACTTCTTCATATTTCTAATGTTGTAAAAGCAATTAGTTTTTTTATTAATGAAAACCACATTTAAAATCAAAGAATGATTAACATCATATGTTTTTTCTGTCAAGTCACTCCTTATGTTCATAAAGTTAGATTATAAAAGCAAGTACTTCAAAAAAGCAATGTTAAACGGTTCGACTTTTGCCCCATCTAAGCGGTCATATATATATATATAAAAGAAGGAAAAGATAAATGAACAGTGATTGATGGACCCATGCCAACTTAATACCTACTCATTAAAAAGAGAGAGAGAATGTCATTAAAGGGTGAGGAGAGAAATCATACCATTCAAGAATATATTAGCATCAATTGGGCGCTATTTACTTACTATATATATATATATATATAAACACTGTGAATCTGATTCAATGTTCATCCTATATTACATATATATTTTCAAACAAACAATAGTTTTTAGAATAATTTCACATGAAACACTTGCTAGATATTTTTTATATCTGCTCTATTTTTTTTAAGCATGTTCATGGTAAAAGATTGTTACCGTCCAATACATCTACCCCCAAAAGTCAAAAGAGATTCCAGAAACACTGTGTTATATCATGAATTTCTCTCATTCTTGTAGACACATGCATGCTCTGTGGATTTGGGACATGACACTTGGTTGCCTGAGCAACAATAGAAAAGAAAAAATTAAATAGTTGTAAGTCGAAATGTCTAATCAAACTCAAGTGGTATACGGAAGATGAAGTTATCTTCCTTCTCAATCTGCGTCCGATCAAGAACCCTCTCTTTCTCTTTCTCTCTTCAGGGCACCGGCACAAGCAACACAAACCAGAAAACGACACTCAAAAACTTTTCTAGATGCCTAAACTTGACTTAGTTTCCCACCTTCACGACTTTGGTTCCTCCTAATCTGTCAAAATTGAAATATAAAACGGTGTTGGATCCAAGGATTCTTTCTGGATCCCAATGCACAATTAGCATTCAGAATTCCAGACCAGAGTATGCCAAGTTGGGGCGTAAAATGGTGCTAGATCCAAAGAAGTACGTATTTGATCCAACCAAGGCCATGTATTGCCAGCCATCTTTAGTCGGTTTATGGTGGGGATTGGGTTATTATATGAAATATCACGTAGCAAATTTAAGCTACGAAGACTGCATCTTCGTTCGTTGCAAGTGGGATCAGATCTGGATCCGGTGATCCAATTTTTCCGGTCAAACAGCGGACAGGGGAGCAGCTAGCCGTGTCTGGTGGGACGAGGCTTGACCCTGGTTTGGGGGAAGAAATCCAGGAGGAAGTTGCGAAGAATAAAAGAAAGAAAGAACTTGGTTAACTTACTGCTTGATTTGCAACCACGCTGGGTGTGGGCCCAACTGGATCTGAAATTTGGTAGCCTTGGATATGAGATCTGAGGCAGATTTTAAATCCTCTTTAACTTAAACCCACAGCTAAGTAGATTGATTAACCTGTCTCAAATCTGTGTTACATTGTGAAGACCACGGGATTTATGGTTTAAGGAGAAGAGGTCTGACCATTGACTCATGGTTTTAAAAACTGTGGTGGCTTGGATTTGAGATATGAGGCTATCAAATATAAGGGTTTGTGGTTTGGATTCTGTGGCTGCTGTCACTTTCTAGCATGTTATGTCTCAGGTCTTTGTAACAGTGCAAGCACGTATTTGAGTGTCATGGGCTCACTTTCTTCAGCCTATGCGGCCAGGCGATAGCTCGTCCGTCATCAGCCTAAAGGGCCAAAAGGTTGCGCAGATAACTTGAAAATAGCGAGTGCATGCGGAAATCAAATATTCCAAAGAAATGGAGGGATGTTCTTGCAATGGGCATAGATTGCATTTATCACAAAACCGATGTAAGCAATATTTGGTTTCCATGCGCACTCACTATTTTCAAGTTATCTACGCAACCTTTTGCCCCTTTAAGCTGACAGCGGACGAGCTATTCGCTGCGCCGCACAGGCTGAAGACAGTGAGCCCGTCATAGGTCTATCTAGACCTCGATGCAAGCTAGAACCTTAGAAAGAGTTTTTACTAAAGGTGGTTTCCCATACATAAAGGGGAAAAAAAAAACAACTATAAGAACTCACTTTGTTTAATGATCAAACTCTAGAATCCTGAAATGATTGGCATCAGTTTCTTAATCAAAGGTTTTCTTTGTTTAAGCATGCAGGGAATCTAAGACAGAAAACTAGTCCGCTTTGCCATTAAGCCACCTAAGATTTAATTGAAATTACAAAATCTCACAGTTTAGAAAGTTCTCATCATCCAACCACTTCTTTCATAACATGTATAACTAAATTGCAGCAACTAAATGTGAAGTATTCAAAAAATGAGTCTGCTTTTTAAAGCAAGTGTGTTCTATGAAATATCCCTCACATTAACACTTACTACTCAGAGTTACATCAAATCAGTTTCCAAACCTAACCGGCTATGAATATCTAAAAATTGACAAATTCAATCATGGGGGAACTAGACCAACGATGGCGTGAAGAATTATATGTCAACAATGACTAACATAAGATCAAGGTCATTGACAATAACTCATGATTCATGTGACTGCTATGGACCTACCCCTATAGCAATTGTTGTGATCCATTCAAAGGAAAGATGCATATTCATGTGAACTTTGGTTGGATGTAGGTAGGACCCATTAAATTTGTTTTTGAGCTGAAAGATGCATTTAAATATCATACTGTTGACCATTGAATAATATATATGAGGAAATAAGTGGTATGACTAAGACAACTTTGGTGCTTCTGAATTCAAAAGATAAAAAAAAACAGGCTTGTTTGTCACCTACTGTGAAGGGGGAGGGTTGGATTCTGCCAAACTTATGTTGCCTAAATCTTGGGGCGTGTTTGGATGCTATTGGCCTGAAAACCCGTGTGTACTGAATCCGATGTTGGACCCGCGGACCGGTCTATCTTTGTCACGCTACCAACCCGAAAAAGCTCTTTTACCGCCTCTAGGGCCTATAATTTGCCACCATGGATGCGAGAAAGGGAAAATCTTTCACACGAGAAGTGTGATGAAAAGCATGGAGAAGAAGAGGTGAGAAAAAGCAGGGCCACAACTCGCGAACTCACGGCATATTCAGCCCCTCTTCTCATGCCATTGTTTCTCGATTGAACTTTTCTTGGCAGCTCAGTGCTTTTTTATTGGTCGGCATTGGCGCGTGTCGGTTCTTGATCCGCCAATGGGTGGCCCTCGAATCATGTGCCACCACCTGGTTCAAATGCACCATAATTTAGGCATAATTAAGTAAGATATAAAGTCACTAGGCCGTGTTTGAATTCATAGAATCTGACTACAGAAGATCCTTTGCTTTCTAGTCCAATCCCCTATACAACTTTAAGATTCTTAGATTTTGTGGGCGTTCAAACCAGGATCTTAGATCTGAGGCCCTCGGAGGTCGGATCAAGTCTTGGATCCATACTTTTTTTTTTTGTTTATCTCGGTTCTATTGTTGAATATCTTAGAAAATCATGTTGTTTTTGTCCGGATCGTACCTATTCAACCAACCAGTTAAGATCTAAGCCCAACTTTGTCAACTATGCTTAACAAAAACAAATTACTGCCAAAAACGGTAGCGGAGCTATAGTGGGGCTGGTGTCGGCCAGTGCCTACACCAGGCCTTGAAAAATCTAGACCTGGTTTTGGGAGAGTTCGACTCAAAGTGCCCCTCGGCCAAAAAATATTCTCCGCTGCCGGTGCCCCGAACCGTCTAGGTCAAAAATGTACTGTTTGGATCGATCCATGCCCAATTCATACAACCATTCAAGCAAGCAAGAACACCAATCATACTGATAGGGTCTGTTCTTGAGAAAGTCTATAATGGCAGTTTGTCTCTTCTTCAAGAAAGAGAAGAACGAAAAGAAAAACTTGCAGACGAGGCGTTGAACAAGAGAAAATTAATAGGTCCCCCCTTTGCTTTAGCCCATTTAAGGCAAGAAAACGAAAGAGCAGGCCATGCACGTCTTCAACAAAGGCTGCCATGGCCAGCAAGGCCTTCTCCGCAAACGTATGGAGTAACTGAATTGGCGTATATGGAAGATAGTCTCTGTCTTTTTGCAGTACTTTCATATATTAATGTCCCCTTTCCATATTTATTAGGGACGGTAAGTTGGAAAAGGAAAATTAATACACACCATATTTGAACTCCTATAGTCATAGAAAAAACGTTTTTTTTTTTGAAAAAACTGCGAACAAAATATGGTAAATTAAATGGTCGTTTAAAACTAAAAAACGCATTTTTGAAAAAAACGTTAAAAAGCGAAAAAACGTGTTTTTAACTCGTTTTTTTGCATTTTTTCACTTTTTTTGCATTTTTTCATTTTTTTTTTCAGTTCTTTAATTGCCAAACAGACTTATTTTTTATTTGTTGCAAATCTACTTATCTTTTAATATCCTTGTTATTAGATTTTCACTTATTTTATTTTATTTTATTTTTAATTTTTTAAAATATCAAAAAATTTATCATATTTTTCCTGTTTGTTACAAAAGCGTCATATTATACACAAGAAAAATGTCGTTGTTTAAAACTTTAAGACTTTATTTGTGCCTATGATTTGAAGTATACTTAGCTAGTGTGATATGCATCCATATTTTTTGGTCTAAAAGTTGCAAAAAATAGAGATAACGTGCTTGTGTTATTTTTTTTTTCATTGTTACCATGGTGAGGCTTTTTAAGAACCATAGCAAAGGCACTGGAGTGATGGATGTAGCCAGGGCCGGAGGAAGGGGGTGGGCCGCCATGGCCCCACCCCAATTATTGGAAAAAATATATATATTGAAAAAAGTAAAAAATTTTAATTGTGCAATATATTTTTTAGATTCGGGTTTTAGTTTGACCCTACTACTTGCATCGGAGGTTGGACTGTTTGGCCCATGATATGCTTGTTTAACATCTTCAAATTGGTGGGTTTGGACTTAGTTTCTTGAAAAATAAGAAGAAAAGGAACGCCGAAAAATGGATCGAAATGGCGGTTGGACATTGATGGGATTAGCATGTGAGACTAGGTGGATTTCACTTCCCCTAATAGTAGCCCCGTGGGCATAGTATAGGTGGTGAGCTTGAAGGGTATTTAGACACACATTCTTAGTTTAATTCACATTAATGTTACTTCTCTCGACTGCAAATGGTGTCATGTGCGACACTTAAGTTAAAAAATGTACCATAAAGTCACCCAAGTCTCGAAGCAGCAGTTAACCCTGGAGACAAGAATGGCTTTCGCCTCTCTCGTACCACTTCCCCCATAATGCCTGTTGTTGGATAGGTGAACTTGGATAAATTACTCAATTACTAGATCTACATTAGATTTAGGATGAGACTAAGCCTAGATTTTGCCTATACCAAGACACTCAAAGCTATATGACTACCCCAGATTTTAGATTTGAAGGTTTTGGTTTTAAATCTATTGTTGTGACAAACTCTAGATTTTGAAAACCACGAATTTGAGATCTTCAACATCCATTGAATTTATGCATCTCAAGTCAAAAGGAAGAAGGGTCTGACTTGAGATCTGACTCTAATATTCAACAATTGCTAATATTCAACAATTGAAACTCAGAATGTCTATTCATGCATATTCTTGTCAGGTATCAAACGTTTATAATCTTAAAAAATTAATTAAAATATTACGTTTCGTGTAAACTTAAGGTAATCAATATTCTCCTAATAAAACTGAGCTCATAATTCCTTTTTTTCTTTTCTTTTGACTGAGGCTTGCCAATGATTGTAAGGAAGTATTTTTTATCCTCTTTCTTTTCCATCGACAGGCAAAATTTTAAAAAAGGAAACAAGTTTGTTGGCATAAGGTTAAAAGTGTTTTTGTACATGAAAAATGTATACGCATAACTTTTGCTTTTAGGTTGAAGACCATGGCAGCTTTTTCTTGATATTGTCCTTATAAAAACTTACCCGCCATTTTTTTAATTAAAGAAAAGGAAACTTTACCTGCAAGATACTTTGTCTATCGACAGGTTTTGACGTAACTTTTACCTTGCAAGACACTTTTTCATTAATGATGTCTTATCAACTTGACAATAGTTGCGTGTCCACGGAGGCAATAATTATCCTCGAAGCTTTCAAGCTATTAAAAGTAAATGAAAGTGCTTTAAGGCCTAACTTAGCTACACAATTGAACTCTATAAAGCTTATTAACGTATGTAACCTGGGTGCTTCGTTTCACCTGCGTCGACACGATGCGGGTGCTGGTGCGAGTGCGCACCTAAATTGGCCAACAAGAGTCGGGTGCGGTCAGACGCACCTGACTAAAATTGTCTTTTTCAAACTCGCACCCGACTCTCGTTTGACCCAAGTCGAGTGCGGTTAAAGGCGAGAAAGTCTAATTTGATCCAATTTTTAGGTTTTTTTTTTTAAAATTTTTAACTCTTCCCTCTTCTTCCACCTTTTCCTCTTCCTCCCTTCTTCTTCTTCTTCCCTCTTCCTCGACCTTCAAGCTTCATCCCTCTTCCTCCCTTGTTCTTCTTCTTTTTCTTCTTCTTCCCTCTTCCTCAACCTTCAAGCTTCATCCATCTTCGTCCATTCTTCTTCTTCTTCCATCTTCCTCGACCTTCATCCCTTCTTAATCTGAATCCCTCTTCTATACATCACATTTGGTGGTCGATGGAGCCGGCGAAGTCGTCGATTGCAGCCTCCCCTGCAGGGTGACCTCCATTCGATAAATTGTAATTTTGATATCGACAAATTGCAATTTTGATCTTGTTATTTAATAATTTCATGGTTTATAGACAATTTTTTGTCATATGCATTATATACATATTATTGTTATTATTATAATTTAATAATAATAATAATAATAATAAAATACTCTCGCCGCACTGCCGCACCTAAATTTTTTGAAATGTGCCGCGCCGGCACAAACACCCCCATCCATCCCGCACTCAGGTGACATAGTTATTAACTAAATCACATAAGTGTGGTTCTCATATTCGTTTCGCGTTATTTATACATCAAAACGGGTACTTGGATATAGTTGGATATTCTTTGAATTAAAATTAATCTAAACTACTTACATTTACTTGGTTTACTTTGCTCCTCACTCATCTTTCATTATGTTTTTTAGAGTTATTGGTCATTGACATGTACTTTTCTTATTTTTATCACTATTTTATTGAAATATTTTTTTTTCATCATGAAATTTTTATAGTATTTAGTATATATATACATATATTTTCTGCTATACCCATATACCCACATTTTTAAAGTTAGTGCACATAGTACCTGCATCTTTGTAACCATATTGAATTTATATCCGCACCCATGGGTGGTTAGGTGTCTGCAAGGCACGGACCCAGGTCTAGAATGGGCACTGTGCGGTATAAGATCTCATGGGTTGGCATGATCAGTGGCCCACATCAATCACATAGTAGCTCTAGCTCCACTAGCACTCCCACTCTTGTAACTTAACTTATAATTGCTGGTGTCACATTTGTGTTCATTTGACCACTCTAAGTCAAACAAGCACTTAGGACGTTCCAAAATTTGAATAACCAAAATTCGGCACCTTTCATTATCGCCTTCTACTTCGTTGTAGTCTAAACATCTACTACCAGAATTTGTCGCAAAGAACGTGGATGCATTGCGTCTACTAGATACAAATACGGTCATAAACGCTTGCATTTTTTGAAAATTAGGTACCGAGACCAAGTCCTTTTATACTAATAAATAAATAATTCTTTTGCCTGATCTGCTCATTATTGAAGTTTTCTTGGACTTTTTAAATTAAAGTGTACGGCGAAAGGAATTGGGAGATTTGTAAAAACCTTCGTTCCTTGGATGAATGCTCTCGTTTTGCAAAAAACTTGAAATCTTTGTTCTTCAAGCGGTTAACTGCCATTATGCTTAGAAATAAGAAAAATAAACGAAGTAAAAATTAGACATAAATTCACAAAAACCCAATAGTATATTTTGCTTTTGGAACTTTGATATGGTATTCCATAAGAAACGATATGGGCTACTGCCCATGACAATTGAGCGTGGTCAGGTATATGAAGAAATGACATAAATATCGATGCACAAGTTGAAGCATAGTAAAAGCAATAACTAAAACACCAAAACAAAGAAGTAAGTAGAAACTTCAAATTTCTTACTAAAACACCAAAACAAAGAATTAAGTAAAAACTTCAAATTTCTTGTGGGTTTGTGGTTCCCCCACTCACCCACCAACAAACACTAAAACTAGGTAAGCAAAGCATCCGCATGAATTACTAAGACCTATCATAAATAGGTTTATGCTTAAAATTGAAAATTTGGGCTTAAAATTGAATATCTTCAAGTTGAGAAAAATTACTAGGATGTATCACCAATAGATTTACACTTAAAATTGAATATCTTCAAGTTGACAAAAGTTAAAAAGTTCAATGTCCAAGATGCATATGCTGCTTAAAATAATTTATTAGGAATACGCTTAGTTGAAACTTGCTTATTTTATCAAAGTAACGGGAACAAATGCAAATATCCACTTAAAATACACTTTTTTTAGGATTTTCGGATTTTCCTTGTTTTAAGAAATAAAAAGAAAATAACATGAGTAACATAGAGAAACTCGAAAAAAAAGTTCATGTTCATCGAGGAGTCAGACTGCGATACTTTCAAAATCTAATGGATTTTTTTTTAATTTGTGCTTTTCTCGAGAAACCTTTGAACATCTAATAATAAATACCTAGAAAATTGCAGTAAAAAAAGATTACGTGAAGGGCATCCTATTATTAGTGAAGAAGACAGCCACTGGTTGCGTAAGCTGTCAACAAAGGAAGTCAAGAACGTCTTGATCACAGGCAAATGTTGTTGAACCATTTGTTTTTTCTCCCTTCCTCTTAAGTCTTGAATTCAGTGAATCTTCACGACCCAGGTGATAAAAAGTAGTCAACATGCTTTTTTCTATCAAATTCGGTACGTCTCTTTCCATCACGATTATTTTTGGCACTTTTTATTTGTTTTCTTATAAAACTAATCGTGCAAAAGATTCCAAATCTTCAAACAAAATTACCATTTTTTAAATGTAACTGAGATTTTATAGAAGTTTAAGAATTTTTAGCACTCATCTTTAATGTATAGAAAATAAGTTTTTTATGTTGATTTATATAGTTTGAAGCATGAGAATATGTACCTCAATATTAGTTCGTTTTCCAAACTGAAAAGACTCAGTGATTGAACAACCAGTTTAGCATTCAATTTATGTTGCTAATAACGTGTTTGACGCAGTGCGATCTTTAAGTTTAATCAAGAACATGTTCCTAATTAGAAAAGTTTTGAATATTTGAATTTGATTGATAAAATGTGATATTTTAAAAACAACAGAATAACGAATCACCACTAGTTATATATGCACCTTTTCTCTTCTCTTTTCTTTTTCTTTTTAATATTTAATATAGGTTATGTCCTCTCCTTGTCTTTTTTCGTTCACAATTAAAGATTGAAGGCGTGCCATTAATTAGAAATCAAGTTAAGAATGCATAGATATTTGAACGACGGCTTTTTCCAATATTAGAATATAAAAAATTATATATACTCATTCTAATTAAACAACAGTTTATTGTACCATAAATATTACCCGTTAAATTTAGTACTTTGGACCTCTCACTAGCCATTACAAAGTACTTGTGAATGCATGTGTGCTCGCGCCCGTGCTCTTGCGTTATGATGGAAGGAAGACGAAGCTTCTTTCTCTCTCTACAGGAGGGACAGTGGGTGTCGACATTGCTGTAAGCATGTGAAGGAGGAGGAGCGTGGTCCCAAAAGGAGGTGCAGAACAGAAGAAGAAGAAGAAGACGACGATCTCTCTTTCCATGTATAAAAAACGCCTTCCTCTTCCTGTTTTCTTTGCATGACCTTTCTTTGACCACCACTCTCCCCCCTCCTCTGTTTCTCTCTCTAGCCGGCAGAAACCCGTGGCGTCCGCCGACTGCAGCGCTACCCAGCGGCTTGCTTCCACATCTCCTTTTGGTTGACCTTCTGCTCTCACTCACTCACTCATTCACTCACTACATGAAATAGAGAGGCGGGATACCTGTGATAAAAATATTAAAAGGTGCGAGAGAGAAAAGGAAAAAGAAGAAGAAAATCGTCCTACCCATGATGCCAATCTTCTTTCCTGCCTAGGGTTTAGCGGTAGGGGTTGGTCCCTTACCCTCCTCCTCATGCTGGCCTCATTGTTGTTGCTTCTTTAACCACCACTCTTTCATTTACTGAAGAACAGGGAAAGCTGAAAACCCAGAAAGAAAAAGAGCAGATATTTTCACCCCCTTCCCTCTCCTTCTGCTTTTTATCCTCTGTACTTCTTGCTTTTCCATGATGAGTGACAAAGAAGAAGCGAAGAAAAGGACCCCTTTTTGTTTCAAAATTTTGAACTTCGTGCACTCCTCCTCTTTTGTGTCCACCATTGCTTCTGTTTGAAGAAATTGAGAGTCGATTCTTTGGTTCTCTTGTAGGCCTAGAAGAGTGAATCATAAAAGAGCTGAGGTTTTCGCAGAGGATGAGTTCCTCTTCTTCTGCTTCTTCTTATCGGATGTTCAGTTCTCTTTGTTGCTTTTCTTCTTCTTCTTCTTCTTCTTCTTCTTCTTCTTCTTCTTCTTCTTCTCCTCCTCCTCTCTAGAGTGGTGGTTGAAAGCTATTGCTTTTTTTTTTTTTTTTACGTTTCAGCTTGTTTTTGGTGGGTGGGTTTCGGGTTTTAATGAAGATGTGGACTGGTGTTTGGAGATGGGTGGTGGTGCTTCTCCTCTGCTCTTTGAGGACTGTAATGGTTTCTGGCGGAAACTGCAATGAAAACGATTCGAAGGCACTATTGGAGTTCGCAGGAAACATGACGAACAGCCGGATTTTGTCGAATTGGATCGCAGGATCGGATTGTTGCAGTTGGGAAGGTGTCTATTGCGCAGTCGAGGCGACTGCGAACTCCAGCAGGGTGGAGAGGCTGGTGTTGAGGGGGAGAGGCCTGAGTGGGACTATCTCATCATCACTGGGGCGATTGAATCGCCTGACTCATCTCGACCTTTCGGTGAACTTGCTAGGAGGTGAGGTGCCGCCGGAGATTTCAAACTTGGCAGAGTTGGAGTTCCTTGATCTCAGCTACAATGAGCTAAAGGGTTCCTTCTTCGGTTCCGCTGTAGGTGGCCTGGAGTCTGTCAGATGGATTAACATTTCCAGTAATCTCTTCAATGGTAGTCTCATTGATTCAACTCCCTTGTATCCGAAGCTCATCAGCTTTAATATCAGCAACAATTCATTCAGTGGGCCTATTGAAACCAACATTTGCAGTCGGTCAGCTGCTCTTCGTGATCTTGATTTCTCGAATAATCGTTTCGAAGGCAAGGTTCCAGAAGGCCTTGTCAATTGCACCTCTCTTATTCGGTTGCTCTTGAGCTCGAATTTCCTCTATGGCGAGCTCCCTGGCGATTTATTTAGCTTGTCAACATTGGAGGAATTGTCGATCCATAGTAACGACTTTTCTGGTGGTTTAAGCGACGGAATTGGCAATTTTGCGAGGCTTCGCTCATTGGAGATCTTCTCTAACCAATTCACTGGCCTTCTGCCTGATGTATTTGGAAATCTTACCAAACTAGAGCAGTTGATCGCGCATTCAAATCTGTTCTCTGGTCGATTACCGCTTTCTCTCGGCCTCTGTTCTTCAATGAGGACGCTTGACTTGCGGAATAATTCTCTTACAGGGATCATTGACGTCGACTTCACAGGTATGAGTCAACTCAGGTCCCTTGATCTGGCTACAAATAAGTTTGATGGTAGGCTTCCAACTAGCTTGTCGAACTGCAAAGAGTTGAAAACTTTGAGCATAGCCAAAAACAGTTTCTATGGCGAGGTTCCTGAAGAATTCGGGATGCTTCAATCTCTTTCTATTCTGTCCTTGTCCAACAATAGCTTCACAAACATCTCCAAGACGTTGAGGGTGCTGCAGAATTGCAGTAACCTAACTACTCTCATCCTGGCAAAAAATTTCAAAGAAGAAATGTTCCCTGATGATATAGAAGGATTTGAGAGACTAGTCGTTTTAGCAGTTGGGAATTGTGGCCTTCGAGGACGGGTGCCTGCATGGTTGCTTAAGTGCAGGAAATTGCAGGTATTGGATCTGTCTTGGAATGATTTCAATGGAGACATTCCCTCATGGATTGGTGAATTTGAGCACCTATTTTACTTGGATCTCTCGAACAATTCTCTTACAGGAGAAATACCCATAAGTTTAATACAACTTAGGAGCCTTGCTGGGACCTCTTCATCGTTCAATTCCAGCACATATATGAATATACCTCTTTATGTGAAGAGAAACCAAAGTGCCCATGGTATGCAATATAATCAGGTCTCAGGCTTGCCACCATCCATATATTTGAGTAACAATAGGCTCAATGGAACAATATGGCCTCAATTTGGCCAGTTGAGAGGCCTCCATGTCTTAGATCTGAGCAGGAACAACATTACAGGAACAATCCCTGAGTCCCTTTCGGACATGTGCAACATAGAGGTGCTGGACCTGTCTTTCAATGACCTTCATGGATCTATTCCTGTGTCCTTAAATAAGCTTACATTTCTATCCAAATTTAGTGTTGCTAATAATCACTTGTGTGGGCCAATTCCTACTGGTGGACAGCTCTTCAGCTTCTCCAAGTCAAGTTTTGAAGGCAACCCTTGTCTCTGTGATGGACCTTTAGCTCATTGTAATGAAACCAGCTTTGGAGAAGCAACATCTAGCCTGAACAACGGAGCTGGAAGAAAAAGCATTCTGGGAATCACAATAAGTATAGGAGTTGGAATTGCATTGCTTCTAGCAGTAGTCCTTTTTAACATGTCCAGGAATGAGGTAGTGAGCCAAATTGATGAGGAAGAGGATGCAGTTGGTCCTCCTCACATAACTTCTGATTATTTGGGTGAAAAATTAGTACGTCTTTTTCAAAACCCAGAAGGGAAAGAACTGACTGTCTGTGATCTTGTGAAAGCTACCAACAATTTTGACCAAGCAAACATTATTGGTTGTGGTGGATTTGGTCTTGTATACAAAGCAAACCTCCCAGATGGCACAAAAGCTGCAATCAAGAGGCTTTCAGGAGACTGTGGTCAGATGGAACGTGAGTTTCGGGCTGAAGTAGAAGCTCTGTCAAAAGCTCAGCACAAAAACCTTGTTTCTCTAAGGGGATACTGCAGATATGGTAATGACAGATTGCTGATATACTGCTACATGGAAAATGGGAGCTTGGACTATTGGTTGCATGAGAGGCTTGATGGAGGTTCACAACTGGACTGGGTGACTCGTCTGAGAATAGCCCAAGGCGCAGCTGAAGGTTTGGCTTACTTGCATAAAGCATGCGTACCTAATGTTGTCCATCGTGATGTGAAGTCGAGCAACATTCTCTTGAATGAGGAGTTTGTAGCTCATTTGGCTGATTTCGGTCTTTCAAGACTGCTAAAGCCATATGACACTCATGTCACAACAGATCTTGTGGGGACATTAGGATATATTCCTCCAGAATACAGTCAAACTATGACAGCTACGTTTAAAGGTGATGTCTACAGTTTCGGTGTTGTCATCTTGGAGCTACTTACTGGGAAAAGACCTGTGGACGTATGCAAATCCAAGGGTTGCCTGGACTTGGTTTCATGGGTCCGCCAAATGAAGATGGAGACAAAAGATGCTGATGTGTTTGAGCCATTGATATGGAAGAAAGAGCATGAAAATGAGTTGTTAATAGTACTTGATATTGCTTTCAAATGCATTAGTATCGATCCCAAGCAGAGGCCATCTATTGAGCAAGTCGTGTCATGGCTTAATGCTGTTGGTAAAAAAGATGAACCAATCAAGTAATGGATTTCAATTTTTCAACTTTGAGACGGTGTGGGCTTTTGGATTGCCCGTGCTGGGGAAACTTGGTTTTTTGGAGGGGCCAACGAGCAAAGCGCTGAAGGTCACAAAACTTCAATCGGGCAGTATTTTAACAGAAAATTTTGTTTTGGTTATGAAATTGTTGTCGGCTGTCCCCTTCAGAAATATGTAAGTGAATATGGGATTGTACACGGAATGTGCCTCAGGTTTCAGTTGTTCCATGTAAGTGAAATCTGATATAGGCTTATGAAGGCTGAAGAGATAAACATATGATGGTACCTCATGGTGATGATCCAACCACCATGGTTCAAAAGTTTCAAACCACAATCTACTAACCATCCAATCCTTGTATGTTGGTTTCTTAGATTATCTATCCATACAACTGTAGATCCATTTATCTGACTCCCGGAATGCTATTTACATAGTCTTGCCATGCTTACTGTGTGCATGTATCGACTTGCATTCACACATATAACCATTCAAGGTCCAAGTAAATTTTTGTTATAGCAGTAGTTCTCAGGTTCCAGCTTCTTGAAATATGTGCACTTGTGTTGCAAAATTCGTATTCTTGGAGATTTGCACTGTTTGTGATGCTTACTTTATGGAAGATGATTAGCAGAAAGCTTTACTACATAAATCATGTGGGGCTGCTGCTGTTCCAATCACTGTGCTGGTGCTTGAGCTTGATGAGTGACAGAACAAAGCTGGTTTTCTTTGCGATGCTGATTACTGAATGACTCAATTATCGATTTCCTTCTGCTCTTCTACTGCACATTTCTACTCCATTTTGAATACTAGATTTATCTGAGACAGCAAATTTGCGGTTTTAAGTTTCTTAATTTTCTGGGATGGAATATTGAAGCCTTTTTTTTGAAGTAAGCCTTTTTAATATTTATTTGAACCATTTTCCTGAACTTATTGCAGTTATCCAAATCGAAACACTCAGCCTGATTACTTCTTCTATGGGATCATGCATTTCTTATAACTAATTAATTTTCTGAATTAATTATGGTGAAATAATTTTTCTTTCTTCAGCATTAATGTATTCATTTTGGTTCTCCTCCCCCCACCCCCCATGGACTACAATCACAAATATTAGCAGCTGTCTTTTAAAATCATGCATTAATTGTGAGCTTCAAAAATTCAAAAGTCTGAGAATAATTTTATCTTTTTAAAAAAATAGTATTTAAAAAACTATCCCATGTTTTACCATGTTAGGTGATGAAAGCCTTTCCCGCTGTCCATATTTGAATATCTATTCATAATTCAACATGTTGAGATTTTCCTGGAATTTCAAACAAATTTTATAACATTACAAGTTTTGTTCTCACTGATTTTCTGAAGAATGAGACTTGTTACTATGAGTTATATTTGATGTACATGAGATTTCATAACCAAAAAGCAAAGCCTAGTCCTGGAGCCACTCTTGGTATTTTTTGCTTGCCATTTTGATGCATCTTAAGTTGGTTTTCATTTCTCCAGAGAAGACACCCACAATGACAGCAGTAAACCATGAGGAGTTACCTCTGACATGAACCTTGCCCCATAAACTGGGTTACATATTCACTGCAGCATGCTGATCCGCCATTACTAGCAATTCCAACCTCATGTTCCTGAGTTGCAAAGAACAATCCAAACTGAGGCAATTTTTCCAGATTGGCTCGCCCATTCATAAACAATGCTCCTCATTGAAGGGAACTTCACACTGAGGCTGCCATTTCATTGGTATTGACACTCTTAAGGAGACATATACAGCTTGGGGTCGGAAGCTGTTTGTGCTGTTACTCCCCTACACTAATTCTTCCAATGGGGTCACTACCAACTAACAAAGAGAGAGAGAGAGAGAGGTCTTGCTTCGATCTCTTCTATTCCATGTTGGCCTTCAGACTTGGACCGAGTCACTAGCGCACACCTTTTTAGATTTTTGGCTAAACGTCTGCTCTTCAGTGGCAATGCTGCTCTACAGGAAGCAAAGAAGTGACTAGAACTTCACTATTGTGCTTGTTTGTTTGCTGGTCATGTTATCGTCGGGACCTTTTCATGGCAAGCTGCTACATGAATTTTCAGATGCTGAGAAATAAATTACTGACAATAAAGGTTACTGAACTGCTTATATATAGATCACACTTTATTCATAGACACTGCAAAATTTACTTAACATTTATGTCATGGAAATGCCTAGAATTTACTTGGGGAGGAAGTGTGCAAATTTTGAAGCTAAACTGGGTAGAATTTATAGTTCTGCAAAATCTTTGTATTTTAGAAATCTCAAAAAACTGAAAGGGGTCGCTTCTCGAAGAATAATGTACTTTCCCGTTAACACATACTGAAAATAGATTATATGGTGAGAGAAATGGTAGATGTTTCATCCATATGGCCAAAAAAGAGCAGGAGAGTCATCTAACCATTAGTGCCATTTCCCACCAATGTTTCAATTTTGGGATCACACCAAAAACTTGAAATAGTTTCTGTTACACATATTTGACCCAATACTTATAGTATACAATATGATACTGTGTGCCTAGAAGATGCTTCAAGTTTAATACGAACACATGCTTGCTAATTAATAAGCAACAAAGATAAGCTGGCAAGTCCAGATCCGAACCGAAACCATGGGATGTGTTTGATTTGCAGAACATGTGCATTCGAGGAATATGTGTCTTCTAGGATCCATGCCCCGGACATGGGATTCATGCACACGAGTGTTTTTGCATCATAATGTCAAGTAGGGATGTCAATGGAAAGGATTTAAATCGGATGTAGTCTTTATCATGTCTGATTTATTGGATCTTCATATGTTTAGGTTCGAATATGAAAGAGAAAAATTGTCTGAAGTTGATTTTAAAATTTACAATCCAAATTCTATCTGTCTAAAGTTGCATTTGAATCTGAATCCAATTTCTCAACATGCAATGGACAACTGAATCAGAACTACATCATGACGTGTTAAGACCAAACATTATGGATGGGCCTTGGCGGACTCTTAGGCAATGCCGGTCCACTGGCCGAGGAGCACTAATTCATTAGCTTATATGCTTTTCGGGGCACCTATATATATACAATCAGATATCAAAGCATTAATGTAAAAGTAAGCAAACTTTGTGAGGCTGGTGTGGGCAACTGCCCACACAATCTGATCTCATTTTTTAAGGGTGTCATTCCCTATTCAAGCTGAAGCTGGAGTGAACGTACAATCATAAATGGAACAGGCAACCCAACATTGAAGTTTAGAAGAAACAAGAAGGTGATATATGGACTTAATGTGTTTGTTCATTTTTTTTTATATATAATTTCTATTGTATATTAACATTGTTTGTAATATATATCATAATATTATAATATGAGTCATATAAAAACAACCCAGATCTATTTTGCTTTAAACTGTGTAGTATATGTAGATTTTAGAGAAGTGCCTTCGAAGGATTTCCTCCGTTTTCAGGACCTATTATCCTTTTCAATTCGATATATGAGGTCCAATCACCCCGACCTTCATCAGTCTTTACAGGCCTTAATGTGCAGCTTTGGGTGCTCCTTCCCTATCCTCTCTTCAGAGGCCGATCAGTTATGTTCTCAAAAGTTTTGATTACTCTTTTGCAGCATTTTGGTCTCAACAATGACATGAATTTTGTTCCTGCCACCAGTGACAGAACGTGGCTAAACTGGGTCCTTAAACAGGTTGAGGGCAGGGCAAACAACTGGCTCGGCTTGGATCTTTTCATGACTATGCGTTATAGAAACAATTTTCTCCGAACTAATCTCACCCCTGATATTGTTGCTATATACAAGAATCTGTAAATTTTTGTTGCTTTGTATATTTGTATAGCAATTTTTTATTAATAAAATGGATGGAGGCTAGGGGTGTCAACAGATTGGATATACCCTTAATCATATCCGTTTTTTTGGATATTCTCATATTCGAATTCGAATTAGGACTCAAATACGAATAAAGAAAAGTCATATCCGAATCCGAAATCCAATTTTACAACCTGAATCCGAATTTTATATTCATATCTGAATCTAAATTTTAAACTGGATTTTACCAATTTTCAAAATGTAATAGAATTAGATGCCGGATATCTGACTAAAAATGAATCTGATCCAAATCCATATCTGAATCCGATCGGAATTTATGTATATTTGAATCCCAATTTGAATCCGATCAGATGTTATTTATTAAATTCAATTCCGATCCGATTTTTTAATCGGATATTTTTTTTTTTCATATCAAATTTTTTTTGTTCGGTTCGATCGGATATCCAATTTAAATAGATATATTGACATCTCTACTCGAGGCCCTATCCTCCAGCAGGGCTGAGTTTCGGAACTATCGTTTAACATTCAACTGATATTAACTTTCAGAAATATACCCTAGTAACTCATTTTTGTCATCCAAATGAGAACTAAGGTTTTTGCCTTTGTCACCCACAGGCACAAACCAGGTTTCAAAAAGTTGTTAAAAAATATATATTTTATAAAACCTAGTTTTTCAGGGTGTTATCCAATCATAGCCTAAGTTTCAAATAAAAAACCTAGGAAAACTGACACTTTTTGGGAATAGAGATGGTACAATTGAAACAAAATATATTTATGGATTAAAAAAAATATGGAAACATTTGTTGAAATAAACTAGATTTTTTAGGGAAAAAACCATGACACTTTAGTTGAATAATAAAAAAGTTTTACCATATTATAAAAGTGTTAAACGTATCAAAATATTATGGAATAGTGGGATGTGTCATACATCTAAAAATTAATAGACCAAATATTATATTCATTTTATGAATACTTAGCAAATTCATGCATGAACCACATAAACCATGTTAGATAGTATTAAACATGATTCACAAGTTCTTGAATGACAAAATAACGTAATATATATTAGTAAAAGCAAACAGTGACATGACTTTAAAGTGATGTTAGATTCCAACTGAGTTATCATCAAATGAGGCCAACAACATGATGTACATTTCTTAGGAGACCAAAAAAAAAATCATGTTATTAATGGAGGTGGTAATGAATCAACTTCCACTAAAGATAGCTAACTCTGACCTGGATCTCCTCAAATGACATCTGATCATGTTGTGAAGATTGCATATCATAATCAGAAGTTTGTTTCAGAAATGAGTCTACATGGTAAGAAATTTCAAAATCACAAACCATTCCATTGGACGCCTAGTCATCTGGTACAATTACCCAAGACATCTTATCCTCTGATACCAAATCTTGGACAACTAGGCCATCACAATGGGGAGCTAGGAATGGAAACTGATCATAACAGTTATAAAGAATCTTGCCATCTCCGGATGTAACTAGATTCAATTCTTTAAGTGGAATCACGACACTCAAGTTAAATAGCGTATCATACCTAGCGTATCATACCCCACTCAGGTCTCAAAGCAAATCAAACTTAGAAGATAGGAGAATGAGAGGACTTTTGGTCTTTTTCAAATGGTGGGTTGTCAACCTCTTACTCACCGAAAGTGTTTAACAGTCCGTCATCGGACAAAAGCGATGTGCTGATTGCTTTTCAATCTTCCACTTTCAACGGTGGAAAATGCACCAAGTCAATTGAACGTCATTGACATCAATGTACATCGCTCTTTTAATTAGAACCTAGTAATTTTTTTTTTGTTCATCCTTCTTTCCGCACATTTCTTTCTGTCCACTCTTTTCTTTCTTTCTACGTTACCCCTCCTTTTGAAAAACATCCAATAAATGTTTTAGCTTTTGAACAAACATGCCCCCAAGAGAGCGATAGTTTGTGGATCACGTTTGGATGTTAGATCTATTGAGATCCTAATTTAGATATATTATGGTGTAAGATTCAAATCTAGTAAAATAAATAAAGGATTACATCTGGTAGATTAATTATCTCTTTTATATGCAAGTATTTTCATGTAACGTATTCAAATCGAATTTCCTAACAAGCGACGGTGTCACGAATGTTACCCACTATTTTCTAATTAAATAAAATTCTTTCTATACTTTATATATGTATTATAAATAAAATTCCACCGCCACCCCTCCATTTCCGTTATTGTTATTTTTGGGAGAGTTATTGTTATCCTGCCATATTTTGTACTCAGCTTGGGCACAAATACAAATGTTGTGTTTCCTCTAAGAGAAATGTGTGGCCTGAATGCCGAACTGACACATCAGTTTTGTTTAAAGAGCTTTTTCAAATTTGTCCACTACTTGTAGCAACTGAACTTTCTTAGAAGTGTTTGATGACTTTAAATTTGAAATCATGAATTTGATATGGATCTGATGTGCGTTTATCAAACTATGACTTAGGTCAAACCTAAGGTTCATGCTTGAAGTCCTTATTTTGTTATTTTTGTATTAAAAAAAAGGTCAGATTTAAGATCTGAGGGAGAAGGATAAGATCTTAAATCCACGGTTCTCAAATTACGAGGATTTTAGATAGGGGAAATCAAATGCCCCCTAATGGTGCAGCTTAAACCACGTATTAGGCCCAATTGACCAATAGTTGTGCGCTGATAATTAAGGGTAATAGTTTCTTTCCTCTTAGCAGAAGTAAGCGTTCAACCAGAGTTTCAACAAAGACATCAAAAAATTATTGTGCTGTTTTTGGGTGTAAGGATTCATGATTTTAGGATTATCTCATCATATAGTGTGAGTAGGGCTGCACAACGAGCCGAGCCAACTCGGGCTCGACTCGAACTCACTCGAAAAAACTCGGCTCATGCTCGACTCATTTATAAACGAGTCGAGTTTGAGCTTACAAATGTACTCAAAACGATAAACGAGTCGAGTTTCAGGAACTCTGACTCGTTTATACTCAACTCGACTCACATACTCTATATAATATTACCAAAACTGGTTTATTGAATAACCAGTTTTAACTTTTGAGGGTGAAAGCAAATTTTCACAAGTTACATGAATTAATGCCCAAACGAGTTAAATGGGTTAAACGAGTCGAGTTCGAGCTCAATTTTATGTAGTCGAGCTCGAGCTTGCTATAAGGAGCTCGACTCGAGTTCGAGCCAAGCTCAAGTTTTTTGCATTGAGTCGAGCTTGAGCTCGGGCTCAGACTTGAATCATGAGCTGGCTTCTAGAATCCTCCCTTCGTATATCTTTGATTTGAATCTACCAGTGGGTAGCGCGAGTAGGCAACATAAGCCACAGAGGCACTCTTCATCAAATAGAAATCACCCCGCTTAGATCTTCCAGCAACCTGTAATAGGAATTCCATATATGCTTTTACTAGTCTCGACTGTTTACTGCTTCCTATATATTCATATCCTACTATGTGGGCTTAGGGTGTGACATTCATTCCAAACGCGTAGATCCCAATATATGAATTGTATGTGAGACATTCAAACTTAATCCAATTAATGGGCATGCCCTAGTAAGGCATTCAAATTCGATATGGGTACATACAATATGAGGATTTATAAATAGGTGCATTTTGCTGTGTATTTGCCTACAAGGCTTCGAACGACACTTGTCTTTGTGGAAAGAACAAGAAGAAAGGTTTACTTGATGAAGTGAACCGAAGTTTGCATATAATATTTCATAATAATATTAAGATTTAGCAAAAGGCACTTGGTTATTTTTTGGGAAGATGCATGCGTGGAAAGCTTAAACAATAGGTTCCCCGAGCATGGCATGATTTAGCAACCCAACTATGGGTTCAGTTAACCCCGACAGGTATAGTGTACTGGGTAGCAAGGTGATCTACTCAAAAAAAAGGTCAATAGTATGAAACATGTGGTCGCTCGCTATTACGACCCAGTGCACTATTCTCATGAACTGTAAAAAGGTCCGAAAGCATATTTTCTAAACCCAAGGGTAAGGGGCATAAGAGGGGGAGGGGAAGACAGCCGTTCTATGGACAAATAAATACTCAAAAAAAAAAAAAAAAGCTATGGATTCAGTTGATGGTTTGCAAGTAAAGATATGAGTTGTGACCAAAATATGTCACAAGCCAAGCAACCATGAACCACATTGTTATTTTTTCTTTGTGGACATGGACTCCAATAGACGAGCCACAGATATTATTTTGCCTTCTCTTTCTATTTTTCATTGATTCTTAGAAAGTTTGAGTTTCATGTCTCAGTTGCTAAAATAACTAGTTTTTCACGATAAGATCGCAACAAAACCTTCTCCTTCATGTGGAATTTTAAGACGGAGGATGTGAGAAGATGTTTGGTGAAAATTATCTTGGTTTGAGTGAGTATGAGTAGTATTTCATGATGTAAAAATCCCAATTAAATCTGATAAAACACCCTTTCAAATGGCACTGGATAACCTCAGCGTACATACATGAGGAGGTTGTTCACATAAAACCGTGTCTTTGCCTTGTCCAGGTTGTCAAACGGCAGGGGTCATGGCCCTCCTCTGAGGAGAAAAAAAAAAGAAAAAAAACTATCCTTATAATTTTCAAGATTTTAATTTAACCTTAAAAAATACAATTCAGCCCCACAAAAAAAATTTCTAACTTTGTCCCTGTGTGCATACTCTCTACCGAACTCATTCTGAAACCTTAATTCAGTGGTTGGGCTTGCGTCAAGTTATATGAGACAGCCTCAAGAGACTTGGGTTCCTGCTAGGGCTCGGCCCCTGGCCGGGCCGCCGGCAGGGGCCCGGGCCTGATGAGCCGACCCGTTAAATTAATTTTTTTTAAATTTTTTTAAATTTTAATAATATATTTATTACTAAAAATATATTTTATATTTAAAAAATATTTTATAATTAAAAAGTATTATTTTATTATAAGCGAGCCGGCATAGGACCGTCGAGCATTCCCGAATACCCACCTCTAGTCACGGCCCTACGTCCCACCACTTTATCTATTTAGTAGCCCATAAAAAAAAAAAAATTGGTTCTGCCCTTGCTTTGTCCATGTATGAAGCGTCATTTGTTGAAGGTGTCATTCAAACAACTCTACAGTTGTTGTAAGTCGATTTACGGCAGAATGTAGAAATGTGTGTTGTTCCTTTGCTCTCTTTCTCCCTGTTCTCCGCACCCGATTTGTAGGAGTCCTTGTAACTCAATTTATCGATCACAATGTACGATTTCAAACGACAGCCCTTCTAGCCTTTGTTCTAGATCTCGATGGTGCGGTACCTGCAGATCTAAATTCAGTTATAAAATTCGAAATTCTCTTACCATTTCTAATCTAAAGCAATCATTTTCATTGCCATTTCCGATTGTTTCATTTGGAAGACCATTGAACGAGTTTCTCTTCGATCACGTGAAATTGGAATGATATAGAGTAGATTAATGGTTAGTGCACAAAGATGATCCAAATAAAAGATGGTTACTTCCCAACTTTTTTAAGTGAGCAGCTGTCTGACAAAAAGCCGAAAGTTTCCAATTTTTACTGAACCCTTTATCCCTCAGAGAACAAGGGGTTTTGGGTAAGACTGGGCACCGGGCCAGGCCGCCGTCTAGTACTCGGTACCAGAATCTACTCGGGCCTAAGCCTAGGAAAAAGGGACCTAGGCCAGCCGGACTGGTTATCGGGTTGGCCCGAGTGGGCCCGATAAGCCCGATTTGTGAATAATAATTTTTTTAAATTTTTTTATTAATATATATATAATATTTTATTATAATTAATTATGTTTATATATTATTTATATTAAAAATATATTTTTAAATTTAATCAAGCAAAGCCCCGGCTCGGGTTGTTTGAGTCGGGTTGGGACCGGGCCCGGTTTTTGGATGTTGGGCCTGGCCGGCCCGATGTCCAGGCTTAGTTTTGGGGTATCCGCCTTACTACGATTCAACTTGCATGTTATAGACCCTATAAAATATAGGGCCTACTTTCTACCCTACCCTAAGCGACATGTCTGTTTCCACCTCTCCTTTTATGGTACCAGAGATAATTGGCTGCTTCCTCAAACCATAGCGTCAAACCCATTGAGGACTGTTACTTCCTAACTTCTCATTTGTTGAGATTAACAACTGGAGAGAAGCGGCCAAGGGTCGTTTGATTGAGAGAGGAATGAAAGTCGGTCATCGTTAATTTGAGGCCTCACATCACATGGTTTCCTTGTTGTTTGCCCATATTTACTCAACTGAGAAAATATATTTGGCTTCCGGAAAATTTTTTGAGAGAGAAATTAACTTGAAATGAAACAGGTGGCCCTGCGCCTTAATTTTAGGAGAATACCCATAAATTCTCTCCGTGAGTTCTGCCGAGTGGTGTCCAGCATATACGTGCTGCAAGGAGAAAACTAATTAAGGTCATCTCAAACTTCACATTTTTCAAAAGAGTTTGAAAATTTTAAGGCAAATTCATACTATCAAGCCTTTGCTTTGGGGTAAAGGATTTTGTGTCGAAGGCGATTTCTCAAGTAAACATTAAAAACAATAAATTTGCTTAAAAATAGATTATTAATCGTGAGTTCATACCACACCGCAGCCGTATCTTTCTCATTTCAGGCTTTGCTCTTTCCAAGTTTCAGGATCAGCACTCAATTAACAAAGTCAGGCTCTAGTTGGCCCAAATCCCTTGCCAATGGCCGAAACCCATCCCACCTAGTTACTAGGTTGGGCTTGATCATCAATTCTATGCCCATTGAGTACCTGGTTTAATGTCCGCACATATTTGAAATCCTTAATATTTCATATGTTAATATCCCAACAAACCTTTAGGGACACGCCAAGTGTTTTTAAGAGTGTCATCGACCACACATAAAGGGCTTTCAAGGAAGTTCTGCGATACAACAAGAGAGCCAATTGCTAGTGTCATATGTCGAGGAATATATATATATATATATATATATATATATAGTCAAGTCCGGCCCCAAATACCCTACTAGAGCCAGTTTGGCACAACGAATTTTTAAATCAGCCCGGCTTAGGTGTCAAATAACCAGCCCAACCCCGATCCATCACATGTCGGGTACCCAACTACCCATTGGGTACTCCCACCTTGCACACCCACCCTTACTCTCAACCTTGCCATTATGCACCTTCATATCCTCCCTTTTTTTTTTTTCTTTCTCTCTCTCTTTCTTTAAAATGCTAACATTAAAAAGAAAACTTAATGATGGCATAAAGGTCTCCAAACCCCAAACTCCAAAACAATGTTATTTATTTGAGAAAAAAAAAAGAGGGTTTAATAATGGTAGTACTACATCAGTTAAAGGCACATGACATATGTTTGCCTCGCTGATTTGAATTTAACAATGGAAAATGTAAACACTTATGTTTAAGTTATATTTGGAAATATTTTTTTATAGTTTTTTTATAAATAGTTTTTTTTTAAGTAAACCATGATGTATGACGTATATAATGAATCATGAACTTTCATAAGCAGCTAATTAATCGCAAATTTTCCAAATGTTTTTCTTTTAACGATTAGTTACAAATATATCGGATTTAAGCACTTTTGAGCAAACGCCGATGGATGAGAACTATTAGCTTCACACAAGATTTGTGAATAAGTAATTGCGTGATAATGAGTTTGCTTACTATGTACAAATTTTGCAGTACAAATTAAGCTGGACTAAGATTGGGGAAGCCAACAAACAGACAGATGTTTGTTCAACATCTGATGTGTGCTTGACCACCAAAACTTGGTGTAGAAAACATAAACAACTAATCCAATGGATGGCTGGATCATAAAGTCTGGCAAATGTTTCAGTTTCTGATGTAGAATCCAAATCTGGTTGGCTATTGTCTGATCATTCTGATGTTCTAATAGTTATATTCAAACAGAAGTTTCCCTCACATTTTTTGGTGATATTAACATCTTTCACCTAACAAGTGTCTACATTTTGAATCCAACGGACGTCCATGAATCCTTAATCACCTGCCTAAATTAGTTAGCACATCATCAAAATTGCTGTTTTTTCTATATTTCAATTTACAGGAAAAAAGAGTTCAGATCTTTATCTGATCTGGGTGCAAAAATGTACACCAGATCTGAATCTTATCGAAAATGACATGATATGTTCTTTAAGAATTCGGAGTAAGCAAGGCTAAAATCAGTTGATTATTAAGTAAGCCTGAACCTTAATTTAACGTCCACACCATAGTTGGCAAACTCTCCGAGCTGACTCGAAAATCGCCCGAGTCAGCTTGGATTGCCAACAATCCGTCCACGGCTCACCCTTGATTCGCCCTTGACTCGGCGCCCGATTTAGCTGCAACGAATTACATTTTGGTTATTTGAATACTCGACCAAGTCGACGAGCCAACTAGCTAACGTCAATCATATGCTGATCGAGTCAGAGTCACAGGTCTGCCAACTATGGCCCACAACAAGAGTTCAGACTCCTGCTGAATTTGTATTGGGCCATCAAGGGAAGAGTCCTAACAATCCCCAACCGGTTCCCTTAATTTCAGTCATCTCATTTACCAGTTCAGTTTGAGAGACCAAACATGACTGGATACCAGATGCATGGAAAAAGAAATCGAGGGATAATGTGCAAAAAGTATAGTGAAAGAATTGCTGATAATGTGCAGAAAGTATAGTGAAAGAATTGTTGCATGCCCTCCTTCTCCAGCCTCACCATTATCCCAACTGCTTCTCCTATCTTCATCCGTTAGGAGCTGTTTGGTAATAGTAACACAGTATTACTATACATGGGAGACAGAATAAAGGTATTGCTCGCATGGATCCTTGCCCCACCTCAATTTTTTTAAAAAAAATTATATGTAAATTTTATAAAATTTCACTTGTTTTTATATAAATTTTTTGAAAAATGACATTTCAGTTTTAGTCAAAATTTAAAAATTTTAATTCGGCCCTCCTCATAAAAAAATTTCTAGCTCCACCCTTTACTATACTATAAACCTGCCTCCTGACATTATAACAAATGTTTTATGAATCTGCTTCATTTTCTAAAAACTGTCAGTCTTAATATACCTTGAAATTGAAGAGATAAATAAACAATAGTTTTAATGTTCTATAATTAGGCAGCTTGAGGAAATAACAGTGTAAACGACCTTATATTTCTCCTTGAATTTACTTGCAAATGGCTGCTCATCCGCTGGCGTCCCACTTCCCACGGCAGCTCTCTGCTCACTGCTGGCGTCCACTACATGTCAATCAAACAATAGATAAAGAGTGCACGATAAGATTCTGAACCTGCCACCCCATGAATTGAAGAAAAAAATCCTGCATTAGTTTTGGCACGTGGACTCCATCAAACACGCTCTTGGACGCATTTCGATGGGCTGATATGCTCCAAAGTGATAACGTTGTTAGATTCGGATCTAACATGATCTGACTCGAAAAGGTATAAGAGAGAAAAATTAAAAGGGCGTTTGATAACTTTGCATTTAAGATTGGATGATTTGACTTAAGATGAACTCACTTAGGTGTATTTATTTTTAACAGGCTTAAGAATCATAGATTGAGATCCTTATTGGTTTTTAAGGCATAAACTTATGTTCTGATAATTTTTTTGTCAACTTTCTAACAAAAAGTGCATCCAAGATCTCGAGATCTAACATCACATGAGAGCGCCAGTGGAACAGAAAGTCTACCTCTTTAACCTAACCCCCTTCCTCTCTCTAGAGAGGACAGGGTTGGCTCCAAGTTCTAAAATCCGGTCCATCTCTCCGAGAACTAACCGGGGAGAGATATTGATTAGGGTCGCTCCAAGTTATGAACAGCACTGCACGTCTCAGGTACTCTCCCTCTCTCTCTCTCTCTACATCCAAAGCATCCTTTTACATTTTCAGGGCTCTTGTGATTCTTAACTTGTAATCGTCTCCGAAGAAGCATCTGCTCGATCTGTTTTTATCGAAAATAAGCGATGCCCGGTGTCGGTTTTCTCTAGTGCATGGATCAGAGGGGTCTTTCCTAAAGATCTCGACGTTGCACTCCTAGGAGAAGTTCGCAGAGTTTGAAGCACGGGAAGTCATATCTGGTAAAATGGCAGACCTGGCGACCATACCTAGTGACGTTGAAGCCCGCTTTAGTTCTTTGGAGCTAATTGGCAGAGGATCCTTTGGGGATGTATTCAAGGGGTATGTTCCTGATCTACTTTTTTCGTGACTCTCAGTAGATTGGTTGCTGGTTCAAGATGTTTCTCTTTGTTGAAATGACTGGTGATTGCTGCAACTTGAATTTTTTAGATTTCTAATTGTGCTTTCGACATCGACCGATGATCGCGGCCATGCAATTAATTGGAGTTTTAGGGTGGGCTTTTGAACACATTGCTGGTACCAAGTAGTAACAAAGTTTGTGTCTTTCAAAATTATGCGTTGATTAGGTTTGGGACAGTGGACCGTTCAGATTACATTGTGGGCTATTCATCTATAGCAACATCTGGGAGTGTGATTTTTTTCTTTGCAATGGAAATGGGCATTCTGTATTGACCATTCTGCGATCTAATAACTCTGTTTTGCGAGATATGGAACGTAGGC
Organism: Nymphaea colorata; assembly: GCF_008831285.2. Lineage (NCBI taxonomy): Eukaryota > Viridiplantae > Streptophyta > Magnoliopsida > Nymphaeales > Nymphaeaceae > Nymphaea > Nymphaea colorata. The sequence continues at coordinate 6,238,316 of NC_045148.1, read as the reverse complement.
CCTGTTTTTAGAGCTTAGAAGTTGGAGCCCATAATCTATTCTTAAGCATGTTGTTATGATTAGTTGGGTATTTTAATCCCCAATCCTTAGGTCATGACCGCTACCGAAACTAATTGCAGGGCAAACGCAAGTCTGGTGATTCTGTATTCTTCTGAATAACAATGGCGTCTACGTGCATCATGAGAAATTGAAATTGATTGATCATGTAACAGAAAACCTTTCCCTGAATCTGCAAAACTAGACGATCCAAAATAAGAAGAAAGACCATGTGGGTGGGCAATGTTTCTTCCTAGAGACTCCAGTTTCCAAGTTGTCTTTTTGTTTACCTTTTTGCTGATAACTAAAAGTCCAAGGTGTGTTGTTAAAGGAAGGAGAAAAAGGCCTAGATAATGATTCCTTATGCACAAAATTGTGGCTATTTTTATCTTGGATAAAAATGTTGCTAGGGACACGTCTGAAGCTGAAGCATTGTAACACTCAAAAAACAAGGCATAAGCCTTAAGGTGTTAAACAATTAAAGTGTAAGCTTCATGATTAAATAGTAATAATATGATAAAAAACTAATAACTGAAAAACTACATGAATTAAATATGTGTGCTCCTTACCCACGAGCAATGTTGTAGAGTCCTTAATGTATTGTGTATTGGTCGGGCTGATAGTTAGTTATGGAACATAATGTAACAAAAAAGAATTGTAAATATATATTTTATGATGTTAAAAAATTGAAAGAGAACAATATAAAAAATAGGAAATAAAGAAAAATGTGTTTTTATAAAAAATATTTCACATGGATATCAATGAACGTTTATCAATTTAATATCACATGGTGTCATAAGACATCAAAAAGTAAGCTTAAAATTTTACACATTACAATCTAAATTTCTTCAATGGAAATAACACATAAAAATACAATTATTCATTGTCTTCATTCTCATTTTTCTTTGCTTCATCTCCTTAGAAGTCGACATCCTTCGTTAAGTATATAGGCTTCTCATCATCAATGTCCTGTGCTCCTTTGAAGTTGAACCACTTAAGATCTCCTCCTGAAATATAGTGGTTGGTGGTTCTCCAACCCATGAATCTTGTATACAGAGTGGTCCAAGCTGATAGGATTAATTGCACGTAGTGCTTTCTTGTTGAAGTTTTTTCTAATTGCTTAAGTAAATAAGAGAAAATTAATTAGTATATATATTATAAAACAAGTGTATACTAATGAGTCAACTTAAAAAACAAGTCTATATTAGCTTACTACAATTGTCCTAATCACAAAATATGTCAAATATAACCAAGGTCATTCAACCTTCCATATTCTGGTCTATTTCTTTTATTCTTGCGGATTTATTGGAAAATACTCTAATTCATCTACATCCGTTTGCACTACACGTCTAATTGAAGATTTTAGTCGTAGAACTTTTAAGGTCCGAATCACATACCTAAACACAAAGGAACACTATGACATAATAAATAAAATAATTAAATTATAATTATGAATAATCAATTGGACTTTTGTGTGTAATACTTGGACACATTGTTGTTCTGTTCCAAATGATTACACATCCTCCGATGTCACTTTGACAAGTATCATATACTTCCATCTCACAGTCAATGATGTCTTCTATGTTAGGCTTAATGACTAATGCCTTTGTAGTCTAAAAAACCCTTATTCACTTGTCTATCCATTTTAAGTGTTTCTAAATATTTTGCGGGATTTGAGAAACATGCTGCTGCATCGGAGGCATGATGAAATTGCCCAGTCTATATAGGCATATACAACTTTTTTGGTTGAGGTTTTCCTTGATAATCTTCCTCCTCTCCGCTTTTTCCATGGCTATGAATAAATGTGCCCCATCAGACCTCTCCTCACTGTCAATGAATTTTTATGTTTTAATTGATTTTCAATAACTTGGCACATGATTTCCTAAATTGATTTTGAATGCAATGTCCATGGCTTACCTCAACCTTATCTTATGAACACGTGGATACACAACCCAATCATCACTTGAGAACATCTCCCTCAAAGCATTTCTTTGTCTCACTATACTTTGTGTTGTCAAAATATTAGTTTGTGCATGGTGGATTAATTCACTTCTATGTGTTCATTTTCTCATCGCTCAATACGTGAACATAGATTATAAATGTATTTTTGTAATGTCTTGATTTTATTCAATAGTTAGTTCCATCTCATCCGTCTTGCAATGATCTTGAAACCTAACATTGATGTAATGAGTAGTATATGGAGTCCAAAAGAACGACTCACACTTTGAAGCCAATAATCTACCTGCATTCACGGCCACAAATATCATTCTCAGGTTTTTATCGGCAAGATTCTTTTCGGGTATTTTTCAGCAAAGTTGTTTTTCTTGGGAAATCTCTGAGTTTTTTTTGAAAAATAAAAAATCCAAATGGTTCCGTAAAAATACAAGAAACAAAAAACTAATAAGTATTGTATTGCATTTAATAGGTCATGTTAAATACTTAAGAGAAGAGAAAATAAAACAATTAAACAAAAGTTGAAAAAAAAAACAGAAAATGAAATAAAAAGTAAACAGAAAAATTGTGATAAAATTGCTTTAAAATCTTGATCAATTGATTTTTAGCGATTTTGTCAAAATATCGCGATAGCTTCCTGTGTTTTTCGTGTTTTCATTTTTCGTTAATGTCGTGATACTTTCGAAAATCTTGCGGTATTTGTAGCTACACCTGCATCTCTATAATTTGTTGCATTATCCTGTAATAAGCTGCGCAGTGTTTTCATGTCTTATTTCTTTCACAAGATTATAAAAAATATGAAAGAAAAATTCAATAGTCTTTAGATTATCTAATAGGTTAATAGATTTCAAAAATATAATACACTTGGGATAATATACAAGAAAATTTATCAATATTCTTGTCCTCATGCCTGTCCATCCATCTGCCATGACAGTTGACACCACATCCTTTATCACAATTCGTGACAATATATTTTTTCCTCTTTAAATTTGCATCAAATTCTTTCTCAACTGATGATAAAAGAACATTGTTTAACCAGGGATTATAGAAGTAATTGCATCTGCTATATGTTGAAAATAAACTGAGTTTTCCACATCAAATGGAAATTGAAATGCATGTATCATAAAAACATCTCTCAACTATATTATTTGCCTGTTCTACCAATTTTTTGGTAATCATAGCTGTCTGAAACATTAGGTTGAGAACCTTAGAGCAGCATGAGAAGGAAAAAGAACTTCGGATTGAGGCAAAACCGTTCAACTTGTCATTAGTTTTTCTACCATGAGGCCTACTGCTTTGGTCCAACTTTTCTCTTTCTGCTAGAACCGCCACCTGCATACATTACCCCTTTTCGTTTTGCTCTCAATACATCTGACCTTATATAGCATCAGTAGGATCAAAAGGAGGAAACTCAATATCTAAATCTGACACTCTCCAAAAAGGTTGCCACACCCTAGTCGACCCAGCTTGGATAATGAGTATGGCAGTGGCTTGGGTGTGGCAACTGACAATTTTTTGGTAATCATAGCTGTCTGAAACATTAGGTTGAGAACCTTAGAGCAGCATGAGAAGGAAAAAGAACTTCGGATTGAGGCAAAACCGTTCAACTTGTCATTAGTTTTTCTACCATGAGGCCTACTGCTTTGGTCCAACTTTTCTCTTTCTGCTAGAACCGCCACCTGCATACATTACCCCTTTTCGTTTTGCTCTCAATACATCTGACCTTATATAGCATCAGTAGGATCAAAAGGAGGAAACTCAATATCTAAATCTGACACTCTCCAAAAAGGTTGCCACACCCTAGTCGACCCAGCTTGGATAATGAGTATGGCAGTGGCTTGGGTGTGGCAACTGACAATTTCCTTTTTTTTTTCCCCAACTGAACAACTGATAGAATTTTGTTTCATATATATATATACATGTATATATATATATATATATATATATAAAATTCACCAGCACTCATGTTTTCTTGAAAAATGTTGAACCCACACCCCACGTCTATGTTACATAGCTCAATCTCATCCTCATTCTTCACTTCCCAGCTCCCAGGGCTCACCGCAGCCCATTTCTGCATCTTCCATATCTTCTTTTCTGATTTTTGGGCTTTTAGGGCATCAATTTGTTTATATACATTGGTATTGTACAACTTCTGCCAGACCTATACCTTTGCTTGGAACCACAATTTTACATGTCCTGGTTAAATGGTGATTTAACTAAGAGATTAATGTGGCAAATTCTTTTTCAAAATAGTTACAGCCAGTTGCAGCCAATTTTCTTCTTTCATTTGGCTGTACCATTGCCATGCTGGGTAATTTGAAACCATATCTTTGAAAACAATGGAAGTCTATGGCAAATATGAAGATTTTGTATCTTTCATGGTAGAAATAGGTTATCATGGATAAGGAGGAGGAAACCCTTCCTTTTTCATCCAGAAATCAATCTCCCACGTGCAATTCTAGCTCCCAATTGTATTTTCTTCATACTGACAAACACTCCTAAGAGTGTCTACAAGTCAAGCATGAAAGCGGTCTTACAACTCAAAACGCAAAAAAGAGTTTCAGGTTCCCCCCATTTTTCTGCCATTTCTATATCATATAGTACAGCGCAATATAGGTTGTTACACTGCTGTAATGTTATAAGGGTGTAACCTAATGTTTGGGCCAATTGTTACGTTACTTATCGTAAAGTATTGTATATATAACATTGCCCAACATAACTTGAGAATGTCACATAAACAAACAACCTAAGCACTATGAAGCACTTTACTTTGAGATGCAAATTTATTGTCAAAAGAAATGACTTGTAACATGTGAAATACATAATTTCAAGATAGCAGCATCAATATATATATATATATATATATATATAGAGAGAGAGAGAGAGAGAGAGGATGATGACTTTGGCTATCCGGAGTTGCCTAGCCATCTGACTGGGGCCGTTCAACTGAAGAGGATAGATGGTTGAGAGAAAAACAAGGAGAAAGAGGTGTGACAGTAAACTAATGCTAGAAGATGAAAATGTCCATTTGTTTTCTCTGTGTTTTTCTCTTAACCATCCATCATGTTGGATCGGATGACTGTGGCTAGATGGCTAGGTGACTCTGAAAAGCCAGAGTCACCATTCAATTTTCCTATATATATATATGTATATATAACAAAAAAATATGAATTCAAAAAAGAAAAGAAAAGAAAACAACGCATTCATGATTCAAAATTTATAGACTGTGAGAGAAGTCGGTTGCAGCAACACCGGTCACCCGGAGCCTCACTCGATTGAGGGCTCCTCATTTTACCATGTATAGACATGGTAACATATAAAAAACCATAAATTTTGGGTGAAAAAAGGACTCGGTCAAGTTTGACTGACTCTGACAATGGTTGGATGCGACCACAAGTATACCGTACTGACCTGTGTCTGGGTCACATTGAGTGACATACCGGTATCCATACCAGTGTTGTACCCAACTGACACAGGTATTGCACCATTTGAGCGGTACCTGTGTAACATAGGTTATCATGTTAAGATAAGGTTTGACAATTCACCAACATACAGGACATTGGAAACCACATCCCAACAAAGCTTTTAAATTTTGGCTTTTAAAATGAAATGGCAGGTCATGTGATGCACACCTTATAGTGAAATATGGGCTTGTCAGTGTGAGGTGCAAACTTCTTCATTCCAATGGTGCATTAGGGCATTTCAGTGTGTCGAAGATTTACCTTTCTTCTGAGGTGTCTTGCTTCACATTTTCAAGCTTAAGTACTTAACATCATTGACAAGGAACGGGGCAACCATGCATCCTAATAATTCAAACAAAAATTACAATGATGGTTGTACTGAATAAAGGGTGCAGAAGCGTAAGCACCATATGTGACTGATCACTTGGTCTAATAATTTAAGAGATAAGATTTGCTTTTAATTGATTAATTTTGACCTATTATGGTATATATGAAAAAATAAAAGGTCGAATAGGTCATTTACATTACTTTATCTCTTCTGAAAAACAAAAATCACATGACAAAAGCCTGATATTGTGATTCAATTTCCTTTCTTTTACTTCCGTTTCTGATGCAGTTTTTGTTCATGTGCTTGCTCTGGTTGGCCGTAGATTAAGTACGGGTTATCAAATAAATGCTTTCAATGGGGATGGTTGGTCAGATCTGCTGTTTGGGCTTGTTTTCTGATAGAATGGAAGCCAGAATCAAACAAGCACAACTTGGATTATATCTAACACACAAACACAGTCATTATGCTAATGATTAATGCCAAAGGCCCATCTGTTGCTTATCTTATGCAGATATTTGTGTTCTTTCTCTGCAGATTTTATTTTAGTTACCTTGCTGCTCTTCTTTGTTTTCTTATCTTCATCTTGATGCAATAATGTGATGGGTTCATGTAAGAGCTCAAGTTGATGAATGGGCTGTTTATTGCAGATTTGACAAGGAGTTAAATAAAGAGGTTGCCATTAAGGTTATCGATTTGGAAGAAGCGTGAGTTTTTTCATAGCTGATTTTTCTATTGTTTTAAATCCTCTTGCATTTGTATGGTTATGTATAAAGTTAGTTTCAGAATAATTACCTTGAGTTCAGTTCATTGTGACAAACTTCTGACAAACAGCTATAAAGATGACTAGACAAGAAATGTAGTCAAAAGTGGCCTAGGTGCCTCATGGGCACCTAAGTTGGGATACTTATTTGTAATTGTAAGGAGTTTGTTTTAAGGAACTTTCTCTCTTAATATGTTGTTTGAGTCACCCCACCTCCCTCCCCCTTTCTTTTATTTTGTGTTTGGGTTTTCGCGGGGTAGTTGGGGGGGGGGGGGATGAGGTGGAGTTTCAAACCACCGTTTTTTCCCATTTTTTCTCTCTTTTTTTTTTCCCCCTTTTCAGCGACTGGATTGACTAGTTCTGCTGCCTATGTAGTGGTTAGGCCTTATCTGGTTTCTGGATTTGTCCAACTTAGTAATTTTAACTACATAAGATAAGACAAACACCATCGTATGATTTCTTGCATGTTAAAATTGCTTCAAGGTGTCTATTTTATGTTCATGAATGAAGTTAATGAACGCTATCAAATTCTCATGCTAGAGTAGCATATATGTGCTGATCAGAGGCTCTCAAATTTTACTTTTCGCAAATAGGAAGTCACATGTAGAACGTCTTCCTTGCCTCTTTCAAACAGTAGCCTATTTGTGCATCGGCTTACTTAATATACTTTTAGAAGAAAAACTCCATACATGATGAAAAATTAAAAAATGTTCCTGGGTATGTGACACTAGCCACCAAAAGTTGTAATATGACAAATCAGTAACCTAATCAAACCTAAAGTAATTAGATTTCTTTCAATTGTCAATCTTTTGCATTATAAAAGGAAAAAAGGTCAAACATATCTCAAGGAAATTTTTTTACTAGGTTGTCTCAATAAATGAAAATATGGCCTGTTCTTCTGCCTCCAATACTTTACCTGTCCTATGAAGATTGAATCCATATGTGGACATCTAGAGATGAGCAAGAAAATTACAGCTATAGAGAGGATGAAAAGTTACTACTCTTTAAGCTTAGCAGTGTATGATATAGCTAATCATATGCTGTTGGAGCAAAAAACCTTCTGTTTGGGAATTTGTACTTTGGTTGCTTCTAACATTTCAATTTCCTCTATATTATGCAGAGAGGATGAAATCGACGACATACAAAAGGTAAATGCTTGGACAATGGACACTCTTATGCTTATATATCCAATGTTGGGTTGTGATTTATTTGTATCAGTTTCCTTTGGCAGGAGATATCAGTTCTATCACAATGTCGTTCACCTTATATTACTGATTACTATGGTTCATACCTTCATCAAACAAAACTATGGATAGTTATGGAGTACATGGCTGGTGGCTCTGTGTCAGACCTGGTACGTTATTTAAATTAAGATAACTTGTGATTCTTTATAATCAATTTTAGGATCTACTTTGCAGCAAAAGAGCAATTATCTTTTTTATTTCAGTATAAAATTTCACATTTAGCTTTCATTGTTTATTTAAAGTGATGTAGTTGATGAAGTCTTTTTTTCCCAGCAAGTAATTACTCTCTGCATCTCTCTCTCGGTCCCTCTGCCCTCCCCCCACAAAAATACAGAGTCTGAGAGTACCTCATTGCTGCACACCAGTTTGCTAACGAAGTCGTTCTTTTAAAAATTAATATTTACAAGAGTGCACATGATAAAAGTCTAACTTGAAAGACAGAAACACATCCAAATAAGTTACTATATGAAAACTGGATGAATTCCTTCAGGCTTTAAGGGACTCCCTCAAGCACGTCATGTACTACTTGCTCATGAGAAAATTATGCCCCAACCTTGACGTTTCTGTAGTAAAATGTCTGTCAATTTTAGTTCCAGGCTTCCAGCAACCTGTCTATTTGTTAAACTTTAACCAATTGGAGCGGTTGTGCTTGTCATAAAACATATCATTTTGGTGATAGTGCTACTGTCAAAGCTTCTAAACTTGCACTAAATAGGGGAATGATGTACTATGTTCCCAAATACTTGTTATTTTTATAAATATATGATCTTGAAAATGGTGTTCTCGTGCTCAATTTCTGTGTGATTGGCCGACCTAGTTAAGCTTTTGGTCCTGCTTATCTGTGAGATGAATGTTCAAACATGTTCCATCATCAAACCAACTTTCTTTGCTGTTAAGGTTTCTGCTGTGTCAGTGTAACCAATGATTGGCTATGTCACATGGGTGTGGGTGCAGGTGAATAAGGGTGTTGTTGAAGGTATGAGTGCAGTTTAATTTTAAAAGGCTTGGGTGCAGGAATGCAGCTATATGATCAAATTTCATTGAATCCCTGTATCAGAAAGAAGATATGATTGAGTTGACTGCACACTGCTTTGACCATTTCCAGGGGCTGTGTATCTAGATGTGCCCATGTTCATGCCCATGCCCATCCATGTTGACACTGGTGCATTACCCTTATAGGACTGTCTACATGGCATAGATGATAGTCTTTCATGTTTTTTTTTTTTGGTAGGTCATTTTTGTAATATTTGTGCTAGCCTTTACAAATAATAAAGTTCTGTTGGAGCATCTATGGAGTTGCACTGGGGGAATCCATGAAAGAACATGATTGTGTAACCACATATGCTCCACATGATTTTGCTGATCAAGGTTAATTGCATATGAGATATCTGGTCCTTTCATGTTGAGTTCCTCTAGAGCTCTAGCCCATACCACCAGCTTCTCCTTCTTATTCTTTTAATGGTTGTCCATCCTTTAATACCCTTGTATTCATTGGACAAGGCACTTCATAGTTTTTCATTGCTGAAATTGTGTTCTTACAGCTCCAAACAGGCCCTCCATTGGATGAAATGTCTATAGCATGCATTTTACGCGATCTGCTACATGCTATCGAGTATCTTCACAATGAAGGGAAGATTCATAGGGATATCAAAGGTTGCTCTATTTTCTGTACTTGAGTGTGCTACTTTCTCTTTTAGTAGTTTTTGATTGTTTAACTATTGAAGGTACAATTTTAATGGTGTGAACTGCAATTTACAGCTGCAAACATCTTGCTGACAGAGAATGGAGATGTGAAGGTGCTGCTAATGATTGAATAACTTCACTGGCTTTTTAATAATGCATCTTGCTTTATTCATTATCCTTTAGGTAATAAAACTTTGTCTTCCTAACTTTGACAGGTTGCTGACTTTGGTGTTTCTGCTCAGTTAACACGTACAGTTTCTAGGAGAAAGGTCATATACTTTTCTTTCTGATGGGTTATTATTTTTCTTTTTATTTACCACCTGCCTTTTCCATTAATGCCCTTCAGAGAATCAATATTATGCATAAGTGAAATGCATTTTGTTAAGTCTAATGCAAGCAATCTCTACTGTGGGTATGCAAGACCATATTGTTACCAAGAGGATGTAATTTTAACACAAAGGAAAATGAACACCCTTTTGAAATTACACAGAACAGTAAAAGCTATGCTGCAAAAGTGATGCTGTTAAGGTGTGTAACTGCTTTGAAAAGACAATTTAAATAGTAAATATATGGTCACATGCTAATATAGGCGTTATTGGTTTGTTATCTCCATTTCCGTACAGTTCATTCTCAATTCTTCTAACTGTTAAGTTACCTTTTGTCTTCACTTTATTTGTCTTCATGATTTAAAAATGAACAGACTGTTTTTTTATTTTATTTTATTTTAAACATTAGAATGAAGGTTTACTACAACATTCAAGATGTGTTTGTGAACATATATGTGCACCATCAATCACTGAAGCCTGTAGTGCATTGTCAATCAAACTCACAAATGATATTCCTACTGGTCTGGACTTGTCTTATTTTCTGAAAGGTCTTGAATTTTGAACACAAAATATTATCTTGGTCTTGACATCTAAGATAATAAAAAGCATTTTGAGTTCATTGGAGCTTTTCGGTTATTTTTTTCCTACCTTTGTAACAAATATTGCTGCCTCTTTTTTTGAGGCTTTAAAAATAAGAAAAAAGTGAAAAGTTGTGATATTTTGAAATAAATACCAAAATGAGAATATCACATTTTTAACAATATTTTGAATTTTTATCAATGCGCTTGTAAGAAAATCAATATATATAACTCAAAAATCTCGTAATATGTATAACTTATTATTATTAACCTTTCCTTGAGAAAAACAAACTTTCTGATTAGTATCTGAGAAAAAACTTTGCTGATAAAAATGCAACAATGATATTTGTCACTCTGTTTATACTTCGTTAGGCATTGATTCAAAGATATAATTTTTATTTTTTACTTGTTTATTCCTTCATACAAGTGAATGTTTTTTTGTTCTTCATGCAACTTGACCTGCCCATGCATGTTTATTTCAGTTTTAGGCAATATTCTTTTAAGCTAGATATAAAAGTTTTGGGACGGATCAGTGAAAATTTCACCCTTTTGTATGAACTGTTTTTCTTGAGTATTAGGGTTGTTTGATTTCCATATATATATATATATATATATATATATATATATATATATATATAGACACACACATAACATATATTTCCTATTATACTTTATGGCAATTTAATTAATAAATATAATATATGACAGGTTTGTCTTACATTTGGTAATCATTTATCTTTGAGCCTGCTACAGATGGTCATATAGTCATTGTTTCAATATAATCACTTTTTGCATTCAGTTGCTTAAGTTTGTCTTCACATTGAATGCTGTGCAGACTTTTGTTGGAACACCCTTTTGGATGGCTCCAGAGGTTATTCAAAATTCAGAGGGTTACAATGAGAAGGTAAGTTGAATATTTTAGGTGCCTTTGCTTGCTTATTGTTCAAGTTCATTTTTTTTGTGAATATTAACTAAATTAATATTTGATGTACTTCAGGCAGATATATGGTCCTTGGGAATAACTGCAATAGAGATGGCCAGAGGAGAGCCTCCTTTGGCAGACCTTCATCCAATGAGGGTTCTTTTTATGATACCTAGAGAAAATCCACCTCAGGTGTCTTTTCTTAGGCTAGCTTATGTTCATTATTTGTACAGAGATGTGCTTGTGTTATTATTTATTATTTGTACAGAAATGTGCTTGTGCTATTATTTATTATTTGTGAATTTCTTCTTTTGGGAATGTGCAGCTGGATGAGCACTTCTCAAGGCCGATGAAAGAGTTTGTCTCCTTGTGCTTGAAAAAGGTCCCAGCCGAGGTTAGTAACAACTAATAACGTGCTCATTTAGTTGCTTGTTCACAGTTGACTTTGGGAGTCCAGTCATAACTTGTTGAATAATTCATTCATGGTACTTACTATTGCTGTTTACTTTGGAATATCTTCCATGAACCATGGAAGCAGTGCATCTAGAACGATATGTGAATTAATGCCAAAATCAATGTGAAGATGCATTGCTGAGGCTAAAAAAGGAGTCTGGTCTATTTTCTCTGTAAGGCAACACACGTTTATGACAACAGCTTGACCATCCTTTTGCTTGTTATTGATAAGGTGTTGTTCAGGTTGCTGTCTGAACAACTTTGAGAAAAGTGTGCAAACTGACCAAGTAATTGCACTATTCAACAATTTTTACTCATCACTGAAACTCTTTTCCAATTCCAGAGCAGCCTTCAAATGCTTACTATAGAAGCTGCAAGTCTACTTCTGGTAGTTTGAATGGTGTTGACGTGAGATCTGGAAAATGTATAATCTGTATTGGTTGGATCCAAATTTTAAAATAAGAAACTAGTTGTAGCATTAAGTACGAAAGCTGAAAAAGTTTTAAAAGAATCTTCGAAGTTCGAACTATTTGTTTAAAAAAAAATTAAAGAAAAAGCTTTAGATAGAGCTACAATATCACATATCAAATAACTTTTATCTGCATAAAACAGAAAATAGAAAATATATATGACATAGTTAACCAAGGCATTAAAAATTAAACTCTACTGGTCTAGTCTGTGTTATGTAGACAAATATAAAGCAAAATATGAGTTTTAATGTTTATGTCTTACACTTTTACTCATTAATGATAAAAAAAAAGACATTTTGATTTTACTTCTGATGGTGGAGAGAGCATGGTATGCAAGGAAATCATTGAACCTGCCTCTTTCATGCACAGAATCAGCCAAATCAACAACCTGTCTAATTCTATATTATTAAGATACATAGGTGTATCTCTAGATGCACCTGATATGGGATTATATATCCCCAAAAATATTTCCAAGTATGTAATATGTATAATATCAGTCTTATGTAATGTAGACTGTTGAAGGTGGTACCGTGCTGGTACTTACATCGACTTGCTAACATTAACTGTCATCTATTACAAGTGCAGTCAACCAAATATGTAGTCAGTAGTATACAGTATAGTTAATGGGGTTTAACCAGTGATGTTTGTCGTGGGTATTTTTCGGTGAAGCTGAAAATCTTGGGAAAAATTAGACAATTTTTTTAAAAAGAAAGAGTCCTGAAAATTAGGAAAAATAAAATAAATGAGAAAACTAACAAGAAAACATAAAGAAATAACTTAATAAAATGATAAAAATGATGTTGTTTTAGCAATGATAGAAACAAAGGTAAATAAGTTAACATTTTTAAACTTTAAAGCAAAAATAACGTAAAAATAACGAGTAAAAAATACGGTAAGAATGCAAATAATTCATTTTGGAATTCTTTTTCAGCAAAAAAAGATGAGTGTTTTTTGTTTTTTAACGTTTTTGTTGGTCTTTTTCGAAGATGATGGGTTTTCTATGACTGGTATACACATTAGATTAGACTTTGACTTGTGTTTCAAGTTGTAAACATATCTCACATTTGGATTCATGCATGTGTATGCATGCATAAAGCATACTCAAATTTGTTGAGATTGATTTACACTCATATTTGGACTTTTATCTGTATCTGCACAAGTGCACATGCACCCACGAGACGTAGATATCAGGCTTCTCTGTAGTTAAAATGTGTATGATATGATATGTAATGTATATGAAAAATTGGATCTTAAGAGTCAAGGACATGGGAAGCTCAATTTATGTGTTCAATTTTGTGGTTCCGAAACAAAGATCTATTCCCCTTATAATATCTAGTATAGATGAAACAGGACATTTCCCAAAGAGCTGATTAGGCATTTAAGAATTTGGCACCCAGAGAGTGCTTCACCTATTTTACTGTGTAGACTAAAGATGTGCGACTCTACGCATCTATGGATTCAGTTAGCGCAATTAGAATGAGTGATCTTTGTTTTATATTGTTATTATTTCTAATTTCTAGACAATATATTCCACTGGAGCTGTTTGACTGCACCAGAAATTTTGTATTAAACAACATTTTGCAAGAGAAAACATGAATAGAACAGACATAAACACAGCAAATCCAAGATCATGACCTGTGTTGCCAACCAAATCATCCTAGTCGGTAGGCTCACATGGGTGCTGCAAATTGGCTGCCACACCTAAGTGGGATGTGCAGAGAGTGCATTATGAGGGCAACTGTTAATAATTGATGGTCATTACCCTTTGTGCTGCACTTCAAATGCATATGTTTCTGTTATTTTTGTTATATATATATATTATATATATCATTGTCACAAATATCAGTATTCTTTTCTGGGAAACAGTGAAATAAGAAAAAAATGAAAAAATCGCGATATATATATAATTGTGTGGGTGGTGGTGTATTTGTATACGTGTGCATGTAGGTGTATTTGTGTCTGTTTATCTGCTTATCTATATATGTTAATGTGTAACAGGTTGTTTCTCTACAATTTTCTTTATTTATTTTTTTCCTGTCTTGGTGCCTTGACTGCTTATGTCCAACTTCCAATGTTGGCAACTAACTTCATACAAAAAAGGAAAAAGGAAATGGAGAAATTCCATGAGCATGAGCACTAAGCTTGTATTTTCTTGTGAGGAACAAGTAAAGAAGAGCACAAAACATGCGTACTATGTGACACGGGTACGTGGAATTGCCCCATGCACCCACTCCCGTACGTGGTATGCGGAAGCGGGTACAACTAAGCTATGGGGTACGGGTTGGATTGAGTCTGGGTCAGACCCGATCCAAACCATAAAAATCGTTTGGTTTTACTTATGAAGCAAAAGTCGAGCTCTGCAGGAGAGCTCGACTTACCTGCGTTTTCTTCAACCCTTGTCTACAGCAGCGATGAGTGGCGGCGACAATGATGTCTGGTGGTGACCGGTGGCAGCCAAGTATACAACTTAGGGTTTCATTTTGTTGATTTGGGGGTATTTGTTTTTTTGATTTGGGGATGTTTTTGTTTGAAGATTGAACGGTAAAACCGTCGATCTTTCCATTTTTTCATATTTGTTTGATTTTACGTGTCTAATGTTCATCTATTGCTGGCTATTTTGGCTGCCTATCTGTTGCCTTGCCTGCCATTTATTTGTTGTTGTGCTGGCTATCTGTCGGGTATTGAAGATTATCTTCAATCTTCATCAAACCAACTGTTGCTGCCGAGTGCTGATCAGCCAAGCTTAGGCGCAAGCCTAAAAATTGGGATGTGAATGTTGAGGACTTTAACTTAGAAGAAGACAATGAACTTGAAGTTGTTAAGTGTTAATTCAAGATTCGAAGAACCTTCTATTCCATCAACATCTTCTAATGTGGAAGAAGAGGAGGACGAGTTGGGCATCGACTAGAATGATGATAATAATAGTGTTCTTATGATAAACAATGTTTTGTTTGAGACTTTCTTATGAGATTATAAGTGTGAACTATTATTATTTTTTTTAATTTTATCATTTTTTGAGAATATAAAATTTGTCGTACTTGCGTACCCACAATTTTTAAAATTGCCGTGTCCGAACCCGTACCGCCGTACCCGTACCTTACCCGCACCCAGGTGACATAGCATGCATATAAAAAACAAAAATGGATACTACTATGGTGTTGGTGACTATGCCAATGGTCCCACTAGGATGCTGATGACATTAGATAACTATGTTCCATTGGCTTACAGAATGTGAGGACTCCCAAAAGTAAAGGTAGAGCATGAGCCCAAAGTTTTGGGGACAAAACTTCTTTCCTCCCTTAACTGGTAAAAATCATTTGCCTAATGAAGGATCTCCTTGGCAAAAGAATTGCCTATTATAATCTTTTACTATGTTTTGGCAAAATAAGTGAGGCCTACAAGCGTAGGCAAAAGTTTTGTCAAAAAGGAAAATCTTCGAGTGCAATCAAACATCGCCTTCATGATTTTGAAATAATTATTTTCGAAGCATATGAACATGAAAAGATAGCGAAAGTACATACTTGTTGTATACATGACTAAGCAGGTAGTTGTATATCTGTTGATTTCATTTGAGCTTCTTGTTATACAGTTTACATTTTATGAGGTCCGTGACTTGCAATTTTCAGATTGATCAGATTGGATATCCATGTGATGTAGAACGAAAGCCAGTTCCATATGCTTCACTTGATTTGTTGACAGTTTTTGTTTTCTATTACAGAGGCCTAGTGCGAAAGAACTTCTGAAGCATCGATTTATCCGAAATGCAAGGAAAAGTCCAAAACTGTTGGAAAGAATTAGGTGCACTATTTAGCTTGTAGAATTCAAAAGTTGTTGTTCAACTTGTTCTCTAGATGCTTATATTGAATATTTTTTTGTCAGGGAACGTCCAAAAATCCTGGTTAAAGAGGGTATTGGATCTCAGATGAATGACTATAAAGTTGAAGATGCTAGTACGGTCCGGATACCGAAAGGTGTAAGAGATGAAGATGCCGCACGAGCCAGGTGCCTTAAAATGCTGTGAATATTTGCTCTACATGTTCCATTGTATCTGGAAGCTGATTTTCAATGGCTACTATTATTTGTTTTAGCCCTGGAAAGATTCCCAAAGATGATGGTTGGGATTTCAGCATGGGCAGTAACCAGGGTACAGGAACTATTCGTAGTGCTGTAAAGCCACCTCAGGCTGCTGCACCACGAGATAAAAAGTCAGAAACAACATATGGCCATGGTCTTCCAAGAAAACATTCAGAGAAAGATGGTTTGTGGCCTTCCCCATCTGGCAGTAGTGTACAAGAGCCATTGTCTAACACTTCTCAGGAGGGGGATTCAAAAAGTTACACTGACGCTGAAAGAGAAGACTTCTCTCTAGAGGATGTAGGCCCTCTCTCTCTCTCTCTCTCTCTCTCTATATATATATATATATATATATATATATATATATATATATATATACACACACACATACATACATACATATATATGCTTGTCAATCATTTATTTTCCTGATGATGAAACACAAAACAAACACTTGCAGGACAAATTGTCAGTGAGCAGCTCTGGCACAATGATAGTTCGGACTCCAAGAACAAAATCTCCATCATCATTCAATAGTCCCATGTCTGTGGTATGGTCTATTTGCTTCTGAATGGAGTGGATATGTGACCTTAGATTCACCTTTTTCACTAGGCTAGGCCAGTCCAAGTCAAAAAATGTCAGAGAATTTTTTTTTTGCCTCTTCCTTTTCCCTTCTCCTTCTTTTCCCCCCCTTTTTTTTCTTGTTCTTTTCTTCCTTTTTCCTCTTTTTTCCCTTCATTTACTGTTGTCGTCCCACCTAGGCACCACCATTCTTTTTGAAGGTCCACTGCATAGGCCTGCCTTGCCCTTTTGACTACTAAATATGTGACAATGTTGTAGTCTTCAATTATGCATTTTTGACTACCAATTCTGCAGCAAAACAGCCAGAATATGCTGGATGATGATATTGGAAGTGGCACAATTGTCATCCGTGTTCAGCATGATGAGATGGAATCTTCATCTAGAACTCCTAAGTCCAGATTAGGCATTCAAGAGAAAACATCAAATGCATCAATGGAGGATAGTGCCACAAATCTTGCAGAGGTGGGCACTGTCTTCTCCCTTCAGTTCATGTTATTCAGTTATGGAATTCTTGAAAGTGGTTCCTGATCTTATGCTGGATGGCATCATTAAGGCTAAAGCGGCACTGCAAGCAGGGAGAAGGGGAAATGCTCGGGACAGATTGGGACGGGGAAAGCTCAATGCTGATGCTCAAGAAACAAAACTAGGAGGCTGGGCACCAAGGCCAAATTCCACTAGGTTCCACTGCTATTCTTCTCTATTCTGTTGTCAACATTACTCTTGATTTTTCTAATTTGATTATGATGTTCCCCTAAATAAAAAAACTTCTTATGCAGAAGTTCTCTTGAAAGCTTGGATGCACCTAAATCAGAACTTCAATTGCGTCGATCAAGTGATGAAAATGTGAAGAAAATGCCTCTTCCAGTAGTTTCATCACCAGCACTGTCTTCGTTGCTAATTCCTGCTTTGAAAGAGGTAAGCTTGGAATCATACATTCTCTCCTCTATGGGTCAGAAAATACTTGCTGATGTTCATTTCCTTTTGGACCCCACTAATGGTTTTCTCAAACTCACTGTAGTTGAATTAATTTATTTATTTCCTCGTGTTTGCACGGATTCTCCTTTATTGGAGAGAAAGTTGCTGTAGTAGGAAGCTTTGTGCCTTCTTTCACTCATTCTTTGAGTTGGTCTTGTTCATTTATCACAGACGTTGAGATATGGGATCCCAAATGCAATAGTATGTTGCCCATTTAATGGACCCAGAACAGATTTCATAAAGATCTCTCGACACTATAACTGAGGTCACAATCCTATTAAGTACAACTTATTCGAAATCCAAGCAGGTGACCAAGCTGCATTATGAATCAAGGAGCCAAAATAGATCCACAGTCAAGGAGATCAAAGGTGTATGTTGGAAGCTTTGTATCTGAGAGATTAAATGTTTGAATATGAAGTATATTTAAGGTGTAGACAATGATCTTCTGATGCTAAGGTTTGGAAATAAATTTCTATCTAGCAAATTCTCATTGTTGATCCAGATCTAGTTAGATCTTTAATCCAGAGGGCACCCAGCTCTTGATAGCAGCCAAGATTCAAGTATTTACATGTGGACAAGGATCTACACTGTTGAGCCCCAAAGCTGATATAATCTGTTTAGGGTTTTGGGACTTAAAGCAAAACCTGATTATCTATCCGAGCTCCAAAAACAAAATTTACTTAAGGATCTTCCAGTGCTGTGGAAAGGATACAGATTAGGCAAAATGATGCAAATGCTTCAAATTATCAAATGGTTCATGGATTCAGAATGATGAATGATTCGAAACTCTATTTGGAGTGATTTTGACTCTTGACTTTCTGGGTCTCGGTGACTCAGCCTGGTTTTGGCAACTTCCCTTTTGCATAAAGTATAAATAGTGTTTTAATTCATTGTGATATTGAGATAATATATGTGACATAATAATGTATATGTATATTTAAAATGCTGTGTTGGTAATATATTTACTACAGTACTTACATACATACAGACATACATGCATACATGGACAATTAATGTCATTTACAGCAATTAGCGTATTTATGTAATGCACACTCACAATATATGCTTGGATGGCTCAGATAAACCAACCTGTGACTTGGCTATCAATTGCTGGTTTTTTAAAAACTTAGCCAAGTCAATCTCCAAGGGGGTTGACGCAATGAATAGGGGATGGGTTGGTAGGTGGTAGTCTTTGTTTTAAGCTGACGTCAACTTTTGATGGAAAAAAAAGGAGGGCAGGGGGTTGGGCACCAATATGCAAGTCGAAGCATAGTGTGGGCATCACTCCAAGGGACCGAAAACAAAACTTAGTACCCTTTGGGGAAAGGGGAAGGGTGGGGCTTTGTCTCTGTTGTTGGACAATATGGTGAAATACTCCTCGGCATGCTCACTCAAGGTACAAATATTGTCATAGAGGAACTGATTGGGCGATAAAGCAATCCTCACATATTGGCCCTGAAGGAACAACTTAACACTTGATTAATGTTTACTTAATTTTAATAATATAGAGGCCGATGTAGGGCTGTAGGCTGAAACGGGACTGCTTTAAGATATGTAAACTCTTGGAAAGTACCAGTTGCTATCCTTTGTGAGGATAATGCTATATAATGAGTAAGAAGGATGAAGCAAAGATGAATTTAGTGCAACAACCATGCGATTAACAATCTCATTAATCACAGTAATATGTGATCATGCATGCAAGTGAATATAATTAAATTAATGGGTTGGACATATCCCATGAGCAATGTGATTTTAATCTCTTCAGGCAGATCTGGTAGAGAACTTTGAATCAATTTACATCGTATTGTGGTTCGATACAAGTCTCGTAATTGAATCTAACCTGTGACTTGGCTGTCAATTCCAGGTTGGGGACCAAATCACCAAGTCAGCCAAGTCAACCAAGTTGACTTGGCTAAGTTTTTAAAAAACACTTCAATTCATCAAAACGATTCATGGTCAGCTTACCTGGTGAAGCTCTGAGATAAAATCTATTCAAGTATGCAAGTGCTTAAAATCATCGAAATGATTCAAGAATTAAAAATGGCGCAAATGCTTCAAATCGTGAAAAGGATTTGATAAAGAGAGAGAGAGAGAGAGAGAGAGAGAGAGAGATAGTGCTTCTCTTTATATGTTGTTTATCTCGTGTCTTCTATTATTCAGCATTCTCAAAGTTTCTTTTTGATTTGTGTCTGATTACATAAGTAAAGAAATGAGTATCTTTCTTTTTCATGCTTAGAAGGGAGGGTAGAATGGCACATGGCCAGTTTGGTTTAGATACACTTATCTAAGATTCAGATCTGGCCCATATGATTGAGAAAAGAGAAGGAATTGATATTAGGTAGTGGTCTGGCTCATAAAATGGAAAAGAAAAAGGAAAAATGAAGCTAGATTTAGGTGCTAAACCTGCTTACCCTATAGCACTAGAGGGTTAGCAAGAAACCAAATGTCTATGTAGCTAAGGAGAATGGAGATGAGGAAGAAGCAGCGGTGTTCATCTCAAAACAATTATACATACAGAGGTTATCTGGTTTGTTAAGCATTGGGTTCGTAACCTGATCAGATTTCAACTACTCATCTTTCTCTCCCTTTAAGGCCAGTGTAGTTTTTTTCTGGAATATTCTCGGGGACTGAGTCTTCCACCATGAACAAGCCCAGAAACAGAGTGCTTACATTTGTAAGGGACTGGTTACAGGACTGATACGTGGGATACACTCTTTGTTCTCTTAAGAAACAGTTACCAAAGTGTAGCTTGTTACTGGAAAAATTTTAGTGTTGCATGTTGTTTTGGGTCTAAGCTGTCTAGTTTTGCAAGTATGCTGACAATTGTAGTTAGTGGCTGTCTAAATCTAGTAGAAATTACAAGATCATCTTGCTTTATGTCTGCAGGCTGCTGGTGAAGAATCAGCAGGATCTATTGCATGTGCTGTATCTGATTCACTAACATATCTTGAACACCATATTCCTGGTTCATGTGAAGTTCTTGTCTGCAAGTTGCTTCAACAGCTCAGAAGGTATTCTGCTTTTTTCCTTGCCTTGGAGATACTTTTGTGGCATTTGGATTTGTTTCTGTTGCTTAAGTTTGTAGATGAACTACTTTATTTTATTTTTCATGTTCACTCAACAGGTCAGAGGACTCCTCTATAAAGGGTCTCCAAGAATTGGCAGCTAGCATGTTTTCAAAGAGCATTACGGAACCAGAGAGCATTGCGAAAAACGAACAATTGAAATCAGAGGACAGGAAGATGTCTGATCTTTCAGACAAAACAAATTTAAGCCCACTAGGAAAGTTTCTTCTGTCAAGGTAGGACGCTACCCCCTTTTCTTATTTTTCTTTTCATGACCTTGAGCTCTAAAAGTTCCAGGTCACCATCCTAAGCTCTGATTTGGCACAGGTGGCAGGGGCAGGTTTCACGAGACCTGAAGTCAGTATAGTGGGAGTATTTTGAATTTTTTGGTTCTGCTGCCCTTTGTATGCTTTGTATGTTATATTCATTTTGATGTACATATCATTTTGGTTCTGCATAGCAGCGTGTTGTCTTTTTTGATTTTTCACTATGTTTTCACTCTGATGGGATTTCATATACCTATCATTTTAAATTCAATACGAGCTTATCTTTTTACGATAGAAAGTTTCTGTTTGATTATAAATGGCAGATCTAATGTTCTCTCACCCTCTTCTCCACGATCAATGGCCATCTTTTTTTGCCGGCTGCTGAGATGATCTGATCAGCATCAACATAGTTTACTTCTACTGTCCACTAAGTCACATGGGTACTTCACTAAGATCCATGTACACGTGTCGCCTTAACCGTACCCAAAGTGGGTACTTGAACACACTTGGGTACTTTTTATATTTGAAACTGACATAAACTGTTTAGTTTGACATGATTAATTTTTTCCAGCTTAGTTTTCATTTTATTTTTAGAGTTATTGTTCATTAACATGTAATGTTTTTATTTAAATCACTTGTTCATTTAAATGTTGCTTTCATTTCAATTTTTTTGTTTTATTTTGCATTACATTATATATATATATATATATATATATATATATATATATATATATATATATATATATCATGTTCAACGTACCTATATTTTTTAAAGTTGTCATGTCCATACCCGTACCCATGTGACTTAGACTGTCCATAATCAGAGTTTTTCCCTTGCTTTTTTCTGGATGCAACCGTTTTCTTTGTTATATTGCCGCAGTTTGAATGTCCATAAGCTCAAGTGGGCAGACTTGGGGTGT